>NC_137329.1:120257553-120857553 GCF_965287045.1 Carcharhinus amblyrhynchos
GCTGGTTAGGTACACAGGCGCCGGACTAGGGGAACTTCACAGCAACTTCATTGCCGTTTTAACGTAAGCCTTACCTGTGTCTAATAAATAAACTTTAATTAATGTAAATATGACTCTTGTTTTTTTTTCCCTTTTTCATTCTCTGGAAGCTTGCTCGTTCTGCCATTTTGCACTTAGGGAACGAAACCAAGGGAGTGAGGAATATTGGCTACTGGTACAACCGCAAGGAAGGTCAGAACTGGGAACAGTCTTTTCTCATCTGTGATTTACGCCCATGTTCTAGGACCCCTGAAGATTCCCCTTCCTGAGCTGGAGACTGGGATGAGAAATGAAGGTTCCAGCTACCTGCTCCAAAAGATGCAGAAGGTCACTTTGCAACACTCGAAGAGCAAGGATGTTCCCTTCATTTCATTTGTCGCGTGGAGAGATCTTTTAACGTGGGAATACCATTACGCAGCACCAGGCACACGCTCCTTGACAGCAAGGAGGTCCAGTCCCAGTGGTGGAGGAACATTGTTGACTGGGGCACACCTTTCCCTGGGTTGTCACTGTGCCGTGGTGGAAAGGCTCAAAGATTCCATTGACCCCCAGAGCGATGCTGTCGGGATTCTTAAACTCCTGGGGGGGGGGGTCACCCGTGACCGGAAGGTCAGAGGGGAACGACCAGAAAAATAACAATCCCCAAGGTCAGACAATCTCCAAACAATGGTGATGGATCAGAAGGAAGTTTCTCGAACGGTATCTAACAGCTGTGCTGGCAGATAGAGGTAGCAGCAGCAGGGAAATCCCTCATTGTTGAGGTTTCTTTGCCACTTCCTGAGCGCTTGAACATTAATTCACGCTACAAGCAGTGAGCTGTTCTCCGTTGGTAAATGAAACTTGGTGTTTGTGATTAACCAGAGCCACCCAGACCCCACACCCACCGGCTAAGATTGAGCTTGTTGCCTTCACGTACACCGAAAAGTTACACTTTGTGCTTTATTGCAGCTCAAAGAGAGGAAAACCTGGTCATTTCTTTGACTCTAGAAAGAGTAATTACACCACAAAGGGCAGGTTTCCTTCCCCTTTCCTATTGGCGGGATCTTCCGAAGGCCACCTTCCGTGGCAGGTTCCCTGACAGCGAAGTGGGCCAGACACTCAAAACACCTCTGACGTCAGCGGGATCGGAAGCTACCACCGGTGACCAATGGCGAGCCGCTGCGGGGAAGTGTGTCGCGGTGAGGGTGAGACCGGGATCCTGGCCAGTTCAGTCAGTCCACCTGCTGCCTGTTACTGGGTGCAACTGCGGAATTCACCACTTTTTATGCATCACATAATCATTAGGCTCCCGATTGCGAAGCAGGCGAGCCCACAGCCCCACCCTCTTCTTCATCTGTTTTGGAGCAACCTCACAGGTTGATGTACAGTTTAAGTCCACGCTCGCTTTAGTCTGGATATAACATCACGTTGCCCCTCTGAACAGAATCTTGGTGTTAAGACGGAAGCAGTGCTCGGAACAAAATACCAGCAAACACCCCGGACCAGGTTTTATGACCTCGCTTGAGTGAGATCGGGAGTTCCCACCCGAGGCCAGTGGAGATTCCCAAAGAACGAAGAACAGTACGGCACAGGAAACAGGCCCTTCGGCCCTCCAAGCCTGCGCCGCTCATTGGTCCAACCGGACCTCTCTTCTGTATCCCTCCATTCCCAGTCTGCCCACGTCGAGGGTCCGTTGTTGGACCCTCGCCCGCTCCGATTCCGAGGCCGGCAAACTGGTAGAGCTCCGGCCCCAGCTGGCAAAGCACAAAGGGGGGGAAAGCAAAAAAGGGTGAGTGATGGGCGCAAACTGGAGAGTTGCCGGGGATGGGGGCTGGAGGGTGGGCAGGTGGCCAGGGCTTCGGCGCTGCAGGAGGCGCTGAGTTACAGACACAGATCACGCAAAGGTCCATTGACCTCGGGTTGGATTTTCCGATCTCGGAGTGAGCGTGGATGGAAAACCCCGCCCACGGTGCTGATTTGTCATTGATGTCATCCAGTTTTTTTGTGTGTGGATGTATGAATAGTGTTAATATGGTGCACCGGCTGTGGAAATCTCCGCCTTTTCCCATCCATACACCACCCACCCAGACTGGAAACTCAGCTTTGCCGCTGTCTGAAGCCTTGGCTGAGCTGACCTGGTGATTAAGATTCGGAAAATCATTTCCTTCAACAGTTTTATTGACAACTGCTTGACGTTTGGTTGGAAAAGTGGGATTCCGGGAAGGAACCGGTTGGAACATGTTGACTGGTCACTTTGACAAGGCCAACAGTCGGAATAAACAAACGAAACTCTTTCCCTCCATTTCTTTATTTTCCACCATGGCTTCCTGAGATGGAACCTAAATACAGTTGCTTGTTCTTCCAACTCCAGTTGACTTTGCCAGTTTTTTTCCTGGGTTTATCGGTTGCTAGGTAAAGCCAGGTGTGTCAGCTGTAGCAGTGGAAACTTCTGATCACTCTCCTTATAAATAGTTGAAGAGCCCAGCGCAGTGAAATGTGAACCGGGGCTATATTCCATCTTATCATTACAGCGGACACAGGCGACCTCCCGTTCTGCCCTCCCTCCGACTCACCTTCAGTGGATCAGGATTCAGGCACGGGGTTGTCATGCCAATAATATTGCGAGTCCATGATCTCACCGCAGCATAAGTTATTCATGTGAAACAAGACACGCTCTCGCGCACAAACAAAAAAGCCAAGTGAGGCAAACAAACTAGCATGATGGAAGCTGAGGTTGACCCAATGGAGGGAGCATGAGTAAGAAGGGGGCTGTGTGGGGGAGGTGGGGTGGGGGGGGAGAGGGGGGTTGCATTGGGGGTGGGGTTGAGAGGTCACCTGGCAGAGAGCAGGCCTTGCATTTATATCGGGCTTTTCACAGCCCATTGGCTGCCTCAAAGCGAATCATAGAATCCCTACGGTGCAGAAGGAGGCCACTCAGCCCATCGAGCCTGCACTGACAACAATCCCACCCATCCCCGTAACCCCACATATTTACCCTGCTAATCCCCTGACACTAGGGTCAATTTAGCCTGGCCAATCCACCTAACCCACACATGCTAAGTTGCCCCTCAGTGTCGGGGGGACTAGCTAGGGTAAGTGCGTGGAGCTGTGGGGATAGGGCCTTGGTGGGATTGTGGTCGGTGTTGAGTCGATGGGCCGAATGGCCTCCTTTTGCACTGCATGATTCTATGATTCTAAGTAGGCCATCGAGTCTGTTGCGCCATTCAATGAGATCATGGCAGAGCCCACACTGACCACCCTCCCCAGGCCCTGGCTGAGAGCCAAAAGAAGAGCTTGCAAACCAACTTCCACCATATCCTCTGGCCCCTTGGTCACATGACACTGAGTCCAGGCCTAACAAAACAGGCCCAGATTAAAATCTACTTGCTGCAATATATGAATAGGCAATTAGTGATCATACAATCTTCCAGCAGGAAAACCTCAAATCAGAACATTGGAACTGTCGCCAAAATCAGTTAACCATCCCATTGAGGTGGGGGCAGGTCTGTAAAAAGCGGCAAGTCATTCAAAGGTCCATTGAGTTTGGCGGGACTGGAAGATCCTGCTGGCAGGATCCACCCGCTGCACTGAAGAACACATGTAATAATCAGAGAGGGAGAGAGAGAGAGCAAACTGGTGTAGCAGCAGCAACCCATGGCCAAGCCTGTTCCTCTAGGCCCCACTTGCCCTCATCATCCTTTTCCTCGTTCCAAATGGTATGATTCCAAAGCTTTCATCTTGTTGAACATGTGATCATTATCTCACAGATTGGCTGGGGTAAATGAGCGGAACCGTTAGACACGAGCTCCTTTCAACCTTACTCAAGAACGGGTGATAATTCCTTGTTGCTGGGCGAGGCCTAAAAAATATTTACCACTGTGTTATTCTCTGTCCGTGTGTGACTATACATAGTAAATGAAGCAAAGAGAGTGGTTATGTGTTGGGTATTAGCTGAGCTAACTGCTATTTATTAACCGGGGGTTAATCCTATTGATACCTCAGCCTCCTGTATTAGATGACAACGTTATGATCATTATGAGTTATGAGGAGAGACTGAATTTGGTTAGGATTATGTTCACTGGAGCTTAGAAGACTGAGAGAGGCTCTCATAGAAACTTGTAAGATTCTGCTTGGGTTAGACAGGGTAGATTCAGAAAGAATAGAGCTTTTTTCCTCAGATGGCGATGGCTAACACGAGAGGACATAGCTTTAAATTGAGGGGTGGTAATTATAGGACGGATGTCAGAGGTAGGTTCTTTACTCAGAGGGTAGTAAGGGTGTGGAATGTCCTGCCTGCAGCAGCTGTGGACTTGCCAACTTTAAGGGCGTTCAAATGGTCAGTGGATAGACATATGGATAACATTGGAATAGTTTAGGTTAGAGGGTCATTAGATTGGTTCCACTGGTCGGCGCAACATGGAGGGCTGAAGGGCCTGTACTGCACTGTTTTGTTCTACGTTCTATGAATGTTCCCGATGGTGGGGGAGTCCAGAACTAGGGGTCATAGTTTGAGGATAAGGGGTAAACCTTTTGGAACTGATGTGGAGATTTCGGTGTTGGGTGGGCACACCAAGGAGTCTCACAACACCAGGTTAAAGTCCACCAGGCTTATTTGGAATCACAAGCTTTCGGAACACAGCTCCTTCATCAGGTGAGTAAAGACGGAGGTTTCACAAACACGGCATATATAGACAAAGACACAATTACAAGATAATAGTTGGAATGCGAATCTTTACAGGTGATCAAGTCTTTACAGGTACAGACAGTACGAGTGGAGACTTGCACTCACTTGGAATTCACCACCATTGAATATACAAAGCATTGTCTGATTTCAAGAAGAAACTAGATGTAGCTCTTGGGGCTAAAGGGGTCAAGGGATATGTGAGGAAGGGGGAGATCAGGATATCGAATTTGATGATCAGCTATGATCAAGATGAATGCCGGAGCAGGCTTGAAGGGCTATATGGCCTAATCCTGCTTCTAGTTTCTATGAGTTAAGCCTCAGGAGAGAATGACACTGAAACATTAGCGGAAATTACTATTACTTACGTGGCGAAAAACTGCAGCAGGCGACGGTGCAGAGGGACCTCGGGGTCCTTGTGCATGAGTCGCAAAAACCCAGCCTGCAGGTGCAGCAGGTGGTCAGGAAGGCGAATGGGATGCTGGCCTTCATAGCGAGGGGGATTGAATATAAAAGTAGGGAGGTCTTGCTGCAGCTGTATAGGGCATTGGTGAGGCCGCAGCTGGAGTACTGTGTGCAGTTTTGGGCGCCGCACCTGCGCAAGGATATTTTGGCCTTGGAGGGAGTGCAGAGGAGGTTTACTAGGCTGATACCGGAGTTGAGGGGGTTGAGCTATGAGGAGAGGCTGAATAAACTAGGCTTGTACTCGTTAGAGTTTAGAAGAATGAGGGGAGATCTCATTGAGACGTATAAGATGATGAATGGGATGGATAGGATAGAGGTGGAAAGACTCTTCCCGCTCAAAAAAGACAGTAGGACTAGGGGGCACAGCCTCAAGATAAAGGGGGGGCAGTTCAGAACGGAGTTGAGGAGGAACTTCTTCACTCAAAGGGTGGTGAATCTCTGGAATTCTCTGCCCGTTGAAGTGGTGGAGGCTGCCTCGCTAAATATTTTTAAGAAGCGGGTTGATAGGTTTTTGATAAGAGAGGGGATTAAGGGTTATGGGGAGAGGGCGGGAAAGTGGAACTGAGCCACGACAGATCAGCCATGATCTTATTGAATGGCGGGGCAGGCTCGAAGGGCCAGATGGCCTACTCCTGCTCCTATTTCTTCTGTTCTTATGTTCTTATGAAATACAGAGGAGATTCACAAGAACGTTTCCAGGGATAAGGAAACGTAGTGATGAGAATAGATTGAAGAGGCTGGGACTGTTTTCACTTGGAGGGAAGAGGGTTGAGAGGAGACATTACACAGATATCCAAAATCCCGAGGGGTATGGACAGGATAAATAGTGAGGACACAGATAAAATAATAGGCAAAGGTAGTGAAAGGAAGCGAGGAGAAGGGCAGCTACATCATGCACCTCCATGTTCTCCTCTAACATGGACATCGATTGCCCCTGGCATCATCGACAAAGTCAAAATCCTGGAACTCGCCACCCCCAAAAAAGTCCCCGTTCAACATCCCTGCTCAATTCACTCGCTGGCTGGAATTTTCCAGCCATTCCGTTGGTGGGATGTTCCAGTCTGGCTGATGGGAATCCCCAGCACAGGTTCCCCCGCAGTGGGGGAGAACGGGGTGGGGGGGGGGGGGGAGGGGGAGGGGGTGTAGGTAGAGGGGGAGAAACAATGGGAAATCCCAGTGAAAGCAGAGGGACCAGACGGTTCCACCACTGGCTAATGGTGAGCCGTCTCCGCGAAACACACTGCGGCTCATTAAATTACTGATACAGTCAGCTGAAACTCTCTTGTCAGAACAATCTGTTCCCCCTTCTATATTGAGGCATTCTGCAAATGTTCATACAAGACGGGAGCAGGAGGAGGCCATTTGGCCCTTCAAGCCTGCTCTGTCACTCATTACAATCATGGCTGATTGCCCAACTCGGCAGCTTAATCCTGCTTTCTCCTCATAACCTTTGACCCCATTCGCTCCCAGTGCTGTATCCAGCCACCTCTTGAATATATTCAACATTTTGGCATCAACTACTTCCTGTGGGAATGAATTCCACAGACTCATCACTCTCTGGGTGAAGAAATGCCTCCTCATCTCCGCCCTAAATGGCCTACCCTGAATGCTCAGGCCGTGACCCCTGGTTCTGGACTCCTCCCACCATCGGGAACATCCTCCCTGCGTCTACCCTGTCCAGTCCTGCTCAAATTTTATAAGCCTCCATGAGATTCCCCCCCTCGTTCTTCTAGGTTCCGAGGTTAAAGGCTCTATATAAATGTAAATGGATGTTGTTGAGTTCTGTTACGACTGGACTTTTAAAATGGAAAGGTGGAACTTGTGAAGTCTGAGGAGCTGCAGCTTGACACACGGGCGATGAAGGCACAGAGTTTCACAGAGTGGCTGAAAGTGCTGACAAGCCTTTCGAAACCCATCACTTCCTGTTTCGCCCAATCCTGCACTAAGCTGAGTGTTTATCCCGTGCTGTTTCCTGTTATTGGTTAGACTTGAAGGAACTTAAACTTTCAGAATAAAAGCAGAGCTTTAGAGTTTCAATTCCAATGTCACTCGGATCTACGGCACTGCTTTATTTCTCTTGGTTCTAATCCCAGACACTGGCAAGGACGGTATTTCTTGTCCACCCCTAATTGCCCGAACTCGCCCGGCCATTTGGGAGGGCAGTTAAGGGTCAACCACGTTGCAGTGGGTGTGGAGTCACGCGTAAGCCAGACCGCAGTAAGGGTGGCAGATTTCCTTCCCTAAAGGACATCGGTGAACCAGATGGGTTTTCTTTGCGCAACAATCCGTGATAGTTGCCATGGTCACCGTTACTGAGACTAGGAGGCGAATTTTCCGATTGGCTCGCCACTGGAATCACCACGGGTGGGAACGAACAATCTAACAGATCTTTGAAAGGCCTGTTTGACCTCTGGAATTTCCAGTCCTGGAAAATCCCACACTAGTTTTCCAATCCCAGATTTGTGGATGGAATCGCCTGTGTCTCCTGTATCATTAGCCTGGGGTCTCTGCTCCAGCGACATTCCCACTTTATCACCCTCTCCCCGATCCAGAACCTATTTATAAATTACGTTGCCGTGACTCTTGCTTTCGACAGAGACCGGATCCTCTGCTGGTTTCGAGTCCCTGTCAGACCCTGCACCTTCAGTTTCACTAAAGTTTTAAAGTTTACTTATTAGTGTCACGAGTAGACTCACATTATAGAATCATAGAACCCCTAAAGAGGCCATTTGGCCCATCGAGTCTGCACTGACCGCAATCCCACCCAGGACCTACCCCCATAACGCCATGCATTTACCCTAGCTAGTACCCCTGACGCTAAGGGGCAATTTATCACGGCCAGTCCACCTAACCCGCACAGCTTTGGATTGTGGGAGGAAACCCACGCAGACACGGGGAGAACATGCAGACCCCACGCTCCACAGGATTCGGAACTTTTCGAACCATAGAAATGATACAGCACAGAAGGGGGCCGTTTGGCCCATCCTGTCAAGATGCGGAGGTGAGGGTGTTGGACTGGGGTAAACACAATAACAAGTCTGACAACACCAGGTTAAAGTCCAACAGGTTTATTTGGTAGCAAACGCCACTAGCTTTTGGAGCGCTGTTCCTTCATCAGATGAGTGAGTCACCTGATGAAGGAACAGCGTTCCGAAAGCTAGTGGCGTTTGCTACCAAATAAACCTGTTGGACTTTAACCTGGTGTTGTCAGACTTGTTACCATCTTGTCAATGCAGAACCAAAGAAACACAGGTGCCCTTTCTAATCCCACCTTCCTGCTCCTGACCCACAGACTGCAACTTGCAACATTTAAAGTACAGATCCAGGTATTTATTTAAAGAATTTAGAGTCTCTGTCTCCACCGTCAACTCGGACAGTGAATTCCAGATATCCACCACCCTCTGCGCAAAAAAAAGATTTTCCTCAGGTCCCCTCTAATCCTTCTGCCACTTAGCTTGAATCAATGACCCTTGCTTCCAGAGCTCTCTGCCAAGGGAAACGGATTCTTCCCGTCCACTCTCGTTCCACCCCTCACAATTTTGTACACCTCAACCATTCCACCCCTCAGCCTTCTCCGTTCAACAATCTCAGCCTTTCTTCAATCCTAATTCACTTGATCTGTGAGTGGTCAGCCCTTAAAGGGTCCTCGCTACTACAGTGATGTTGGGTGAGGGATAGGATAGGGAGTGATATCCCCTGCTCTTCTCTGAACTATCTAACGTCCGCTTCAGAGGGGAGAGAGCATCACGGTTTAACAGAAGACTGAACCTCCAACAGAGAAGCTCTCCCACAGCACTGCACCGGAGTGTCAGGCTGGATTCTTGTGCAGAAGGAGGCCATTCGGCCCATTAAGTATGCACCAATTCACCTTACAAAGGCCCTAGCCCAGTAATGCCATATATTTATCCCACTAATATCCCTACTCTAAGCATTGTGGGACACTAAAGTCACTTATCACGGCCAATCCACCCAACCTGCACATCTTTGGAGTGCGGGAGGAAACCGGAGCACCCGGAGGAAACCCACGCAGGCACCAGGGAAATGTGCAAACTCCACACAGACTGCGACCCAAGGCCGGAATTGAACCCGGCGCTCTGAGGCAGCAGCGATAACCACCGCGTCACCGGGATTCTGTGCTTAAGGCTGGGATCTTCCAGTACAACCCCCCTCCCCCTCCTGCCCCCCCACTTCCCCCCACGTCCAGGATCTTCCAGTTCCCCCAAAAGCCAACTCTACCCCTTACGGCGGGGTCTTGCCCGAGGTAGGGTCAGGAAGTCTATGGAGTGGGTCTCACAACCTCGGGGTGCGACCAAACGGAGCCACATCTGCCACCTTATACCCTGGGAATCCGATCCTGATAGATCCTTCTCAATTATTAATCATCTGGCCCATTGTCAAGTATTACCTAACCCAGCCACTGGATAAGCTGAGTCCCCTTTTCAGATGAAAGGAAGATTTATTCTATTTTTCCACTGCTTCACCCTTGGTGGGCTGGTGGAGGGAGGCTGAAAAGACCAGATTGTACTAACTCCACGCTGATAAACAATCAGTTAACTGTTCTCCCAAGACAAATTTGGCTCTTTTCGTATTAAAATCACCAGCATGCTCGGACCAAGGAGGGAGAGGCGTGTAAAACCCGTCCAGGATGACTCAGTGTCAGCTGTTTGGACAGGACGGGGGAGAAAATAGGTGAAACTGCTTCCAGTTTTCCACTCCAGTCTTTGGGGCAGAGGGACTCTGAATCCCTTTTGTGTACTGACTTCCCCGTGCCAGGGGCAGCACGTGAGGGAGCTTTCCATTACACGCCTGTACAATGACACCCTGCTCGAATGATGTGACCAGCCTGATAAGGTTACACAAGAGAGAAAAAGAAATCTGCAGGGGGAAAATCTTTCAGAGCGCGCTGGCCTTTGTCAGGGTCTGGGTGTGGCTGGTCTGAAAGAGCTGCAGAGGGCTCTGTCCAAAGGCGCGGCCTTTGCCCAACCGAGCCACCTTCAAACGAAAACCCTTCTGGGCCCGCCCGTCACTGCAAGATACCCCTGGTGAAGGGGCATTTCCTTCAGGGTCTTCCACTTAGAGTAGAGTCCAAAGCTCAGAGTCATAGTTGTAAGACCGTCACTCGTAAATCCCTTGGGAGTTGAGGAGGACATTCTTTCTCCAGCGTAATGACCTCAACGAGGCCCATCAGCGAGTATGAGCTCCCTGTTTACCCCCGCCCCCAATCAGGAAGTCTCACCTGTAGATACACTGAGGGGTGTGGGGGCTCCCGACACTCTGGATTCCGACTGTGTACCTGAAGCGGAGCGGGGATAAGTTTGTGAATAAAGGAAATCTGATGAAGGGACACCAGCCTCTGAGGCGTTATTTCACCCCGGTCTTATTCCTACAGAGCAAATGGAGGCCATTCAGCCCATTGAGTCTGTGCCAACCACAATCCCACCCAGGCCTTACTCCTATAACCCCACACATTTACCCTCACTAATCCCCATGACACTAAGGGTCAATTTAACATAACCAATCCACCTATCCTGCATCCTATCCCTAATGCACATTTCATGGCTAATTCGTCTAAGGAGCACTTTACCACAGCCAATCCACCTATCCTGCACATCTATAGATCTTACATGCCTTGGTGTCAAATTTACTTTAACCATACACTTGTGAAGGGTTAAGGGAACATTTTGCAGCATCAAAGGTGCTATGGAAATGCAAGTTATTGTTGTAAACACATTTTGGCGAGGGATTCGCCGGATATTTTCCCGTGGTGACTGTCCCCTGTTTGCTGCAGCAGGGTTCTCGGGAGAACTTTCCTTCAACCCTCTGCATTTCTTCTCACTATCACTCACCGTCACAAGGAGTAACTGAGGCAAATGGTGCAGACATATTTCAGTATATGAGGCAGATAGGATTTGATTTGATTTATTATTGTCTCATGTATTAACATATAGTGAAAAGTATTGTTTTTGCACACTATACATACCGTTCATAGAGAAGGAAACAGGAGAGTGCAGAATGTAGTGTCACAGTCATAGCTAGAGGGTAGAGAAAGATCACCTTAATGCGAGGTGGGTCCATTCAAAAGTCTGACAGCAGCAGGAAAGAAGCTGTTCTTGAGTCGGTCGGTACGTGACCTCAGACTTTTATATCTTTTTCCCGATGGAAGAAGGTGGAAGAAAGAATGCCCGGGATGCATGGGGTCCTTAATTATGCTGGCTGCTTTGCCAAGGCAGTGGGAAGTGTAGATAAAGTCAATGGTTGGGAGGCTGGTTTGAGTGATGGATTGGGCTACATTTATGACCTTGTAGTTCCTTGCGGTCTTGGGCAGAGCAGGAGCCCATACCAAGCTGCGATACAACCAGAAAGAACACTTTCTATGGTGCATCTGTAAAAGTTGGTGAGAGTCGTAGCTGACATGCCAAATTTCCTTAGTCATCTGAGAAAATAGAGGCGTTGGTGGGCTTTCTTAACTATAGTTATATGATTAACTATAGGATTCGAAGGGTCCATTAAAAGATTGAGATGTAGTGGGAGATCTGTGGGGAGCATTAATCCTGGCTGATAGTGTTCAGGCTGGACAGTCTGTTTTCTGTGCTGTAAGTGTACATCAATCTGAATAAGCCAGTGTTGCCGTGGAACTAGCGCAGGAACTGAGAGACAGGAGTAGGCCATTCAACCCCTCAAGCTTGCCCCTTCATTTACTGATGTGCATCTTAATTCCTTCCCCCTGTCTTGGCTCCAAAGCCTTTGACACATTTCTTTAACAAAAATCAATCAATCTGATTCATCTGGTTAATTACTATTCATGATTATTAATTATTAACACAATTATTTATGAATTGTTCAGGGCATCTACTGCTCTTTGTGGATGAGAGTTCCACAATTGTCTCACCCCTTGTGTGAGGAAGTGTTTCTTAGCTTCTCTGCTTCTGATATTAAGTTTGTATCTCCTTATCTTAGACTCCCTGATGCAGGGGCTCTGTCTAGTCTATTAATTAATCCTTTTCAAGGTCCTAAAAACCTCAAGCCAATTACTCCTTAACCTCCCTCTTGCCGATTCAGGCACTGGAATGGGGAAAGCACTGGGGAGCAGTTGTCCTGTGAGTTTTTTCCATTCGCAAAAGGTGCAGTACCTGGAATTATTCTTTCTTTTGGCAGAGGGAAGGGCTCTTGCGTATAAAGCTGTTAGCAAGCATAAGTGAGCCACATTGTGAACTTGACAATCTTTAACTGGTTGTTACTGTAATTTTGAGCACATTCGGGGCTGTCCATTAAGTGCTCAACCAATCAGAGTCAACTTCCTTTTTTGAATGTAAACAAAAAATGTGACCGTATAACAACCCCTTGGTGCATTCTCTATGGAAACACCTCGGCCAATCAGAATCCACTTGCCAACCAATCAGTGCCCATTTCCCATGCAGTATAATATGTTGCTCCCTTTGAAATTTGGCACTCTTGCATCTGTCCTGATAAGTGCAAGATGAAAACTTCGACAGCACGTTTCCTTTTGCAGCGATATATCTTAGAATCATAGAATCTCTACAGTACAGAAGGAGATCATTTGGCCCATCAAGCCTGCAGCAACAACTATCCCAGCCAGGCCCTAACCCCATTTACTTAGGCTGCTAATCCCCCGACAATAAGAGGCAATTTGTCATGGCCAATCGACCTAACATGCACATCTTTGGATATATGTTCACTATGAAATAGGATTAGACATTAATTGGACCCAAAGCTTTTAAGTCAATTAGAATCTACTTGAAAAATGGCTTCCATCACGCTATTTTCTTATTATTCACACAGCTGACTGCACCTCTCGCACAGAGCACCTCTCAAATCAGGAATAATAACTGAAGTTACAGGCCTGTTAAAGAGCACATTGAGGCGAGCCAGCCTCCTGGCTGGGGAGGCAGAAATGTGTGAGTTCTGGGGTTGCCTGCCACTTTCGTTCAGCTGTTCACATTGGCACAGGTTCAGTAGTTCTCAACTGACAGGAAAAGAAAAGGAGGATGAACATAAACCAAGGGATAAACTGTGAGAATGTGTGCTGCTAGCACACACTCTCTCCCCTGGAACGGCACGTCAGAATATCTACCTCATTGGCGGGCTTGCAACTATTTTCTAACTAGACAGAAAATCGCGGGTAAACACGTTCACAATTTCCCTGGTGCATTCCCCCACCCCAGGTCCAGCGATCTGTCAGTCTGGGTGTGCACATTTGGTGAACAAAAAAAAGCCTCATTTCTCATGCTTAAAAATGATGCTCGTTCCAAGCGGACATTCTCTCTTCCACCTTCTTCCATCTGGAAAAAGGATACAAAAGTCTGAGGTCACGTACCAAGTGACTCAAGAACAGCTTCTTCCCTGCTGCCGTCAGACTATTGAATGGACTTACCTCGCACTAAGTTGATCTTTCTCCACACCCTAGCTATGACTGTAACACTACATTCTGCACCCTCTCCTTTCCTTCTCTATGAACGGTGTGCTTTGCCTGTACACCCGCACAAGAAACAATACTTATCACTGTATGTTAATACATGTGACAATAACAAATCAGATCAAAGGTGGAAGGCAAAGTGGTCCAGGTGCTGGAAGTCTGCAACAAAGGCAGGAATTAGTAGTAATGTTCAGATCTGCGGAGAGACAATCCGAGTTAATGGATTGGGATCTTACTGCCCGTTCACGCCTCACTCCTGCTGCAGTGAGCTTGGAGAATTTGGCACCCGGCCAGATCTCCAAGCGGGATGGGAAAATCCCGCTGGCGTGAATGTCCGTAACGTTCCAGTGCATGTTTCAGGTCCTGACCATTCAGCCGAACTGAGAGATGTGGAGCAGAGCGCAGCGGAGAGATATCGCCACGTTTTAAACCCTCCGCTTTGGCTGTCTCGCTGACACCTCTGACCTCGGCTTACTCTGGAGTTTCAGCGAAGCTCGGCCCAAGGTCAAGGAGCTCCTCATCTTCTGATCGGGCACTTTGCAGCCTTCTGGACTCGAGACTGAGTTCAACAGTTTCAGACTAGAACCTCTACTCCCCCATTTTATTTCCTTCACATGTGTCGACCTCAATCTCGCTTCTTTGATTTTTGTTTTGGGAAACCGGCTGTATCTTATCCAGCCATTCGCCCCTCTTCTGCACCGATTTACTTATTTCTTTACCATTCCCCTTTGGCTTTGTCCCATTAACTCTGTTGTCAGCCAATATCTCCCAATTTCCACCCTATCACCCTATTGTTCTTGAACCAGGGGCACAGCCTCAGAATAAAGGAAGATCTTTAAAACAGAGATGAGGAGGCCAGGCCTGCGTCTATTGCCCATCCTCAGGTGTCCTTCAGAACATGACTGTGAGCTGCCTTCTTGAACCTCTGAAAGCCCTGAGATATAGGTACACCCACGCTGCTGTTAGGGAGGGAATTCCAGGGCTTTGATCCAGCGACAGTGAAGGAAGGGCGATATATTTCTGAGGCAGGATGGTGAATGACTTAAAGGGGAAACTCCAGGTGGCCATATTTCCTCTTTCTCTGCTCTCCTTGTCCTTCTAGATGGGAGTGGTCATGGGTTGGAAGGTGCTGCCTAAGAAATTTGAGAAATGGGTGCTGATTGGTTGGCAATTAGACTCTGATTGGTTAAAGTGTTGCCATGGGGAATGGACCAGAATGCAGTTTTACCTCAAGCTTTTGTTTAAATTCAAAAGGCAACTCTGATTGGGTGAGCATTTACAGAACAAACCTGAATATGTTAAGAATTGAAGTATTAACCAGGTGAAGATTGTTGAGTTCGCAAAATGGGAAGGTAGTGGTGTAAAAGATAAAGTTGCCATAGTCCCAGACTTATAGTCCACTCCCCCCTTTGAAGAAGGAGAGCTGATTGATTGGTGACTTAACTTGAGGATCTCCAGACCTCAGGCAAGGGGCAAGGTTGAGAACTTGATGGATAACCTTCACAAATAACCTCAGCCCGTACGGGAATTGAACCCATGCCGTTGGCATCACCCTGCAAGACTAACCAGCCACCCAGCCAACTGCCCTAACACTACCCCTGGTCAGTAGTGTCATGATGCATCATTGGACTCATAATCCAGAAGCTCAGGCTGATGCTTGGGGACAGGGGTTCAAATCTCACCACGGCAGTATCAATTAATAAATCTGGAATTGAAAGTTAGTCTTAGCAATGAAACTGTCATTGATTGTTTTTAAAAAAACCATCTGGTTCACTAATGTCCTTTAGGGAAGGAAATCTTCTGTTCTGCATGCAGGTGTAGCAGGCAGTAAAGAAGGCAAATTGGCCTTCATTGCGAGAGGTTTTGAATACAGGAGCAGGGATGTGTTGTTGCAATTAAAAACGAGCCTTGGTGAGTCCACACTTGTGTACTTGTGTGCAGTTTTAGTCTCCGTTTCTGAGGAAGGATGTTCTTGCTCTCGAGGGAGCGCAGTGAAGGTTTACCAGGCTGATTCCAGGGATGGTGGGACTGATGTACAAGGAGAGATTGACCAGGTTAGGATTGTTTTTGCTGGAGTTCAAATGAATGAGGGGAGGATCTCATAGAAACTGATAAAATTCTAACAGGACAACACAGGGTAGATGTAGGGAGCAGGTCCCTGATGGTGGGGGAGTCCAGAGCCAGGGGTCACAGTCTGAGGATTCAGGGTAGATCATTTAGGATGGAGATGAGGAGACATTTCTTCACCCAAAGAGTGGCGAGCCTGTGGAATTCATTACCACAGGAAGTAACTGATGCCAAAATGTTGAACGTATTCAAGAGGCGACTGGAAATAGTGCTTGGGGCAAATGGGATCAATGGTTATGGGGAAAAAGTCAGGATTAGGCTATTGAGCTGGATGATTATCCATGATTGTAATGGATGACAGGCAGGCGTGAAGGGCCGAATGGCCTCCTCCTGTTCCTATTTTCCATGTTTCTGTGTCCTTACCCTTTCTGGCCTACATGTGACTCTAGATCCAAAGCAATGTGAGTGACTCCTAAATGACCTCTGAGATGGCCAAGCAAACCATCAAATCCAAGGGAAATTAGGGATGGGCAATAAATGATGGCCTTTCCAAGGCTATCCCTACCAGAGATGACCCAAACAAAAGGAAAAAAAATCCTGCATTTGTATAGCGCCTTTCAAACAATTGTAGTCAATGAAGCCCTTCTGGAGTGTGGTCATTGTTGTAACATGGGAAATTCCAATTTGCAGGTAGTAAGCACCAACAAATAATGATGTGATCATGGTTAGATTATCTGTTCTTAATGATGTTGGTTGAAGGGTAAGTATTGGCTTAGGACATCAGGTAAGACATCTCTGCTTGTCTTAATGTCAAGGAGAGATGGTGGCGTTATGGCAATATCACTGGACTAGTATTCCGGAGGCCCAAGCTAATGACCTGGGCACATGGGTTCAAATCCCACCATGGCAGAGGGTGGAAGTTGAATTTAATTAATAAAGATATTGTGAATCCAAATCTCATTTCTGTTACAGACAAGGGCAACAGATGTATGGGCACACCACCTTCTGTAAGTTCCCCTCCTCACTATCCCAATTTGGAAATGTATCGCCATTTCTTCAATGTTTGTGGGTCAAACTCCTGGAACTCCCTCCCTAACAGCGTTGTGGGTGTACCTACACGGACTGCAGCCTTTCAAGAAGCTTTGCAAAAATGTGTGGGTTAGGTTGATTGGCCATGCTGAATTGCCCCTTAGTGTCAGGGGAACTGGGAGGGTAAATATGTGGGGTTACGGGGATAGCACCTGGGTGGGATTGTTGTCAGTGCAAGCTCGATGGGCTGAGTGGCCTCCTTCTGTGCTTTAGATTCTATGATAAGGCAGCTCACCACCACCTTCTCAAGGGCCATTAGGGGTGGGCAATAAATCCTCCCCCGCCGGCAATGCCCATGAAATAATTTTTAACAAAAGCTCTGAGAGCCTGGTTGCACCCCTACTCCCCCCTTCCCTTCCCCTTTAACTGGACACAGAGTCCGTCAGCATGCCGGTTACCCACGTGCAAATCGGAAATTGATTCACTTTCCTCCAGAGGTGTTCTTCCTGATCCAAAACACACCTAGCTCTTGTTTCATTTCTCTGCGGCATCGTTCCAGCCTGTGTCTTTTTAATGCGAAATATGGGGAAAAAAAATAAAGGACATCGGCAACGTGCGTGACCCATTTAATTTTCCAACCCCGGCAAGCCACAGTCCGCTCATGAGGTCAAATCTCCTCGCTCGGGGCTCTGGAACGTAATGTGACATCTCATCCACTTCCAAGAATCTCTCGGCCCTGGATACTAATTTTAGCCCCGAGGAGCTTCCTGCGTGAATCATCGAATCATAGAATCCCTGCAGTGCAGAGGGAGGCCATTTGGCCCATCGATCACAATCCACTCAGGCCCTATCCCCATAACTCCATGCGTTTACCCCAGCTGGTCCCCCTGGCACCAAGGGGCAATCCACCTGTCTTTGGGCTGCGGGAGGAAACCGGAGCATCCGGAGGAAACCCACGCAGACACGGGGAGAACGTGCAGGTTCCGCACAGGCGGAGCCTGGAATCGAACCCGGGTCCCCGGCGTAGTGAGGCAGCGGTATTAACTGCTGTGCCACAAGTGCAACGTGACTTGCAATGATCCCATGAACGAGCTAGAGCTGCAACGTGAATCATCATTGAACTTTACTTATATAAAGAAGCATTCAGCTGCAGGGCGTGGGCATCATGGGCAAGGCCAACATTCTTTGCCCATCCCTAATTGCCCTTCACAAAGTGCTGGCAAGCTGCCTTCTTGAATTGAACTGGCTTTTCAAGGAGTTAAATCTTAACTCCTTGTTGCTGTTGTTCTTTTGGTCTTGGGTGTTGTAGTCATGGATCTGGACTTGCCCACAATGCTGTTGGCAAACTTTATCTTTTATTGCACATTACGCTGACTGTTTACAAGATAGACTCAGGAAAAGACTCTGCATTGGACCATGAGTGGGACTTCCCACTCCCACACATATTTTGTTGTGGCGATGGCATCAACCTGAGGTAGGATTTTCCAGTCCTGCCGCCGTCAATGGGGTTTCCCATCGGTCAAATCCTCTGCCGCCACGGAATGTCACCATCAGCCTGGCTGACACATCCCACTGGCAGGAACGGCTGGGAAATCCCTGACCTTTCCATTCTCTGTTACCGTGTGATCTTACATCAGTAGTGATGTAGCCTAGAGTGTTACATATGTGACACCACCCCTTTATACTACATCTCTCCCACAAGTGCTTGACTCAATAAGTACTATTTACATTATCCTACATCTCCCCCGCAAGTCTCTGCCTTCATCCCATTCCAAGACGTTCCCAGGATCTGGATGGGAATGAGGATACCGTCAGCATTGTTCTTGGCAATGGTCATAGTTGCTGGTTTGATTTGCACAATACTCATTCCAGATTGCACCAGAGTTCAAGGATGTCGTTGTCCTTTCCATGACACAGCTCCAAGAGTTCATCAATCTTGCTTTTTAATTTGGCCTTTAGCCGACTGACCTGAATCATCAGTGATTCCTATTCCTGCTCAAAGGGTTTTTCATGATTATTAATGGAGATTTCGTAGGCCATCTATCTTTCTTGAACATGTTTCTACAGGTTTATTATTCAGATGTTTTGGCTGGAACTTTGCCATTGCTCAGTCAGAGAGATTTTCCCATCCTGCCACAGTGAATGGAGATTTAGCTGCCTGCCAAGTTCCTCAACCTCGCTGCAGAGGGAGAGTGGGTGGACAACAGGTGAGATCGCACCTCGTAAGTCCTGATTCAAGTGTTCTACTTCCTGTGACTGACATTCCCGTCTTCTAATCACAGAATTGTTAGGGGCCATTCGACCCATCATGTCTGTACTGGCTCTTCAAATGAGTCACGGTGTGGAGATGCCGGTGTTGGACATGGTAAGAAGTCTGACAACACCAGGTTTAAGTCCAGCCGGTTTATTTGATAGTAAACTCACAAGCTTTCGGGGTTTGCCCCTTCGTCAGGTGAATGGAGAGTTCTGGCCAGAGCTCTCCATTCTTCAAATGAGTACCATGAGTTAGTGTCATTTCCCTGCACCCCTATAGTTTCTACTCAAGGAGTCATCTGGTGCCCTCTTGAATACCCCGATTGAACCTGCCTCCCCCACACTTCCAGGGAGGGTGTTCCAGACCCCAACTGCTCGCCGTGTGAAGTGGTTTTTCTCACATCACATTTGCCTCTTTTGTTAATCACTATAACTCTGTGTCCTCTTGTTCTCGGTCCTTTTACCAGTGGGAACAGCTTCTCCCTATCCACTCTGTCCAGACCTCTCACGATTTTCCAGTTCAACTCCTTGGTAGGAAGAATGGTAGGAAGGACTATCACTTACGTGGCGAAAAACTGCAGCAGGCGACGGTGCAGAGGGACCTCGGGGTCCTTGTGCATGAGTCGCAAAAACCCAGCCTGCAGGTGCAGCAGGTGGTCAGGAAGGCAAATGGGATGCTGGCCTTCATAGCGAGGGGGATTGAATATAAAAGTAGGGAGGTCTTGCTGCAGCTGTATAGGGCATTGGTGAGGCCGCAGCTGGAGTACTGTGTGCAGTTTTGGGCGCCGCACCTGCGCAAGGATATTTTGGCCCTGGAGGGAGTGCAGAGGAGGTTTACTAGGCTGATACCGGAGTTGAGGGGATTGAGCTATGAGGAGAGGCTGAATAAACTAGGCTTGTACTCGTTAGAGTTTAGAAGAATGAGGGGAGATCTCATTGAGACGTATAAGATGATGAATGGGATGGATAGGATAGAGGTGGAGAGACTCTTCCCGCTCAAAAAAGACAGTAGGACTAGGGGGCACAGCCTCAAGATAAAGGGGAGGCGGTTTAGAACGGAGTTGAGGAGGAACTTCTTCACTCAAAGGGTGGTGAATCTCTGGAATTCTCTGCCCGTTGAAGTGGTGGAGGCTGCCTCGCTAAATATTTTTAAGAAGCGGGTTGATGGGTTCTTGATAAGAGAGGGGATTAAGGGTTATGGGGAGAGGGCGGGAAAGTGGAACTGAGCCACGACAGATCAGCCATGATCTTATTGAATGGCGGGGCAGGCTCGAAGGGCTAGATGGCCTACTCCTATTTCTTATGTTCTTATGTTCTTATGGATGATTTGCTGATCTGTGCAAACTTTTTGACTTAACGGTGAACGTTCTTGATCACGTGCAACGTTTCTGAGCTTTCTCTCCCTTTGCGCTGGAGTTTAACAGTAAACTGTCCTTTGACTTTCACCGGAATGTCCTGTCCCTATGGCCAACCGCTGGAGTTTGTCTGGTTTTAACCACTTACCTGTTTCTGACAGAACTGAAACCCCTGCTCCAGTGTCTAGATTGAAGTTTGTCCATTGAGTTCCATCATTCAATGAGGTCATGGCTGATCTGACTGCGGCCTTGCTGTCACTTTCTGGACTGTCCCCCCATACCAGTTGACTCTGGGTCTGATCTACCTAACTCAGCCTTGAATATGTTCAATGACTCCGCTTCGCCCTGTGGAAGAGGACACCTAAAAACCCCCTGGAAGAAGAAATTTCTTCTTAAAAATTCCTGTCTTAAATGGGAAACGGGATGCCTCCCATCCTTTAAAAAGTACCTGGATGAGTACCTGGCACGCTATAACATTCATGGCTATGGGTCAAGTGCTGCTAAGTGGGATTAGGTGGGAAGGTCAGGACTTTTCATGTGTCGGTGCAGACTGGATAGGCTGAAGGGCCTCTTCTGCACTGTAATATTGTGATTCTGTGAGACCCTTTATCTTTAAGCAGTGTCTGCCAAGTTCTTGATTCCCAAAGGAAATGAAGGCCTTCAAGTGGGATTTTTGATTGACAAGATAATTGAGGGTCACAGAGATCAGACAGGAGAGTTGAGGCCACAGTCACATCAGCCTATTGAAAGACAGAACAGACTCAAAGGGCTGAATGGCCTACTCCTGTTCCTCTTTCTTATGTTCTTAGGAAATGATCCAATGCTGTCGTACCATAATTTGCAAGACAATTATAGTAAATAGAAATATAAAATACTGGGTAATTATGGATACCATCAATAATAGAAAGACGTGAATTTGGACCTATTAACTAAGTAAACATTGAATCTGGTTTAATGTTTCATTAGATTAACAGAACCTGCTGACCATGGAAGGTGCGTTCATTAGTGTGATCAAACAGGTTAAATATCAGCCTGTGAATCCTTGCGATACGTCCGATGGCAGGCCTCGCTCATCCCGAAACCGGAAAACCCCTCCAAACGTCAACGGACCTTTCCATAGCCCACCCATCGCCTGCTCCGATTCCCATGACGGTTGGGACGGCAAAATTCCGGCCGCTGAGATTTTCCAGCATTTTCTGTTTTTCATAGAATCGTGGAAACCCTACCACACAGAAGGAGGCCATTCGGCCCACTAAGCCCACACCAGCAACAATCCCACCCAGAGCCTTACCCTCATAACCCCCCATATTTACCCCACCAACCCCTCTAAGCTACGCATCCCCAGATGCTAAGGGGCAGTTTAGCAATCAACCTAACCCGCACATCTTTTTGGAGTGTGGGAGGAAACCGGCGCACCCGGAGGAAACCCACGCAGACACGGGGAGAACGTGCAGCCTCCGCACAGACAGTGACCCGGGGCCGGGAATCGAAGCCGGGTCCCTGGCGCTGTGAGGCAGCAGCGCTAACCACCGTGCCAGATTTTGTTTCAGATTCCAGCACCCGCGGTACTTCGCCTTGCCTTGGAGGACTGTACGGTTGGACAAAGTAAGGGAAGTTTCCAATGGTCCCACACTTTGGCGACAGCAGTTGTTCTGAGTGTCACTCGGCAACTATCTCATGGAACAAGTTAGTGTGTACTCGCACAGTAAGCAAAAATGATTTATTGCGCACTTATCAAACACAGCAGCGATAAAAACTGCTGCCCATGAGGGAAAAAAATATAACTATCGATCTTTCACCAGTGGAAAATGATTGTGTAAATCATTCCTGTGACTTAATGTTTTACTTGGGCAAGAGATTATCGACTGAGTTACATTTTTACTTGTTTTATGATTGGAAAATTGGATTTATCTTCAGATTTAAATTACAATTCAACGTCTTAGCGTTTGATTTTATATATCAACCCAACATTCCAAAGGGCTTCTGGTATCATTTTTATAGCGTAAGCTACGTGAATTATTTTTATACTGCGCTATATTTTTCACAATACAATCAGCATTATAATTTGCATTCAGAATTCAAACGTTTTGGAAAGAATTGTTTCAGGGTGATGTGATTATGGTTTATGATATCCATCTGTTTCTGAAGGTCAAGTTTGCTCAGCCTGTCCTATTCAGTTCATCACTTGAAGGTCGTGGCCTGTGCCAATCTAAAGTTAAAGTTTATTTATTAGTGTCACAAGTAGACTTGTATTAACACTGTAATGAAGTTACTGTGAAAATCCCCACTCCGGTGCCTGTTCGGGAACACTGAAGGAGAACTTAACGCCTAACCAGCACACCTTTCAGAATGTGGGAGGAAACTGGGGGACCCGGAGGAAACCCATGCAGACATGTGGAGAATGTGCAAACTCCACACGTCAGTGATCCAAGCCGGGAATCGAACCCGGGTCACTAGTTCTGTGAACCACTGTGCCACCGTGCCATCTGGGCTTCAGATGTGTAGTCATGTGTGTGACAATTCTGGAGAGAGGGAGAGAGAGAGAGAGATAATGTTAATGGTCTGGATTTTCCAGTCCTGTTCACTGCAGGATGGGATGGAAAATCTAACTTATCAGCAAAAGGTCCATTGACTTTGGGTGGGGAATTTCCAGACCTGCAGCAGAGGAACTGGAAAATTCCAGTGCATGGAATTCTTCCATTTGGGACTAAGTCCCACTGTGGGGGTGGGGAGAGGGGAGTGTTTCCTGCCGTGGGGCCTGATGGAAAACCATGCCCAATCTTCCAGCCCCAACCTCATAGATGTTAGAGATCTCACGGCAGTGCTCAAAGCAAAAACCAGGGGAAAGAAAGGAAAAGCACATTCCCGGTGTGTTTTAGTCACCATGTGATCGTCAACCAATACTGGTTCATCTCATTGCTTGTCATCTGCCCCACTATATGGAACATGGCCTCCATATCACCCCACGTACAGCAGGGACCATGAGCCTGCAAAAGTTCATAGGTACAGGGGGACAGTTGGAGCTTTTAAGTCTGATAGGTTGTTATAGGAGATGTGGGCCTGAACTCTACCACCTCTCCCTTCCCAGAATCGGTGCGGGCGAGAGTCCCACAACGGAAACCTCGGTTGACCTCAGGTGGATTCTTATGGTCTCAAAGAACAAAGAACAAAATCAGCCTGGGAAACAGGCCCTTCGGCCCAACGAGACCACGCTGCCATCTCAACACCACCTCTCTACCCATGACCCCTATCTAATGTTTTATGGCCATCCAGATTGAGGGAAAGCTGATTTAGGGACAATTTATTCCTGCCAATCAGCCTAACAGCACATCTTTGGGGTGTGGGAGGAAACCAGAGCACCCGGAGAAAACCTCGCCTGAGCGAGGCTGTAAAATCCTGCCTGTGGTGTGTGATAACCTCTACGAGGTCCATGGGAAACTACTGAATGATCTCCCTCTGGGACTTGCTGAGTATGAGTTCCCCTGGTAACAGACAGTGGCCTGCCCAGCCGCAACTCATTGTCTGAGCTTTAGAAAAGGCAGGCCCAGGACTGGGCCTGCCGAGCTGTAGTCCCAGGCAGGGGCTAATGTGTGTACACCACAATAGTGGTTTTACTTTGCATTCTGTCATAAACTATGTTCCTTTCCAGTCAGGTTTCCTGAGACTTTACATTGGCGATGAGGAACAAGAAAAGTTCGACACAGCTTGCCTTTCAATGAACCCGGTAAGACAGCGACAGGAAGACATTGAAAATTCCGGTGTTTGGGACACCGGAAACTTATGATGTGGGACTGGAGGATTGGCCCCAGCACACTGAAAGAATGAGAAATTTCATCCAGGCAAGTGGAGTAGAAGGGGATGACCTGAGCCTTTTATAAGGCAGGCCCAGGACTGGGCCTGCTGAACTGTAATCCCAGACAGGGGCTGGTGTGTGTGCACCCCGGCAGTGGTTTTACTTTGCACTCTTGTCATAAACTATTTTCTTTTCCAGTCAGGCTTCCTAAGGCATTACATTGGCGATGAGGAACAAGGAAAATTTTGTAAAGCTTTGCCTTCCAATGAACCCGGTAAGACAGCGACAGGGAGACATTGTAAATGCCGATGTTTGGGACACTAGAAACTTATGATGTGGGAGTGAAGGATTGGTCCCAGTACACCGAAAGATTGAGAAATTTCTTCCAGGCAAACGGGATAGAAGGGTGATGACCTGAGTCTTTTATAAGGCAGGCCCGAGACTGGGCCTGCTGAACTATAGTCGTAGGCAGGGACTAGTGTGTATATATCATGGTAGTGATTTCGCTTTTCATTCTGTAATAAACTATGTTCCTGAGACATTACACAGAGAGAACTGGTGTCCAGATTTGAGGCACAGATCAGCTCTGAGCTAACTGAAGTTAAATTTTATTTATTAGTGTCACAAGTAGGCTTACATTAACATCGCAATGAAGTTATTGTGAAAATCCACTAATCGCCACACTCCGGCACCCGTTCGGGTACACTGAGAGAGAATTTAGCGTGGCCAATCCACCGAATCACCACGTCTTTTGGACTGTGGGAGGAAACTGGAGTGCCCTGAGGAAACCCACGCAGGCATGGGGAGAACATGCAGACTCCACGCGACAGTGTCCCAAGCCGGGAATCGAACCTGGGTCCTGGGCACAGTGGGGCAGCAGCGCGAACTACTGCTTGAATGCAGGCCTGAGGGGCTGAATGGCCTCCGCCTGATCCTAATATTCCTGACCCTTTACTTCTGGTGACGAGCTTTGTGAAATTACCCCGCAAGTGTTGGTTATTTTAATTGGTTGTTGTCTGAGCGTGATTGAAACAAGGTAGTGCTGTAGTTACAATGTGGGGGCACCTTCCATTGCCAGGAGCATGTATTAGAATCCACAAACATTGCCCCCAAGCTCCTGATGAGAGAGATTCCTGGCAGAAGAACAAAGACAAAAAATTGTCCCCATGCTTCCCCCTGCGAAATGCAGAATGCTGGTAAAATAGGTGTCATTCTAAATAACAGCTGTATTTGTGTATAGTTGACTAAAATACCCGAGCAAATGTTATTAGCTGCCCTATTTCACTGAGTAATGTATGGATGCTGACCTTTCTTCATGCAGGTATTTAACTGACCCAGATTCTGATGGTCTGCTGTGGTTTTGAGATTCTCTTCACTTCCTTGGAGCCTTGTTTCTTCATTTGACTTCCAGCTGTCCGAGGGCGATGGCCTAGTGGTATTATCCCTAGGTTATTAATCCAGAAACTCAGCTAATGTTCTGGGGACCTGGGTTCGAATCTCCACCATGGCAGTATCTGGAATTAAGAATCTACTGATGGCCATGAAACCATTGTTGGAAAAAAAAACAACTGGTTCATTATGTCCTTTAAGGAAGGAAATGGGGCCTGGGTGGGATTGTGGTCAGCGCAGGCTCGATGGGCCGAATGGATTCTATGGAATCTGCTGTCCTTACCCAGTCTGGCCTACAGGTGACTCCAGGACCACAGCAATGTGGCTGACTCTCAATTGCCCTCTGAAGTGACCGACACAAGGGCAATTAGGGATGGGCAATAAATGCTGGCCGATCAGTGATGCCCGTGCCCCACAAAATGAATAAGAAAGGTTACCAGTGTTTGCAGTTCTCATGCTGAGCTGTGTATTTCTGACACGATAGTTAATACTGTCAGCATAGAATATGCAAGGCTTGGCTCAAGGCATTTCTGGGTCACACACACACACACACACACACAAACATATTCTGGCAATGGACATCATACAACCCCCCACCCAAGCAAAACACCTGCTACCACGCCCCACACCACAGCTGTACCACTGACAGGTCTATACCCTCACATTGGGCAAAAAAGCCAACAGTTTAATTCAAACTTTTAGGTAAAGTTGATTTATTAGTGTTACAAACAGACTTACCTTCACACTACAATGAAGTTTTATGCAAATCCCCCAGTTCCAGCGTCTGTTTGGGTGCACTGATGGTGAATTTAGCACGGACGATGCACGCTAACCGGCACATCCTTCGGACTGTGGGGGTAAAGCGGGAGCACCCGGAGGAAACCCACACAGGCACGGGGAGAATGTGCAGGATGTGCACAGATCTAAATCAGGAATCAAACCCGGGTCCCTGGCGTTGGGAGGCGGCAGTGCTCACCACTGTGCCAGCCCAGTTATCTCCGATATCCACCATTATCTCCACAGGGGGGGGGGGGGGGGGGGGTGCGGCGGGGGGGGGGGGTGGGGAATGGTTCTCAGCTTAACTCCAAGCCCACATTCACCTTCACGGCTTCTTCTTGAAATCAGGCAGTGGAATCAGTGACCAAGAGATGAAAACTTGCACTGAAACCTCCCCCAGCAGCGTCCCATTGGCAGTGCCCCCAGCACTCCCACCCCCTCACTGCCCGGATACCGCCCACTACCAGGATATTGCCCAGGCTCGAAGGTCTCTCCTCCCCAACCCTGTGCCCCGGGCAGTGTACCTATCTGTGCCCCGGGCAGTGTACCTATCTGTGCCCCGGGCAGTGTACCCATCTGTGCCCCGGGCAGTGTACCTATCTGTGTCCCGGGCACTGTACCTATCTGTGCCCTGGGCAGTGTACCTATCTGTGTCCCGGGCACTGTACCTATCTGTGCCCCGGGCAGTGTACCTATCTGTGCCCTGGGCACTGTACCTATCTGTGCCCTGGGCACTGTACCTATCTGTGCCCCGGGCAGTGTACCTATCTGTGCCCCGGGCAGTGTACCTATCTGTGCCCCGGGCAGTGTACCTATCTGTGCCCCGGGCACTGTACCTATCTGTGCCTTGGGCACTGTACCTATCTGTGCCCCGGGCAGTGTACCTATCTGTGCCCCGGGCACTGTACCTATCTGTGCCCTGGGCAGTGTACCTATCTGTGCCCCAGGCAGTGTACCTATCTGTGCCCCGGGCACTGTACCTATCTGTGCCCCGGGCAGTGTACCTATCTGTGCCCCGGGCACTGTACCTATCTGTGCCCCGGGCACTGTACCTATCTGTGCCCTGGGCAGTGTACCTATCTGTGCCCCGGGCACTGTACCTATCTGTGCGATCTGTTCAAAAGGTCCCCACTTTACAAAACTCACTGGGAATTCTGCTGGTGTGATGTTATGTGCCGGGAGAGTTCCTTATAGAACACTACAGCACAGAAACAGGCCTTTTACACTGAACATTACAGCGCAGTACAGGCCCTTCGGCCCGCGATGTTGCGCCAACAAGTGGAACCAATCTAATGACCCTCTAACCTAAGCTATTCCAATATTATCCATATGCCTATCCAATGACTATTTGAATGCCCTTTTGGTCCTTTTTGGCTGTGCCGAACCATTTTTCTGCCTAGTCCCACTGACTTGGACCATATCTCTTCACACCCCTCTCATCCATGCACGTGTCCAGGTTTTCCTTAAATGTTAAAATGTTGGGCGGCACGGTAGCACAGTGGGTCGGCACTGCTGCTTCACAGCTCCAGGGACCCAGGTTCAATTCCCGGCTTGGGTCACTGTCTGTGTGGAGTTTGCACATTCTCCTCGTGTCTGCATGGGTTTCCTCCGGGTGCTCCGGTTTCCTCCCACAGTCCAAAGATGTGAGGGTTAGGTTGATTGGCCAGGCTAAAATTGCCCCTTAATGTCCCGGGATGCGTAAGTTAGAGGGATTAGTGGGTATAATATGTAGGGACATGGGGGTAGGGCCTGGGTGGGATTGTGTTCGGTGCAGACTCGATGGGCCGAAGGGCCTCTTTCTGCACTGTAGGGTTCATTGAATCTATGATCGCCATTTGTGGGAGCTTGCTGTGCACAAATTGACTGCTGTCCTTTCCACATTACAACAGGAATTACATTTTAATAAACACCACATTGGTTGTAAAGAGTTTTGAAACAACCTGAGGCCATGAAAGGAGCAACATAAATGTAATTCTATCCTTTCCACAGAACATAAAACCTCAGAAAAGATACAGCACAGAGGAGGCTATTCGGCCCATCATGTCCATGCTGGCCCAGTGACACTCAGACGCCCTGTCTAATCCCACCTTCCTGCACCCGGCCCGTAGTCCCGTATCTTACCGTACTTAAACTGCAGGTCCGGGTTATTTTTAAAAGAGTTTAAGGTGTCTGCCTCCATCACCACCTCGGGCAGTGAATTCTAGACACCCACCACCCTCTGCCTAAAAAAAAGTTCTTCCTCATGCCCCCGCTACACTTACTGCCACTTATCTTCAACCCATATCCCCAGCTCTAGAACTTTCCACCAACCCTCCTCTCTTTCTCCTTTGCTCCGGGATAGATTCAGTTGCATCGTCTATGAATGGCAGTTGGGAGTTGAGATGAAACCAGTTATTCCCCCAGCAATGAGATTAGGCTGCAGTCTGAGAGGGAATCCATGCGGCTGTGTGCAGCAATCTACGATGATGTGCATTCCCCGGAGAGCCATTGCAGTGTTAGAAGTATTGTAGATATTATTATCCACTTGGAGTCCTGTGCGCAGTTCTGGTCGCCTCATTACAAGAAAGATGTGGAAGCTATTGAGAGGGTGCAGAGGAGATTTACAAGGATGTTGCCTGGATTGGGTGGCATGCCTTATGAGGATAGGTTGAGGGAGCTTGGTCTTTTCTCCCTGGAGAGACGAAGGATGAGAGGTGACCTGATAGAAGTTTATAAGATGTTGAGAGGTATAGATAGGGTGGATTCTCAGGGGCTATTTCCCAGGGCTGAAATGGCTGCCACGAGAGGACACAGGTTTAAGGTGCTGGGGAGTAGGTATGGAGGAGATGTCAGGGGTAAGTTTTTCACTCAGAGGGTGGTGAGTGAGTGGAATCGGCTGCCGTCGGTGGTGGTGGAGGCGAACTCGTTGGGGTCTTTTAAGAGACTTCTGGTTGAGTACGTGGGATTTAATGGGATTGAGGGTTATAGATAGGCCTGGTAGGTAGGGATATGATCTGTGCAACTTGTGGGCTGAAGGGCCTGTTTGTGCTGTAGTGTTCTATGTTCTATTATAACCCAAGACAACTCTTCCAGATTTGCAGTGATTTCATAGTCTTCACTTTGCTCCTCTGCATCATTTCACAAACTGCTTAATGCAAACAATCTGCTATTGCCATTAGTCAGTGTGTTAGGAATTTTCACCTCATATTGAGATATCCCAGCAGTGTCCCTGGGTGACGTGAGCGTCAGAACAGCTTGCATCACCAAAAAACCTACCAAATAAAATCAAAAATATCCATTAGGAATCTAGCGGGTCATGTGTTTGATATGTTTTCCCCCAGCTGCTATTTTGTCTCAGCCTTTAGGATGTAAGTAACATCTACATAGAATTTTCTGCTGATGCTGGTGGGGGCCTGTCTAAAATCATAGAATTCCTACAGTGCAGAGACAGGCCATTCAGCCCATCGAGCCTGCACCAACAACAATCCCACCCAGGCACTATCCATCGTCACCACGAGTATTTACCCCACTAATCCCCCTGATACTAAGGGGCAATTGAGCATATAGTTCACCATTCCATTTGTAATATTCTATTCCATTTTGAATATGTTTTGTAGTTGACTTATATTTGAGATGTTTTGTGTTTTTTTAGTTTTTTTATTAGTGTCACAAGTAGGTTTACCTTAATGCAACGAAGTTACTGTGAAAATCCCCTAGTCATCACACTCCGTCCCCTGTTCGGGTACACGGAGGGAGAATTTGGCATGGCCAATATACTCCAACCAGCACGTCTTTTGGACAGTGGGAGGAAACTGGAGCACCCGGAGGAAACCCACACAGACATGGGGAGAACATGCAGGCTGCAACAGGCAGTCGGTTTGATTTATTTGGTTTGATTTATGATTGTCACATTTGAGAAGTATTGTTTCTTGCGCGCTATACCGACAAAACATACTGTTCATTTAGAAGGAAACAAGAGAGTGTTACAGTTATAGCTAGGGTCTAGAGAAAGATCAACTTAATGCAAAGTTTGCCCATTTGAAAGTCTGATGGCAGCTAGGAAGAAGCTGTTCTTGAGTTGGTTGGTATGGAACCTCAGGCTTTTGTGTCTTTTTCCTGATGGAAGCAGGACTAGAGGGCACAGCCTCAAGATAAAGGGGGGTGCGGTTTAGAACGGAGTTGAGGAGGAACTTCTTCACTCAAAGGGTGGTGAATCTCTGGAATTCTCTGCCCGTTGAAGTGGTGGAGGCTACCTCGCTAAATATATTTAAGACGCGGGTTGATGGGCTTTTGGTAGGCAAAGGGATTAAGGGTTATGGGGAGAAAGCAGGAAAGTGGAACTGAGCCACTTCAGATCAGCCATGATCTTATTGAATGGCAGGGCAGGCTCGAAGGGCTAGATGGCCTACTCCTGCTCTTATTTCTTATGTTCTTATGAAGAAGATGGAAGAGAGAATATCTGGGGTGCGTGGGGTCCTTAATTATACTGGCTGCTTTGCCAAGGCAGTGGGAAGTGTAGACAGAGTCAATGGTTGGAAGGCTGGTTTGCGTGATGGATTAGGCTACATTCACGACCTTTTGTAGTTCCTCGCGGTCTTGGGCAGAGCAGGAGCCCATACCAAGCTGTGATACAATGAGAAAGAATGCTTTCTATGGGGCATCTGTAAAAGTTGGTGAGAGTCGTAGCTGGCTTGCTAAATTTCCTTCATCTTCTGAGAAAGTAGAGGGGTTGGTGGGCTTTCTTAACTATGGCGTCTGCATGGGGGCACCAGGACACGTTGGTGGTGGACACCCAAAAACTTGAAGCTCGCAACCCTTTCTACTTTGTCCCCGTTGATGTAGACAGGGGCATGTTCTCCACTATACTTCCTTATGCTTATTGTTTCCTGTCTGACAACAAACCCACCCCCCCCACTCCCCCCACCAACCCCATGTCACTGGGAGACCTCAAATCCTTCAGCAAACATGGCCTGCTGAGTCCTTTCCACCAGTGTAAACATAGCCTTCCTAAAGCTCACTCCAAACCCATTTGCTCTTTGTCTTTTCCCCATGCATAATGCAGATTTAACCGCTAACAAAACATCAGTTGCATGCCTTCTCCCAGATTCCACCGCTGTCATATCTCTGCAGCAATCGCATTGTCGCTTTGACAAAGGTAGAGCTCTGATCTGTCTAAATCGTTGAAAACTTGGATTGTTCTTTTCTCTGCCTCTGATGCCAACCCTTCAATATCAAGTTGCCGAGTGTGTTTCTGCTTGTTTGGTTGTGAGCTCCTAGGTTTTCTTTTCCCCTGAGCTATCTCATTGCTCCCATTCATTATTAATTCAGTTTAAAGGCAGATGTTGATTTGTATTTCCCCGTAGCCGCTGCTCGCGTACATTCTGCCGTTTACTTGCGTCTCTCTGTTCAGGTGGTTTAGTAATTCTAGAACAATAACTACAGCAACCTCATCTCCATATGACTTCTCCGCATAAACAGAGTAACAGTTGCTGACTCTTGATTTGCCATTTACAGACTTGTCGGTTAGTTTGCGAGATGAAGCTTTCCATTGGGACCTGGGATTTTCAATTCAGTTAATGGGGGCCGATATTCTCTGGAATTTAGAAGAAAGAGAGATGATCTTATGGAAAATGCGCAAAATCTTTGGACAGTTTGATAGAATAGATGCTGACAGGCTGTTGCCCCTCTGTGGAGAATCTATGACCGCTAAAGTTATAGGATAAGCATAGAATTATAGTATCCCTGCAGAGCAGAAGGAGACCGTTCAGCCCATTGAGCCTGCACCGGCCCTATCCCTGTAAAGCCAGGTATTTACCCCACTGATCCCCCTAACCTACACAGCTTGGGACACTAAGGTGCAATTTAGCATAGCCAATCAACCTAACCCACATATCTTTGGAGTGTGGGAGGAAACTGGAGCATTTGGGGGACAATGTGCAAACTCTACCCAGACAGCCAACCAATGCCGCAATTGAACCCGGATCCCTGGTGCTATGAGGCAGCAATGCTAATCATTGTGCCACCAATAAGGGACTATTTCAAACTGAGGTGGGGTGAAATTTCTTTTTTGCTTTATTCGTTCATTAGAAGCAGGCATTGAAGACCAGGCCAGCATTTATTGCCCATCCCTAATTGACCTTGAGGGGGCAGCTCTGAGTCAACCCACATTGCTGTGGCTCTGGAGTCACATGTAGGCCAGACCTGGGTAAGGACGGCAGATTTCCTTCCTTAAAGGACATTAGTGAGCCAGATGTGTTTTTGTGACAATGGTTTCAGGGACATCAACAGATTTGTGATTCCAGATAATTTATTGAATTTAAATTTCACCAATTGCCGTGGTGGGATTTGAACCCGGGTTCCCAGCACATTATCCTGGGTCACTGGATTACTAACCCAGCAACGATATCAGTAGGCCACTGCTTTCCCTTCACTTAGCGAACTGGGACTCTCTGGAGTTTATTACCCCATTGTTATGAAGACGAGCTTTTTAAATAAAAAGAATTTATAATTTTTCTTTTTCTAGTTAGACTTCATAAAAATAATCTGAAATCCTGTTGAGACAAGGCAGGCAGCCAGCTCCAATTTACACACTGCATTCTATCAAATGGCCATCTGGAAAGTGTGAAAGACCCCTCTCTTCTGTGGCTTTACATCATATTCTGCTCCCTCTCCTTTCCTCTGCTCCTATAGCCTCCATGAATGATAAGCTTTGGCTGGATTCCGTGCAAAAAACATTACTTTTCACTGTATACTAATACGCGTGACTATAATAAAGCAAATCAAATCAAAAATAGTGCACGAATCGTTAGTCTGAGAGTCTTAGAGCTGCAGAGAGTTTAGCGCTACCGACAGTCTCAAAACCAAATTGAATAGATCAGTCATGGACGACGGAGAAGGCGTGAGGGGCTGAATGGCCTACTTCTGCTCCTATTTCATAAGTTCGTAAGCTAACTGGGTATTTGGAGCAGCCCTCTCTCTCTGCGCCCAGTGATAATGGTCGGAATTCTCCAGCCTCGCCTGCCCTGGGGCCGCTGCCAGCGGCAATGGAGAATTCTGCGCTTGGCCATATCTCCATTCACGACGGCGGGACTGGAAAATCCCAGCCACGGGCAGGGTGGGAGAATTCAGGGCAGTGTTCCTCTTCAATTAACAAGACGACATGGCCTTTATCGTGATGCTGGACAATCTTTGGTTGTCCATTTACAGGAAGCACAGAGGGGCCTGGGTGTGCAAGTCCACAGATCCTTAAAGGTGGCAGCAAAGGTGGAGAGGGTGGTGAAGAAGGCATATGGTGTGCTTGCCTTTATTGGATGGGGCATAGAGTATAAAAGTTGGCATATGATGTTGCAGCTATATAGAGTGTTCGTTAGGCCACATTTGGAATACTGCGTCCAGTTCTGGTCACCACACTACCAGAAGGACGTGGAGGCTTTGGAGGGAGTACAGAAAAGGTTTACCAGGATGTTGCCTGGTATTAGCCATGGTCTTAGCCATGAGGAGAGACTGGGTAAACTGGGGTTGTTCTCCCTGGAAAGACGGAGGATGAGGGGAGACCTAATAGAGGGGTATAAAATTATGAAGGGCATAGATAGGGTGAAGAGTGGGAAACTTTTTCCCAGGTCGGAGGTGACGAACACAAGGGGTCACAAGTTCAAGGTGAGGGGAGGGGGGGCAAGGTTCAACACAGATGTCAGGGGGGCGTATTTTACACAGGGGGTGGTGGGGGCCTGGAATGCACTGCCAAGCAAGGTGGTTGAGGTGGACACGCTGGGATCGTTTAAGACTTATCTAGACAGCCACATGAACAGACTGGGAATAGAGGGACACAAACGAATGGTCTAGTTGGGCGCATGAGCGGTGCAGGCTTGGAGGGCCGAAGGGCCTGTTCCTGTGCTGTATTATTCTTTGGTCTTTGTTCTTTGAAAATTACGCTGATTGTCTCCAAAGTGGTGAGACATTTACCCAGAGGAATACACAGGCCATCACTTGACATCATCTATAAACTGCCAAAGCTGACTGAGTGCTGAGGAATCCACTAACTATAACCCAGTTTCTCGTGAAAGTTTATTCACTTTCAGTTAAAATGTTAAATGAAAAAGATGTCCATTTTGTTGCATAAACAGACTGGTAGATTCCTCATCGCAGCCCCTTCAGTTGCTGTTTGCCCTTTAAGATTTGACTTGAAGGAGAAAGGGATGTTATTAGTCATAGTCATTTACGCCTTCTGATCCCTCTCACCAAGAAACTTCTAATCTGAGAAGGAGTTGCTGAGGATTTGATGTTTACTACATGACTGGGCTTGTGGGTGTTGCCTTTGAATGCATAAACAGATGACCAAACTCTCCAACATTCATGTAAACAATCCTCCTGCTTGCTTATTTATTAGTCACAAGTAGGCTTATATTAACACTGCAATGAAGTTACTGTGAAAACCCCCTAGTCGCCACGCTCCGGCCCCCGTTTGGGTAAACAGAGGGAGAATTCGGCATGGCCAATGCACCGAACCAGCATGTCTTTTGGGCTTCAGATACACACTTACATAAATCACTTCTGATTATAATTCAGCAGAATTTTCTGTCATTTAGAATATCCACCTTCCTGTTTATCCCTGATGATCGGTTGGCAGTGGCAAATGAGTCAGTCTTCATTGATTCAGGACTGTAGCTCACTGACGATGTTGCATAGATTTGAGTGGTGCAGGCAAACGGAAGTTTAAGTGAGGTCTAACCAAACACGTAACCCTGCAGCCTTCCGTTCTCATGAGTTTACTTATCAGTGTCACAAGTAGGCTTACATTGACACTGCAATGAATACTGTTAGGGTACACTGAGGGAGGATTTTAACATGGCCAATGTGCCTAACCAGCACGTCTTTCGGAAACGTGAGGAAAGAAACTGGAGCACCCAGAGGAAACCCACGCAGACACGGGGAGAACGTGCGGATTCTGCACACCGAGGTCGGAATTGAACCCGGATCCCTGGCACAGTGAGGCAGTAGTGCTAACCACTGTGCCACCGTACTGTTGCCCCCTCCTCCTCATGTGTTGATCTAGATTCCCCTTATCCTCTGTCCCATTCCCCAAAGAGAATGTTTGGCATCAATGTGATTGGCAGTTTAGGAGGGCGAAGAATTGAACCCGGGTCCCTGTGAGGCAGCAGTGCTAACCAGTGCAATTCAAAAAAACCTTTCTAACTTCAAAGGGCGCCCAGTTGTTGAGCAAATGGTCAAATGCTCCTGCTGGCTTTGTTACTTTTTGGGGAGTGGAGTTTGAAGCACTCATTTGGGGGGGATGGTTTAAGGAGAAACCCAGATGCTCACTCAGTGTGTGTACTTTGACCACAACCAATCTGTGTGCTTGAAGGGACTTTGTGTTATTGTGACTAATGTAGTTTAAGATATGCTTTGGAATCCGTGTTAACCTTAAAAATCAGTGTGTATTTGTGAAACTTTGGGTGTGGTGTATCATAATCCAGTCATAATTCATGTTGAATAGATATTTGTTTTCTTGTTATTAAACTAATTGACGATTCTGTGACTCTCTTTCGTCACGTTTTCTAATAAAAGATAAAGGTTACGGCCTTCTGAGCCAAGATTCCATTCTGGGATCTTCCCAATCCAGTTACAACACCAACTGGGATTGTAACAAAATAAATAACTCACCGTGACAAGGAGATGTTGAAATGAACAGAACAGAGACACCCAAAGCAAGAGATAGATAATACATGGGTTGGCAGGAAGGGGCATGAAGCAGCAGAAGTTCAGAATCACAGGATTGTTACAGTGCAGAAGGATGCCATTTGGCCCATCGAGTTTGCACTGGCTCTCCAAACGAGCATCATGATTTAGTGCCTTTTTCCTGCCTTTTCCCTGTACCCCTGCGCATTGTTTCTGTTCAAGTAATTATCTAATGCTCTCTTTAATACCTCGATTGAACCGGCCACCACCATACTTCCAGTTTCAAGTTTTTAGGTGTCCTGATCACGAACAACCTGTCCTGGACCCCCCCATGCTGACACTATAGTTAAGAAAGCCTACCAATGCCTCTACTTTCTCAGAAGACAGAGGAAATTTGGCATGTCAGCTACAACTCTCGCCAATTTTTACAGATGCACCATAGAAAGCATTCTTTCTGGTTGTATCACAGCTTGGTATGGGCTCCTGCTCTGCCCAAGACCACAGGGAATTACAAATGGTCATGAATGTAGCCCAATCCATCACACAAACCAACTTCTCCATCCATTGACACTGTCCACACTTCCTGCTGCCTCACAGAAGCAGCCAGAATAATTATCACATCCTGGAAATTTTCCCTTCCACCTTCTTCCGTCGGGAAAAAAATACAAAAGTCTGAGGTCATGTACCAATTGACTCAAGAACAGCTTCTTCTCTGCTGCTGTCAACCTTTTGAATGGACCTCTCTCGCATTAAGTTGATCTTTCTCAACACCCTAGCTACGGCTGTAACACTAACTCTCTTGTTTCCTTCTCTATGAATGGTATGCTCTGCCTGTATGGCACGCAAGGAACAGTACTTTTCACTATGTTAATAGATGCAACAATGATAAATCAAATCAAATCAAATCAAATCAAAAATTTCCAGGCAATGCATTCTGGACCTGAACCATTCATTTTGTCCAGCCCCCTCATGATTTTAAACATCTCCATCAAATCTCCTCTTAGCCTTCTCCTCTCCAAGAACAGTCCCAACCTCTCCAATCTATCCTCGTAACGGAAGTTTCTCATCCCTGGAACCATTCTCGTAAACCTCTTCTGCATTCTCTCCAGTGCGTTTCACATCTTTCCTATAGATTGGTGTCCAGAATTGGACACGATATTCTAGTTGAAGTCCAAATAGTGTTTTTATCCCAGTTGGTTAAATCAAGGGAATTCAGAAGGTTCGTGTGGAACACTAACAACAGCAAGGACCAGTCGGGCTGGGGGTGACCTATTCCTGTGCTGTAGACTTGGTGCAATGCTTGAGGTGCTGGCACGGTGATACTGTCACTGGATGAGAAATCCAGAGAGGAGGGTAATAACCTGGGTTCAAATCCCACCACAGCAGATGGGGAAACTTAAATTGAATAAAATATAATTGTTGGCTGGGGCATAAAACCCAGAAACTAGTGGGATTCCTGATTTCTGATTCTCCTCGCCAGTGATGCTGAGAAATCTGATTTTAATTCATTTGAATAAATTTGAATTATTTAACTACATGCTTCCCCTCTCACTAATGTTGGCGAGGTTTACAAGAAGTTTGGCCAGATGTAAACCTTTCGAGGGGATAGATCCCTCTGGGAGCACAGAGGCAAGAATAACCCCCAGGGAGAGGGGGAGGTGGCGAGACAGTGCCCCAGAGTTCCCCCAGACACTGCCCCTTGGCACAAGTAACCAGTTCCAGAGGGCAGTGCCAGAGGTGGGTCCTCGTGGGAGATCCATGGGGCTGGGATGAGTGGGTGGGGGATGGGGGGGGGTAGAGCAGTCACTGAGGGGCCGGGGTGGGGGCAGGGGGTAGGAGAAATGTCAGCGTTGATGGTGCGGGGTTGTGGAGCGCCCCTGATCCCACCACGGCGGGTGAGAGGAAGGGGGGGTGGAGTTTATTTTCATTTCCTTTGCTGACGGCGCCCCGATTTCTGCGGAGCCTGGCTGTCAGCTCTAAGAGTCCCCACCCTGCCAGAGTGACGCCGTGACTAATGCCAACACATGCGTTCCTTTAAAGAGGCTGAAGCTGAGGTGAGAAACTGCCCTGTGCAACCGGAGAGTCACACACCGAATTTCTAACTGAACCTGACACTTTGAGAACTTCTGGTCAGATCGCCCGCCCCCACCCCCGTCTCGTTTACAGCGCCTTAATTCCTGAACTCTCTGGTGAATGTTCCAGCGTCAAGGCCCTTTCCACTTAAATGCGGTGCCTTTGGATATTTGTCTATGATTATACACTGGAGGATGTTTGAGTTCTCCTTCACAAGTCAAGTTAATGACACATGTTTGAACTATATTTCCGATACTCAGTTTGTAGATGGCAAATGATAGAGTCAATGGTTGTACGTCAACCGCAACCAAAGTGGCTCCCTCTCAGTCTCCTGGAATGTGCGGCTGTGTATTATCTGTGGAATGCAAGACAGCCCCGAGGCTAAGGTGTTGCTGCAGTCAAAGTCTTCAGATGATCCTTATCAGGAGTTCAATTAGCAAAATGATCGTTTGTCCTTGATGATTGTAATTTCTGCATCCTGTTCATCCCACCCCACCCCCCCGCGCCAACACTGCCGTTTCTCCGTGACTTCCTGGAGGACCCGTCGTAATTTTACACGGATGCATTCCATCTTCCCTTCACCCTCCTCTGTTCCAAAGAGAAACAATCCCAGTCTATCCAATCTTCCCTCACGGATAAAGATCTTCAGTCTAGGCCACTTTCCTCACAGGTTTTACAAGTGCGATTACACCTTTCCTACAGTGTGACCACCAGAACTGTTCACAGTTCTTTCGTTGTGGCCTTTCGTTATTATCTCCTTTACCTTGTGTTCTAGGCCGTGTTAGAGAATGTGCTTTCTTTAGCCGCCTTATCTACCTGTCCAGTTTTCAGGGACCCACGGGCGCACATTCCAAGTTCCCTCTGCACTTCTCAATATTCTGCTATTTGTGGTGGATTTCTTTGTCTCGCTTGACCTCCCCAGAGACAACACTTCTCCGAAACGAACCCTATTTCCCCCTCAGTTCATTATCTTTTGAAAGATTCCAGAACTTCTGCTTTATCAGCCACACAACTGCAGTACCTTCTAACCACTTTTTACTCAAGCTTCCTGTGTTTAAATCTAAATATCTGATAGGACTTGATTTGACCTGATTTGATCTATTATTGTCACGTGCATTAGTATACAGTGAAAAGTATTGTTTCTTGTGCGCTACGTAGACAAAGCATATCGTACATAAAGGAAAGGAGTGCAGAATGTTGTGTTAGTCATAGCTAGGGTGTAGAGAAAGGTCCAATTTAATGTGAGGTAGGTCCAGATGGCAGCAGGGAAGAAGCTGTTCTTGAGCTCAGTTGGTATGTGACCCCAGACTTGAACCCAGAACCTTCCTATTCAGCAGCAGAAGAATGAATGGGTTGGTAATTGAACAAAGAACAAAGATCAAAGAAAATTACAGCACAGGAACAGGCCTCCAAGCCTGCACCGACCATACTGCCCAACCGAACTAAAGTCCCTTGCCCTCCCGGGAACCGTATCCCTCCATTCCCATCCTATTCATGTATTTGTCCAGACGCCCCTTAAAACTCTCTACTGTATCTGAACATAAGAACATGAGAACATAAGAAATAGGAGCAGGACTAGGCCATCCAGCCCCTCGAGCCTGCCCCGCCATTCAATAAGATCATGGCTGATCTGTTGTGGCTCAGTTCCACTTTCCCGCCCTCTCCCCATAACCCTTAATCCCCTCTCTTATCAAAAACCCATCAACCCGCTTCTTAAAAATATTGAGCGAGGCAGCCTCCACCACTTCAACGGGCAGAGAATTCCAGAGATTCACCACCCTTTGAGTGAAGAAGTTCCTCCTCAACTCCGTTCTAAACCGCCCCCCTTTTATCTTGAGGCTGTGCCCCCTAGTCCTACTGTCTTTTTTGAGCGGGAAGAGTCTTTCCACCTCTATCCTATCCATCCCATTCATCATCTTATACGTCTCAGTGAGATCTCCTCTCATTCTTCTAAACTCTAACGAGTACAAGCCCAGTTTATTCAGCCTCTCCTCATAGCTCTCCCACTAGCTCTCCCGGCAGCGAGTTCCAGGCACCCACCACCCTCTGTGTAAAAAAACCTGCCTCGTACATCTCCTTTAAACCTTGCCCCTCGCAACTTAAACCTGTGCCCCCCTTAGTAACTGACTCTTCCACGCTGGGAAAAAGTTTCTGACTATCCACCCTGTCAGTGCCCCTCGTAATTGGCCTGGTTGGATTTGTCCTGTTTGTGTGCACATGGAGCACACCGGAATGATAGGGAGGGGAGAGCTTGATCTTGGGAATGGACATTGAGGGCTGACTTAGTGGAGGCTTATAAAATGATGAGAAGGATTGATAGAGTGGACGTGCAGAGACTATTTCCTCGGGTGGATGCAGCTGTTACTCGGGGGGCATAACTATAAGGTTCATGGTGGGAGATATAGGAAGGGATGTCCGAGGTTGATTCTTTACTCAGAGAGTGGTTGGGGTGTGGAATGGACCGCCTGCTGTGATAGTGGAGTCGGACACGTCAGGAACTTTCAAGCGGTTATTGGATAGGCACATGGAGCTCACCAGAATGATAGGGAGTGGGATAGCTCAATCTTGGGGTTTGGACAAAGCTCGGCACAACATTGAGGGCCGAAAGGCCTGTGCTGTGCTGTACTGTTCTATGTTCCTTGTGTACAGGACATTGGTGGGTAGATGCCAGTGCTGTTGCTGTCTGGGGGCACAGCAAGTTCTGGAATACAAGTCTTCAGTACGATGGCTTGAATATTATCAGGGCCCATAGTCTTTGCGCATTGTGGCTTCACCTTTTTACTCTCATATGTAAGGCTAAGCTAAAACTGCAGTACAATGCTGAGGGAGTGCAGATTTGCCTGGGGGACAGTCTTTCGAATGAACCATCGAATTGAAGGCTGACGTCTGGTGGTTCAGGTGCAAAGTATCCATGAGATTTTTTTGAGGAAGAGGTGTAGTCTTCTCGTACCCTGACCAACATTCAGCCTTCAGCTGCTGAAATAGAAGAACTGGCCATCTTTTTCATCAGCGCTTGTGGGATCTTGCTGTTTCCAAACAGTCTGCTGAGTTCACTAGCGTAACAACTGGGACCACATAAAAAGAACAAAGAACAGCACAACACAGGAAACAGGCCCTTCGGCCCTCCAAGCCTGATGAGTGGGGGAGACAAAATGGAGGTACTGTCTCTACAACGATTTGGACGGACTATAATGCGGAGGAACAACTTGCGTTTAATCGTGGGATGTGGGCATTGCTGGGCCAGCATTTATTGCCCATTCCCGGGGATGTTTATAAGTCAACCACATTGCTGTATCTCTGAGTTACAGGTAGGCCAGACCGGATAAGGCAGCAGATTTCCTTCCTAAAGGCCACTGTGAACCAGATGGGTTTTTACCAAATTTGACAATGGTTTCCTGGTTGGTTATGGGGAGATTTCATTCCAGATTTTATTGAATTTAATTTTTCACAATCTGCTGCAATGGGATTTGAAGCCAGGTCCCCTGGGGAGGCGAAGGTGTAGTGGTATTACCTCTAGGCTATTAATCCAGAAACTCAGCTAATATTCTGGGGCCCCCAGTTCGAATCCCGCCCCGGCAGATAATGGAATTCGAATTCAATAAAATCTATCTGGAATTAAGAATCTACTGATGACCATGAAACCATTGCCAATTGTCAGAAAAACCCATCTGGTTCACTAATGTCCTTTAGGGAAGGAAATCTGCCATCCTTACCTGGTCTGGCCTACATGTGATTCCAGAGCCTCAGCAATGTGGTTTAACCTCAACTACCTTCCAAAGGCAGCTTGGGATGGGCAATAAATGCTGGCCAGCCAGTGACGCCCACGAGTGGATAAAAAGAAAGAGCGTTATACTGAGTTTCTGGACTGCTACTCCAGTGACGATTCTCTACACTACTGCCTCCCTACTGCCTTCCCTGTAGCTGAAATCAGGCAGCCAGGGAAGGCCTCTAGGCCTGGCTGGTGTGTGGGCTCCACGAGGCCAGCTATCTCTCGGCAACTGCAACCTCTCCAAAGATTATCTTACCCAGCCCCAACCTATCTCCATAACACCACACATTTGCCATGGCTAATCCGCTTAAGTTACACATCTCGGGACCCTAAGGGGCAATTTATCATTCCACCTAAGCTACACATCTTTGGAATGTGGGAGGAAACTGGAGCACCCGGAGGAAACCCACGCAGACACAAGGAGGATGTGCAAACTCCACACAGACAGTGACCCAAGCCGGGAATCGAACCCGGGTCCCTGGCGCTGCGAGGCAGCAGTGCCAACCACTGTGCCACCGTGCATTAATACATTGACTGTAGCAGGCGGGAGAGATTCCTGGTTAGCAATGCGACGGAAAGAATTTTGGAGCCTCCACCATCACCATCCCACAGTTCCAGACAGTGAGAGTGCTGAAAGTGTGTGTTGGTATAGCAACCTGGCCTCCATTGAGTGGGGTGGAAAGCACCACGACACTGCAGTCACGTTGCCAATTTCCTGTCCTCTGAGCACACAGGCAGAGAAATAAACATGTTTGCTTCTGTTAGCAACTGGGTAGCACTTTACCAGAAGGAGAATTCCGCCGATGGAGCCAGCGGCCAGAGGGCAGGGGGTTTTGTAAAGTTAAAGAAGGGAAAGAATTGAATGAACTAAAAATAAACTCAAGAAAGAACACAACGGAAAATTAAGAGAGGAAGATGCTTGTCAAGTCAATTTTGTAAATCTTGCCAAGTTGACAAACTTGGCTGCAGCAAAGGATCGAATCTCCTGCATCTTGCCAACGTATAACTCGCTGTGGAACTTGAAATGCCAAAGAATGAAAATCAAACCCTGGATATTAGTGATTACGCTTCAGACATCGACGCTGTGCCTACGGTCTTTATTGATTTGCGAATTGATTTTTCTTTAAACTACATTTTATGGATAGATCCCCAGTGAGTGAACAGTAATTCAGGCAAGGCTCCTTCAACAGCACCTTCCGAACCACTACTAACCTGCAAGGACAAGCTGACTGGGACCAGCAAGTCCCCTCCAAGACACATACACAAACCATGGAAATGTATCACTGTTCCTCCGTCCTCAGGTGTTTAAAGTTGCCATTCGAACACGGCTGCCTGTCTGAGGGAGACTGCAGGAGATAGAGTTATCGAGGTTTACAGCATGGAAACAAGCCCTTTGGCCCAACTTGTCCAAGGTGCCCAATTGCCCGCGTTTGGCCCATATCCCCCTTTACCCATCGTTCCCATGTAACTGTCTAAATGCTTTTTGAAAGACAAAATTGTACCCGCCTCTACTACCACCTCTGGCAGCTTGTTCCAGGCACTCACCACCCTCTGTGTGAAAGAACTGCCCCTCTGGACCCTTTTGTATCTCTCCCCTCTCACCTTAAACCTATGCCCTCTAGTTTTAGATTCTCCTACCTTTGGGAAAAGATATTGAATACCTAGCTAATCTATGCCCTCATTACTTTATAACCCTCTATAGGATCACCTCTAAGTTTCCTACGCTCCAGGGAGAAAAGTCCCAGTCTATCAAGCCTCTCCTTATTACTCGAACCATCAAGTACTTCTTGCAACCGAGTAAATCTTTGCATTCTTTCTAGTTTAATAATATCCTTTCTATAACAGGGTGACCAGAACTGTATACAGTATTCCAAGTGTGGCCTTACCAATGTCTTGTACAAATTCAACAAGACATTCCAACTCCTGTATTCAATGTTCTGACCAATGAAACCAAGCATGCCGAATGCCTTCCTCACCACTCTGTCCAAATGTGATTCCACTTTCAAGGAGCTATGAACTTGTACCCCTAGATCTCTTTGTTCTATAACTCTCCCCAACCTGTACCATTAACTGAATAAGTCCTGCCCTGGTTCGATCTACCAAAATGCATCACCTCACATTTGTCTAAATTAAATTCCATCTGCCATTCGTCAGACCACTGGCCTAATTGATCAAGATCCCATTGCAATCCAAGAGAACCTTCTTCACTGTCCACTGTGACACCAATCCCCCTAACCTGCATATCTTGGGACACCAAGAGGCAACTTAGCAAGGTCAATCCCTCTAACCTGGGTTGTTGGAGGGAACCAGACAATCCAGAGGAAACCCACATAGACTCAGGGAGAATGTGCAAACTCCACACAAACACAGGGAGAACTTGTAGACTCTGCACAGACACGGGGAGAACGTGCACACTCCACGCAGACATGGGGAGAATGTGCAGACTACACACAGACATGAGGAGAATGTACAGACCCGCGCAGACATGGGGAGAATGTGTAGACTACACTCAAACATAGGGAGAACATGCAGACTGCCCACAAACATGGGAGGACATGCAGACTCCATGCAAACATGGGGAGAACATGCAGACTCCACACAGACATGGGGAGAAGTTGCAGACTCCACACAAACATGGGGAGAACATGCAGACTTCACACAGACATGGGGAGAACATGCAGACTACACACAGACATGGGGAGAACATGCAGACCCCACACAAACACAGGGAGAATGTGTAGACTCCACACAAACACGGGGAGAACATGCAGACCCCACACAAACATGGGGAGAACATGCAGACTTCACACAGACATGGGGAGAACATGCAGACTACACACAAACATGGGGATAACATGCAGACCCCACACAAACACGGGGAGAATGTGTAGACTCCACACAAACACGGGGAGAACATGCAGACCCCACACAAACACAGGGAGAACATGCAGACCCCACACAAACATGGGGAGAACATGCAGACCCCACACAAACACGGGGAGAACATGCAGACCCCACACAAACATGGGGAGAACATGCAGACCCCACACAAACACGGGGAGAATGTGTAGACTCCACACAAACACGGGGAGAACATGCAGACCCCACACAAACATGGGGAGAACATGCAGACCCCACACAAACACGGGGAGAACATGCAGACCCCACACAAACACGGGGAGAATGTGTAGACTCCACACAAACACGGGGAGAACATGCAGACCCCACACAAACATGGGGAGAACATGCAGACCCCACACAAACACGGGGAGAACATGCAGACCCCACACAAACACGGGGAGAATGTGTAGACTCCACACAAACACGGGGAGAACATGCAGACCCCACACAAACATGGGGAGAACATGCAGACCCCACACAAACATGGGGAGAACATGCAGACCCCACACAAACATGGGGAGAACATGCAAACCCCACACAAACATGGGGAGAACATGCAGACCCCACACAAACACGGGGAGAATGTGTAGACTCCACACAAACACGGGGAGAACATGCAGACCCCACACAAACATGGGGAGAACATGCAGACCCCACACAAACACGGGGAGAACATGCAGACCCCACACAAACACGGGGAGAACATGCAGACCCCACACAAACACGGGGAGAACATGCAGACCCCACACAAACACGGGGAGAACATGCAGACCCCATGCAGACACAGGGAGAACATGCAGACCCCACACAAACATGGGGAGAACATGCAGACCCCACACAAACATGGGGAGAACATGCAGACCCCACACAAACACGGGGAGAACATGCAGACCCCACACAAACATGGGGAGAACATGCAGACCCCACACAAACACGGGGAAAACATGCAGACCCCACACAAACACGGGGAGAACATGCAGACCCCACACAAACATGGGGAGAACATGCAGACCCCACACAAACATGGGGAGAACATGCAGACCCCACACAAACATGGGGAGAACATGCAGACCCCACACAAACACGGGGAGAACATGCAGACCCCACACAAACATGGGGAGAACATGCAGACCCCATGCAGACACAGGGAGAACATGCAGACTACACATAGTCAGCTGAGGCCAGTATTGAACCTGGATGCCTGGCGCTGTGAGGCAGCAGTGCTAACCAGCGTGCTGCCCACAGTAAAGATTATGAATCCGAGGGGAAAATGCAACAACAAAATGCTGTTTATTGCCTCCTCTCTCTAATGTAGAATGCTAAGTACCAAACTGTACTGGTGGGTATGAAACTATCAATAATTTCACCTAATGACTTTCCCTGAGGTAAAACAGGACCAATTGCATCAGCATGGCTCATGCTAATCCTATCAAACAAAGGTTAAATAAACAACAAGCTTAAATTATTCATTCGGTTTTCTAATATGGAAGTAGGTCTCTCAGCTGTGGCTTTTAATGGCTCGTTCTTTCCTCTGAGTCAGACGTTCTGTGGGTTCACAGCTCCCACTTGAGGGATATCAAAACAGAAATTCTCTTCTCAGAACCCACCCTCACACTTAGTCCCCCAACAGACCTGGTTATTTTGAACATCCCTATTAGATTTTATGCTGTAAATGCCACGGGATGATAATGGCTCCTCTTATATCTCAGGTTAAAACCAAATAGGAAGAAATTTTTGCGGTTACCTCGTGCCCTTGGCAACCTCAAAATGGCATAGCCTCAAAATTGAGGGGAGCAGATTTAGGACTGAGTTGAGGAGATAAAATCTAAGCTGTTAGGCCCAGGACCGAGGCAGTGTCGCTCTCTGGTTGCAGGCGGATGCCATCTTTCAGAGGAGATTTTCAACTCAGATTCTGTCTCAGGCTGGCTTTAAAGGCTCAATGGTGGGGCAGTTTACCCAATATCGTGGCCAATAAGAACATAAGAAATAGGAGCAGGAGTAGGCCATCTAGCCCTTCGAGCCTGCCCCGCCATTCAATAAGATCATGGCTGATCTGAAGTGAATCAGTTCCGCTCTCCCGCTTTCTCCCCATAACCCTTAGTTCCCCTTGTCTATCAGAAACCTATCTACCCGTGACTTAAACATATTCAACGAGGTAGCCTCCACCACTTCAACGGACAGAGAATTCCAGAGATTCACCACCCTTTGAGTGAAGAAGTTCCTCCTCCATTCTGTTCTAAACTGGTCCCCCCCCATATTTTGAGGCTGTGCCCTCTAGTCCTGCCAATATTCAGCCAACATCATGAAGAGCATTCTACCTGGTTGTTATCTCATCGCTGCTTCTGAGGGCTTGCTGTGTACAAAATAGCGGCCATTTTTCTACGGGGACTGTGCCTCAAATAGACTTCATTCCCTGCAAAGTGTTGTGGGACATAATAACTAGGAGCAAGAGTAGGCCATCTGACCCCTCGAGCCTGCTCCACCATTCAATAAGATCATGGCTGATCTTTTTGTGGACTCAGCTCCACTTGCCCACCCACTCACTATAACCCTTAATTCCTTTCAAAAATTTATCTATCCTTGCCTTAAAAACATTCAATGAGGTAGCCTCAACTGTTTCACTGGGAATTCCACAGATTCACAACCTTTTGGGTGAAGAAGTTCCTCCTCAACTCAGTCCTAAATCTGCTTCCCCTAATTTTGAGCCTATGCCCTTCTGAGGTTGCCAAGGACATGATGTAACTGCAAAAAAATTCTTTCTATTTAGTTTTAAACTGAGATATAAGAGGAGACATTATAATCTTGTGGCATTTATAGTATAAAAAGTTCAAAGGGAAGTTCAAAGTAATCATGCCTGATGAGAGAGTAAATGTGGACAGTGGGTTCTCAGGAGAGAATTCCTGTTGAGATGTTATGTGATATGCGCTGCCTGAATAGGGGTCGATTCAATGCCTTTCCAAAGAGAATTGGATCTGTACTTGATCAGGAAGATTTGCAGGATTATGGGGAAAGAGAGGGGATTAGTATTAATTGGATTCATTGCAGGGAGGCACGATGGCGCGGTGGTTTGCACTGCTGTCCCATAGAGCCAGGGATCCAGGTTCAATTCCAGGTTCGGGTCATTGTCTACATGGAGTCTGCACGTTCTCCCTGTGTCGGCGTGGGTTTCCTCCGGATGCTCCAGTTTCTTCCCACAGTGCTGGTTAGGGTGCATTGGCCATGCTAAATTCTCCCTCAGTGTACCCAAACAGGCGCCAGAGTGTGGCAACCAGGGGATTTTCACAGTAACTTCATTGCAGTGTTAACGTAAGCCTATTGTGACACTGATAAATATATATATATAGAAAGATTGCTTGTTTTAAAATGTTTATTCATTCATGAGTCATGGGTGTCGCTGACTGGCCAGCATTTATTACCCATCCCTAGTTGCCCCTTGAGAAGGTGGTGCTGAGCCGCCATCTTGAATCGCTGCGGTCCACGTGCTGTGGGTTGATCCACAATCCTGGAGGGAATTCCAGGATTTTGACCCAGCGGTTGCAAAGGAACGGCCGATATATTTCCAAGTCAGGATGGTGAGTGGCTTGGAGGGGAACTTGGAATGGTGTTCCCACTTGGAGTGGAGTGGTGTTCCCACTTATCTGCTGCCCTTGTCCTTCTAGGTGGAAGTGGTTGTGGGTTTGGAAGATGCTGTCTGAGGATCTTTGGTGAATTTCCAATCAAGCGGGGCTGCTTTGTCCTGGATGGTGTCGAGATTCTTGAGTGTTGTTGGAGCCGCACCCATCCAGGCAAGTGGGAGGTCTCAAAGGGCTAGCAGAGGCACGATGGACTGGAAGGCCTCCTTCAGCTCTAAATGATAAATTAATCCTTCGGTTATCGAACAGCGAAATAAATCTAGCTCAATCAGGTGATCTAAGATAGAAAAGATAAAAGATAGAAAAGATATCTAAGATAGAAAAGTAGACATTTTAAGTGCAAAAGAAGACATTTGCCCCACTGTGCCTGTGCTGTGCTACAGGAATCCAGAGCAATTTACACTTTTAATGTGTCTCCCCCCTGTACTTTCCTCAGCTTCTCCTCTTGTTCAATGGTCCTTAAAAGGATGTGTTGCTCTCTGCTTCCATTGCTTCTCCCTGTGACAGTACATTCTGTGCTCTAAAACAAGAGCCCACTGTGTAACCAAAGCACCCCAAACAGCTCTCCATCTCAAATTGATAGCTTTTGGCCATTGGCTCGGTTCCCGGGAGGAATCAGCCTTTTACTTAAATCACTCTGTCCAAACTCTTCATTCCTGCCAAAGGCCTGAGACGTCCTCGGCTGTTGTATTGTGGCAGCGTTGCCACTTGCTGTTTGTACTGAAAATATAAACCTGCAACTCCTTCTTCAGTTGTGTTTGACAATAAATTTAACACAAATGTGTAGAAGGACTGAGTGAAGAAGCTCAGTTTAACCTGTGTGTGACCAGAGTGCGGGGGTTACTCGCATCTCCAAGGTTTTCTCCTTGAGACGAGAGGTGCCTTTAACAACAACAACTGGCATTTATGTAGCACACGGGATGTACACGAGCTTCACAAGGTGCTTCATAATCTAGCCAACATGGACACCAAGGCCAAATTAGGAGAAAATGGTGAAAAGCTCAGTCAAAAGGATGGTCTTAACATCCTTTAAAATCCCCAACATATGGGGATCTCTGCATGTCTCTCTCTCTCTCTGTCTCTCCCCCATCTCTCTCTCTCTCTCTCTGGCTCTCTCTGTCTCACTCTCTGTGTGTCCCTGTCTGTGTGTTTCTCCCTTTGTCTGTGTCTCTCTGTCTCTCTCTCTCTCTTTATCTCACTCTCTGTCTCTATATGTGTCTCTCTCTTTCTCTCTGTGTGCCTTTCTCTCTGTCTCTCTCTGCACATCTCTCTCTCATTCTCTCTGTCTCTCTTTCTCTCTCTCTGTCTCTCTCTCTCCCATTCTGTGTCTCTATCTCTCTTCTGTTTTTGTATGTCTGTCTGCCTCTCACTCTCTCTCTCTCCCTGTCTCTCTCTCTCTCAATGTGTCTTTCTTTCTCTGTCTCTCTCTCTATCTCTGTGTCGTTTTGTCTAACTCTGTGTACCTCTGTCTCTCTCTCTCTCTGTTCCCCTCTCTTTGTCTCCCTCTCTCTCTTTGTCTCTCTATCTGCCTCCCTTTCTCTGTCTCCCTTTACTCTCTCTATCTTTCTCTAAATCTCTCTCCCACTGCCTCTCCTTTCTCTCTGATGTAGTGGGAGTAATAACGGGGTGTTCAGACGACCGAAAGTTTGTCGCGAGGAATGTTTTTGGGAATGTTTTAATGAGGGAGAGAGAAGCAGAGTGGTTGGAATTTAGGGATGGAATTCTGGAGCTTTGGGCTTGGCCGCCAATGATGGAACGATCAAAATTGGGGGGGTGTGCAAAAGGCCAGAGTTGGAGGAGTGCAGTGATCCCAGGGGATTGAGGAGGACAGAAAGGGAGTTCCATAACTTCAGAAAAAATATGCCTAGCATTCTCATCTGTTCTGTGGCCTTTTCTGTCAAGGTGCGAGTGAGTCAGCCTCTGCCTCTAGTGGCACCAAGAACTTCATGTCCAAAGTCAAGGCTGCCACTATAATTACAATAATCTGTGCTTTATAGCAGGTTGCACATTAACTGAAAGTCATGTGGTGTTGATATATTATCACCTACAAACAATAAAAACCCCATTTGTATTTAATTATAAACACATACAGGTGTGGATAGAGACTGTCCATGGCACACACACAAGCGATGCTTTGGGCATCCAGTATCCAGCGAGCAGGGCTAAGTGATGACAACTCGGAAAATACTTGCACAAAACTTGCATCGGAATTACAGCACAGAGAGAAGCCGTTTGGCCCAATCACAAGAACATAAGAAATAGGAGCAGGAGTAGGCCATCTAGCCCTTCGAGCCTGCCCCGCCATTCACTAAGATCATGGCTGATCTGTCGTGGCTCAGTTCCACATTCCCACCCTCTCCCCATAACCCTTAATCCCCTCTCTTATCAAAAACCCATCAACCCTCTTTTTAGCGAGGCAGCCTCCACCACTTCAACGGGCAGAGAATTCCAGAGATTCACCACCCTTTGAGTGAAGAAGTTCCTCCTCAACTCCGTTCTAAACCACTCCCCCCTTTATCTTGAGGCTGTGCCCTCTAGTCCTACTGTCCTTTCTGAGCGGGAAGAGTCTCTCCACCTCTATCCTATCCATCCCATTCATCATCTTATACGTCTCAATGAGATCTCCCCTCATTCTTCTAAACTCTAACGAGTACAAGCCTAGTTTATTCAGCCTCTCCTCATAGCTCAACGCCCTCAACTCCGGTATCAGCCTAGTAAACCTCCTCTGCACTCCCTCCAAGGCCAAAATATCCTTGCGTAAGTGCGGCGCCCAAAACTGCACACAGCATCCAGCTGTGGCCTCACCAATGCCCTATACAGCCGCAGCAAGACCTCCCTACTTTTATATTCAATCCCCCTCGCTATGAAGGCCAGCATCTCATTCGCCTTCCTGACCACCTGCTGCACCTGCAGACAAACCTCCTCCATCACCACCACCTTCTCAAGGGCAACTAGGGATGGGCAATAAATGCTGGCCATGCTGCATGAATGAATAGAAATTTTAAAAACTAGCACTCTATTTATGTATATGTGTTTATTAGTGTCGCAAGCAGGCTTACATTAACACTGCAATGAAGTTACTGTGAAAATTCTAGTCATCAACTCCAGCGCCTGTTTGGGTACACTGAGGGAGATTTTAGCATGACCAATGTACCCGAACCAACGTGTCCTTCTGACTGTGGGAGGAAACTGGAGCACCCGGAGGAAACTCACACAGACACAGGGAGAATGTGCAGACTCCGCACAGACAGTGACCCGAGGCTGGAATTGAACCTGGGTCCCTGGCGCTGTGAAGCAGCAGTGCTAACCACTGTGCCATTGTGCTGCTTCCCCTTCCCTGCCCCTCTTCATGCATTGATCTAGATTCCCTTAACCCTCTGTCTCTGGTGTCCCAGGAGATGATTGGCATCAATTTGATTGGCAGTTTAGGAGGGTGGGACTGTTGGCTCACTGTCCATGAGGCTTCAGATTGGTTCTCCTAAATTCATACGACACAGCCGAGGCCATTCATCCCATTGTGCCTCTGCTGGCTCTTTGGTTGATCTAGCCTTTTCTTTCCCATGGTTCTGATTTTTTTTCAATTATTCAATTCTCTTTTGAAAGACATAACTCAGCTTTCTTCCACCGCCCTTTCCAGCTGTGCTAGATCTACCAACTCATTATTTTAACAAAAAAATCTCCCCCACCCTGAGTCCTGTGACCCCCCCTGCAAGGATTACTGGGATAAAAGTGACCAGTCACTTAAATTCTAATATTAATTCAGTCGATTTGGATTAACATCCAATTATTCTGTTGCTGAGTTGGTTCCAATGAAAGGGGATCCTTCAAGTAAAATAAAGCAACTTAATCTTAACCATGTGGAATGCAGGTGAGAGTTAATCTCAGTTTGAATTGTGTGAGAGGGCAGAAGCTGGAAGGTTTTATAGTACGATCTATTGGACGAATCTACTGTGGTCCTCATAGATACTTGTGCCAAAGAAAGCAACAAGCAAATTAGCTTGGAAGTATTGAAACGAACCAGAATAAGGGACTGAGGAATCCAGAATCAAGAGATAGTGAATGAAAGCTTTACTCCTGAGAATAGCTGGAGCAAATGAGAATTAAAGACATTGGCATACTTATGCGTGGTGCCTACAGAAGTAAATAATTTTAAGAATGATGTGTCTTTTAGCAAAGTTCTTGGGGAAGTAACAAGTAAACCTAAGGGCATGAGATGCATAATTATAATCTACAGTGTAAATTTATTTATATTTGCTTTGTTTAATTTGTCCTGTTTCCAATAAAGTCTCTGTTTTTTATCTTAAAAGATGAAAGCTTGTGGCTTATCTCCGTTGGTTAAAATGAGGTGTTTGGATTTCTTTGCAAATGATAGCAGTCTCTAACTGAGGTAAGGGGAGAGTATTCCATCGCTTTCTGACCTGCGCCTTGTAGATAGCGGACAGGCTTTGGGAATTCAGGAGGTGAGTTACTCGTCACAAAATTCCCAGCCTCTGACATGCTCTTGTGGTTGTAATATTTATATGGCAAGTCCAGTTCAGTTTCTGGTTAATGGTAACCCCCCATCTCTGCAATGGAAATGTTGAATGCCATGAGGAGATGGTTAAATTCTCTCTTGTTTAAATGCTCATTGCCCTATACCTGTGCGGGACAAATGTTACTTATCACCTGCTCATCCAGGCTCAAAACATTGGGTCCATTCTTCCTCCAGTGATTCTGCCAGACCTGCTGAGATTTTCCAGCACTTTTCTGCTTTCGTTTCAGATTCCAGCATCCGCAGTTTTTTTGCATTTACTTATCACCTGTCCGGCAAAGCCTGGATGTTATCCGGGTCTTGTTGTGTATGGATGCTGACTGCTTCAGCACCTGAGGGATTGCGAATGTGGAATTGCGCACAAATTCCTGGCCACGGCACAACAGCGAACCTCCTCACTTCTGACCGTATGATGCTAGAACGTTCATGAATGAAAGCAGTTGGGAATAATTGGGTCTAGGAGGCTACCCTGAGGGATTGCTGCAGTGACAAGAACATAAGAACATAAGGAATAGGAGCAGGAGTAGGCCATCTAGCCCTCCGAGCCTGCCCCGCCATTCAGTAAGATCATGGCTGATCTGAAGTGGATCAGTTCCACTTTCCCACTTTCTCCCAATAACCCTTAATTCCCCTGTCTATCAGAAATCTATCTACCCGTGACTTAAATATATTTAGCGAGGTAGCCTCCATCACTTCAACGGGCAGGGAATTCTAGAGATTCACCACCCTTTGAGTGAAGAAGTTCCTCCTCAACTCTGTTCTAAACTGCCCCCCCCCCTTATCTTGAGGCTGTGCCCTCTAGTTCTGGATGTCCTGGGACTGTGGTCTTTGGGCTCCAATAACCACCTTTGAGGTTGCACTTGGAGAGTTTTCCCTTTATTTCCCATTGAGTCCAATTTTGATGGCACACTGGGTCAAATCCTACCTTAATGTCAGAGGAATTTTCTCTGATCCCACTTTCTGAGTTCAGCTCTTTTTTCTTTATTTGGATCAAGGCTGTCAGTGGCCCTAGCGGAACCCGAACTGAACGTCAGTGAGCAGGTTATTGCTAAGGAAAAGCTCCTTTTAAAAAATCTATTAGTACATGGGACATTCAAGAGACATCTACATTGCTGTGGGTCTGGAGTCATAGGTAAGCCAGACCAGGTAAGGACGACAGATTTCCTTCCTTCCCTGAAGGATACTAATGAACTGGATGGGTTTTTCCGACAATCGACAATGGTTTCATGGTCATCAGTAGATTCCTAATTCCAGATTCTTATTGAATTCAAATTTGACCTTCTGCCATGATTCAAACCAGGTCCTCAGAACATTACCCTGGGTCTCTGGATTAATAGTCCAGCGACAATACCATTACATCACTGCGCACCCATTGGTAGCACTGTTGATGATACCTTCCATCACTTTGCTGATGAGCCAGAGGAGACTAATGGGCTGTAATTGACCTGAGCTACTTTTTGTGGACAGGACATAACCGGGCAATTTTACACATTGTTGGGTAGATGCCAGTGTTGCAGCTGTACTGGAGCAACTTGGCTAGGGACACGGCAGCTTAAGCTTCAGTCCTACTGCTGAGATGTTGACAGGACCCACAGCCTTTGCTGGATTCAACATCTTTAGCCTCATGTGGAATGAATCAAATTGGCTGAAGGCTGCCATTTGTGATGGTGGGGACTTAACTCAAGAGGAGGCTAAGATGGGACATCCATTCAGCTGAAAATGGTTGCAAATAGTTTGGGCATTGCCATGATTAGAGTATGAGGATGCCCATGGAATCTGCTCTAGTTTGTTATTTTTATATCCAACACTGTTCGTAACTGGATAGGCCGAGACCTAAGATCTGATCTAATGGTTATGAGGTTGCTTCTTTCCACCTATAGTCTGGCCAGGGAGATTTTTTTTTCAGGAATTTGGTATTCCTTTTAAATTCAAGGCATATTTAGATAATATTTTTCTTAAAATGGACGAGACATTTGAGGATCAGAGTAGGAATCTGCACTGCAAAAGGTGAACGTAGCCCAATCCATCATGCAAACCAGCCTCCCATCCACTGACTCTGTCTACACTTCCCGCTGCCTCAGAAAAGCAACCAGCAGAATTAAGGATCCCCACGCACCCCAGACATTCTCTCTTCCACCTTCTTCCATCAGCAAAAAGATGCAAAAGTCTGAGGTCACGTACCAACCGACTCAAGAGCAGCTTCTTCCCTGCTGCTGTCAGACTTTTGAATGGACCTACTTTGCATGAAGTTGACCTTTCTCTGCCCCCTGGCTATGACTGTAACACCACATTCTGCCCTTTCCGTCTCTATGAATGGTATGCTTTGTTTGTATAGCGCGCAAGGAACGACACTTTTCATCATGTACTAATACATGTGACAATAATAAATCAAATCAAATGAAATCAAAACTTGAGTCCTCCTGAGTTGAATTTAAGGTTTAAGTGCAGTGACTGAATAGAGAATGTTCTGACTCACAGGCAAACATGTCACCCACTGAGCCCTACCACACTTACATAGTCAAACTCCTTTACCTCTTTGCAAAGAGAACATAATAATAGCACAGAGTTACAGACCAAGCCCAAAAGTGTACCGACAGTACAGAAAGCACACACTTGCAAACTTAATGATGGGTTTTAGCGACAAAACAGCGCAGAGCTTATAATTAAGCAACTATTAAAAACCGAAATGAGATTTACCATGCCTAGACGGGAGCTTGCTGCAGAAACAGAGGACACTAACGGAAAATTATAGCACAACAACTTGGCGTGCTGAGGAGGGAGACAGCGGCAGCCACAGAAATAAGGCTGTTCGCACGTAAAACCTCAGAAACTTACAAAGTGTTAAACAGGGAGACTATTGCAGGAGCGTCAGTGTTTATAATCTCCGTGACGGGGAAATCTTTTGATGTGCAGAGTGTGGGGTCAGAGAGAGGTTTTGTTAAGGGGATGGGGTGTTACTATCAAAATAGCAAAATACCTTGTGCGGATGGGAGCCCATCCTTGAATTGATACCTTTGTGTTGATCATGCCACAGTTGGTACCTCTCTCACCTTCGAGCCTCTGCTCGTGACCTTGAAACTCCAGTGCACCACTGAGGGGGTGCTGCACTGCTGCTGTCCTTTTGATTGGACTGACAAACTGAGGCCTTCTTGCCCCTATGGAACTATGTTGACAAATCACAGAACTGTCACGGTGCAGAAGAAGGCCGTTTGGCCCACCATGTCTGTACTGGTTCTCCAAACGAGTGTGCGGAACTTGGCTATCAGACATGAGGATGCACACATAACCCCCATGACTTGCCTGGGCTTGCAAAATCTCACTAACCGCCCTGTCTGGAGACAATACACATCTCTTTAACCTGAGCTTAACCCTCTCTCCACTCACATTGTCTGTATCTTTAAGACTTGATTATCTGTAAAGACTCGCATTCCAACCATTATCTTGTAAATTGAGTTTGTGTCTTTATATGGTCTGTTTGTGAATACAAGTCCTCACTCACCTGAAGAAGGAGTTTGAGGCTCCGAAAGCTAGTGCTGCCAAGTAAACCTGTTGGACTTCAACCTGGTTTTGTGAGACTTTTTACTGTGTTTACCTCAGTCCAAGGCCGGCATCTCGTGATTTTGGACATCTCTATCAAACCTCCTCTTAACCATCTGCTATCCAAGAAACACAGTCCCAACCTCTATAATGTATCCTTAATACTGAAGTTTCTCATCCCTGGAGCCAATCTTGTAAACCTCTTCTGCGCTCTCTCCAATGTGTTCACATTCTTCCTCCAGTGTGGCACCCAGAACTGTGCACAATATTCCAGCTGAGGTCTAACTAGTGTCTTGTATAAGTTCAGCATAACCTCTTTGCTGGTGTACTCTAACCCCTATGAGTAAAGCCCAGGATACTGTACGTTTTATTAACTATTCTCCACCTGTATTGGCTCCTTCAATGACTTATGCACCTCTTCACCCCAGTCCCTGTACCCCCTTAAGAATTTTGCCCCTTATTTTATGTTGTCTCTCCATGTTCTTCCTGCCAAAATACAACACTTCACACCTCTCACATTACCTATCTGCCCACTCCATTAACTTTTCTCTGTCCTGTTGAAGTTCTGCGCTGTCCCCCTCACAGTTTATATAACAGGGGAGTCTTCCCAATGCCTTGGCCAATATATACCCCTCAATTGACACTATTACAGAGGTTGCTCTGGTGCCCCTCTTGATTTTTGGGAGCTTGCTATGTGCAAATTGGTTGCCTTTTTTACCTCTATGACAACAGGGGAGGTGGTGGCGTAGTGGTATTATCACTGGACGAGTAATGATCGGGGAAAACTCGAGTTCAAATCCCACTCCGGCAGATGGTGAAATTTGAACTCAATAAAAATCTGGAATGAAAAGGTCTATCGAAGGCCGAAAACTATTGTTGATTGTTGTAAAAACCCATCTGGTTCACTAAATGTCCTTCAGGGAAGGAAATCTTCCATCCTTACCCGGTCTGGCCTACATGTAACTCCAGAGCCACAGCAATGGTTGAGTCTCAAATACCCTCTGAAATAGAGGGCAGTTAGGGATGGGCAATAAATGCAGGCCCAGCCAGCGATACCCACATCCCATTAATGAATAAAAATACAATGATACATGTCAAGAATATTTCACAGGCCCTTTTGGACATCCTGAGGTCAGGAAATGCAATTTCTTTTTCTAAGAGGGTGATGTCAACACAGGCAAGCAGTATCAGGATAGCGCAGACAATATAGTATTATTTCTCCAAAAATACTGAAGAGGCAGAGGTGGGAACTGTGATTCACTCGTGTAATTAAAATCCACGGAAAAGTATTTGTTAAATCTATTTCCATTTGACAAATGTACAATATAATAACAACCTGGCCCTTTTGTTTACCTCTCGCTATTTTCTTGAGCAGAAATGTGCCCTGTGACTGCACCATGTGCACAGGACAGTACATGCCCCTTACTGTGCACAGCCTGGCTGCAATCGTTCCCACATCAGCGTCTATACTCCATTAAAAACATTTCATTGGCTGTTACGCAATTCGGGACACCCTGATGTCACAAAGATGCTATATAAATGCAAACCTTCCTTATTGGGAGCCAGCAGTATCTTCTTCACTGGATTGGTTCCAGAGATGGGGGGCTTTTCATATGAAGAGAGATTGAACAGTTTAGGCCGATACTCTCTGGAATTTAGGAGAATGAGGGCAGATCAAATTGAGATACACAAGATGATAAAGCTTATGGGTAAAGTTGACGTGAAGTGGATGCTTCCTCTTGTGGGACATTCTAGGGCGAAAGGTCTTAGGATAAGGGCTCGCAAATCTATAACAGAGTTGAGGAGAAACTACTTCTCCCAACGGGTTGTGAATCTGTGGAATTCGCTACCCCCAAAGTGGGTGCTGGATGCTGGGACAGTGAGTAAATTTGAGGAGGAGTTAGACAGATTTTTAACAGGTTATGGGGAGAAGGCAGGAAAACGGGGACGAGGAGCATCTCAGCCATGATCGAATGGCACAGCAGACTCGATGGGCCGAATGGCCTAATTCTGCTCCAATGAACTATCTTCTGACATGCCTGATGCTGCGGTTTAGTGGTCGTTAAAAGCCAGGTCGTTGCGTATCTGTGCGTGGGATCTTTCTGCGCATGAATTGGTCCTGAAATTACAAGCAATGATTGCACTTCACGTATGTTACTGGATGCAATGACATTGAGTCAACCCAAAGTTGTGTCAGGCACTGTTCCGCTGCAAATTCTTTCCCTTTATGTCTAAAAGGGAAAAAATGTGTGAGCAAAAGTATATTTTCTGAGACAAAAAGCAGACTACGAAACATCTCAAAGCCCTTTGCAGCCACTGAAACACTCTCACAGTGACATTTCTGTTGTATTTTAGGAAGTGCTGTAGTCAGTATATACGCGCCAATCTCCCAGCAAACACCGTGTGATAATGATCAGATCACCTATTTTTGTGATATTGATTGAGGGATAAAAGTTGGCCTGGACTCTGGGGAGATCCCAGCTTCCCTTTTAGTGAAATGGGATCTTTTACATCCACCCAAACAGGCAGATGAGGCCCTGGTTTTACACCAAATGTTGGCACCCCAGATAGGGTCGCACTCCCTCAGTACTGCACGCAAGTGTCAACATTGACTTTCGCGCTCAGGTCCTGGAGGGGGTCTTGAACCCTGACCCACAAGGGGGCTACTGCCTGACACTTAAATTCACCAATTGATTACCCACTCCCCCCTTGACTGATTCTGCATTATCGAGCCCAAGCAAGCACATTGCCGGGCAGCACGGTGGCACAGTGCCTTGCAGCCCCAGGAACCCGAGTTCAATTCCATCCTCAGCCACTGCCTGTGTGGAGTTTGCACATTCTCCCCATGTCTGCGTGGGTTTCCTCCGGGTGCCCCGGTTTCCTCCCACAGTCCAAAGATGTGCAGGTTAGGTGGATTGGCCGTGCTGAATTGACCCTAGCGTCGGGGGGATTAGCAGGATAAACATGTGGGGTTACGGGAATAGGGCTGAGACAGGATTGTGGTCAGTGCACTCTCGATGGGCCAAATGGCCTCCTTCTGTGTTGTAGGGATTCTTTGATTCTATGAGTATGCCAGGGGAACAACATTGAATCAAAGTTTGGGGTCATTAATACATAATTCGATTCAAAGAACATAATTTTAATTAGCAAATTGCGAACGGTCATTACATAACTACATGCTTCAAGCTTAGAATTTTCCGGTCCATAGTCGGAGATGGCTTGTTTTAACATTGAATTAATAATCATTGTCCTTGCTGTCAAATCTTCCCATATCTTCATTCCAGTACCTCCTTCAGCAATGTTTTCTTACAATGTACGCTGCTTACTGGTGTTACCCGAACACTGGAAGATCCGCTGACAGGAGTAGATACATCACACTGATTATCTTCAATTTCTTCTCCTGTATTACATTGACGGTCCATTTGAAAGAATCTGTCAAACAAAAAATCCAGTTATTACCATCTAAATTGGAGTGTTTATTTGGACTCAGAGCTTGAAGCTTGCTGTTGAGTACATATCTCTTTGTGACTGGTGACAGAATCAATAAATGCCTCTGGAACTCTGTCTCAAAGTTGCTCTTGCCATTCCAGCCATGATAACCCTCTCAAACACAACTTCTTGGCCAAGGCTTCAGTTGCCGCTTGGTAGCAAACCCCACACTGTCTGTGTCTGCCCGGGTTTCCTCTGGGTGCTCCGGTTTCCTCCCACACTCCAAAGATGGTTAGATGGATAGGCCATGTTAAATTGCCCCTCAGTGTCCCAAGATTAAAACATAGAAACTAGGAGCAGGAGTAAACCACTCGGCCCTCCAAGCCTGTTCTGTCATTCATTTTGATCGTGGCCAATCATCGAATTCAATATCACGAACCCCCCCCTTTCTCCCATATCCCTTGATCCCTTTAATTCTTCCATCATGAAGAAGAAAAAGGTCTTGCATTTATATATCACCTTTCACTTCCTCAGGAAGTCCCGAAGTGCTTTACAGCCAATGGAGTTCTCTTTGAAGTATGCTCTCTGTTGCAACATAGGAAATGTGGCAGCCAATTTACACTCAGCAAGATCCCACAAAGGACAATACGATAATTCCAGATAATCTTTCTATGATGTTGGTGAGGGACAGACATTGATACTGGGATAGCTTCCTTCCTCCTCTTCGGAATACTGCCATGGGATTTATTATATCCTGGAGAGGATCTCTTTATTTTTTAATGGGTATCGTTGGCAAGGCCAACATCTATTGCCCATCCCTGATTGCCCTTTAACTGGGTAACTCCCTCACTTTAAGAGTCAGCCACTGCTGGAGTCATATGTAAGCCAGAATCTTCTGGGTTTTTACAACAATTACAGCTATCTGAGACTAGCTTCATAATCCTAGGTTCATTCATTAAATTCCACCAGGTGCCGTGTTGGGATTTGAACCTGTCCTCCCAGATCACCAGCCTGGGCCTTTGGATTCCTAACCCGCTGATATTGCCACTACACTATCATCTTCCCATGTTACGGTTCCATTTCTGATCCGTCTGAACATTTCCATTTCCCAATTATTTATTTACTTACTTAGCCTTGGGAGAACGTGAATGAAGAGTGACATCATGATGTATCTGCTCAAGCATTCTTGAACTTTTAAAACAGGTTTTATATAAGTGCACAGTAGCACAGTGGTTAGCACTGCTGCCTCACAGTGCCAGGGACCCGGGTTCGATTCCTGGCTTGGACCACTGTCTGTGTGAAGTCTGCACATTCTCCCCATGTCTATGTGGGTTTCCTCCCACCGTCCAAAGATGGTTAGGTGGTTTGGCCGTGTTAAATTGCCCCTTCATGTCCCAAGATTGAAACTAGAAGCAGGAGTAGGCTATTCGGCCCTTGGAACATGCTCTACCATCTACTTTGATCATGGCTGACCTTTGAATTCAATATTCTGATTCCGTCCCCATATCCTTTTAGCCCCGAGAGCTATATTTAATTTCTCCTTGAAATCAGACAATGTTTTGGCCTCAACTACATTCTGCAGTAGTAAATTCCATTCATTCACCACCCCTGGGTGAAGAAATTTCTCCTCACCTCAGTTCTAAAAGGCTTAACCCTTATCCTCAAACAATGATCCCTAGTTCTGGGCTCCTCCATCATCGGGAACATTTTCCCCGAATCTATCCTGTCTAACCCCATTAGAATTTTGGAAGTTTCTATAAGATTCCATCTCACTTTTCTAAACTCCAGTGAATATAATCCGAACTGACTTAGTCTCTCCTCATATGACAGTCCTGCCATCCCAGGAATCAGCCTGATGAACCTTCGCTGTACGCCCTCTATAGTAAGGACACTCTTCCTCAGATAAGGACACCAAAACTGTACACAATACATAAGAACATAAGAAATAGGAGCAGGAGTAGGCCATCTAGCCCTTCAAGCCTGCCCCGCCATTCAATAAGATCATGGCTGATCTGACGTGGATCAGTTCCACTTTCCCGCTTTCTCCCCATAACCCTTAATTCCCCTGTCTATCAGAAACCTATCTACCAGTGACTTAAATATATTTAGCGAGGTAGCCTCCACCACTTCAATGGGCAGAGAATTCCAGAGATTCACCACCCTTTGAATGAAGAAGTTCCTCCTCAACTCTGATCTAAACTGCACCCCCCTTATCTTGAGGCTGTGCCCTCTAGTCCTGCTGTCCTTTCTAAGCGGGAAGAATCTCTCTACCTCTACCCTATCCATCCCTTTCATTATCTTATACGTCTCTATAAGATCCCCCCTCATCCTTCTAAACTCCAACGAGTACAGACCCAGTCTATTTAGTCTCTCTTCATAGTCCAACCCCCTCATCTCCGGTATCAGCCTAGTGAACCTCCTCTGCACTCCCTCCAAGGCCAATATATCCTTGTGCAAGTGCGGCGACCAAAACTGCACACAGTACTCCAGCTGCGGCCTTATCAGTGCCCTGTACAGTTGCAGCAAGACCTCCCTGCTTTTGTATTCAATCCCCCTTGCTATAAAGGCCAGCATCCCATTTGCCTTCTTGATCACCTGCTGCACCTGCAGACTGGGTTATTGCGACTCATGCACAAGGACCCCCAGGTCCCTCTGCACCGTAGCCTGCTGCAGCTTTTCGCCCTTTAAATAGTAATCCCTCCTACTACTTCAGGTTTCAGGTGTGATACTTCAGGCGTGGCCTTACCAATGCCCTATACAATTGCAGCAAAACATTCCTATCCCTATACTCAAATCCTCTCGCTATGAAGGCCAACATACCTTCTTTACTGCCTGCTATACCTGTTTGCTTACTCTCGGTGACTAGTGCACTAAGGTTTAGCTGAGTATCCACCTCTCTCAATTTACATCCATTCAAGTAATAATCTTCCTATTATTGCTACCAAAGTGGATTAAGTTATATTTGTCCACATTATATTGCATCTGTCATGCAGATGCCCACTCTCACAGCCTGTGTAGATGTGCAGGTTAGATGGATTAGCCACGATAAGAATGTTTAGGGTTACAGAGAGAGGGTGGGGATAGGGCCGGGGTAGAGTCGGCATGGATTCGATGGGCCAAATGGCATCTTCTGCACTGTAGGGTTTCTATGATTCTTCGTTAACGAGGCAGGCCAACCCCCTCCTGCTACCCACCACGGGCAGTGGAAACCAGGACTCCTACGCAGCGGTTGTGTCTGTAATTAGCTGTTGGTGTGAATGGGGTGAGAGCAGGTACTCAGGTTTTATTGACCTTTCTGAATGGTACAAGTCTTCTCCTCTCCCTGCCCATTGTAGAGTACAGAGGATCCGGATTGCTCTCCTCAGAGCACAGTAGATTACGAGCTGCTTGAGGGGTTTTGGCAGAGTAGATAGAGAGGAGAAAGACTTGCACCTGCAGGAGGGTTGGTGACTAGAGGATGCAGATTATAGGTAACCGGACTCAAAGGGGGAGAATTCAATTTTTGGCAGCAATAACCTCCCTCAGCGTACCTGAACAGAGTGTGGCGTCTAGGGGATTCTCAGAGTAACTTCATTGCAGTGTTAATGTAACCCTACCTATAACACTAACAAACGAACTTAAACAGAGGTGCTGCTCTTGATAGCACAGAGCGGCTCGCAGGAAGCTGGGGAAAGGACGGGCGGATCTGCAGACTCTACTAAAGACCTGTCCACCCCGTCTCACTCACACCTGCCCCCCCCCCCCCCCACCTCCCCCACCTTACTGTCACCACCCACCCACCCACCACCCCATCAGAGGCCCCACGCATTAACTCCTGTCTCAATGCATTTGCTGGTATCCCTTATTTCAACAATAATTTGCATCCACGTGGCAAAACGGCCCCACAGGGAACGTATTTAGACAGAAATGGGCTACGATAGAGGCGTAACAGCAGGTAATCGAATGATTTGCTTGAAGAGGATTACAAGCAGCACTTCAAAGACAATCGAGAGGGGGAGAGGGAGAGGATAGGTTTACGTAGGGAGCTTTAGAACTTAGGGTCCAGGCACGTGAAGGCATGGCTGCCAGTGGGAAACAAGGCTAAAGCATTATTATTATTAATACCATCCCACTGAGATATCCATGGACTTTCTGCTGAGGTTATGGGGAGAAATCAGGGGAACTGGCCCCACCCGAGGTCATTCATGGAAGGGTGAATCCACTATCGCCACCCAGCAGTGACCCAAGCACAATGTACAAATGGTTGCTGAGTGGGCAGTGCTCTCATCTCTGACTCAAAAGGTTGTGGATTCAGTGTGTGACTCCTGAGAAACCAGCATTAGACTTGAGGCTGGCACTCCAGCCCAGTAGTTACTGGGGGCCGTGCTGAACCGTCGCTCAAGTCACTCGTTAAACCAAGGCCGTGCCTGCTCTCTCAGGTGGGCACAGGACAACAAATCCCATGGCGACGTTTTGTAGACGGATCTCCCGGCTTCCCCGGCCAACATTCGCCCCCGGCTAACATCACCGTAAGGTGGTGGGGTGATTATTGATCATGTTCCTGCTTGTGGGATCTCACTGTGCACAGGCCGGCTGCCGGCCTTTTGGCTAAGATCAAGTGTAGTATCGACATCTGAGCACTAACGGCACACAGTAATCTTTTGAGGCGTGTATATAGTTTTTTAAGTATTGAAATGTAATCATTGTAATTAGTACAAATATGTAAATATTGAGACATGGACATAGTTTTTTTTCAAGTACTGAAATGTTAAGTACTGAAATGTAGTCACTGTTGTTTTGGACAGATCTGCAAAAATGTTTTCATTCCGCATTGTTTTGCTACTCGAAGCCCTGTACATTGTAATAGATTACTTGAGATTTTTATGAATAAAGTATATTTTTGGAAAAAAAAAGTGTAGTATCGACATGCTGCACTTGGTTGAAGTCATTAGGTTACATTTCAGCTTCATTTGAAGCAATTTTTTAAAGCGGCATCTCGGCCATTTGGCTAAGATGCAAATAAGATCAAGCCCTGGAGGAGGAGCTACACCTACTCCAGTCAGCTTGGATCATGTAGATCAAGCCCAAGACAGGTGATGAGAGCCCTGTCTTGTCAGCTTGGATCGGGAATGTCCCAACTTGTTGGGACTCTGAATTGGGTTTAATTTGACTTGATTGGATTGGAATAAAGTTTAAAAAAAAACAGTGATTGCACTTCAGACCATCACCTTATTGGTTGTAAGGTGCAGGCGTTTGAAAAGTGCGAAAGAGCTGTTCTTCTCTTAATGCAGCTGCGATTGAGGGATGCGTAAGGAACATTCTCCGTCCGGCAGCCCCTTTTGAACCCAGCTCCCTCCACCAGGGGGACACGGGATCAATAGTCTGCTCCGTAAGCTTTCCAACACACTATGACTTGTTCTCGGATACAAAGGTTATTGATCAAAAGAAGCACTGGTAAAATCTGACCTCGCAGTGGGTTTTGATGATGCCTTCTGACAAGCTCGACCGCAGTGCTCCGTGTAGAGAAAATAGATTGTGAAGTGTTGAGCAAGTCACATCTTCCAAAACACTCACTCGGGAAGTGACTTGGACCGACGAGTTTCTGTCTGTCCAAAGCAGTCCATGTTTGACCAGCTCCGGGAGGTCAAATAAATCTGTTTCCAATCCTGTGCTTTTATTTTTAAGTTTACTTATTAGTAGGCTTACATTAACACTGCAGTGGAGTTACTGTGAAAATCCCCTAGTCGCCACACTCTGGCACCTGTACGGGTACACCGAGGGAGAATTTAGCACGGACAATGCACCCTAACCAGCACGTCTTTCAGACTGTGGGAGGAAACTGGAACACCTGGAGGAAACCCATGGAGACACAGGGAGAATGTACAAACTCCACACAGACAGTGACCCAAGCCAGAAATCGAACCTGGGACCCTGGTGCTGTGAGGCAGCAGTGCTAACCACTGTGCCACCCTGGCCTTTTATAAGGCAAGACTTTCCTTCATCCTATTTAAGTTCGTTGGTGCATAACGACTGGAATCTCATTTGTCTTTACAAAGGCCACTTCTCACTTCTGCTTCCCTTTTGATGCTTTAATACTTACACGTTACCCCAGTGGCAACCGGGAAGATTGAAGCATGTTAATTTTCCATGGAATTATTTAATGATTTAAAATTTCAGCTCTGCAACTCAGAATGGCAAAACTGGCTTGTGTTGTGCAATCATAATATTATTCCGACCGCAATCTCACGCTGGGCTGATTCTGAAAGTGAATTATTGTACACGGATCATACACATTGCAATGTGGTAACAGCTGTTTGAATAAATTTGGGGAGGTGATGGCCTGGTAGAACCATTGCTCAGCTATTAATTCAGAAACTCAGCTAACTTTCTGGGGACCGGGGTTCGAATCCCGCCACGGCAGATGGTGGAATTTGAATTCAATAAAAAAAATCTGGAATTAAGAATCTACTGATGATCGTGAAACCATTGTCGGAAAAACCCATCTGGTTCATTCATGTCCTTTAGGGAAGGGAATCTGCCACCCTTACCTGGTCTGGCCTACATGTGACTCCAGAGCCACAGAAATGTGGTTGACTGCCCTTGGGCAGCTGGGGATGGTCAATAAATGCTGGCCAGCGACACCCATGTCCCACAAATGAATAGGACAAAAGAATAGAATATAACTCGCTTAAGCTGCAACTGTACAGGGCACTGGTGAGGCCGCAGCTGGAGTACTGTGTGCAGTTTTGGTCGCCGCACTTGTGCAAGGATATATTGGCCTTGGAGGGAGTGCAGAGGAGGTTCACTAGGTTGATACTGGAGATGAGGGGGTTGGATATGAAGAGAGACTAAATAGACTGGGTCTGTACTCGGTGGAGTTTAGAAGGATGAGGGGGGATCTTATAGAGATGTATAAGATAATGAAGGGGATGGGTAGGGTAGAGGTAGAGAGATTCTTCCCGCTCAGAAAGGACAATAGGACTAGAGGGCACAGCCTCAAGATAAGGGGGGGAGCAGTTTAGATCGGAGTTGAGGAGGAACTTCTTCACTCAAAGGGTGGTGAATCTCTGGCATTCTTTGCCTGTTGAAGTGGTAGAGGCTACCTCGCTGAATATATTTAAGTCACGGGTAGATAGGTTTCTGATAGACAAGGGAATTAAGGGTTATGGGGAGAAAGCGGGAAAGTGGAACTGATCCACTTCAGATCAGCCATGATCTTATTGAATGGCGGGGCAGGCTTGAAGGGCTAGATGGCCTACTCCTGCTCCTATTTCTTATGTTCTTAAGCTGGTTTGACGGCACAAGAGAGGAATTTGGAAGAAAGATGGAGCTTTGCATTAACATCTCATGCGAAAGATGGCACTTCTGACAATGCAGCACTCCCCCAGTACAGCACTGGAGTGATTTTTGTGGTCAGAGCCTGCAGTCTCCCAGGTGGGGATTCAGGACATCTTGAAGCACCTGACAGTCGGTGTTACATTTCTATGTTGGAAGGTGTAGTTTCTGTAACACAGCTAACAAACAGCAATATAATGACCAAATAATCTGGTGTTAATGATGATTGCTGCAGAATAAATATTGGTAGAGCAGAACTTTGCCTTATTACACATATATCTGAGTCTTACAAATTCTTTCATAGGGTGCGGATGTCACTGATACAGGTAGAGCTTGGTGCCAATCGCTTAATTGCTCTTGAAAGTAGTTAAGAGTCGACCACATTGCTGTGAACCCTGGAGTCACATGTAGGCCTGACCAGGTAAGGAGGACAGATTTCCGCCCCTAAAGGACATTAGTGAAGCAGGTAAGTGTTTAATCAGGATAATTGTCATCATCACCACTGTTGAGGCAAGCTTTCATTCACAAAATTTAAATTCCACCAGCTGTGGTGGTGGATTCCAATCCATTGATTCGAGATTCAAGCTGAGGTATGGAGGGGGCACGAGGAAAAACCTTTTTTACGCAGGGGGTGGTGGGTGTCTGGAATTCGCTGCCCGAGCTGGTGGTGGAGGCAGAGACTCTAAACCCGTTTACACAGTACCTGGATCTGCACCGACAGTGCTGTAAGCTACAGAGCTATGGGCCAGGTGCAGGGTTGCTGGGATTATACAGGGCGTCTCGGTGTCTCTGATAAAGGCAAAGTACTGCAGATGCTGGAATCTGAAACAAAAACAGAAAATGCTGGAAAATCTCAGCAGGTCTGACAGCATCTGTGGAGAGAGAATAGAGCCAACGTTTCGAATCCAAATAACTCTTCCTCTGGCTATTCTCCCTCCACAGATACTGTTGATTTGATTTGATTTATTATTGTCACATGTATTAGTATACATATACAGTGAAAAGTATTGCATCTTGCACGCTATACAGACAAAGCGTACCGTTCATAGAGAAGGGGAGGAGAGGGTGCAGAATGTAGTGTTACAGTCTTAGCTAGGATGTAGAGAAAGATCAACTTAATGTGAGGTAGTTCCCTTCAAATGTTTGATGGCAGCAGGGAAGAAGCTGCTCTTGAGTCATTTGGTACGTGTCCTCAGGCTTTTGTATCTTTTTCCCAACAGAAGAAGGTGGAAGAGAGAATGTCCGGGGCTCATGGGGTCCTTGATTATGTTGGCTGCTCTTCCGAGGCAGCAGGAGCTGCAGAGTCAATGGATGGGAGGCTGTCAGGCCTGCTGAGAACTTCCAGCACTTTCTTTTTGTCCGGGGTGTCTTTGGATCAGCATAGACAAGATGGGCCGAGTTCCCCTTTCTTTGCTGTATCATTTCTATGGTTCTACACCCCTGGGGTATTGACCTGTGCCCCTAGTTTAGTGAGATAACCATAACGCCTCCATTTCCCCTATTGTGCTGCTGCTTACTCATTCAAATCTATTTAACACAAGCATGTGGTCTATTCAATCTGCAACCAACACACACCCTTCTTATTCTGCTCAGGGTGAGTGACAACTCCTGAATTTAGCCATTCAGCCTCCGTTGTAGTTTAAAGATCGGACTTTATTGCGCAATCAGCTTAGGGATTGGCCAACATGCCAATTAATAACTGAACATTTATTGCTGTGATTGTTTGTTGTGCTGAGGAACGTATCAATCATCAGCTGCCGCACCCATCTTTACTCACCCGGTTCTCAGGCAGGGAATATGTAGATCATTCAGAAAGTTTCCTGGTTCAGTCCGCACTCTGCTCTCTCCTATAATTCACACCGTCATGACAACCAAAATAGTCCTCCAGTTTCAGAAGAGAAACGAGCCAATATTTATCCCTGAACCGAATCAATTTACATAAGAATAAAAACAGATTATCTGGCCATTTATCCCATTGCACTTTTGCGGAATCTTGCTGTGCAGAAATTGGCCGCCGTGTTTCTCAAACCACAGCAGTGACCCAGCTTAGAAAATAGTTCATCAACTGTGAAGCACTTTGGAGCGTTATACGGTTGTAATAAGTGCTGTACAATGTGCCATGTCGAATGGTATGGTGGCATAGAGGTTAGCACTGCTGCCTCACAGCGCCAGGGACCTGGGCTCGGTTCCCGGCTTAGGCCACTGTCTGTGTGGAGCTTGCGTGTTCTCCCCATGTCTGGGTGGGTTTCTTCTGGGTGCTCCGGTTTCCTCCCACAGGTCAAAGATGTGCGGGTTACGTGGATTGGCCTTTGCTAAATTGCCCCTTAGTGTCCAAAGGTGTATCGGTTAGGGGGATTGGCCATGCTAAATTGCCCTTAGTGTCCAATGATGTGCAGGTTAGGGGGATTAGCGAGGTAAATACATAGGGTGGGAATGAATAAAATGCTGTGCCAGTGCAGTCTTGATGGGCTGAATGGCCTCTTTCTGTAACGTAGGGATTCTATGAATTGTAGGTCATTAATTTTCTTTAGTAAGCCTTTTTTCCCTCAAAATCCAGCTAATTTGTGAAATGTAATATATTGTTCATTCCTTATCCTTTCCCTCTGTTATAGGAGGAGGCCATTCAGCCCCTTGAGCCTATTCTTCTGTTAGAATGGATCATGCTTGGAGATAGTATGATCACCTGTATAGCAATGTTCCTTGGATGTGGGAACAGAAGGGGGGTGAGCAGGAGTGGGAAACGGAAGATACTGGAGAACTGAGAACTTAAGTCGGAGAGGCTGAAAGAAAACGTTTCTGTCTTGTCCCAAGTGGGGATACAGCTGAAACGGAGTTCTGTGTTAGTTGGGATCCGTACCGCACCTCACCATTCAAAGAGTTGTAGCGATCCTGAATGTTCTGTCTAAAATGGTAGTGGAAGCTGTGTCAGCGGTGGCTTTGGAGATGGAATTGTATAAACGCTTTAGAGGGTAAAAGAATTGGAGGGTGCAGAGAAAGGGCAGGGAGTGAGGTAACTAAAATGCTTAGGCAATAAGACCATAAGATATAGGGGCAGAATTAGGCCATTCTGCCCATCAAGTCTGCTCTACCATTCAATCATGGCTGATAAGTTTCTCAACCCGCTATCCCGGCCTTTTCCCCGTAACCTTTGATCTCCTTACCAAAAATGAACCTACCTATCTCTGTCTTAAAGACGCTCAGTGAGCCGGCCTTCACAGCCTTCTGCGGCAGTGAATTCCACAGACTCCGGCTGAAGAAATTCCTCCTCATCCCGATTCTAAAGGCCAGCACATTAGATTCGGGATCCAAAATTCTTCAAGGAGCTGCTCCAGGCATGCTGGACTAGAATGGTCAGGTCCTGTGCTGTGTGGCTCTGCCATTATAATGGCATCGCAATGCGTGATTTAGCGAGATAGATCCATCCCTTTCAAATGTCAACATTTCCGAATTGCAAAGAAGTTGTGCCATTATATACTGCTGAACGCTGACACTGTCATTTCTCTATTTATCTCTAATTTACAAGGACTCAAAGCCAGCTAAAGTCACCATTGTTTGCCAGGTTAAACGTTGCACCTCATTTGGTCGGTTATTCAATTAACTCTCTGTCAGTGGAGGTTGGCATGTAACCAAACGACGAAGGTGCTCTTGCCACTCAGACCTTGCACTCGCCCCAGAGATGGATCTTTTGTTCGTAAGGAATTACACTGCTGAGTGTACACATCATTATGGCACACACCTTTAACCCAATCGCAGCTTAAAACACAGACACACCTCTGGATGATTCACGCACGAGAGGTTTTATTCCTGCCAGGTATTCGTAACCCTTGGCTGCCCGTGGAAATGGAGCTCCTACGTTTGAAGGCTTCATAAAAGGCTTCCAAATTTTTCTCTTTCGGGGCTGTGTGTACAACAGCAAAAATAACGACAGTTACGTGAAATTGTATCCGGGATTTTTAATGATGTGGAGATGCCGGCGTTGGACTGGGGTGGACGCGGTAAGAAGCCTCGCAACCCCAGGTTAAAGTCCAGCAGGTTTAATTGGAATCACCAGCTTTCGGAGCACCGCTCCTTCGTCAGCGCTCCGCAAACTCATGATACCGGGTAAATCTTTTGGACTTTAACCCGGTGTTGTGAGACTTCTCACTGGATTATAACGGCTGTGCCACCGGCATCCGCTCCATCAGCAGGCAGGGCCTCAAACTCTGGAATTTCCTCCCTAAACCCCTCCACCTTTCTTTCTTCCTTTGAGGAGATTCTTTGACTGAGCATCCATACTACCCGTCTTAACATCTCCTTGTATGGACTTCGGGTCAAATTTTGTCTGGTAAGGCTTTTTTTTGAAGCGACTTTAGATTTTTTTTACAATAAGAACAAGGAACAAAGAACGAAGAAAATTATGGCACAGGAACAGGCCCTTCGGCCCTCCAAGCCTGCACCGAATATGCTGTCCGACTTAACTAAAACTCCCTATCCTTCCGGGTAGGGGACCATATCCCTCTATTCCCAACCTATTTATGTATTTGTCCAGATGCCCCTTAAAAGTCACCACCGTATCCGCTTCCAGTACCTCCCCTGGCAGCGAGTTCCAGGCACCCACCACCTTCTGTGTAAAAAACTTGCCTCGTACGTCTCCTCTAAACCTTGCCCCTTGCACTTTGAACTTATGCCCCCTAGTAATTGACTATTCCACCCTGAGAAAAAGATGCTATACAAATGCACACTGTTGTAGTTGTTAATAATTGGGGTAAATTCAGATTAAAACTAAAATGAAACAGGACATAACACAAGGAGTTGATTCGAGGCAGACGGCTGGAGAAATAATGAGGTACGAATTAGCCGATCAGTGGAAAAACATGTGTTTATATATGTGACTAGAGAAAACAATGAGGCTATGGAAAGGGTAACTCCAAAGTGCAGAAATAAGGAAATTGACACATACCCTCCAAAAGCCAACTCCGCGAGGGGGGTAACATCAAAGCAAGATAAATGGAGTAACTATAGAACACTAACTAAGGAAAAGGGGAGACACTGCGAGCATCAGGATTGCAGCAGTGACAGATATAGGCTGGAATTCGCTGGTCTCACACACCATGGCTGCCAATGAGAGTGGAGAATTTGGTGCTCAGGCAAGTCTCCATTCACAACAGCGGGGACTGGAGAATCTCAGCACGGTGTGGGAGCAGAAAATTGCGGTCTCGGTCTCCCGAAAGAAGTAGGCATTTTCCACCTTGGCTGAAGGGGAAGACTATTTCCCAGACAGGGCCATCTTAACCTGGTAGTGGTCATTACTTTTCTGGATTTAGCTCAATATTTGATGTTGTTTGGGAAAGGGGAGTCTCAGGATTCAGGTAATGTAGGAAGTTGGAGCTCACGGGTTAGTTTCATGTTAAATTATGTATGTATTATCATCTGTGTACTTAATTGTTGTTACTCCTCCTTGTATGTGGCTTATTTTTTTCTCCAAGTCAATCAACAATCTTTATTAATTGTTCACACAATGACTGGACTGTTTCTCACTGGGTTGTACATTGTTCTCCACATCACACCAAAAAAAATCACCTAGACTTCGACAAACCGATGTTCCAGCTTACCCTTCTGGGTTCTGAGACACCCTCACATTTAACATTAGTGGGGTTCCTCAAGTTAAAGCTTATTTATTAGTAACAAGTAGGCTTACATTAACACTGCAATGAAGTTACTGTGAAAATTCCCTAGTCACCACATTCCAGCGCCTGTTCGGGTACATTGAGGGAGAATTTAATGTGGCCAATGCACCCTAACCAGCACGTCTTTTGGACTGTGGGAGAAAACCAGAGAACCTGGAGGAAACCCACGTAGACGTGGGGAGAATGTGCAAACTCCACGCAGACAGTGACCCAAGCTGGGAATTGAACCCTGAGTCCCTTGTGCTGTGAGACAGCAGTGCCAACCACTGTGTCACCATGCCACCCTCCTAGACCAGTCATTGAGTTCTGGAGACCGCAATTGTTGGATTGCCTGCACGTGGACCGTTGCATGGACAATGCTTCAAGTGTTGCATTGACAGGGCGATCATTGAGTTGTCTGGGGTTTAGAACATTGGGTTGCCTGTTTGCCAGGATTTTTAAGGATTCTCTATGTGTGCTGGTTAGGGCAGCATTCATTGCCTTAATTGCCCTTGAGAAGGCTTCATGAACCGCTGCAGTCCATGTGATGTAGGTACACCCATAGTGCTGTTAGGAAGGGAGATTTCTCTGAGTTGATCCCAGAGATGGTGAAGGAACGGCGATATATTTCCAAGACAGGATGGCGTAAGGCTTGGAGAGGAACCTCCAGGTGGTGGCTTTCACATGTGTCCCCTGCCCCTGTCCTAATGGCGGAGGTCATGAGTTTGGAAGATGCTGTTGAAGGAGCCATGGCAAGTTGGTGCACTGCATCTCGTAGATGGCACATCCTGCTGCCATTGTGTATTGGTGATGGAGAGATTAGGTGCTTAAGGTCTTGGATAGGGTGCCAATCAAGTGGGCTGCTTGGTTCTGGATGGTGTCGAACTTCATGAATGTTGTTGGAGCTGTACCCATCCAAGCAAGTGGAGAGAATTCCATCACACTCCTGACTTGTGCCTTGTGGACAAGCTCTGGGGAGTCAGGGGGTGAGTTATTCTCTGCAGGATGATACACTTTAAGTTTTGTACTGTGAGGGCGAGAGCTGGGTTGCCAGGGTTTTGAGTGTTGCGTTGCCAAGGCTTCAAGTGCTGGGTTGCCAGGGCAAGTTTGTGTTGTCATGGTGATTGCTGTGCTTCCAGTCTTGATGGCAGCACGTGGGCCACAAGGCTTAGTTTGTCTTCCTGTCATATGGCAAAGCTCTCTGAGCTCCAGCCCACAGATCTTAAAGGGCTCTTAACGTCATCAATACCTTTCCTATCTAGGCCATTCTGAGCCGTGTAGATCTTGATTTGTAAAGCGCTCAGTATCACACCGAGTTCTAGCAAAATAATCGGCCTTTCGACTCAACAGGTCCACGGCGTTTGTTATGCTCCGCATGGGCCTCCTCCCACCCTCTTCAGCTAAGTCCATCAGCATATCCTACTCCTGTCCCTCTCCTGCGTTTATCCAGCTTTCCCTAAATCAGGTTGCTCTGAAGTACTCCTAGTGGTTGTGATCGAGATCCATATTCTCACCAGCTCTTGGGTTGATGTTACTATGTACATCTTTCCTGAATTCCCTGTTGGATTTGCCAGTGTCCATTTTATCTTCGGGAAATGATTCTCTGGCCGCACACATCAGGCACAGATCGTGTTATAGACGGAGAATCTCGTCAGAGGGGGTAAATGGGATATGCGCTGCGGAGAACCCATTTTGAGATTCTCCCCGCCCCGGCTGGTGATGTAATCTGGTTGACGCCCAGTGAGGGAGTGAGCTGGATCAGCGTATTTAAATGTCCATTAGTATATTTGGATTCAACCCTCCTGCTGGTCAGCGCAACGTAAAGACAGTGGGAACCATTGCTGGCTTCTGCAAGCAGAGACCAGGACTGAATTTTACGAGAATGATTCTAAATGTCCAGCTTGTATGAAAATGGAAGAGACCCTGATCTGTTTTTTGGGCGCGTTTTTGCACCCAATCTTATGCATTTAGTCATTGAAAATATGGGCTAGACTGCTTCTAGCTGCTGCAGTAAGTGGGCAGGGGCTTAATTCACCAGACAGCCTATAGAGGGAGCTGCTGCGCATGTGCAGATGTCCATTGCTGCACATGCGTAATTTCAGCAGCAGGGGTCTGACAGGAGGCAGGCAGCCTCAACCAGCACCCTGCAATCATGAGGGCATGCAGCCAATCATGAGTCCCACAATGCATGGACATCCATCTCCACCCTGCCCAGACTGATCGTTCACCACCACCCCCCCACCTTCTCCCCAATCCGATCACAACTGCAGAGCAGCATTGGCCATCCCTCCCCCCCGATGCCCTGCCCCCTTCATGCCCTGCCCATTCTGGCCATGCCCCCATAGGCCCAGCCCACTGGCATTGCCCAGGGCAGTGCCAAGGTGCCTGCTGAGCATTGCCCAGGTGTCAGTTTGGCAATGCCACAGGGCAGACCCTGAAGGGGAGGGCATGGATTGGGGGCCTAAAAGAGGGGGAACCTGAAATCATTGGGGGGTGTTGAAGGGAAGGGGCCTTTGACTTGTGTGGGGGGGCGGTGGTGGCAGTGGCAATCGCAGCAGTGGGGCTGGTGTCAACAAGTTGGGGATGGGGCCTTTGCCAGCGAGTAGAGGGTCTGTAGGGTTGTCTGGAGATTTTTAAAGATGGTCATGCCCTCTCCTCTGCCCTATCCCTGTAAGCCGAGACATCTGCCATGACTAATCCATCTAGCCGACACACCTTTGGACTGTGGGAGGAAACCCACGCAGACATGGGGAGAATGTGCAATCTCCATACAGAGTCACTCAAGGTGGGAATCGAAGCCAGGTCCCTGGCATTGTGTAGCAGCGGTGTTAACCACTGTGCCACTGACTGTTCCATTGCAATCCTGGCTGGTCTCCCATATTCTATCCTTCATAAACCCGAGCTCATCCCAAACTGTCCGTGCCCCAACTTGCACCCAAACCCCACCCATCGATCGCCCCTGTGTCTGCTGAACCGCAGTGACTCCCGGTCCAGCAACCCCTCAGTTTGATAATTCCTCATTTCCAATCCCTTCGGGATCTTGCACTCCCCAGCCGTGGATCATAGAACCATAGAACCCTACAGTACAGAAAGAGGCCATTTGGCCCATTGAGTCTGCACCGACCACAATCCCCCCCTCCAGGCCCTACCTCCATATCCTTACACATTTTACCCACTAATCCCCCTAACCTAAGCATCCCAGTACTTAACATGGCCAATCAACCTAACCCGCACATCTTTGGACTGTGGGAGGAAACCGGAGCACCCGGAGAAAACCCACGCAGACACAAGGAGAATGTGCAAACTCCACACAGTAGGTGACCCAAGCCGGGAATCGAACCCAGGTCCCTGGAGCTGTGAAGCAGCAGTGTTGACCACTGTGATACCATCTGCCGACTGTCTTCAGCTCCACAAATCTCTGGGATATCCGCACTCCACTAATGTTGGCCTCCTGACTTGAATTGTTGCATCGTGGAAGGTTCTGCCTTCCTCTGCCTGGGCTCTGAGCTCTGGGATTCCCTCCCTAAACCTCTCCACCAAACCTTTCCTCCTCTAAGACACTCTTAAAATCTACCTCTTTGACTGAGTTTCTGATCATTTCCTCGTGCTGTCTTGTATGACCCAATGTTTAATTTTGCTCTCAAAATCTTCAACAGATTACCTCGGAGTGTTTTATTGAGTTAAAGGCGCTATATAAATACAGACTATTGTTGCTGCCCAGTTGTCTGTCTTTGCTGATGTGAATAAACTTGTTGTAACATGAAGCCAATGAACAGCCTTTACTGCCTGTTAATATCTCCCGTGGAGTATGGAACAGAGACTGTATCGAAGGTTCACGCCCAATCAGACACAAATACACACTTTCCTTTTCTCCTCCTGCAAGGAATAATACATTTTCATCAAAGAATGCACCAACATTGATTAGTTGCTGAGGTAACTGAAATGCTGCAGTTATTCGCTGAAAGGATGATTCATTAAGTCGACCTGACACTCTATTAATAAAAGCCATTAAAGCTACATGGTTTATAAAGGAATTGAACTGAATTGAATTGTGGGGGAGTTGCTTTCATCTGACAAATAAACTCTTCGACGCGTTCAGCTTCCTCTCTCTCTCTCCCTCTCTTCCTCGCTATCTCTATCTCTCTTCCTCTCTCCTTTCCTCTCTCTCTCCCTCTTCCTCTTTTCCTTTCTCTCTTCCTCTCTCTCACTCTTCCCCTCTCTCTCTTTCCTCTCTCTTTCCGCTCTCTCTCTTTCTCTCTTCCTCTCTCTCCCTTCCTCGGTTCCTCTCTCTCTCTCTTCCTCTCTCTCTCTTCCTCTCTCTCTCTTCCTCAGTTCCTCTCTCTCTCTCTTCCTCTCTTCCTCTCTCTCTCTTCTTCTCTTTCTCTCACTCTCTTTCTCTCTCTCTCTCTCTTCCTCTTGCTCTTTCTATCACCCACTCTCTTTCTCTCTTTCTCTCTCTTCCTCTCTCTCTCTCTTCCGTTCTTCCTCTCTCTCTTTCTCTCTTTCACTCTCTTCCTCGCTCTCTCTCTTCTGTTCTTCCTCTCTCTCTTTCTCTCTCTCTCTCACTCTCTTTCTCTCTCTCACTCTTCCTCCGTCTCTGTCTTCCTCTTTCTCTTCTTCTCTCTTTCTCTCACAAACTTTCTCTCTCTCTTTTTTGTCATCATCAGTTTATTTGCGGTGCTCTGAATGCCAGCTGATGCCACCTGTGCCTATTGCCCTCGAGGAGGGGGTTGTGCGTTAGCTCCGCACCCCAGCACTGGAAAGAGTGATGTCCTTGTGCTGCGGCACAGAGCCGGGTGCCTGACGTAAGCGATGGGTCAATGTGAAGACGCTGCTTCAGTTTAACCTGTGTAATAAAACCTCTCGCAATGAACAGAGTCAGAAACATTGGAGACTTGTGAGGAGGTTTGATACAAGTGTTCAGAATCATAAAGGACTCTGTTTGAACCAATGTGCGCCCAGTAATCAGGGGATAAAGATTGTATGGGTTAAATCTGCGTTTTGAGCGTGGGGGTCAGCGTCCCGGGGGGTGGGGAGGTGTTTGGGGAGGTGTGTGGGGGGGGTGGTGGGGGTGCTGTGGGGGGAGGCGGAGGGCAGGGGGAGGAGTTGGGGGGGGGGGAGTCACAATTTCCAGCTTGCGGGAAGGGTGTACATTCGGCGCTAACTCCTCATTGAATGTTTGTAGCACACGGGACACGGGACTGGAATTTTACTGCCGCGCCTGCACCAGATTTGGCTCACAGAACGGAATTCCCGGTTGGCCTCAGGCGGGATTTTACCAGCCTCGCCCGAGCTAAGTCATAAAATACTGGCCCGTGTGTGCCACTGCTGGGGCGAGCAGTGTTCGCCCAAACCGCGCGTGGGGGGGGGGGGATGCCAGTTTCCTGTTCCTAAAGGCAGTCCACCCTCGGTAAAGAGAAGCCGAGCGGATCGATGGCGGATGATGTTGGGCGCCATCGCTATCACCCTAAACAAGGAAAACGATAAACCGGGACAGAGAGGCAGCACCTGGGTCATGGACGCAGGAAGAGAGAAGGAGAGATGCCAAGGTTCACAGGGGCCAGGGTGCGAGTGGGGAGCCGGGGTGGTCAATCTCTGGACCCAAGGAGCTGGGGAAGTACCACAAGGAATCTCCATCCATGGTCAAGGGTTAGCCAATATATCTTCACCTGACATACCGCCTACCTACCAGGACACTAACCTATTCCCCTCCTCAATCACAGACCCCTGTCACTCGGCCACCCCACACCCAGGGTTGTAGTCCCTCACCCACAAGCTCGACCTGTGCATGACTCACGAAAGGCTTGCGTACAGTAATTAGGAAAGATAATAGGATGTTATTGTTTATTACAAATGGAATTGAATCCAGAAGTAGGGGAGGGTACGCTTCAGTTATACAGAGCAGTGGTGAGACCACATCTGGAGTATTGTGTTCATTACTGGGTCTTAAAATGTTCCAATCAAGTTTCCTCGTACTCTTCTAAACTCCAGCGGATACAATCCCAGCCTGCCCAACCTTTCCTCATTAGACAACGCACCCTTCCCAGGTACTAGCCTACTGAGCCTTTGCTGAACTCTTTCCAATGCATTTTCTTAAATAAGGTGACCAATGCAGTGAACACAATACTCTAGATTTCATCATAGATCATAGAATCCCTACAGTGCAGAAGGAGGCCATTCAGCCCATCGTCTGCACCAACCACAATCCCACCCAGGTCCTATTCCCATAGCCCCTCATATATACCCAGCTAATTAAGGGCCCCACACATCCCAGACATTCTCCCTACCACCTTCTTCCATCGGGAGAAAGATACAAAAGTCTGAGGACACGTTCCAATTGACTCGAGAACAGCTTCTTTCCTGCTATCGTTTTTTTGAATGGACCTAACTAGCACTAAGTTGATCTTTCTCTACACCTTAGCTATGACTGTAACACTACATTCTGTAGTCTCTTCTTTCCTTCTCCCTTATGTACTCTATGAACAGTATGCTTTGTCTGCATACTGCACAAGAAACAATACTTTTCACTATATTGCCACAATCCATGCGGCAATAATAAATTAAATCAAATCATTCTTCTATCCTTGCCAATATGTTACCCCCCCTACACCATGAGCTTTCAATTGTCACAATAACCTTTGATATGTCACCTTATCAAAAGCCATCTGGAACTTTAAGTATATTACATCCACTGGTTCCCCTTTATCCACAGCACATGTGGCTCCTTCAAAGAACCCTGATAAATTGGTTAAACATGATTTCCCTTTCACAAAACCATGTTGACTCTGCCTGATTACCCTGAACTTTTCCAAAATTCCTGCTATAATGTTTATAATAAGGCTTCTAAGTGTTTTCTCTGTGACAGATGTTAAGCTAACTGGCCTGCAGCTTCCTGCTTTCTGTCTCCCTCTCTTTTTGAATAAAGGAGCTACTTTTGCTACTTTCTAATCTAATGGAACCTTCCCTGCATCTGGAGACTTTGGAAAATAAAAACCAGCCCATCAAGTATCTCACTCGTCATTTCTTTTGAAGTCCATCAAGTTTCAGGAACTTGCCAGCTCACAGCTCCAACAATTTCCCTGGTGATTGTAAATTTTCCCAAGTTCCTCACTTCCTCCATTTCCTGATTCATAGCTATTTCTGGAATGTTACTTGTATTTTCTATATAAGCCATAAGACTATAAGACACAGGAGAAGAATTATGGCCACTCTTCCCATTGAGTCTGCTCCACCTTTCAGACATGGTTGATATTTTTCACATCCCCATTCTCCTGCCTTTTCCCCATCGATGCAGAATACCTGCTCAACTTATCTGTAATCTCATTTTCTATTGTTAATTCCCCAGACTCACTTTGCATAGGACCAACCCTCACTTTGTTAACTCCTTCCTTTTCAATATATTGAAAGACAATCTTAATATTTCTAGTTTACTTTCTCTTGTACTCTGATTTTTCCTTCCTTACTGACCTTCCTCCCATTCTTTGCTGCTTTGTATATTCTGTCCAGGGACGGGGAAGATCTCAGGCTGAGGTCTCACTGTCACAAATCATGTTTTTGGTCCCTCGTGAGGTGTAGCAGCCAATGGAACTGCCAAATTGTGGCTGCCATTTTTCAGGTGTGACGTTAAACTAAACCTCCCTCCGCTGTCCGGGGTGGGAGTAGGAAATCCTGTGTCACCAAACTGAGGGAGAGCCGGGGAGTTCTCCCCAGTGTCCCGGCCAAGACTTATCCCTCCACTATGAAAGAGGCAACGGTGGCAATCGTGTTAATGTCATTGGATGAGTAATCGAGGAGCCCAAGGTCATGCCCTGGGGGAGTGGGTTCAAATCCCACCATGGCATTTAAGTTTACCTGTTAGTATCACATCTTACATGATGGCATACATCAACACTGCAATGAAGTTACTGTGAAAATCCCCTACTGGCCACACTCCAGCGCCTGTTTGGGAGAATTTAGCGTGGCCAATGCTCCTAATCAGTGTGTGTTTCAGAGTGTGGGAGGAAACCGGAGCACCTGGAGGAAACCCACGCAGACACGGGGAGAACGTGCAGACACAACACAGACAGTGACCCAAGGCCGGGGATTGAACCCGGGTCCCTGGCGCTGTGAGGCAGCAGTGCTAACCCACTGTGCCACCAAAACACCGTATACTGATATCTGGAGCTGAAAGCTAGTCTGAGTAACGGTGGGCTGATTGCTCTAAAGGCCCATGCTGTTCACTAACGGGAAGGAAATCTGCCACCCTTACCTGGTCTGGCCAAATGTGACTCCAGGTCCATGTAACGTGGCTGACTCTCAACTGCCCTCAAACATGGCAGAGTGAGCCACTCAGCCCCAGGGTAATTCGGGATGGGCAACAGATACCGGCTTTGCCAGTGAAACACGCATCCCGTGAAAGAATACTAAAAAAACAAGTGAACAGGATAGATCACCTTGTTATGGCGTGATTGCTACCTGTGGGAATTTGCTGTGTGCAGGCTGCCTGTAGTGTTTTATCTGGAATACAACACTTGCAAAGTACTTCATTGGCTGCAAAGTGTTCTGGGACATCCAAAGGTCGTGAATGATGTTACAGAAACACACCAGTCCTTCCTTTCTCTCTCTATATTTACACGAATGCCCCCATCATCCAATTACTTACAGATTCACCTAGGCACCGGCACACTGCCACCCACTCACCCACTCACAAAGCACTCTGCTACCCTCTCTTCCACACACTGTCACCACTTTGCCTACACACTTGTCACCTCCCCATCAGCGCGCTCTCTCACTCACCCACACGCGCACCCACTCAACATCTGTGCGTTCCACAGGCATTCCAACAGCTTTACTCTCATTGTCGATTCCCTCCCTCTCAGAAAGCCATTTCAAACTGAAGGAAATTTCTGCAGCTGATTTTCAATTTCAATTTCAAAAGCCAACAGCCAGTAAGAATCGGATGCGCCGTAGAAAGCATCCTTTCCGGATGTATCTCAGCTTGGAGTGGCTCCAAGACCGCAAGAGACTACGAAGGGTTGTGAAAGAAGACCAGACCATCACTCAAACCAGCCTCCCATCCATTGACTCTGTCTATAAAACCATAAGATTGTAAGATATAGGAGCAGAATTAGGCCACTCGGCCCATCGAGTCTGATCCACCATTCAACCATGGCTGATATTTTTCTCATCCCCATTTCCCTGCCTTTTCCCCATAACCCCTTATTAATCAAGAACTTATCTATCTCTGTCTTAAAGACATCCAATGACCTGGCCTCCACAGCCTTCTGTGGCAAAAAGAGTTCCACAGATTCCCCACTCTCTGGCTGAAGAAATTCCTCCTCATCTCTGCTTTAAAGGATGGTCCTTTTAGCCTGAGGTTGTGCCCTCTGGTCCTAGTTTTTCCTACTAGTGGGAACATCCTCTCCACGTCCACCCTATCCAGGCCTTGCATTATCCTGTAAGTCTCAATAACATTCTCCCTCATCCTTCTAAACTTCTACACTTCCTGCTGCCTCGGAAAAGCAGCCAATATAATCAAGGACCCCACACATCCCCGACATTCTTTCTTCCACATTCTTCCGTTGGGAAAAATTCACAAAAACCTGAGAGTATGTACCAACTGACTCAAGAACGGCTTCTTCCCTGCTGCTATCAGACTTTTGAATGGACCTATCTCATATTGAGTTGATCTTTCTCTACACCCTATTTGGGGCGGTATAGCACCACAGTGGTTAGCACTGCTGCTTCACAGTGCCAGCAACCTGGGTTCAATTCCTGGCTTGGGTCACTGTCTGTGTGACGTTCTCCCTGTGTCTGCATGGGTTTCTTCCCACATTCTGAAAGACGTGCTGGTTAGGTGCATTGACCTGAACAGGCGCCATACTCGGGGAATTTCACAGTAACTTCATTGCGCTGTTAATATAAGCCTTACTTGTGATTAATAAATAAACTTTAACTTTATTTTAGCTGTGACTGTAACACTATATTCTGCATCTTCTTTCCTTCTCCCTTATGTACTCTATGAATGGTATGCTTTGTCTGTAACGTGCGCAAGAAACAATACTTTTCACTGTTTACCGGTACAATGTGACAAAAGTAAATCAAATCAAACCGCAAAACATTCAGAGGTTCTGTCAACCTTATTCTTACATATTTGAAGGAGTGAGGTCCCCATTCTAAAAGAAAGAATGTGCATTTATACAGCACCTAATCAAGACCTCCGGCTCGCACAGAGGGCTTTAGTGTCAAGTCGTGGTTCTCTGGACGCTTCTGGCCTTGAAGTCAGAGGTTAGGGGCCAAATCCAGGAACTCTAAATCTCACCCACACTTCCTCAGCGCAGTACTGCGGGAGTGCGGCATTGTTAGAGGTGCTGCCTCTTTTCGGACGAGACTTCAACCTGCCCTCTCAGGTGGACGTTCCCAAGTGGAAGGAGAGCAAGGGAAGTCCCCCACTCTTTCCTGGCAGGTATTCATCCCTCAGCCAACATCACAAACATAGATCATCTGGCCATTATCTCATTGCTGTTTGTGGGATCTTGCTGTGCACAGATCGGCTGCCACACTTCCCAAATTATAACTGTGACAGGACTTAAAAATATCTTTTTGGATGGACAGGCTTGAGGCACCTGGAGATCAGCAAAGGCAAAAAATAAATTCAAAATTTGATCATTTGCTTATTCATGTTTTTTCTTTCCATTGAGATATGGGGTGGGTGGGGAGTGAGGATTGGGGTGGGGTTTGGAAAGTGGGGAGATGCTGGCGTAGTGATAATGCCACTGAGTTCCTACTCCAGGTATCTAAGCCAATGTTCTTAGGGTACGCAATCACATCTCACCACAGCAGCTTAAGTTCCAGTTAACAATATCTGGAATTCAGAGTTAGTCTCAGTAAAGGTTAAAGGAGAACATGCCCCTGTCTACATCAATGGGGGCAAAGTCGGAAGGGTTGAGAGCTTCATGTTTTTAGGTGTCCAGATCACCAACAACCTGCCCTGGTCTCCTGAATTCCCAGCTTGGGTCACTGTGTTTCCTCCGGGTGCTCCGATTTCCTCCCACAGTCTGAAAGATGTGCTGGTTGGTTAGGGTGCATTGGCCGTGCTAAATCCTCCCTGAGTGTACCCGAACAGGCGCTGGGGTGTAGCAACTAGGGGATTTTCATAATGTAAGCCTACTTGTGACACTAATGAATAAGCTTTACTTCTTAATGTACAGACTCCGCACAGACAGTGACCCCAGCTGGGAAATGAACCTGGGTCACTGGCGCTGTGAGGTAGCACCATGCCACCATGCTGCCCCACACTGGCAGTGCCAAGTCAGTCCGAGGATTGTAAATGTCCGCCTCAGTCTCTAATATGTTCAAAATAAAACAAAAGAATCAATTAACTGCTGCTAACACCCCTTATCGTGACTGGCTCATGCAAATGCAGTGCAGAAATAATTGACTTGACAAATTGTGAGCGAGTGTCAGATTCATGAATTCTCAATGACATTACTCAGCCCCGCACACATTCGAGCATATTTAAAATTAATCTAATTGATGTAGGTGACAGTCACGCCAAAGATTACTGGAGCAGAAATTCTCAGTGTGCCCATCGTACAGGCACAGCGCGAGCTCAAACTGGGACAGTTTGCAGGCCCCTCGCTTCAACAAGGCCAGTCGGAAAGATGTCCAGCCTGGAATTGGACTAGGCTGGGAAGCCTTTTTGGGAGTGATTCTGGCTTAAATCGGTTAATTCTTCCCATATGTTAAATCCCCACAAAGAAATTGTTCTGGAACTAGCAGGACAAGCTTCCAGGTCTGTTCTGCTCAGGATTCCTCTGCGGTGGACAATAAAGAAAGATAGATTTATCTTCAAATCGTAGAATCCTTACAGTGCAGAAGGAGGCCAGTCATTCCATCAAGCCTCCACTGACAACAATCACACCCAGCCCTTATCCCCACGTATTTACCCTGCCAATCTCCCTGACACTAAGGGGCAATTTAGCACAGCCAACCCCCCCTAACCCGCACAGTGGGTTAGTGCAAAGGAGACTGTTGGACAGTCTCTGAAAACAGACACAGAGATTGCGTGGAAACGTTGGCGTGGAATAGATGGTTCTGCCCGTTCAGCCTGTCCCACTAAATCAATTAGGTCAGTTAGATCTGTACATGATCCAGTTTTACCGCCTACCTTTCATATCCCTTGATACCTGCACCTGACAGAAGTCTATCGAAACAGGTTTGAGTATTTCGCCTACAGCTTTTTAGGAGAGCGAATTCCATATTTCCATTGTTCTTATGTGGCCCAGATTCAGTCCAAAATAGTCTCGTTCTAATTTTAAGATTACGGGGGCGATATTTCGACCTCACTGCACCTGGCACTAATCGCACTGATCCAGAAAAATAGCGTCTGGCCCTAAAAGGCAGTTCCACGCTGCCAGCACTAAGTAGTTTGCAATCGTCCTCGTCCTCTTCTAATGGTGTGAGATGGATCACGGTGGGGAGGGGGCAATGAACTGGGGGAGGTGGGGTCGTGCAAAAGGGGCTGTGCAAGGGTTTTAAGTTTAAGTTTATTTATTAGGCACAAGTAGGCTGACATTAACACTGCAATGAAGTTGCTGTGAAAACCCCCTAGTCGCCACACTCCGGCACCTGTTCGGGTTACACTGAGGGAGAATTTAGTGTGGCCAATGCACCCTAACCGGCACGTCTTTCGGACTGTGAGAGGAAACCCACGCAGACACGGGGAGAACGTGCAAACTCCACGTAGGCAGTGACCTGAGCTGGGAACCAAACCCGGGTCTCTGGCTGCTGTGAGGCAGCAGCGCTAACCACTGTGCCGCCACCAGAAACATGAAGTGGGGGGCACAATGCGATGGGAGGGGTGGGGGGTGGAGGGGGGGGGGGGTGCTGCCGCTGGCAGCATGGGCATGTTGGGGGTCAGACAGAGGGACCTGTCGGGAGGGCTCTGATGTCAGTGACCTGTGTTGGGGAGTGGTGGGGGGGGGGGGGGGGGGTCATGCTGCCAATGAGGGGGCTGGGAGGTCCCGATGTCCATGGGGTGAGGGAGGGAGGGCGAGGGTCTTCCAGTGCACTGTGTGATCGGGGGGTGCCCCGCGAGATGGCACCAGAGCATTCTATAGCAGGGAACACTGGCCTGGTTAGACAGCCTGACAGCCCGCCAGCCCCCAACCCCCCAGTAGCAGCACACAACTCACCACCCTCCCAAAAACAGACTGAGTGTTAAATATGTTAAAATCACAGGTAGATAGATTTCCGATCAATAAGGGAATTAAGGGTTATGGAGAGCAGGCGGGAAAGTGGAACTCAACCACTTCCAGATCAGCCATGATCTTATTGAATGGCGGGGCAGGCTCGAGGGGCCTACTCCTGCTCCTATTTCCAAATTTCTTATGACTGCTGTCTGGGGTGTTCCCAACAGAACAACACACATCGCTCCAGTTTGCTCACCATAATGTAAATTAGTTTTCTGGGGAGGGAAGTTCCGCCCCCTCTGTCCTCTTGTCCTGGGTCTCAGCACTACAAAAACTAGCCCCCCTGCATTTACCCTATCGATAGCTTTAGGTATTCTGAATATCTCAATGAGTTCATTCCTCACACTTCCTCAGAGGAACATACGCCACATTTAGCAACCTGTTCTTGAAGTGTGAGTTTGGCTATTGTTCTGGTGAGCTTGTACTGTAACCCGCTAAACCCAATGTGTCCATCCTGGGATTGGGTGTCCAAAATTGTCATAGTTTATAAGCGTCTGTGCAAGGCTGCGTGTAACTGAAACATTTTATCGCAGCTAGATTCCATTCTATTCTCCTTGTACATTAGTCTTTTGTGATTTATATGAATGGTTATAGAGTCATTAGAGAGTTTAAGGGGGCAATCTTACCTTCTCGTCTTGCCAGTGGAGATCACATGATTGGTGCAAAATCAGGTTCACGCCCGATTTCTTTCCTCTGGCAATCTTACTGGCCTTGGATATCCGACAATACTCACCTCACGTCCGAAAAGGGTTTGGGGGGGGTGTTGGTGGTGGTGGGGGGTGGTGGTGGTATCGGGTATGATCGGGTGGGCTGGGAGGAAAGCCAGAGAGGCCAGCGACTGGGGGAGGATGCACAATATCTGGGGGTGGGGGTGGCAGAGACAGATCAGTGCTTGTGCATTTGTGCCCTCCACTGTGAGCAGCCGGCTTTCCGGTGAGCTCAATCTCCTGCCCCTGCTGGTGAGAAACAGATTGTGCATCATTTTTGCACAAAGTGGCGTAAGATTGCATTTTGAAACTCGCCCAAAAAGCGGTTCCGACGCGTTCCTGTTTTCACACTATGAATTATTTTGGTAAGATCGCTCCTGTAGAATCATTACAGTGTAGAAAGAGTCCAGTTAGCCTATCATACCCATGCTGGTCATCTAAAACCCTTCGCTCTTTGGTAGCTCGAGTCCACTTGTCATCAAGAAGATATCCCATTTGTTCTTTCTTAGATCCAAAGCGGACAACCTCAGAATTCCCACATTGAACTCCGCCTGTCATAGTTTTGCTCATCCACTCTGTCTGTAACATGTTGCCCTCAACTTCTTCATAATCCCCTAGTTTTCTATAACTCCTCTGCTTTTACATAGAAATTGCAACATGGAAACAGGCCATTTGGCCCAAGCAGTCAGTTCTGGCACTATGGGAATGTTTGTGGTTCAGGAGATAGTGACAGGAAGACAGCACCCATGAAGCAGATTGAGGAAGACTCTGGCATGAGGCATGGCCAATGGTCGTCTGGGACTATGATGATATTACCTTCGCTTTGGTCAGCCTGATCATTCCAACTATCCAAAACTTCCAAACAAAAATGTGAACAAAGATATGAAACAAGATTGTTGGTGTTCACTCAGATTAAAGCAAAGTACCGTGAATGTTCTGACAAAGGGTCATCTAGACTCGAAACGTCGGCTCTACATGGGTAACATTGTGGCAGGGTGGTTAGCACTGCTGCTTCACAGTGCCAAGGATCCAGGTTACAAGAAAATGAAGGGGATGGATAGGGTAGAGGTAGAGAGGTTCTTCCCGCTTAGAAAGGATAGCAGGGCTAGAGGGCACATCCTCAAGATAAGGGGGGGGGCACAGTTTAGAACGGAGTTGAGGAGGAAATTCTTCACTCAAAGGGTGGTGAATCTCTGGAATTCTCTGCCCATTGAAGTGGTGGAGGCTACCTCGCTGAATGTATTTAAGTCACGGGTAGATAGGTTTTTGGTAGGCAAGGGAATTAAGGGTTATGGGGAGAAAGCGGGAAAGTGGAACTGATCCACTTCAGATCAGCCATGATCTTATTGAATGGCGGGGCAGGCTCGAGGGGTTAGATGGCCTACTCCTGCTCCTATTTCTTATGTTCTTATGGGTTCAATTCCTGCCTTGGGTCACTGTCTGTGCAGAGTCTGCACGTTCTCCCCGTGTTTGCATGGGTTTCCTCCAGGTGCTCTGGTTTTCTCCCACAGTCCAAAAGACGTGCTTGTTAGGTGCATTGGCCTTGCTAAATTTTTCCTCGCTGTACCTGAACAGGCGCCAGAGTGTGACGGCAAGGGGATTTTCACAGTAACTTCATTGCAGTGTTACAGTAAGTTGTGACTAATAAACAAACTGAACTATTCTCTCCCCATAGGTGTGGAGATGCCGGCGTTGGACTGGGGTGGGCACAGTAAGAAGTCTCACTACATCAGGTTAAAGTCCAACAGGTTTATTTGATAGCACGAGCTTTTGGAGCACTGCCCCTTCATCAGGTGAGTGATGACTCATCACTCTGTGAGTCATCACTCACCTGATGAAGGAGCAGCGCTCCAAAAGCTCGTGCTACCAAATAAACCTGTTGGACTTTAGGGTTGTGAGAGTGTTTACTGTGCCCACAGATGCTGTCAGACCTGCTGGGATTTTCCAGCATTTTCTGTGTTTGTGTTGTTGTTCACCTTCAGGGTGTGCGGTAAACCTGATCTCTAATCCTTAGCCCACCCTCTATACTTCAATGTTATTGTGTTTCCGGCCTCTGCGTTACAAACCTCTGCTCTGCTGGCGTGCCAAAGTATAATTACGTCTCGATGCTGGAAGCTGTTATCTTGTCCCATTACGTTCCTCAGCAAAGTTCACTGCGGCAGTGCAGCGAGGCACTTTTCCCCATTGTGCCACTGCCTTGTGTTGTGAATGAAGGTTCTTGATTGATGAGCGGGGGTGTTAAGCTGTCTGACGATGGCTTGCCTTTTGTCATCGAGCTCTGATTCATCCTGGCAGCCTTGGAACTGAAAGGATTGCAGCACGGCCTGGAGGATGAGTCACCCAGGGCAGGACAATTAAAACAAACTCCACGCTTTCGGCTGCCTCTCATTTCAGCCGAGTGACGCCAGCGAGTTCGTGTCTTCAAGATGTTCCCACGTTGTCACCAGGAGGCAGAGAGAAGTGATCCAGCTCGATTTCACTCCTAATACTGGCTTCCAAATGCACCCAGAGGGACTGAGAGGAGCTTTCAATCCCCAGGGGCAACTCCAAGAACAATGATACCATTCCTGCTCCAGTGACTGGGACAGTGCGGGAAAGTGGAGCAGGAAGGAGTCAACAGCTCACGTTCACCTACTTTTATCACTCATTAAATGGTCAAACAGAAAACAGGGCGAGGGCTCTGATTGGAGGCAATTCCTGCCGCTTACCCAATTCTCCTCAACTCCATGAATCCGAAACCTAGCCCAAAATCAGAAGGCAGTTTTGTCACGCAGCACAGAAAGATGCCCTTCGGCCCATCGCGTCTGTGCCGGCCATCAAGCACCTATCTACTCTAATCCCAGTTTTCAATACTCGGTCCATAGCCTTGTAAGCTACAGCGTTTCAAGTGCCCATCTCAATGCTCCTTAAGTATTGTGAGAGTTCCACACAGTGGTTAGCACTGCTGCCTCAGAGCGCCAGGGACCTGGGTTCAATTAAAGCTTAGGTCATTGTCTGTGTGGAGTTTGCGCGTTCTCCCCGTGTCTGCGTGGGTTTTCTCTGGGTGCTCCGGTTTTCTCCCACAGTCCAAAAGATGTGCTGGTTAGGTACATTGGCCGTGCTAAATTCTCCCTCAGTGTGCACAAACTGGTGCCGGAGTGTGGCAACCAGGGGATTTTCACAGTAACTTCATTGCAGTGTTAATGTAAGCCTACTTGTGACACTAATAAATAAATTTTAGGGACAGCATGGTGGCATGGTGGTTAGCACTGCTGCCTCACAACGCGAGGAACACGGGTTCGATTCCCAGCTTGGGTCACTGCCTGTGTGGAGTTTGCACATTTCCCCTCCGTCTGTGTGGGTTTCCTCTGGGTGCTCCAGTTTCCTCCCACAGGCGTGCTGGTTAGGTGCACTGGCCATGCTAAATTCTCCCCCAGTGTACCCGAACAGGCACCGGAGAGTGGTGACTAGAGGATTTTCACAGTAAATTCATTGCAGTGTTAATGTAAGGTTACTTGTGACTAATAAATGAACTCTAATTACAAACCTTTCAGGCAGATTCCCATCACCCGCTGGGTAAAAACAATCTCTCTCGGGCGGAGCAGAAATCATACCAAACTGTGATACAACCAGAAAGACCACTAAAGCAATCAAGGAATATAACAGTAAGGTGGGAGAGTGAAGTTGAGGTCAAGAATCAGCCAAGTTTATACTAGCTCACAGCTTGGAATGGCCTCGTCAGTCTCCTGTAAGAACAAAGAACAACCCAGCACGGGAAACAGGCCCTTCGGCCCAACGAGCCCGCACCGCCGCATCACCCTACACCTATTCTACCCTGCGTATCTACAAATAGAACCCCTGGCTTAGCCAGATTCAGGGGAGAATAGTGTCAATTTGGTAAAACCAATCAGCCTAAGAGCACATCTTTGGGGTGTGGGAGGAAACCGGAGCGCCCGGAGGAAACCCACGCATCCACAGGGAGAATGCGCAAACTCCCACAGACACAGGCCCAAATCCATGTGTCTGCACAGCTAGCAGTGCTAGTCACCGAGCTGTTGCGGCGCCCGTCTACCGGTCCAGGATCAAGCACACACACCGACACGAAGTACTAGGCCACTCCCGGAACCTCCAAGAGCAGCCCACGCACGACCCACCGTGTGCATGCCCCTCGTTTGACACGAGGTGGACCTCCACCTGCGGAGTGAAAAGACAAAAACGTTAATCACAAGCCTGCCTTTCCGGTGTCTCCTGAGGTTCTAACCCTTATTCAATAACCCCTACCATAACCCTCCATCCTCGTTTCACTCATGTGTCTGTCTAACTGAACCTTAAACGAGTCCAACGTTCCCGCCTCCACCACCCCACTCGGTAGCGCGTTCCATACCCCCACAACTCTCTGCGTAAAGAACCTTCCTCTCATATCCAAATTATACCTCCCCCCCCTCACCCTTAAATTGTGTTCTTCATGAGGAATGTGCATTAACTGACACTTTCTGTCAACTGCACAATAATAATGATACAGGCAAGAGATGCCTGTTCATCTCTTGTATTTAGCATTGTGGCTCTGTCGGCTGCGCTCTGAAGCTAAAGGTTGTTGCTTCAAGTGCACTTGCAGGTCCTAGGCTGTGACTTCAGTGGAGTGCTTGGATGTGCTGCTTTTGGATCAGATATTAAACAAAGATCCTACCTGTCTCACCAGTTGGAAGTGCAAGGTCCCACGCTGTCAAACCCCGAAGAACCTGGCTAATACTTATCCAATAACCAACAACACCATAGAAAGCATTCTTTCTGGTTGTATCACAGCTTGGTATGGCTCCTGCTCTGTCCAAGACCGCAAGGAACTACAAAAGGTCGTGAATGTAGCCCAATCCATCACGCAAACCAGCCTCCCATCCACTGACTCTGTCTCCACTTCCCACTGCCTTGGAAAAGCAGCCAGCATAATTAAGGACCCCACCACCCCAGACATTCTCTCTTCCACCTTCTTCCGTCAGGAAAAAGATACAAAAAGTCTGAGGACACGTACCAAGCGACTCAAGAACAGCTTCTTCCCTGTTGCCGTCAGACTTTTGAGTGGAACTACCTTGCATTAAGTTGATCTTTCTCTACACCCTAGCTATGACTATAACACTACATTCTGCGCTCTCTTGTTTTCTTCTCTATGAACGGTATGCTCTGTCTGTATAGCGCGCAAGAAACTTTATTTTTCATTGTATACCAATACATGTGACAATCATAAATCAAATCAAACAACAAAGGAACTGGTTCATACCCTGGTCTCATTCCCAGGTCAGACAGGGGCAAATCTCCAAGTATTCGGAAATACAGTAGCGCTTTTGGACAATGGAGATAACAGGGTCAGGAATGTGCTCTGCCTGGGTAAGATGCTCTTTTAGAGATTCGGTGCAGACCTGATGGGCTGAATGGCTTCTGCACTGTAAGGACTCTATGATTAATTATCCTTGGTGTAACTGAGCGTGTAGTTTGACAGAGATGCCACTCGGAGTGTGACTGTAATCGCAGGGCAAACTGGGCGATTACTGGGTGCGATTATTTATAACCCCAATCGGCTCAATTTCTGCAGTGTTGCCAGAAATTGAAACTTCTACCTGTCAGTGGCCTAGGTGGAAGCAGTGAAGGATGTTCATTGATGTGAGGTTTGATTTGCAATGTTTCTCATGATAAATTACTATAATGGTCGGAACCTGACCTTTGTGAATATTCTGAGAACCATATACATGAAAAGGTATTCAATGCCTTTCACTATTACTTACAGTAAACATTGCAAACATTGCCTAGATTCACTGGAAATGTTCCCAGGGCCCAAAGGGTGATTATAAAGCGGGATTACGTATTCCTGGAATATAAATATTAATCGATGCTCTGATTGAAGCTTTCCAGGATTTTGAACACATTGGACAGGGTAATCGGAGGGAGACTTGTCCCCCTAAGGGGTAAAAAAGACAAGAGGAGACAACGTTACAATCATAGCCAGCCATTCAGAAGCAAGAACAGGGAACACTTCATGCGGAGGATGGTACAAAGGTGGCACCATGACACAGTGGTCAGCACTGCTGCCTCACAGCTTCAGGGACCCGGGTTCAATTCCTGGCTTGGGTCACTGGCTGTGCAGAGTCTGCATGTTTTCCCCATGTCTGCCTGGGTTTCCTCCGGGTGCTCCGGTTTCCTCCCACACTCCAAAGATGTGCAGGTTAGACTGACTGGCCGTGCTAAATCGCCCCTTAAGGTCCCTGGGTGTGTAGGTTAGAGGGATTATGAGGTAAATGTGTGGGGATAGACCCTGCGGGGGGATTGCTATCACTACAGACTTGGTGGGCCGAATGGACCCCTTCTGCACTGTCGGGCTTCTAGGATTCTACAAGTTTGGGACACTTTCCCACAGAAAGTAGCGGATAAGTGATTTTAAATCTGAAGTGGGTAGCTTTTACTCAAGCAAGGATAAGGAGCCTGTGAAATATTCTGGACAGACACTCTGACCAGTTTATTTCTCAAAAACTCAAAACAATGCATGCGAAACATTCTCGTTTTCATGCTTGCCTGGACTTAGAATTTTTTTCAGAAGTTGCCACCCCAGGATTCCAGATTACGTGGCTGCCGTATTACATTGCTGTTTGTGGGAACTTATTGTGCACAAAATTAGTTACTGCACGGGGGCAGTACTGTGGCACAGTGGTTAGCACTGCTGCCTCACAGCGCCAAGGACCTGGTTCAATTCCGGCTGTGTGGAGTTTGCACATTCTCCCCGTGTCTGTGTGGGTTTCCTCTGGGTGCTCTGGCTTCCTCCCACAGTCCAAACATATGTGGGTTAGGTTGATTGGCCGTGCTAAATTGACCCTAATGTCAGGGGACTAACAGGGTTAATATGTGGGGTTACGGGAATAGGGCCTGGGTGGGATTGTGGTCAGTGCAGACCTGATGGGCCAAATGGCCTCCTCCTGCACCGTAGGGATTCTATGATTCAATTTCCAAAATTACAACAGTGAAATGGCTTAGTGGTTTTATTGTTGGACTACTAAATCCAGAAACTCAACTATTTTCCTGGGGACCCGGGTTCGAATCCCACCACGGGCAGACGGTGGAATCTGAATTCCATAAAAAATACCTGGAATTAAGAATCTACTGATGACCATGAAACCATTGTCGATTGTCGGAAAAACCCATCTGGTTCAAAAATGTCCTTGAGGGAAGGGAATCTGCCTGGTCTGGCCTACACGTGACGATGTGGAGATGCCGGCGTTGGACTGGGGGTAAACACAGTAAGAAGTCTCACAACACCAGGTTAAAGTCCGATAGGTTTATTCCGTAGCAAAAGCTACCAAAGCTTTCAAAGCGCCGCCCCTTCCTCAGGTAAATGATTTTAAATCTGAAATGGGTAGCTTTTACCCAGCCAAGGGTAAGGAGACTGTGAAATATTCTGGCGCGTGAAACGTTGACGAAGGAGCAGTACTCCGAAAGCTAGTGGCTTCTGCCACCAAATAAACCTGTTGGACTTTAACCCGGTGTTGTGAGACTTCTTACTACATGTGACTCCAGGGCCACAGCAATGCGGTTGACTCTCAACTGCCCTTTGAACAAGGGCAAGTCGGAATGGTCAATAAATGCTGGTTAGCCAGCAATGCCAGTGCTTCACCAATGGATAAAAAAAGAACACAAGTCCTCTGTTGGCTGAAAAGCTGTGTAGGACGTCCCAAGGGGGTGAGTCACTGTACAAATGTACAAATGCTTCCAAGTGCTTTTCAATCGCATGTTGCAGAACCTCGAATTACTCAGTCCATCATTAATCATGAAAGTAATTAATAAGCCATCAATCATTGTTAGCAATCACAGACATGCGCCATACAGTTTAATAACAAACTGCTGCACCTCCAGGCAATTTACATTTCATTTCTCATGTTAAAAAATTAAGTTGAGCCTGCCCTTCACTGTGGAACCCGAAGCATTATAAATGCAAACAGGTGACTGCTCTCCTCTGCCGGGGCAGAGATGCAAGCAAAAACGTGAGTCCCTTTAAACGTTTCAACCGCAGGTGTTGAAGGCAATTATGCTGACAGCCTTTGTCAGTCCTCAGTGAATGAAAAGGCACGGAAATTCTATTCATAAGCAGTGCTCCCCCTCTATTAGTAATTCCATCCAGCATCTGTTAGGTGAATTGTACAACTCAATCATTGGTACCCATCAGAGTGGAGTTCAGTGTAAATTAATGAGTCAATACTGGCATTGCAGAGACTGTAATTGCATTAACTAAGTTGTAAGTGCATCTCCAAGCCCAAACTCTGCAATGAAGTGGCAAATAAATCAGTGTGTTTGTTGTTTATATTGGGTTGCATCCATTTTCTGTTCATCGTGATTAGTGAGAAGGTGGCGACAGTCTTGCGTTTGGCTATGCCCCAGTGACAAATGGATAAGACCAACCCCAGTGCATTCTAACACTTATTCACAGCTTATAACCTTATTATACTTTTGGACAGACATGTTTCCAAGATCAGAATGAAAAATACCCATCAGATAGCACAGTTTCTGCAGAGTAAAGTGGCCCTTCGATACGTGTGGAATAGATATAAGAGGATTGCGCCTGTTGATCTATTCGGGACTGCCGTTGACCTGACCTCTGTCACTTTCTCTCCAGCTGTTGCCGCTTTCATTTTTGGATGAACGTTGGTGCTTCCCAAGATGATGGCTGTTTGGGTGTTGGCAATAAAAACCAGGCCTGGACCAGCGACAGTGCTGAAGATCCAAGAAAGAGGCTCTGCAGTGTTTGGACACAATGCAAAGATAGAGCTGAACCAGCAAAGGTCTCCTCCATTGACAATGTTGAGATCGGTTGGTCACAGGTGGTGGAAGAAGTCAGGTCAGTTCAGGACCTACGATAATGGGTGGCACGGTGGTTAGCACTGCCTCACAACGCCAGGGACCCGGGTTTGATTCCGACCTAGGGTCACTATCTGTGTGGAGGTTGCACGTTCTCCTCGTGTCTGCGTGGGTTTCCTCTGGGTGCTCTGGTTTCTTCCCACAGTCCAAAAATGTGGGGGTTAGGTTGATGCTAAATTGACTCTTAGACTCAAGGAGATTAGGAGAGTAAACACGTGGGGTTAAGGGGCTAAGACCTGGGTGGGATTGTGCAGACTCGATGGGCTAAATGGCCTCCTTCTGCACCGTAGGAATTCTATGAACGGAGTGAATTGATTCAATCTTATAGTCACTAATGAGCTGGAATTTACTAACAGGAGCATGGAAACAGCCCCTGGAGCTTGTTTTACCATCCAGTTAGATCGTGGCTGATCCGTGTCCCAATCCCAAATACCTGCTTCACTTCCGAGTCTCTTCCTACACCTGCCTGACAGATTTCTATCAATCTCAGCTTTGAACTTCTGAAAGTGCTCTCCAGCCTCAATGGTGTATGGGGAGAGAGTCTTAGATCGCCAATAGCCTGTGTGTGAAGGATTGCTCCGTATCAACACTCTGAATGATCCACGGGATGGCACAGCAGTTAGCACTGCTGCCTCACAGCTCCCGGGATCTGGGTTCAATTCCAGCCTTGGGTCGCTGTCTGTGTGGAGTTTGCACCTTCTCCCCGTGCCTGCATGGGTTTCCTTCGGGTGCTCCGGTTTCCTCCCACAGTCCAAAGATGAGCGTGTCAGGTTGATTAGAGGGTTGAGCAGGGTAAGTATGTGGGGGTCACAGTTGTCAGTGTTGATTCAATGGGCCAAATGGCCTCCTCCTGCACTGTAGGGAATCTATGATTCCAGTTTCCTTCCACAGTTAAGAACAAGAACAGTTTGAGCTCAAATAAAAATTTTTAAAAGTTTTTTTGGAGTTTTTTACTTATTATCACAAGTAGGCTTATGTTAACACCGCAATGAAGTTACTGTGAAAATTCCCTAGTCGCCACACTCTGGCGCCTGTTCGGGTACACCGAGGGGGAATTTAGCACGGCCAATCCACCCTAACCAGCACGTCTTTCAGACTGTGGGAGGAAACTGGAGCACCCGGAGGAAACCCACGCAGGCTGCTGAGTATTTCCAACACTTCCGGTTCATAGATATCATCCACCTGGTAATGCTTCTGATGATGTGTCCTCAGAGAAACTAAAAAGGAGAAGAATTTGCATTCATATAGTGCCTTTCGCAGTCACCAAATGTCCCAGTGTTTCACAGTCAATGGTGGAATTATACGGCTCCATCGCAGCAGGAACAGTCAGAACGTGCAGCGAGCTTTTCGAAAGACCATTGTCTTCGGCAGGACAAGGAAATCCCGATGGTGTAAAGTTCCGCCCAGTGAAGCAGGGCGATCAGTGATGCAATATCAGAAACGTGGCAGCCGTGTTGTGTGCAGCGAACTCAAAAATAACCAGAAAATCGGGTTCTAAGGCCTGGGGACTTTCAGCTTTGAGCTGGGTCGCAGGAGTGAGGAAATTTCCCAGATGGGTGCATCCACCTCGGGACAAGGTGCCAGGAAAATACGCCATTTCCTTTCCAAAGTGGGAGGGTTGCTGGGCGCTAATAGGAGCCAGTCAGAGGCCCAGGTTCAAATCCCACCATGGCAGCTAAATAAATCTGGAATTTTACACTAGCCTCAGTCATGGCGACCACAAACCTATCACTGATTGCAGTAAAAACCATCTGGCCCACTTACCATCCTTACGGAAGGAAATGGGTGGCATGGTGGCACTGTGGTCAGCACCGCTGCCTCACAGCGCCAGAGACCCGGGTTCGATTCCCGTCTCAAGTCAATGTCCGCGTGGAGTTTGCATATTCTCCCAGTGGATTTCCTCCAGGCGCTCCGGGTTCCTCCCACAGATCAAAGACGTGCGGGTTAGGTTGATTGGCCAGGCTAAGTTGACCCTAGTGTCAGGGGGGGTTAGCAGGGTAAACAAGTGGGGTTACAGGGGTAGGGCCTGGGTGGGATTGTGGTCGGTGCACACTCGACGGGCTGCACTGTAGGGGTTCTATGGAAATCTACCGTCCTGGCCTGGCCTGGCCTACATACGAATCGAGACTCAGAGCCTGGAATATCCCAGGAGGGCACTCAGTTCGGGTTGAGCAATAAATTGAGGTTTGTGGAATTCGCTCACCCAAAGTGCAGTGGATGCTGGGACAGTGAGTAAACTTACGGAGGAGTTAGACAGATTTTTAATTGGTAATGGGTTGGAGGGTTATGGGGAGAAGGCAGGAAAATGGGGATGAGGAGCACATCCGCCATGATCGAATGGTGGAGCAGACTCGATGGGCCGAATGGCCTAATTTTCTTCCTATATTTTACCAACTTTGGAAATGCATAAAACCTTCTGGCGCTCACTCAGAAATGTATTCCCTAATTTTCAGAAGGCTTCACTGTTCAGTGGGCGACTTGCAACGTAACAGGTCGTGAGGCAGTTGGGGCCAGGAGCCCACGCTGTTCTGACTCAGCCTGAACTGCCGACTGGTAATCTTTAACAACTTTAATGCAGTTCCATTCCATTCAAAATGGTCTGTTGCCTTTTCATGGAGCATTTGTACAGCTGTCACTTTCCACCAGGCTGCTTTACTTAACACAAAGCGGGGGAATGGAAGGAAATGCAATTAATATAAAAGGCTCTCTTGACATCGGTTGTTGAGATGTCAGGAAGTGCAGTTACTCCTGAGAGATGATCGTCTCACTCCGACAGCCTGGAAGCAGGAGGTAATTACAGAGCATCCCATAATGAACACATCGTTCAATAAGGTAACAGGAGACAGCTCACTAAACCAATACTTTATTATTACAATACTTTATAGCAATTTATGTATTCACTGAATGAAAATGTCTGGAGGTTTAGCGAGTGACTATTTTAGCACCGAGCAAAACGATGCACAGAGACCTTGTTTTTTAAGGCACTTTTGTGGTGTGACAAGTCTCAGGATAAAGTGTTGCCCACTTTGGATTTAGACAAGGATAAGTGGCACAGTGGTTAGCGCTGCTGCCTCACACATTCACCACTCTCTGGGTGAAGGCATTTCTCCTCACCTCAGTCCTAAAAGGTTTACCCCCCACTAACCTCAAACTATGACCCCTAGTTCTGGACTCCCCGACCATTGGGAACATTCTTTTTGAATCTCCCCTCTCTAACCCTGGTAGAATGTTACAAGTTTCTATGAGATTCCCCTCTTGTTCTTCTAAACTCTGCCTAAATTACCTACTGCCTTGGAAAAGCAACCAGCATAATTACAGACCCCACGTCCCCTGCACATTCTCTCTTCCACCTTCTGCCTTTGGGAAAAAGTTACAAAAGTCTGAGGTCACGTACCAACCGACTCAAGAAAAGCTTCTTCTTTGCTGCCATCAGACTTTGAATGGACTTACCGCTCATTAAGTTAGTCTTTCATTCTGGCTCCTGCTCTGCCCAAGACCGCAAGGAACTACAAAGGGTTGTGAATGTAGCCCAACCCATCACGCAAAACCAGCCTCCCATCCACTGATTCTGTCTACACGTCCTGCTGCCTTGACAAAGCAGCCGGCATAATTAAGGACCCCACGCATCCCGGACATTCTCTCTTCCACCTTCTTCCATCGGGAAAAAGATACAAAAGTCTGAGGTCCCGTACCGACCGACTCAAGAACAGCTTCTTCCCTGCTACTGTCAGACTTTTGAATGGACCTACCTTGCATTAAGTTGATCTTTCTCTACACCCTAGCTATGACTGTAACACTACATTCTGCACTCGCTCCTTTCCTTCTCTATGAATGGTATACTTTGTCTGCATAGCATGGAAGAAACAATACTTTTCACTGTTTACTAATACATGTGAGAATAGGAAATCAAATCAAATCAAAATCAAACTCCAATGAATATAATCCTAACCATCTTAGTCTCTTCTCTTATGACAGGTCAGGAATTGGCCTGGTAAACCTTCATCATGCTGTGCAGAAACAGGCCAATCGACTGATCAGTCCACACCAGCTTTACGCTCCATTCAATTATTTTCTCCCCAGGTTCAAACCCCGCCACAGCCGGTGGTGAAATTTAAATGCAATAAAAATTGGAATTGAAAGTCATAAACTCATCGTTGATTATTATTAAAAATCCATCTGGCTCACATCCTGGAAATCAATTTTTAGAAAAATCATTCCAAGTTCCACATTGTTTGGGTAAAGAAGTTTCTTCTCAATTCCCTATCGGATTTCTTATATTGTATTGACTATCTTATATTGACGGCCTCAAAAGTGGAAATATTCCGTGTTGACTCGAGCAAAACCTTCCATAATTTAAGTCTTACCAAGTGAAGAGAGGCTTAGACTGTTGGTGCTTTGACAGGGATGGTGGAGTTCCTCAGCCCTGATACACCACTGTTCAAACCATGAGTGTTTAATTCACTCACCAAAAATGACCAATTATTTACTTTCGCTATTGCTATTATTTATTCCCAGAATATTAGAGACTCTAACTAGGCCAATTTCAAAGAGCTCAGAGTCATTTATTTATCATGAAACAAAATGTTTTTTCAAAACTAGTGAACGTATAATTTGTAACCCAGAAATGTAGCGAATTGTCCCTTTTAAAATCCCAACACACACATACAGAAAAAAAGGATAATGTTCAAAAAGGTCTTCACACTGTCAATTTGGTGTTCCCAAATGCAAGAAGTGAAGCACTGGTCACAGTAGTTGTCTGGAATTCATTTCCAAAGGCTCTTTAATGAAACACTTTTTTTGTTAACTCTCTCTTGTTGCAACTTAGCAGACTTTAAAATACCAATGAGTTATACTGAGGAAGGAATTTTCTGGTGGGAGGTGAACACCCCCTTTAGACTGCTGGCAATAGACGGGGAGAGAGAGGGATAAATAGAGGGGAGAAATTTTAAATCTAAAAAAAATCCTCCCCAAGGTCACTGGACCCCCCCACCCCCCAGAGTACCTGGTAACCACCATGGATATCCTCAGTGGAAGTCCCCTCCCTGGCAGAGACACCTGGCATCAACCCTCAGAGAGACCATTCTACCTTAACCCACTCACCTGCCCTCACCCCGTAACCCTGCGGATTTTCCATGGCGATTCCATTTAACCAGTACATCTTCAGACTGTGAGAGGAAACCGGGGGAAACCCACGCAGACACAGGTGGGAACATGCAGACTCCGCACAGACAGTCATCCAAGGCGAAAGTGGACCCCGATCTCTGGCAATGTGAGACAACAGTGCTAACCACTGTGCCACCATGCCATCTAATGGGTGGCACGTTAGCACAGTGGTTCGCTCTGCTACTTCACAGCTCCAGGGACCTGGGTTCGATTCCCGGCTCAGGTCACTGCCTGTATGGAGTTTGCACATTCTCCTCGTGTCTGCGTGGGTTTCCTTCGGGTGCTCCGGTTTCCTCCCACAGTCCAAAGATGTGCCGGTTAGGTTGATTGGCCATGCTCAAATTGCCCTTAGTGTCCTGAGATGTGTAGGTTAGAGAGATTAGTGGGTCAAAATATGTGGGGATATGGGGGTAGTTCTTGGGTGGGATTGTGGTCGGTGCAGACTCGATGGGCTGAATGGCCTCTCTCTGTACTGTAGGGATTCTACTTTAAAAAATTATTTTTAAGGGCATTGGCGTAGCTGGTAAGGTCAGCATTCGTTGCCAATTCTAATTACTCTTGAACTTAGTGGGTTACTGGGCCCTTGCAGAGGGCAGTTAGGAATCAATCACATTGCCCTGGGTCTGGATTCACATATAGGCCAGACCAGGTAAGGATGGCAGATTTCTTTCCCTAAAGGAACCAGATGGGTTCTTTTTTAATGACAACCAATGATCGTTGTCATGGCCACCATCACTGAGACTTGCTTCTAACTCCAGATTTATTAATTGAATTTAAATTCCACCAGCTGCCGTGATGGGATTTGAATCCATATTGCATGAGCTGGGGCTCCGGATTTCTAGCCCAGTGGAATGTAACAGGATAACACGCTGCCCTCCAAAAAAAAAAGTCTGGACCAATATGTTCTTTTGACACCACAACAGATTTTTACTTCTATGGCAGAACAAAAAGCATCTTAGAAACCAGTCCAGTTTCAGGAAAAAAGCTTCAAAGCTGCAACCTCAGGCCCGTTGCCATGGTAATCTGTTAGTCATAGTTTGTGTCTGCTGCGCTTTGTTCTTTCAAATCCCCATTTTATTGGAACCTTTCTTTTTTGTTTTGGAAGAACACCACAAAGCCAAATGAAGAGAAGAAGAGAAATCTTCTTCTTGTCAGTATGTTTCTCCTCTCTGTTGGACACTGCGATAAAGTGGGTAACCTCTCATTGCCTGGGCCCAAGGGGGGGGTCCCCAACTTTACCTGGACACACTCCTGGCGATTTCATCCCAGGACCGTCTCGTGCCCAGCCACTCGCCCTCCCCCAGAGTTCTGCCATTGGCCATCCAACATGGCCACCATCATGGTGCCATGCCTCACCCTGGGCCGATAGGAAAGCAGACAGACTCTTCTCTACCTGATTGGACAACTGCCAATCAAGCACCCTTTACTCCTGTCTGACTCTCTTTTTTTACGGTTAATGAACATTTTAAAAAACCTTATTTAATGCCCCTGCGAGTTTTCTTCGGGATTGCGTGTTGGGGTGCCCCAGAGATAGATCTTCAACTCCAGGAGGCACCTGGACAATCCTGGGGGTTTGGCCAGCCCTAGGCCTGAGGCCTACTACGCGCCCAGAAACACACACATCAACGCCATTCTACAGAGACTAACCGAACCAACCTGATGGGTGAGCAGGAAAAAAATTCACCTTGTGCTGAAAGAAAAAACAACACAAGTATGGGGTAGAGTCAGCGAGTGAAAGAGGACCTGTGTGGTTGCACAGTGGTTAGCGCTGCTGCCTCACAGCTCCAGCAACCTGGGTTCAATTCCGGCCATGGGTGACTGTGTGGCGTTTGCACATTGTCTGCGTGGATCTCCTGTGGTTTCCTCCCACTGACAGTCATGCGAGGCTGGGATCGAACTAGCTAACCGCTGTGACGCTGCTGTTCTTGCACATCAGCTAGTACCCTTGACAGAGTTATCCTCATAATAGATGGGGCAATTTTCCCCTAGTTGGAGGAATACGTTTAAAAATAATTATTGACAGGCCGAGCATTCCCCTTTAATGCGCATTGCCTTTAAGTGCGGCTCATGTACTCTAAACCACTCCATGCCTAGTCTTTAAATAATATCTTAAAAATAAGTGAGGCATTTATCTGGGCACACCTGCCAGCGACCCCAGACAGTGTCCTCTGCTTTCTGAAGAACCTGCTTGACTGTATCTTGCTGAATAAATAAAGGATGCTGGTTTTTGCTCTGAAGCAAATTTCTCCGCATGATTCACCAGTACGGTTACTGATAATGAACTGTGCTGCAGTTAGTAAATTAAAGGGTTAGACGCAGTTCACTGCAGAACTGATGATTATTACCAGACAAGACAATTAGATTACTTGGGGATAATTAATAATAGATCTGCAAATGTTTCCCAAACGGAGACGATAAAGGTCAAAGGTGGCACGGTGGCACTGCTGCCTCGCAGGGCCATTGACCCGGGTTCGATTCCCGGCTCGGGTCACCGTCTGTGTGGAGATCGCACATTCTCCCCGTGTCTGCGTGGGTTTCCTCCAGGTGCTCCGCTTTCCTCCTTCAGTCCAAAAGACTTGCTGGTTAGGTGGATTGGCCATGGTAAATTGCCCCTTAATGTCCAACGATATGTAGGTTGGGTGGATCGGCCATACTAAGTCGCCCCTTTGTATCCAAAGATGTGCAGGTTGGGTGCATTGGTAACTACATGAGGCTATGAGGAAGGGAAGGGGGGAGTGGGATTGGGTAAAATGCTCTTTCGGAGTGTTGGTACAGACTTGATGGGCCAAGTGTCCTGCCTCTGCACTGTGGGGAAACTATGGTCCTAAAGGTAAATGGGAATAGTCTTTTTCAGTTGGGAGCCACCTCTGTTGCCTCATTTTACTTTTAAAGCTCTCTACTTTGAGGTTGCCTTCTATTCATAATATGTAACCAGACAAAAGTAGAACCCGAGGGAGAGGCAGGGAGTGATTGGTCCCCATGGAATGAGCTGTCGTGATCTGGAATTCTCTGCCTGAAGGGGCAACGGCAGCAGATCCCTATTCCCCAAGTGGGGAAATGGAGAAATACTTGTAGAGGGAAAAAAAAGATGCAGGCGTGTGGGGAAAGAACAAGGGGATGGGAATAATTTGAAAAGCTCAAAATGACAGAACGGCACTCTGGCTTGATTTGCCTCTTTCTGATCTGTATTGAGGGGGATATTGATGCAATGACCCTGGGTGAATGAAGTGGAAGCTCAGACTCATGCCCCAGGGACACAGAACGCAGCAGTTACCCGCTACCTAAAACGTTTGACATCATTTGCATTCAACAATATTTATTTGCATTCACTGATATCAGCTGCACTTAAAAGCAGTCATTTAACGTCAGTTGTACTCAAAAGCAATCATTTAGTCATCATTTGACATCAATAACATTTAAAAGCAATCATTCATTATAATTTAATCTTACAAATACCATAACAAAGTCATCAATTGCACCAATCCAAAGTGCTCAAACATTGACTGAGAAACATAAAGACAAGAGCAGGAGAAGGCCATTCGGCCCTTCGAGCCTGCTCCGCTATTCATCACGGCCATGGCTGATCGTCCAACTCAATAGCCTAATCCTACTTCCTCCCCATAACCTTTGATCCCATTCATTCCCAGTGCCATATCCAGCTGTCTCTTGAATACATTCAATGCTTTGGCATCAACTATTTCCTGTGGTAATGAATTCCACAGACTCACCACTCTCTGGGTGAAGAAATGTTTCCTTATCTCCGCCCTAAATGGTCTACCCCGAATCCTCAGACTGTGACCCCCTGGTTCCGGACTCCCCCACCATCAGGAGCATCCTTATGGACTGGCGATCCGCTCACTCATTCAGACGTTATAATCATAAGAACGTAAGAACATAAGAAATAGGAGCAGGAGTAGGCCATCTAGCCCCTCGAGCCCGCCCCGCCATTCAATAAGATCATGGCTGATCTACCGTGGCTCAGTTCCACATTCCCACCCTCTCCCCATAACCCTTAATCCCCTCGCTTATCAAAAACCCATCAACCCGCGTCTTAAAAATATTTAGCAAGGCAGTCTCCACCACTTCAACGGGCAGAGAATTCCAGAGATTCACCACCCTTTGAGTGAAGAAGTTCCTCCTCAACTCTGTTCTAAACCACCCCCCCTTTATCTTGAGGCTGTGCCCCCTAGTCCTACTGTCCTTTCTGAGCGGGAAGAGTCTCTCCACCTCTATCCTATCCATCCCATTCATCATCTTATACGTCTCAATGAGATCTCCCCTCATTCTTCTAAACTCTAACGAGTACAAGCCTAGTTTATTCAGCCTCTCCTCATAGCTCAACCCCCTCAACTCCGGCATCAGCCTAGTAAACCTCCTCTGCACTCCCTCCAAGGCCAAAATATCCTTGCGTAAGTGCGGCGACCAAAACTGCACACAGTACTCCAGCTGCGGCCTCACCAATGCCCTATACAGCTGCAGCAAGACCTCCCTACTTTTATATTCAATCCCCCTCGCTATGAAGGCCAGCATCCCATTCGCCTTCCCGACCACCTGCTGTACCTGCAGGCTGGGTTTTTGCGACTCATGCACAAGGACCCCGAGGTCCCTCTGCACCGTCGCCTGCTGCAGTTTTCATCATAGAGTTTATTTTCTATTTTTCTGGATCTTGACATCATGAAGCTGAGCTAACTTTAGAGGAAGGAGGCCTTGTTTTGATGAGGTTATTTAATGTTTTCCTTTAAATTGCTGCACCACCCCCCCACGCCCCCCACACCCCTCCCCCACCACACCAAACCCATACTCTCCTGCCCCCATGGACTGAAATGGAGGGGGGGGCTTTCCAGCATCGTCAGTGGCGGGGCTGTAAAATCCCAGCAGGAAGATAATCCAGTTTTTACATTTATGTCAATAAGTGTGAAGGTCCAAACTAGAAGAGCGCTCGTTCCCTAACTCTGGATTACAGCAATTCCCTTCTTCCCCTCTTCAATCCCTTTCTCTCTCTCACCCTCTTTGCCCCTTTCCACCCGTTGTACCTGCCCACTGCATTGCCCACCCTTCATTCCCCCTTCACCAACCCCTTTCCCCCATTCGCACTCCCTTTTCCTTCACCACACTCCCCCCCCCACCTCACCCACCACAGCACCTCTCAATTCCCTCCCCCTCCCTTTCACCCCCTCAACCCTCCCGTATCCCTCCGCTTTTCCCTTCCCCTCTTCTTTTTCCCTCCCCACCAGCTGGAGATCTCCGTTTACGGGGCTAGGCCAGTGAGGGGGGGGGGCAGCTTGGGCCACTAGACTGAGCTAAGCATGTGAGTGAGTGAGAGGGGTGTGGATATCAGCAACATGGACACTTCCGTGGCCACCGTCTCTCGTTTTGCTGCCACTGAGAACCAACTTTTATTCTTCTATTAACATGTTTTGCTATCCTATCTGTGCCGCTATTAATTCTCTTCCATCCCTAATGGCACCATTAACATCCCCTTTTTCCCATGCCTATGACATCTTCTCCTTCATAGAATCATAGATTCCACAGTGCAGAAGGAGACCAAAGATGTGCGAGTTAGGTTGATTGGCCGTGCTAAGAAATTGCCCCTTAGTGTCCAGGGATGTGTAGGTCAGAAGGATTAGTGGGTATAATATGTTGGGATATGGGGGTAGGGCCTTGGTGGGATTGTGTTCGGTGCAGACTCGATGGGCCGAAGGGCCTCTTTCTGCACTGTAGGGATCTATGATTCTATCTATGATTCATTTGGCCCATCAAGTCTGCACCGACAACAATCCCACCCAGGCCCTAATCCCGTAACCCCACATATTTCCCTTCCTGATCCCTCTGATACTAAGGGGCATGGCCAATCCACCTAACCAGCACATCTTTGGACTGTGGGAGGAAACCGGAGCACTTGGAGGAAACCCACTCAGACACGGGGAGAAGGTTCAGACTCCGCACAGACAGTGACCCAAGCCGGGAATCGAACCCAAGTCCCTGGCGCAGTGCTTACCACTGCCTCCCCGTGGTACCCTTCACTTCGACATGTCGCTGACCTTCCATTCTGGCACTCCCAAAAAGCTCAGGAGGCAAGAAGACATCAAGCCACAAGATAAAGGCGAGGCATCGCAGGGAGCAACAAAGGGTTGGAACGTGAACCAAAAGAAAAGTGGCCAAGCACAAAGAAAAGGGGGGCATGTCTTCTCTCTGTCCAACCCCAAAAATCTCTCCGAGTATAGAATTCTTTACATTTTGTATCTCTCTTCAGTCCTGCAGAAGGGTCACAATGGACTCGAAGTATTAACTCTGCTTCTCTCTCCACAGATGCTGCCACACCTGAGGAGTTTATCCAGCATTTTCTGTGGCCACACTTGCTTACGGACAGACTGAGGTTGCAAAATACGTCATAAAAATGCAAGTTTTTTTCTGTGTTTGCGAGTCATGGGAGAATGGTATTTGGAGCCAGTGTGTGAACCCATCCTTCTGACTGACACTGTGTGTTCCTGGCCTGTCGGTTAGGGCTCCAGAATTTTCCACCAGTAATAAGTGAAATGAACAAGGAACATGAAAGCTGAACAAGGGAATGCCAAATATTTCTTTTCCCAACTAGTACACTTTATTCATCAAAATGTGCAAACGTACATTACAAACCGTTTCAATTTAAGTTACAGAAAGTGTAACTGGGTGGGATTGTGGTCAGTACAGATTCAATGGGCCAAAATGGGCTTCTTTTGTACAGTAGGGATTCTGCGATTCTATGAAAATTCGATTTGTCTCCGTACAATATGTCAAGGCTTCTAAAAAAACTGAATTGCTGCTTTTTCGGGACATTTGGTTATGAGCACAAAGTTCACCGAACCACTGCTTTTAGAAGCTTATTCATTAATGTCACAGCTCCAGGGACTCAGGTTCGATTCCTGGCTTGGGTCACTGTCTGCGTGGAGTTTGCACATTCTCCCCGTGTCTGCGTGGGTTTCCTCTGGGTGCTCCGATTTCAGTGCAAAGATGTGCAGGTTAGGTTGATTGGCCCTGCTAAATTGTCCCGGGATGTGTAGGTTAGAGGGATTAGCGAGGCAAATGTGTGGGGACAGGGCCTGGAGCGGGATGGTTGTTGGTGCAAGCTCGATGGGCCGAATGGCCCCCTTCTGCATTGTAGGGTTTCTATGATTCTATGTCACATGTATGCTTACACTAACACTGCAATGAAGTCACTGTGAAAATCCCCTAGGTGCCACACTCTGCTGCCTGTTTGAGGGTGAATTTAGCAGGGCCGATGCACCTAACCAGTACGTCTTTGGGACTGTGGGAGGAAACCCACGCAGACATGGGGAGAATGTGCAGCACCACACAGACAGTGACCCAAGCCAGGAATTGAACCCAGACCCTTAGCACTGTGAGGCAGCAGTGCTAACCACTGTGCCGCCATAAACCTCCTCAAAGTGAGCTGAACTGAGCGGGCTTAAAAGCAAAGGGGTCCATTTTGTGATCCATCAAAACCCAATGGGCACAGTGAATTTCTTTTCGGCAGCTCGTAAATCACAAGCAATTGTCCCACACTCGATCCTGCTGCAATCTTTCCAGCTACCTTCGTGCGTGCTGTTGGCTTGTATTAACATGCGAGGGTGGTGTGGAAGTAGAAAAGTGTTCAGAATGTGTGTCACAATCTCCATCTCTAATGTAATTCCCATGTTAAAACGGTAGGGGAGAGAGCTTGCGGGCATCGCGTTTTTAGATTTCATTGGGAGAAGGTAAATTGACATTGTTAGTGCTGATCCTGGGGTTGAATGCTCATCTAGAAAGCTGACACAATGGATTTGCTGCGATATTCATGGTACATGTCAGCGCTATTAGTATAACAATAGAAGCACACTCTAATTCCGAGGCTGATAGAGATGGTACAGCATTAGAGGGATACACAGAGATGCACAGGTTATTATTTTCCTGTAAATCACATTAAAATAAAATCTCGTGTCATATCCAATAATGACACGCAGTTACACCTGACAGCAAATAAAAAAAAGCTTCCGTTTATGTAGTGATTTTTACAGCCTCATTGCATCCTGTAATGTTTTATAGCCAAAGGAGTACTGTTTGAAATATGGTCACTGTTGAAAGGCAGAGACAAAGCAGTCAATTTGCACGCAGCAAGACCTGGCAATAACCAGGTAATGTGGACTATTTGTAGTGATGTTTGGCGAGGAAGAATATTGGACAGGACACCTGGTCTTCTTCAACCAGTGAACAGGCTCCTTTACACCCATGTGAGCTGGCCAATAAGGTCTTACACGAGCACCGCAATCCGAGAGACGAGTACCTCCAACAGTGCAGCACCTCCTCCGTACTGCGCCAGATATCGTACTGCATTCAGAGAGGCCTGATGTCACATCAAAGTAGATGGGCACCTCACAGAGTTACAGGGCACTGGTGAGGCCGCAGCTGGAGTACTGTGTGCAGTTTTGGTCACCGCACTTGCGCAAGGATATATTGGCCTTGGAGGGAGTGCAGAGGAGGTTCACTAGGCTGATACCGGAGATGAGGGGGTTGGACTATGAAGAGAGACTAAATAGACTGGGTCTGTACTCGTTGGAGTTTAGAAGGATGAGGGGGGATCTTATAGAGACGTATAAGATAATGAAGACTATGGATAAAATAGAGATAGAGAGATTCTTCCCGCTTAGAAAGGATAGCAGGACTAGAGGGCACAGCCTCAAGATAAGGGGGGGGCAGTTTAGATCGGAGTTGAGGAGGAACTTCTTCACTCAAAGGGTGGTGAATCTCTGGAATTCTCTGCCCGTTGAAGTGGTGGAGGCTACCTTGCTAAATATATTTAAATCACGGGTAGATAGGTTTCTGATAAACAAGGGAATTAAGGGTTATGGGGAGAAAGCGGGAAAGTGGAACTGATCCACTTCAGATCAGCCATGATCTTATTGAATGGCGGGGCAGGCTCAAGGGGCTGGATGGCCTATTCCTGCTCCTATTTCTTATGTTCTTATTTTGTTTTATCAGGTGAAGTAAAATGGCTCAGATGGATTATGGTACAACCTTCAAATTTCCTGGAGAACAACTTTGACCTGGGCTCGATTCCCGGCTTGGGTCACTGTCCGCGTGGAGTTTGCACGTTCTCCCCGTGTCTGCGTGGGTTTCCTCTGGGTGCTCTGGTTTCCTCCCACCATCCAAAGATGTGCGGGTGCTAAATTGCCCCTTAGTGTTCAAGGATGCATAGGTTAGAGGGATTAATGGGGTAAATATGCGGGGATAGGGGCTAAGTAGGATTGTTGTCAGTGCAGACTCGATGGGCTGAATGGCCTCCTTCTGCACAATAGGGATTCTACGAATTTTAAAAAACAAATGCCAAAAGCTGAAAAATAAAGACAGAGAAATTCTCAAATCTCTCTCTGCCGTTCAGAATTAAAAATGCCCTCCAGTAAGTCATGCTTAAAACAGAGATTGGTCAATGATGTGTAGTATTTCAAAATGATGTTCCAAATTTGTTTACAAGTTGGGGGAAGTTAATGACTGCAAAGGGGGGAGAACATGCAGACTCTGCACAGTCAGTCACCTAAGGCTAGAATTGAACCCAGGTCCCTAGTGGTCTGAGGCAGCAGTGCTAACCACTGTGCTACTGCGACACCTGCCCAACGCATAAACATAAGAGCATAAACCCTGTGCTCAGAGTGGTAACTTGTAAAATATACCCAGTATTGATGAAAGGTCAAGTTTGATCACATTGTTAGACCACCAGATTTGCTCAAGTCCTGTGTGACCGTCCAACCCACCGGATTCTGTATGTTGGTGGCGTTACAATATTGTACTGGGTGCTGGGTGACTAACCCAGCCGGGGCTGCCAGAGAATTTCAAATCAATTAATTAAGAATGCTGGTTTCAGTAGGAGTAACCACAAAGCTGTCAAACTGACATTAAAAACCTAACCGTCGTACTTCTCCACAGCAGAGGAGGAAGCCACTGTCCTTACTCAGTCTGGCCGCCATATGGCCCTCGTCCCACATCAATGTGGGTAATTCTGAAACACGCACTGAGAGGGCCCAGCGAGCCACCTAGTTGCGTCAAACTGCTACGTCGATGATCCAGGAAGCAATCCTGCTTTCTCAGGGCCAGGGAGGAGTTGCCATTAAACCCCGGCCCTGCCAACCGTATCCACAGGCTGAGGATGAATAATTCCAAAGCATTTCTTTTCAACCACTAACGAGCAGAGAGAAAAACATACTTGCATTCATATAGCACCTTCCACACCGCTTCACAGCCGATGGTAGTCACTGGTGTATTCGAAACAGAAAACGCTGGAAAATCTCAGCCAGCCTGACAGCACCTGTGGAGAGAGAGTAGAGCCAACGTTCTGAGTCCATATGACCCTTCATCAGAGCTAAGAACAAAGAAAATCGGATGAGATTTACACTATGAGGGTCGGGGGCAGGTGGGGTGGAAAGGGACAAAGGGAATGTAAGTGAGGATACAGCAGTCTGAGAAAGCTGCTAAAAGTGTCCATTAAGTGATCAGAATGCATCAATGGCAGAAAAGAGGTACAGATTGTTAAAGGACTGCCTGAGGAAGGATGCATGGGTTAGAGGGATTAGTGGGGTAAATATGTGGGGATAGGGGCTAAGCGGGATTATTGTCAGTGCAGACTCGTTGGGCAGTGCTCTGTCTGGTGGGGGCGGGAGGGCAGGGGAGACGAGGTGGAGAGCGAGAATGGAGAAGTAGAAGAATGGAAGTGAGAATGAAGGATGATAAAAATGGGATAAAAAGGAGAAATGAAATAAAATAGAAATGGGGTGGAGGTAGAGGGGCGAGTTTGTTCTCTGACATTACTGAACTCAATGTTCAGTTCAGAAAGTTGTGAAGTGCCCAGTCAGAAGATGAGGTGCTGTTCCCCCAGCTTGGTCTGGTATTACCTTTTGGCATCTTTGGTGGATCTCCTTAAATCATATCTGGCTTTCTTGTATAGACGATGTGGAGATGCCGGCGTTGGACTGGGGTAAACACAGTAAGAAGTCTCACAACACCAGGTTAAAGTCCAACCAGTTTACTTGATAGTAAACCCACAAGCTTTCGGAAACGGTGTTCCTTCATCAGGTGTGTGGAAGGTGGACGCAGAACCTTCCACACACCTGATGAAAGAACACCGTTTCCGAAAGCTTGTGGGATTACTATCAAATAAAAACTGGTTGGATTTCAGCCTGGTGTTGTGAGACTTCTTACTTTTTTGTATAGGTCAGGGTCGCCTGACTTGAATGCCTCAAACTTGGGCTTCAGGTAGCGTAGGAGTACATGTCCCTGTCTACATCAGTGGGGGCGAAGCAGAAATGGTCAGGAGCTTCAAAGTGTCCACATCACCAACAACCTGCCCTGGTCTCCCCATGCCGACACTATCGTTAAGAAAGCCCACTAATGCTTCTACTTTCTCAGAAGAGTAAGGAAATTTGGCACATCCGCTACAACTCTCACCTTCTGGTTGTATCACAGCTTGGTATGGGCTCCTGCTCTGCCCAAGACCACAAGAAACTACAAAAGGTTGTGAATGCAGCCCAATCACCACGCAAGCCAGCCTCCCATCCATTGACTCTGTCTATACTTCCCGCTGCCTCAGAAAAGCAGCCAGCATAATTAAGGACCTCGCGCAGCCTGGACATTCTCCCTTCCACCTTCTTCCGTCCGGGAAAAGATAAAATGTTTGAGGTCACGCAGCAACCGACTCAAGAACAGCTTCTTCCCTGCTGCCATCAGGCTTCTGAATGTAAACTTTTGAACCTCGTTACAAGTTGATCTTTCTCTACACCCTAGCTATGACTACATTCTGCACTCTCTCCTTTCTTTCTCTATGAATGGTATGCTTTGTCTGTATAGCGCGCGAGAAACAACACTTTTCACTGTATGCTAATAAATCAAATCAAATCAAAAGTTGGCACTGGGGTTCATTAGAACAATCCAAAAGACCAAGAATTTGTACAGTTGGGGATGTGGCAGCTTATTTGCACACAATAAGGCAAATTATGAATCAGGACAGTGTTGGGGCTTGGTGACTTCTTGCGAGTTGTCCCCAGCCTACCCCCTAATTCTGGAAAATCTCAGCAGGTCTGGCAGCATCTGTAAGGAGAGAAAAGAGCTGGCGTTTCGAGCCCAGGTGATCCTTGGGTTGTCTGGATGTTTTGAATTTTTCCAGCATTTTTTCTTTTGGTTTCAGATTCCCACATCCACAGCAATTTGCTTTTACCCTCTAACTCTACCTTTTATTCTCATTCTATGCATTTAAAACTCTTTATAACACTTAAAAACTAACACTTTATAAACCAATACATGTGACAATAATAAATTAAATCAAATCAAAACAGTAAACTGTAGATGCTGGTAATCTGAAATAAAAACTGAAACTGCTGGAAATACACAATAGGTCTGGCAGTGTCTGTGGAGAGAGAATCAGAGCTGATTTATTGATTTAATTCACATGGAGGGACCAGGACGGGTTGTTGGTGATCTGGACACCTTAAAGCTCTTGACCATTTCTACTTCATCCCCGTTGATGTAGACGAGAGCATGTCCCCCACTGCCCTTCCTGAGTTAACATGCTGGGTCGATTTGCTGATGAAAGGTCGCTGACCTGATACATTAACAATACTTTTCTCTTCGCAGATTCTGGAATATGGATCACTGAAAATGTTCAATTGATCTCCAGCCAGAGGTGAGAAGGAATTTCATCTCTGGGCAGGTCAACAATGAGACAATCGAAGATGCAAAAGTCTGAGGTCCCATACCGACCGACTCAAGAACAGCTTCTTCCCTGCTGCTGTCAGACTTTTGAATGGACCTCCCTCGCATTAAGTTGATCTTTCTCTACACCCTAGCTATGACCGTAACACTACATTCTGCACCCTCTCCTTTCCTTCTCTATGAACAGTATGCTTTGTCTATATAGCGCACAAGAAACAATGCTTTTCACTGTATATTGACACATGTGACAGTAATAAATCAAACCAAATCAAATCAAATGAAAGCAAAAAGGTCATCAGTATTTGGAATTTTAGGGAGCAATGGAGGTGTTCTGTCATTGAACACAGGCCAGGCTGAGTTAGACAGGTTCTTGATCCATTGGGGAGTTAAAGTTTAAGAGGGACAGGCAGGAAATTGAAACTGATACCATAATCAGATCATCGATGATAGCATTGAATGGTGGAGCAAGGTCAAGGGGCCGAATGGCCTAATCCTTGCTCTTATTTCTTATTCTCCCGTCTTCTCGACAGGTTTTTGAGGGAGAAAATTCCTAATTCCCATGATACCTAAAGTCTATTTAAATCAACTTTGAGCTTAATTCATTTAATCACCGCAGTGTTCTGCCTCATTTCTATTTTGCTTGAATGCAAATTAAGGTGAAATAAACATATGCAGAGAAACATCCAAAGTTCAGTACAACAAAAAGATGTCACCTCCTGACTCGGAGTTAATGACTATGCAGTGTTCAGTCACACAAAGGTTTCAAGAGTCTTTAGATTAGCTGCTATTATCAGGAACACTAATTGCAAAATATGAGCAGCAATCAGGATTTTTTTTTGGTTAGTCTCCCAGACGCTTATCTTTATTCATCCTGCACCCTTTGAGTGGAAATGTTGACATTTTAGCCATTGTTTGCCGGGAAGATTATCACAAGATGTGTTGGCTCTCACAGTTCTGCACGTTACCATTGACAGTGGATTGTTAAAACAGCTCTAATGTGTTATACCCGGAGTCAGCAATATCCCCGGAGACAGGAATAACCCAGGGGACACCAATAATCCTGGAGACAGTAATAACCTGAGGGTCTCCAATAATCAGAGTCCCCAATAACCAGAGCCTCCAACAACCCATAATCTCCAATAACCAGAGCCTCCAATAACCAGAGTTCCCAATAATCAGGGTTTTCAATAACAACAGTCCCCAATAGCCAGTGTCGCCAATAACTCAGAGTCTCCAATAACCAGTGTCTCCAGTAACCAGAGTCCCTAACAACCAGAGTCCCCAATAACCAGAGCCTCCAATAACCCAGATCTCCAATAATCCAGAGTCACCAATAAATAGAGACTCAAATAACCAGCATCTACAATAATCAGAGTGTCCAATAATCCAGAGTCCCCAATAGCCAGAGTCTCAAATAATCAATTTCCAATAACCAAAATCTACAATAACCAGTATCTCCACTAACCCAGACTCCAATAACCAGAGTCACAAATAACCAGAGTTTCCAATAATTGAGTACCCAATAACCAGAGTCTCAAATAGCCAGAGTCCATAATAACCCAGTGTCTCTCATAACCAGAATATCCAATAACCTGAGTCTCCAAAAATCAGAGTCCCCAATAACCAGAATCCCCAAGAACCAGAGTCTCCAATAACCACAGTCTCAATAGCCATGTCTCCAATAACCAGAGTCTGCAATAACCATAGTGTCCAATAGCCAGGGTCCATAATAACCAGTGTCTCCAATAACCAAAGTCTCCAATAAGCCAGGGTCTGCAGTAATCCAGTGTCCCAAATAACCAGAGTCTTCAATAACCCTTCAGAGATGGGCAATAAAAGCTGGCCCCGCCAGCGACATGCACATCCCACAAACAAAGAATAAAAAGTCAAGAAAAGCTGACTTCTCTTTGGTTTCTCCAGCCCACAGCTCCGCAATCCCAACCAGGTGCGGAGAATGGAGACAGGTCCTGGAATCGGGAATCAAACCCTGTGCTGTTCACTCCAGTCTGACCTGCACCGGGTGTCCAGGGAACCGAAACAGAGGGATCTGGGGCAGCTAGACAGGTGACAGAAAGTAGGCTCTAAAAACAGACAACTGGAGTTAACTTGTAGAGGGAGAGATTTTTGAAAAGAGAAGTGTTAAAGTTGTATTGATCCTTGGTTAGATCACTCTTGGACACAGTTCCGGTCTTCACACTATAAAATTATTTATAGAGGCGCTGGAGTGGGTGTAAAGTTTAACTCGAATTTGACAGAATTAAGAAGTTGCAGCTACCAGGAAAGATTGAACAAGTGAGGTCTTGTTGTGCGCTGGGTAACATCCTGTGGGTTTTTAGTGGGGTGCTCTGGGTTCCTCCCACAGCCCAAAGATGTGTAGGTTGGGTGGATTGGCCATGCTAAATTGACCCTTAGTGTCGGGGGGATTATCAGGTTAAATATGTGGGGTCACGGAGCTAGGTTCTGGAGAGGGGGGGGGAATTGTTGTCGGTGCAGGTTCGATGGGCCGAATGGTCTCCTTCTTCACTGTTGAGATTCTGCGATTCACTGTCACAAGGAGTGGTTGGGGTAAACGGCACAGGCGCATTTAAGGGGAATCATAGAATCATAGAAAAACTACAGCACAAACAGGCCCTTCGGTCCACAAGATGTGCCAATCTTATCTCCACCTATTAAGAACATAAGAACATAAGAAATAGGAGCAGGAGTAGGCCATCTAGCCCTTCGAGCCTGCCCCGCCATTCAATAAGATCATGGCTGATCTGTCGTGGCTCAGTTCCACATTCCCGCCCTCTCCCCATAACCCTTAATCCCCTCGCTTATCAAAAACCCATCAACCCGCTTCTTAAAAATATTTAGCGAGGCAGCCTCCACCACTTCAACGGGCAGAGAATTCCAGAGATTCACCACCCTTTGAGTGAAGAAGTTCCTCCTCAACTCCGTTCTAAACCATCCTCCCCTTTATCTTGAGGCTGTGCCCCCTAGTCCTACTGTCCTTTCTGAGCGGGAAGAGTCTCTCCAGCTCTATCCTATCCATCCCATCCATCATCTTATACGTCTCAATGAGATCTCCCCTCATTCTTCTAAACTCTAACGAGTACAAGCCTAGTTTATTCAGCCTCTCCTCATAGCTCAACACCCTCAACTCCGGAATCAGCCCAGTAAACCTCCTCTGCACTCCCTCCAAGGCCAAAATATCCTTGCGTAAGTGCGGCGACCAAAACTGTACACAGTACTCCAGCTGCGGCCTCACCAATGCCCTATACAGCTGCAGCAAGACCTCCCTACTTTTATACTCAATCCCCCTCGCTATGAAGGCCAGCATCCCATTCGCCTTCCTGACCACCTGCTGCACTTGCAGGCTGGGTTTTTGCGACTCACGCACAAGGACCCCGAGGTCCCTCTGCACCGTCGCCTGCTGCAGTTTTTCACCACGTAAGAAATAGTCCTTCTTACCATTATTAGGCTTATCTATAACCCTCAATCCAATTAAGTCCAATGTACTCATCCAGAAGTCTCTTAAAAGACCCCAGGGAGTTCGCCTCCACCACCGCCGACAGCAGCCGATTCCACTCACCCATCACCCTCTGAGTGAAAAACCTACCCCCCGACATCTCCTCTGTACCTGCTCCCCAGCACCTTAAACCTGTGTCCTCGCGTGGCAGCCATTTCAGCCCTGGGAAAATTAAATCAATACATGGGTGAGAAAGGGTTGGAGGAATATTTTGAGTGGGTTAGCTGGGGAACGTGGAGAAGAGGCTCAGATGCAGCGTAAATAGCAGCATGGCCCGCTCGCGGGGCTGAAATGTCTGTCTCTGAACGTAAATAGTGCTGGGTGATTTCTGGTATCATCAGGAGTTAATTACTTTAAAACCTCCAGGTCATGTGATCAATTTGTGCTTCTTAAAATAACTTTTCACACCAGCTAAAACTGTAAAGATTTCCCGTACAGTGATGTGAGCTCTCATCGTGAAGCTGGGCTGTCAGACAGAGCAGTGTTCACGCTTAGCGTCTTTTAGAAAACTTCCACGAACCGCAATTTTACCGCAGCCCGTGACTTCCTGAAGACAAAATGCTCCCCATGAGCTCCGAGACCAAAATAAATTCTATTCGAATAAGCTGCACGGTGGTTAGCACTGCCACCTGACAGCGCCAAGGACCTGGGTTCGATTCCCTGCTCGGGTCACTGTCTGTATGGAGGAAAAAGTTTATTCATGAGTCACAAGTAATGCTTCCGTTCACACTGTACCGAAGTTACTGTGAAAATCCCCAAATTGTCACACTCTGGTGGGGACACAGGGAGAACATGCAGACTCCACGCGGGCAGTGATCCAAGGACCGGAATTGAACCTGGGTCCCTGGAGCTGTGTGGCAGCGGTGCTAACCACTGTGCCACCATGCCGGCCCAGCCTCCCCTGTGTCTGTGTGGGTTTCCTCCGGGTGGTCTGCCTTCTACCAAAAGACGTGCATTGGCCATATCCCTCAGTGCATCCAGACAGGCACTGGAATGTAGCGACTGGGGGATTTTCACAGTACCTTCACTGCAGTGTTAATATAAGCCTACTTGTGACATTAATAAATGAACTTTAAACTTTAAGCTCTTCCTTTGTATTGAGAAAGTCCGATGAAATTGAACCATGATAGAAGTTTACAAAATTATCAGAGGCACGGATAGAATGGATAGTCGGAGTCTTTTTCCCAGGATAGAAATATTAATTACCAGGGTCATAAGTTGTAGGCAAAAAGGGGGGAGAGTTGAAAGGAGATGTGAGGGGCAAGTTTTTTACGCAGAGGGTGATAAGTGCCTGGAATGCGCTGCCAGAGGAGGTGGTAGAAGCAGACACAACAGCAACATTTAAGAGGCATCTTGACAGATACATGAATAGGGAGGGAAAAGGGGGATACGGATTGCATAAAGGCAACAGGCTTTCAGCTTAGAAAGACGTTACGTGTCGGGACAGGCTTGGTGGGCCGAAGGGCCTGTTCCTGTGCTTGTACTGTTCTTTGTTCTTTGACTGTGAGGTGGAGAAGGCCCTGTTTGGCCTTAGACCATGAAGAGATTTGAAAGTGTGGGACTGCTGTGGGAATCCAGGCGTTTTGTTTCACTCTGGTTTGTTCCTTTATTGTTTAAACATACTTCAGCGGCAGAGAGTGAGGCGACGGAGAAGATCCGCCATGGCCAATGGATCTTGGAAAAATGGCCTTCACTGGAATGTGATGTTGTGGTTTTTCTTTGCCTGACGGAGGGGGATTGGAGACACAATCAACGCTGCAGAGATAAACTTTGCCTGATACAGTCAGCAAATAAATAAAGTCACAAATAAACATGTGGGAAGGCAAAGAAATGCAAGGGTGGGTTGAGGTCTTACACTTCTACTGGGGTCACACTAAACCCCTGCTGTAAATCCTGCAGAAAACGGCATCAAACATCCAGAAAAAAAGCTGGAAACTCAACACTTTTCACAGGAGACCAAGGGAGAAGGGAAGAAATTCCACTCGTGTAGGACAAAGCACTTTACATGTCAATACACAATCGGACCTTTTGAGGTCTGGTCACTGTTGTAATATGGGAATCATGGTAACCATTTTGTGCACGATTCCACAAAAGGCAATGACTGTTTTAACTTAGTGACATACCAACATGCAGATTAGGAGCAGGAGGAGGCCACTCGGCCCCTCGAGCCTGCTCTACGTTCAATAAGATCAAGGCTGATCTGATTGTAACCTTAACCTCACATTCCCACCTCAGCCCCCCCCCTCCCCGGATAACTTTACGGGGCATTTTCTTATCAAGAATCTATCTCCCTTTGTGTTAAAAATATTCAAAGACACTGCTTTCACTGCCTTTTGAGGCACAACCCTCAGAGATAGGATTCTTCCCCCTCATCTCTGTCTTAAATGTGAGACTCCTAATTTTTAAACAGTGATCCCTGGTTCTCGATTCTCCAACAAGTGGGAACATTCTCTCCACATCCATCCTGTCAGTAGACCTCAGGATCATATTGAGTTAGTTGAGGGATAAATTTGATTTGATTTGATTTGATTTATTATTATCACATGTATTAACATACAGTGAAAAGTATTGTTTCTTGCGCGCTATACAGGGCATACTATTCAAAGAGAAGGAAAGGAGAGAGTGCAGAATGTAGCGTTACAGTCATATCTGGAGTGTAGAGAAAGATCAACTTAATGCGAGGTAGGTCCATTCAAAAGTCTGGTGGCAGCAGGGAAGAAGCTGTTCTTTAGTCCGTTGGTACGTGACTTTGTATCTTTTTCCCGATGGAAGAAGGTGGAAGAGAGAATGTCCGGGGTGCATGGGATCCTTAATTATGTTGGCTGCTTTGCTGAGGCAGTGGGAAGTGTAGACAGAGTCAATGGATGGGAGGCTGGTTTGCGTGATGGATTGGGCTATATTCATGACCTTTTGTAGTTCCTTGCGGTCTTGGGCAGAGCAGGAGCCCATACCAAGCTGTGATATAACCAGAAAAAATGCTTTCTCTGGTGCATCTGTTAAGATTGATGAGTCATAGCTGACATGCCAAATTTCCTTGGTCTTCTGAGAAAGTTGAGGCTTTGGTGGGCTTTCTTAACTATAGTTCTAAATATTATATATAGTTATAAATATTGGCCAGGTCACTGGACTGAACTCCTTGCTCTCCTTTGATAGCGCCGTGGAATCTATTACACTTAGAGGGCAGAATGAACCCTCGTTTTAATTTCTCCCATGAAAGATAGCTTTCAACAGTGTAGCACTCCCTCAGCTGGCACTAGACTGTCCGTTTGCATTCAATGCCTGAGTTCCTGAAGTGGGCTTGAGACCCTGGGCCATCTGAGTCCTTTGCCAATCGCACTTACTTCCTGAGAACCTCAGGTGCCTATGGGGAGATGGCAGGGTAGTGGTATTGTCTTTGTATTGGTAATCCAGAGACTCAGGGGTGAATTTTACTGTCCCACCTGCCACAGGAACTGTAGCGGGGCGAAGGGTGGACCACGGAGGTTGACCTCGGGTGGGATTTTCCAGCTTCAGGGCGAGTGCGGCCTGGAAGTCCTGCCTTCAGGGTAATGCACCAGGGGCCTGGGTTCAAATCCTGCCATGGCAGATGGTGGAATTTGAATTCAATAAAAATCTGGAATTAAAAATCTAATGGTGACTGTGAAACCTTTATCGTAAGTACGTAACATAAGAACACAAGAAATAGGAGCAGGAGTTGGCCATCTAGCCCTTCGAGCCTGCCCTGCCATTCAGTAAGATCATGGCTGATCTGAAGTGGATCAGTTCCACATTCCCGCTTTCTCCCCATAACCCTTAATCCCCTCGCTTATCAAAAACCCATCAACCCGCGTCTTAAAAATATTTAGCGAGGCAGTCTCCACCACTTCAATGGGCAGAGAATTCCAGACATTCACCACCCTCTGAGAGAATTCAGTTGTGGTAAAAACCCATCTGGTTCACTATTGTCCTTGAGGGAAGGAAATCTGCCATCCTTACCTGGTCTGGCCTACACGTGACTCCAGGTCCACAGCTCTGAAATGACCGAGTAAGCCTCTCGGTTCAAGGGCAATTAGGAATGGGTAGCAAATGTTGACCCCAGCTAGTGACAGCCGGATCCCCCAAATAAATAAAAAGAAACATTTCCCTGAAATCTCACTGAGGCTAAAAAAGCATAACCAATGAAGAGAAGGGAAGTGAATGATGAAGTTATGGCAGATACAAGGCAATTGATTGTAAAGGTTAACAGAGACCTCATCTGATTCAAGCAGCAAAGAACAATTAATGGCCAGATAAGTGGCACATGTTGAGAGTAATTTGTTTGGTCTCAAAATCTCATCAGCTGCCTTCTAAAATTAGAACGCTTTGAATAATGATGATGTGCCGCACTGATGCAGATGTAATTCTTCAAGTAATAGCCTGTAGTTACAGAGTCAGCAGTTGTCTGCTCACACGCTGGGAGATACAGATCTCACCTCACCACTCACTGCCGGAATTCTACAAACACTTAATGACCAACAAGGCAGTCGGGATCACAGAAACAAACACACGGAGGCAAAGGAGCTCCACAGAGCTTCCCCTCCACTCTTCCAAATTTTCATTGAATCTTAGGGAATCCCTACAGTGCAGAAGGTGGCCATTCGGCCCATCGGGTCTGCACCGATTCTCCCACTCAGGCTCCATTCCCCTAACACCACATAATTACCCTAACTAATCCCCCATCTCTGGTCATTAAGGGGCGACTTAACATGGCCAATCCACCCGAACCTGCACACCTTTGTACTGTGGGAGGAAACCGGAGCATCCGGAGGAAACCCGCGCAGACACGGGGAGAATGTGCAAACTCCACACAGACAGAGACCCCCAAAGCCAGAATCGAACCCGGGTCCCTGATGTGCGAACCTCTGTGCCACCTTTGCTTTACAGCCTGCATGGCTTTTGGACTGTGGGAGGAAACTTGAGCACCAGGAGAAAACCCACGCAGACACAGGGAGAATGTGCAAATTCCACACAGACAGTGGACAAGGGCTGGAATTGAACCCGGGGCCCTGGTGCGGTGAGGCAGTCGTGCTAAACATTGTGCCACCGTGCCGCACTGAAAGGGTTTAGTATTTGCGTTGATCACTTTTTTTTTAAGACCTTGATAAATAGGGACGAACAAGGGAGAAATTTCCACCCAGAGTGAATAGCGTTGTGAATAACCCTTACCACTCTTGTTTTGCCCACGCTATCAATGCCTCCTTTGAAACTCCTTGCTCTTGTCCACCCAGCGTCTTGTTCGTGGGTGTTGCTGGCAAGGCCAACATTGAGTGCCCATTCCCTGGACCTTCCCCTGAGACAATGGTGGCAATTCACCTTGAACCACTGCAGACCCTGCGGTGAAGATACACCCACAGTGTGCCGTTACATAGCACTATCTGTAACTCTTTAAACATTTATTTAGTAGGATATTTCCATTCCTCCATCTGACTATTGGTAAGACCAGCATTTCATTCTCAAGCTGCCCTTGAGGAGGTGACGGTGAGCCGCTTTCTTCTTCGGCTATTTCAGAGGGCAGGTGAGAGTCACCTGCATTTTAGTGCGCCTGGAGCCGCGTGTAGGCCAGACCAGACTGTCTGGCAGATTTCCTTCCCTGAAGGATGTTAGTGAACCTGATGGGTTTTTCAACAATCTGATGGTCACCATCACTGATAGTGACGGCTGGAGTTTATGTGCCCCATTTGGACATGTTTCCCAAAGGATGGAGGTGGCATATAAAATGGTACATGCACCATCCCACCAGCCTCCCCCCATCCCCAGAGCTCATCAACATAACACGGGCTGGAGAGGGGATGGAGTACAGATACCAAAATTGCAGCTCACCTGCTGTTTTAAATTTTCTTTAATGCATTCATGGGACATGAGTGTCACTGGCTGGCCAGCATTTGTTGCCCCCAACTAGTTGCCTGAGAGCAGTTGAGAGTGAACTACATTGTTGTCGGTCAGGAGTCACACGTAGGCCAGGCCAGGTAAGGATGGCAGATTTCCTTCCCTAAAGGGATGTTAGTGAACCAGATGGGTTTTTCTGACAATGGTTTTATGGTCGTCACTAGATTCTTAATTCCAGATGTTTTTTATTGAATTCAAATTCTGCCGTGGTGGGATTCGAACCCGGGTCCCCAGAACATTAGCTGAGTTTCTGGATTAGTAGTCTAGCGATAATACCACAAGGCCATCGCCTCCCCATAAAATAGCCAATCAGGGGTCAGTTTGGCTTGTTGTCAAGGTTACTGACCCTAATAATACACTCTGTGTGTTCATTGGGGGCGGCACAGTGGTACAGTGGTTAGCACTGCTGCCTCACAGCGCCAGGGACCCGGGTTCAATTCCCGTCTTGGGTCACTGTCTGTGTGGAGTTTGCACGTTCTCGCCTTGTCTGCATGGGTTTCCCCCGGGTGCTCCAGTTTCCTCCACACTCCAAGGATGAGTGGGGTATGGATTGGCCATATTAAATTACTCCTCAGTGTTAGGGGGACTAGCTAGGGTAAATGCATGAGGCTATAGGCCTGGGTGGCATTGCGGTTGGTGCAGGCTCGATGGGCCAAATGGCCTCCTTCTGCACTGTAGGATTCAATGATATGTGTGTGTGTGTGTGTGTTTGTGTGTGAACATTTGTTACATAGAGAAGGGGTGGGGGGGAGTGGGACTTACCAAATAGCTAACAGGTGTTGCCCATGCTGTGACCAAGCTAGGAGTCTCTGGTCTGGGCACATTCACTGTCACTGGGTCAAAATCCTGAACCCCCTCCCTGACAGTCCCTACACCTACACCACAGGCTCAAGCAGGCATCTCACCACCACTTCTCAAGGCAGTCTAGGGAAGGGCAATAAATGCTGACCTTGCCAGTGACACAGGTAAACCATGAATGGGAAAGAAAAGCTACGTGCAAAGTAAGGCTTCTTGATTCTCAGAGAAAAGTGACATTGTTTCATTGAAAACTCCGCAGGGCAGTGTTAGGGAAAGGCGAGATTGATAGAATGAGTCAGCTTCAGATAGAACTAATAATATTTGAATTGTTCATAGCCAAACAGTCATCCGTTCAGGAATTCTCACCCACTGACTCTGATTACACACGATTACCAATCCTTTGTGTGATTGCATTTTTTATTACAGGATTAGAGAGAATTGAAAAGTTATGACAGGGACTGAAATGTAACACCCATGTGTTTTGTGCCTTGTGCTGTCCGGGGAATCGTCCTCCCTCCCAACCAAAACACCAGTGAGGTGTCACGGAGAGAGAACTGGAAAACAAAGAGTCATACGGACTTGGAGCAGTCTCTCTCTCGGCAGATGTTGCCAGACCCGCTGAGATCTTCCAGCATTTTCAATTTTTATTCAATAAATCATTCATGTTGTCACAGTCATAGCGTCACAGTCAACAGCACAGAATGAGGCCCTTCAGCCCATCATGTCTGTGCCACACAGAGCATCATACCCAAGCCTACCCCCCACCCCCAACCTATCCCCATAACCCCACATATTTACCCCACTATTCCCCTCTAACTTGCACATCTCGGGGCACCAAGGGGCAATTGACCACGGCCAATCCACCTAACATCAATCAGAACATGCTTTCAAGTCACCTTATGAGGAAAACTTGGGCCTATACTCATTGGAGTTTAGAAGAGTGAGAGCTGAGATTCCGAGGAGGATTGACAGGCGAGATACTGAGAGGATATATTCCTTCGAGGGGGGATCTAGGATTGGGAAAGGGGAGGAGTCACAGATTTAAAATCTGAGGTGGCACAGTGGTCAGCACTGCTGTCTCACAGCGCCAGGGATCTGGGTTCGATTCCTGGCTTGGGTCACTGTCTGTGTGGAGTTTGCACATTCTCCCCGTGTCTGCGTGGGTTTCCTCCAGGTGCTCCGGTTTCCTCCCACAGTCCAAAGATGCACGCGTTAGGTGGATTGGCCATGTTAAACTGCCCCTTAGTGCCAAGAGCGGTAGGGTAACTGCATGGGGTTATGGGTGGTACTGCGGTCAGTGCAGACTCGATGGATTGAATGGCCTCTTTCTACACTGTAGGGATTCTACGTAAAAATAAGGGGTCTCCCATTGTAATAATTCCACGGAGGTGAAAGTCCCATCACCAAGTTACTTTATTTACACTATACATCTGTACACAGCCAGCTCTCCAGTTGCTCCTTGCTGTTTGCAGGCTGGGAGTCTGACAGACCTGCTTTAAATAGGGAGCACGAGGCTCCCTGATTTAACCATCAATCAGGATTCATCAGGTAGTTCGTACTCGAGCAAGCCAACCTCCTTAGCCTGGCTGAAGTCATCACATCCATTTAAGTCGGAGATAAGGTTGAATATCTTCTCTTTAGTTTTGTCTCTGGCAGAGAGCAAGTGGAGGGTACAGCATTGAAGACACTCAGGGCTGAGTTAGACAGATATCTGACTAAAAGCGAGCCAGTGGTTATGGGGACAGGCAGGAGAATGGTGCTGAAACCAAGACCAGGTCTGCCATGATCTTTACTGAACAGCAGAGCAGGTCCGAGGGGGTCAAAAGGCCAACTCCTGCTCCTATTTCTTACAGTTCTGTCACACCGATTCTGATGAGAAAAAACAGGAGGCCAATCGGCCCCGTGAGCCCGTTCTGTCCCGTTAAGCTCATGTTGGAAGTGGATCTTAACTCCACCTGCCTCGCCTTGCTGCCATAACCTAAAATACTCTTATCCAGCAAAAATCCACCAACCTCGGACTGGAAATAACCTCCCGACTTCAGACAGAAAGTTCCGGATTTCCGCTGGCCTTTGTCTGAAGGTGTGTTCCCTGACATCAGCCTTGAACAACCCAGCTGTAATTAAGAGCTTGTCCCGGATGTTCCTTAGGCAGAGCATGAACTGTTTTATTTTCTCCCTTCGGATCCGACTGAGTTTTAAGACTTCAGCGAGGGCAAATTTAAAAGCAAAATCAGGCAAGATTATTGTCAGCCCAACGGATTCGCTGCATTTCTCTCACTCTGGCACACAGAGACAGACTGTATCTAAGGGACTGAACGAACGGTTACTAAGGCCACCGTGTGACAGCAATGGACTCCCAAAGCTTCAGCCACTTCTCCCAGTGGTGAAGGTTTGAGGGAGCTTGCTGCAGCCAGTGGTTTCAGCTTCACTTCTCTATGTACCATCTCTCAGCATTGGGGTGGGGGTGGAAACAATCTCTACGATTTTTGGGGGGGTGGGTGGGTTGGGGAATCTGTACGATGAACTGTCTGCATGGAAACATGCAGAAACTACACCAGAGGAAAAAATAACCTGAATGCTGGAAACGTGAAACATAACGACATAGAAACTAGAAGCAGGGCGAGGCCATTCGGCCCTTCGAGCCTGCTCCACCATTCATTTTGATCATGGCTGATCATCAAATTCAATATCCTGAACACCGCCCCCCCCCCCAATCCCTTGATCCTTCAGCCCCCAAGAACCGTATCTAATTTCTTCTTGTAATCACACAATGTTTTGGTCTCAACTAGTTGCAAAGGTTAAAGTTTATTTATTAGCGTCACAAGTGGGCTTACGTTAACACTGCAATGAAATTACAGTGAAAATCCCCTGGTTGCCACACTGTTCGGATACGCTGAGGGAGGATTTAGCACAGCCAATGTGCCTAGCCAGCACGTCTTTCGGAGCAAACCGGAGCACCCGGAGGAAGCCCACGCAGACACGGGGAGAACACGCAGGCTCCGCACAGACAGGAGTTGGGAATCGAACCCGGGTCCCTGGCGCTGTGAGGCAACAGTGAACATAAGAACATAAGAAATAGGAGCAGGAGTAGGCCATCCAGCCCTTCGAGCCTGCCCCGCCATTCAATAAGATCATGGCTGATCTGTCTTGGCTCAGTTCCACTTTCCCGCCCTCTCCCCATAACCCTTAATCCCCTCTCTTATCAAAAACCCATCAACCCGCGTCTTAAAAATATTTAGTGAGGGAGCCTCCACCACTTCAACGGGCAGAGAATTCCAGAGATTCACCACCCTTTGAGTGAAGAAGTTCCTCCTCAACTCCGTTCTAAACCGCCCCCCCTTTATCTTGAGGCTGTGCCCCCTAGTCCTACTGTCCTTTCTGAGCGGGAAGAGTCTCTCCACCTCTATCCTATCCATCCCATTCATCATCTTATACTAACCAATCTGCCTGAAGAAATTTCTCCTCACCTCAGTCCTATAAGGTTTACCCTTTATCGTCAAGCCATCACCCTTAGTTCTGGACTCCCCCACCACAGGGAACATTCTTTCTGAATCTACCCTGTCTAACCCTGTTAGAATTTTACAAGTTTCTATGAGATCCCCTCTCACTGTCCTAAGCTCCAGCGAATATAATCCTAACTGACTTAGTCTCTCCACACAGACAGTGACCCAAGCCGGGAACCGAACCCAGGTCCCTGGCGCTGTGAGGCAGCAGTGCTAACCATTGTGCCACCGTGTCGCTCCTTTTGGTGGAGGGATTGAGGCTTAGAGGGCACAGAGCTAAGTTGAATGATACTTGCAACGCACTGCCTGAGAATATAGTGGGGGTTCTGGAAACAATACTCTGCCATTTTGTTGGTAAGATTTCACCCTACATCTTTTGGTCAAGGGTCCTAAAATGTTACTCAGTCTCAAGTTTCAATTGATGGCACTTCTGTGAAGCACCTTGGGACATTCCACCATGTTTAAGGTAGTAAATGGGGATGTGATGGCCTAGTGGTATTATCGCTAGGCTATTAATCCAGAAACTCAGCTCATGTTCTGGGGAGCCAGGTTCGAATCCTGCCACAGCAGATGGTGGAATCTGAATTCAATAAAAAATGTTTGGAATTAAGAACCTACTGATGATGTGGTGGCAAAGTGGCACAGTGGTTAGCACTTCACAGTGCCAGGGATCTGGGTTCGATTCCCAGCTTGGGTCACTGTCTGTGTGGAGTTTGCACATTCTCCTCGTGTCTGCGTGGGTTTCCTCCAGGTGTCTTAGTTTCTTCCCACAGTCCAAAGATGTGCGAGTTAGGTTGATTGGCCATGCTAAATTGCCCTTTAGTGTTGGGGGACTAGCTAGGGTAAATGCATGGAGTTACAGGGATAGGGCCTGGGTGGGATTGTGGTTAGTGCAGATTTGATGGGCCAAATGGCCTCCTTCTGCACTGTACAGATTCTATGACCATGAAACCATTTTTGATTGTTGTAAAAACCCATCTGGTTCACTAATGACCCTTAGGAAAGGAAATCTGCTGCCCTTACCTGGTCTGGCCTACATGTGACTCCAGAGCCACAGCAACTAGCGATAGGCAATAAACCCTGGCTTGCCAATGAATGAATAACAAAAATGTAAGTTGTTGCTGTTATAAATATGAGTTATTATCACAGGCATGGGTTTCCTCCGGCTGCTCCAGTTTCCTCCCACAGTACAAAGGCGTGTGGGTTAGGGGGATTGGCCATGCTAAATTAACCCTAATGTCAGAGGAATTAGCAGGGTAAATATGAAGGTCATGGGGATAGGGGCTGGGTGGGATTGTAGTCGCTGCGGACTCGATGGGCCGAATGACCTCCTTCTGCACTGTAGGGATTCTATCTATTGGGTTAGGAATTGCGGGTGAGGTTATTGTCAGACAAATGCTTGCATTGACAATATTCCTCTGGGTGTTGTTTTTGACGCCAGTAATAACCACAGTTATGCCTTTCTTTCTCTTTTAGGTGACACACGTCTCTGGCATCTTCAGTTAATAACGAAATTGGGGTGCTTGGAAAACAAGGTAAAGACGGAAGTTCCATTGTTCCATGAAAACACTGTTTGCAGTCAGAGCAAGGCAGTGATTATCCTGGCAAATAACTGTCACTCATTTTCATCCGCGCTACACAAACACATATTAAATAAAAGAATATGTTTTGCTTCATTGCAAAGAGAGAGAGCTTTTTGGAAACCTTCCCAAGTGGCTTCAGGCTGGGTTCCAAAAGTCCAGCGTCTCAGTTCGAGAATGGTTTCCCCTGAGGTCTCGCCTTGTTAGAAGCAGATGGAGCTGCTTTTCCAAAGATCTGCATTTTCACTTATATTCACACAGTGAGCAAAGTGCAATAAAATGTGACAGGAAGATCGCTAATAATAGGTCTGTTTCTTCATAAGAGCCAACAGCTCCTGTCTCTGTGGAAGAATCTTCAATTCATAACGTGCGGCTACAGGTGAAGGGTGTCCCTCCGGTTCCCACGACAGGTTGCTGCTGTTTTAACGAGTTTGGTCTTACCTTGAAGGGCACGTACATCAGGGCTAAAGCAGGCCATTCAGCCCCTCCAACCCCATTCCGCTACACCATGGAAGCATCTGTAGCTCCACTCCATCTACTCACTTTGGTTCCGTTACCCTTAATACTCCCTAATCAATAAAACCAGTTTGGAAATTTGAAACCCCCAGCCTCAACAACATTTTGGGGGAGTGTGTTCCAGGTTTGCACCACGCTCTGTGTGAAAAAAAAAATGTCTCCTGATGTAATTCCTGAATGGCCTATCTCTGATTTTGTTCCTTTATTCTTGCCCTCCACCCCCACCTGACCCGGCTCCTCCCCCACCCCCCAAACTCACCCCCCCCAGCCCCACTCCCAGTGCTCCTCAATCACCAGTGGAAATAATTTATCTCTATTGACCTTTTTCAGTCTGAGAACCATAGAAACCCTACAGTGCAAGGAAGCTATTTGGCCCACTGAGTTTCTAAAAGGACATCTTATTCCCCACATCCCCATGCATTTCCCATGGCTAATTCACCTAATCTACACACCTTCGGTCACTAAGTGGCAATTCAGCATGGCCAATCCACTTAACCCACACATCTTTGGACTGCGGGAGGAAACCAGAACGCCTGGAGGAAACCCACGCAGACACGGAGAGAACGTGCAAACTCCATGCAGACAGTGACCCGAGGTGGAAATCGAATTCAGGTCCCTGGTGCTGGCACCTTACACGTCTCCACGATACATCTTTACTTTCCCATGACCCAAGAGTATACAATCTTTGTTTGTTAAATGTATTCATCCACAGGATGTGGCTGGGCCGGCATTTATTACCCATCCCTAATAGGACTTGCAAAAGTGGTGGTGAGCTGTAGGTACACCCACTGTGCTGTTAGGGAGGGAGTTGCAGAGTTTTGACCCAGTGATGACACACATGGTGATCTAGTTCCCCGAGTCAGGATGCTGTGTGGTTCTGAGGGGAACTATGTTGCCCTTGTCCTTGTAGGCGGTAGAAGCCATGGGTTAGGGGGATCCTGTGAAAGGAACCTTGGTGTAGTTGCTGCAAGACATTTTGTAGATGGTGCACACTGCTGTTACTGTACGTTGATGGCAAAGGGACTTAATGTTTAAACATTGAAAAATAGAAAATACGAGCAGGTGTGGACCATTTGGCCCTTCGAGCCTGTTCCACCATTCGTTATGATCATGACTGATCATCCAAACCTGTACCGCTTCCCCCACCTTATCCTTTGATCCCTTTAGTCTCAGAAAGTTGCTGGATGAAATGCTAATCAAGCGGGGGTGCTTTGTCCTGGATGGTGTTGAGCTTCTTGAGTGTTGTTGGGGCTGCACCCATCCAGGCAAGTGGGGAGTATTCCATCACACTCCTGACTTGTGACAATGGTGGAAGGGCTTTGGGGAGTTAGGAGGTGAGTTACTTCCCACAGAATTTCCAGCCTCTGGATTGTTCTTGTAGCTGCAATATTGATGCAATTGGCCCTCAACTTTAATCCTTTTAGCCTCTAAACCTCATTTCTGATCTACTGTGACCTCTCCCCCTCCCCCCTCCCTCCCCCTTCCACCAACCACCCTCTTCCCCCAGCTCTCCTGCCCCCAACTCCCCTGGTCCCATCATCGGTGGTCAAGTCTTCAGCTGGGATCACCAGCCTTGCTGTCTCCTTTTCCTCCTTTAACCGGCCTCTTCACAGTTATGGCCTGTACTCAGAGGAACATAGAAACATAGGAGAATCTATAGCCCAGAATGGAGGCCATTCAGTCCATCTATAGCTGAGAAATGTTATCCAACCTAATCTCACCCTCCAACTCCTAGCCCATAACACCTGTAGTCTGTGACATTTCAGATACACGAAGGTTTCTCCCTCTACTGTCCTTACAGGCAGTAGGTTCTAGACCACCTAACCGCACCTCCCCCCCAACCCCTCTAACCCCGACTAACCCCTGGGTGAAAACATACTCCACAATTCAATTCCCCTCATGTTTTATGTGGATTGTTGTTAACTTTTGTTTGATTACACTCCTGTGAGGCATCTTGCGATGTTTTAAAGCATTAAGCCAGATAAAGGAATGAAGGTTGTGGTTGAAATGTTAACTTGTCTTTTCTCTCCAAGGATCCAGCCTGACCAGAATCCTTTTCTGTTCATGATACGGAAGGTCTGCTTAAACTAATCTCAGTAGATTAAGTGGGGCGGCCGGTGACAGAGTGGTTAGCACTCCTGCCTCACAGCACCAAACTCCAAGGAATCAGGTTCAATTCCTGGTTCACTGTCTGTGCAGAGTTTGCACGTTCTCCCTGTTTCTGCGTGGGTTTCCTCCGGGCGCTCTGGTTTCCTCCCACAGTTCAAAGATGTGCGGGTTAGGAGGATTGGCCGTGCTAAATTAACCCTTAATGTCAGGGGGATTAACAAGATGGGGTTACAGGGATAGGGCATGGGTGGGATTGTGGTTGGCGCAGGCTCAATGGGCCAAATGGCCTCCTTCTGCACTAGAGATCCCATGATCTAGAAGTCACTTCATTTCTATTGAATAAAACAAACAAATTAATGTAATCTACCAGCCTGCTCCCTCTAATTCCCCTTGTTTATTGGACCAAAATTGTTTTTTAAATCTTTTCTCTCTAACATCATACGCAATGGTGTAATCCTCTGTCTATTCATTACCTAATAAGGATACAGTCACATATTCCAATGTTTTGTTCTATCAGGCCACAGGAAGTGAATAATAATGGGGACAAGAAGGAAACTGTTTCAAGCAGTTTTAATTCTTCTGTGCTGTTCTCCCTTTTAGTCAATCCTAAAGTTTATTGGATGTCTTGTGGTGCAGTGCAGTGTCCCTGCCTCTGAGCCAGAACTCTGGGTTCGAGTCCCATTCCAGGACCTGATTGTCAAGCAAGGTGTGTTCACAATGTGGCCAAATGGGTTAAGTATTAAAAAGTAAAGTTTATTTAACACTGCAATGAAGTTACTGTGAAATTCCCCTTGTCGCCACAATCTGGTGCCTGTTTGGGTTACCTAACCAGCGTATCTTTCAGAGGAGGAAACTGGAGCACCCGGATGAAACCCATGCAGATATGGAGAGAACATGCAAACTCTGCACAGACAGTGACCCAAGCCAGGAATTGAACCCGGGTCCCTAGCACTGTGAGGCAGCAGTGCTAACCACTGTGCCACCCGGTATTACTGAATCCTTCTAACACACACTAATGGCAGACGGGGAGTGATTCCTGAGACGTGTGATGCCAAGAAAGTTGGAGACTTCATTAGCTCCAGATGACAACATGAATGTAAAAGTGTGCGTTGCCACAGCAACCTGAGCTCCCTGAATGAATGATAATGCAGACACAGTTTATTGATCCATAATTTCCAGCACTTCCAATTTACAATAACAAGATCAAGGCAGGAATTTTACTGCTCTGCCTGCCACGGGAATCGGAGTGGGCGAGGGGTGGACAATGGGAAGGTCCATTGACTTTGGGCAGGATTTTACAGTTTTGGGACGAGCAAGGCTGTAAAATCCCACCCCAAGCATCAGATCAAACCCAAGATGGGATGCAGTGCCTTATCCTGTCAGCTTGGATCCTGTTTGTCTCCCTTGGGGGGACAATGAATTGGATTCAATTGGATTTTGAATTTGGTTTTTGGAGCAAGCAGGGAATGGATTTGGGTTTGTCCACTCTACTCTGAGCACTGGCTTTGTAACTTTAAGGATGGAGTTTAAAAAAAATTACAATAGACAGGGAAGTTAATATAATTAGTTAATAAGTTTTTATTTATTTATTAATGTCACAAATAGGCTTACATTAACACTGCAATGAAGTTACTGTGAAAATCCTCTAATTGCCACACTCCTACACCTTTTTGGATGCACTGAGGGGGCATTTAGCATTGCCAATACACCTAACCTGCACATCTTTGGACTGTGGGAGGAAAACGGAGCACCCGGAGGAAACCCACGCAGTCATGGGGAGAATGTGCAACTCCACACAGACAGTGACCCGAGCCAATGGCCAATTCGTCCAACCAGCACATCTTTCAGACTGTGCGATACAACACTCAGGAAATAATAATGGGCAAAAAGAGTTGTTTTAAGCTCATGGGAATAGACACATGTTTATTACAGATTTGAGAAGAAAATTCCTACAATGTCTTAATCAAGTCCAGCAGCCTCAAGTACTCCCTCATTATTTTCTTTTCCTCTCTGGTTTGCCTGAGTTTTACTGATCTTCAGACAAAGGGCCGGCAAATTGGATGAGTTTCGGTGACTGCTAAGGCTGCGTTAATTAGCTTACCTTCTGTGTGACTGACCAGGACAGACATAGTTAACTTTCCTGCCAAGAAGCACTTGAGTGCTTTGGGTGGTACAGTTATTTTCACATGAATCAATTTCATTTCCTGGTTAACCAGTCGCATGTAAACATAACAGATGACGGACTGGCAATGATTAATGGAAAAAGGACATTGCTGTAAACATAAAAGCTTTGTTCTTATTCATTATAATGAACTCGCATTGTCATCATTAAATTCTATCGGACGTGACCCAGTTGACAGGGAGTGCTGCATTTTACCGCGTTCTAATGTGGCACCTTCTTATGTAAATGCACATTTCTAAATGTAGAGTATGTGTTAACTGTGTAGCGCCTGCAATACCTGAAAAAACGAGCTGTTGGAAGCTTCCATGAGTTAGCTACTTCCTTAGGCAGGGATTACCAACATGGGTGCAAATTGGATAGTGGATTCAGAAGGCGGGAGACACAATCAGAGTCTCATAATCGCAACACAACTCAAGTACACTGATGTTTAAAGGGTTATTTTTCTCACCCTGATCACATGTGGCTTGGTGGTATATCTTGTTTTATGAGACTGAAACATCCTGGAATGTTTATTACTTTAAAGGCGCTACAAGTTGTTATGGAAGGAGGCCATTCGGCCCATCGAGCCAGCACCAACAACAATCCCACCTAGACCCTATTCCCGTAACCTCACACACTTCCACTGCTAAACTCCCTGACAGAAAGAAATCTCACAACACCAGCTTAAAGTCCAACAAGTTTATTTGTAGCAAATGCCTCAAGCTTTTGGAAGCTTGGGGTGTTTGCTGCAAATAAACTTGTTGGACTTTAAGCTGGTGTTGTGAGATTTCTTTCTGTTTTACCCCAGTTCAACGCCAACATCTCTACATTATAACTCCCTGACACTCAGGTCAATTTAGCATGGCCAATCAACCTAACTCGCACATCTTTGGACTGTGGGAGGAAACCGGAGCACCCGGACAATGCCCAGGCAGACACAGGGAGAACGTGCAAACTCCACACAGACAGTGACCTGAGGCCAGAATTGAACTCGCGTCCCTGGCGCTGTGAGGCAGCAGTGCTAACCACTGTGCCACCATGGACACTGCGACACCAATTACAGCTGCAAGGGGCTTGGGGCCATTTTGAGGTTGTGGGAGTTTCTATATCCAAACTGGCTCTAGTTTTTTTTTCCATTTTTCCGCAGACCACTTTGTCAGCGCTGCGGGAGAGGATGGAAACTGAATCAAGGATGCTTGTCTGGACGAGGGATCAGTGTTCCATTCGAAAGCGCGAAAAGCAATTTGAGTTAATTATCGGGCTCTGAAGGAGGATGGTTTGGCACAGAGTGTATAGTGATGTGAGTTCCCTGATCTGTAACCTATCATTACATGTGGTGGTAATGGAAGCAAAATAGGAGCAGGAATGACACTGGATTACAGAGGCTGTCATTAACATTGCTGAGAGCATCCTTCACTGTGTATAATCCCGAGAGGAGGCGGCAGTGCTATAATAAAGGCTCGGCTGCACAGTGCCAGTGAAATACAATGGCAAGAGTTTCTCAGAGACATGCTTGGATAGATTAAAGAAAATTCTTATTGAATACTGGAAAACTAAATGTTTCCTCTGTGTATTGCTGTATGTCCCCTTACCACAGCTACATTCATACATAACCACAAAATACATAAGCGTTTGGGGAAAATCCGAGTATTCATCTATTCTTTTTTTCTACTTAGAATCCCTACAGTTCAAGCAGAGGCCATTCTGCCCACCAGGTCTGCACCCACTCTCTGAAACAGCATTGTGCCCAAGCCCACTGCCCCTCCCCCTCCATCCACCCCATCCCTGTAGCCCCATGTATTTGTCATGACCAATCCCCCTAACTTACACATCTTTGGACACTAAAAGGCAATTTACCATGGCCAATCCACCCAACCTACACATCTTTGGACACTGAGGGGGAATTTAGCATGGCCAATCCACATAGCCTACACAGCTTTGGACACTAAAAGGCAATTTACCATGGCCAATCCACCTAACCTACACATCTTTGGATACTAAGGGGCAATTTAGCATGGCCAATCCATCTAACCTGCAATCTTTGGACTGTGGAAGAAAACAGGAGCATCCGAGGAAACCTACGCAGAGACGAGGAGAATGTGCAGACTCCACACAGTGACCCAAGGCTGGAATTGAACCTGAGTCTCTGGCACAGTAAGGCAGCAGTGCGAACAACTGTGCCACCGTGCTGGTAACTGTGTCTCTCAATTTAAGTGTTTTAATGGATTTTTATTAAGAGTTAATAGGAGATGGCTCCCAGTAGAAAGAATGTTGGTAACTAGGGGGCACTGATTTGAAGTAATTGGTGGAAAAACCAGAGGGAGTTAAACAGAATTTATTTTATTTAAGGAGCAAGTTGTTTGTGGAATTGTACTGCCCCATCAGCCATGGAGATCGGAGAGGCTGAGGGGCAGATAATGGGAAGGTCTATTGACCTCAGGTGGGATTTTTTGGTCTCGGGTCAAGCAAGGGTGTAAAATCCTACCCTTCATGACAGGGAATGCCCTGTGTGAAAGTGGGAGTGGGGGCAGTCACCTTCAAAAGGGAATTGGATAATTCAACGGGAGGGCAAAGAGTAGGTGAGCAGGTCTAATTGGATTGATCTTGCAAAGGGACTGCACAGGCATCATGGGCTGAATGGCCACCTTCTGTGCTGAATGATTCTACAATTGGATAGTAAAGGAATTGTAACTGTCCCGCTCTCCCAACCCACAGGTGGAACAGATCGGTAAATCTCACACTTAGTGTACAGAGCTGTCACCACACTCCTGTCTACGGTGAGGCCTGGACTGTGTATCCTCAACGCACATCGGAGTGTCTGAGAGACCACATCAACAATGCAGCCACCACATCCCCCAGAGTCAATGGCAGGGTTGTCAAACAAAAGCCAATGTCCTTCTAGAAGCCAATTCCACAAACATTCAGGCAAAACTCCTGCAAAATCAACTTTGATGGACTGGATACCACAGTGGCAAAAATAAAGCTATCCTGCCAGTTCCTGCTTTCCTAACTCTCCAACGGCCAACATTCAAGGGGAGAATGGGAAAAACGCTTTAAAGTGGTATAAGTGGTGTAGGTGCTGTTAGTGAGCGACTTCCAGGATTTCACCTGGACAGTTTGGCTCAATCCTTCTTCCTGTCAATGTTGCGCTTGTTTAAAATGTTGCCAACTTTATTCCCTGTGATCGCTTTCTCAGCTTAGTAAAAATCCACGATGGCAGTGTTTGGAGCAATGTCTTTCATTTCCTTCTGCATAACTTAACGTACCAGGTGAATGGGATTGAAGGAGAAACTAGATAAACATGGGAGGAATCAGAGGATGTTTCGCTGGTCGAGTTAGATGAAAATAGTTGAAAAGGTTCTGTCAGACCCCATTTGAAGTATCGTGAGCAGTTTTGAACTCCGTATCTAAGGAAGGATGTGCTGGCCTTGGAAAGGATCCAGAGGAGGTTCACAAGAATGATCCCTGGAATGAAGAGCTTGTCGTATGAGGAACGGTTGAGGATTCTGGGTCTGTACTCATTGGAGTTTAGAAGGATGAGGGAGGATCTTATTGAAACTTACAGGATACTGCAAGGCCTGGATAGAGTGGATGTGGAGAGGATGTTTCCACCAGTAGGAAAAACTAGAACCAGAGGGTACAACCTCAGGGTAAAGGGACGATCCTGTAAAACGGAGATGAGGAGGAATTTCTTCAGCCAGAGGGTGGGGAATCTGTGGAACTCTTTGCCACAGAGGGCTGTGGAGGCCAGGTCATTGAACGTCTTTAGGTTCTTGATTAATAAAGGGATCAGGGGCAATGAGGAGAAGGCAGTAGAATGGGGATGAGAAAAATATCAGCTGTTGTTGAATGGCAGGGCAGAGTCAATGGGCCGAGTGGCCTAATCCTATGTCTTATGGTCAAAAATGAATGGGAGGAGGCTCAAATGGAGCATAAGCACTGGCATGGACTGGCTGGGCCGAATGGCCTGTCTCTGTGTTGTACATTCTCTGTGATCAATTGTTCCTCCTGAGATATAGCTGACACAATGGGAGCAGATACGAAATTTTACATAAAATGAAGATCTATTCACCCACTTCCCATCCCACCAAGCAGGAACTGAACAGTTGAGAGCGATTCATTTGCCGGAAGAGAGTGCAAGAAACGTCGGAGCCATGCTGTCGGATTCCATTTTGCAACATAATGAGAATCACGTCCCTTTTATGACGTGTCTGCTACACCCTCTATCAATTCGTTTCAAAGTGATGGCCTGTTATTCCAGCACTCCAGGGCAGGACGCGCAACAAAAGCCCATTGCAGTTAATAGGGTGACAGGAAGTAAAGTCAATCCGTGGGCACATTACATGGATCGCTGATGGATGTGCCCGAGGACAGCACTAACAAGGATAGATGACTCATCACAACTGGCTGTCGGAAGCACAACTAGGCTTGAGGAGATTACACAGGAGTAACAATGAGCATAATTAGTGAACCTAATGCATATTCGAGCAGCAATGTCTCACTCTTGCTGCACACAAACTCTTACAGTGGGCAGACTTTAACTAAAAGCTTCAAAATTATCAGGAGCTTTAGTTTCCAGGGGCAGGAAGGACTACAAGGAAGAACACAGCTCCTTAAATGAACAAAGCCCAGTCCATTACACAAACCAACCTCCCATCCAGTGACTCCAGCTACACTTTGGTTTGATTTGATTTGATTTATTATTGTCACATAGACATAAAACATAGAACACTACAGCACAAACAGGCCCTTTGGCCCACAAGTTGCGCTGATCATATCCCTACCTACCAGGCCTATCTATAACCCTCAATCCCATTAAATCCCATGTACTCATCCAGAAGTCTCTTAAAAGACCCCGATGAGTTTGCCTCTACCACCACCGACGGCAGCCGATTCCACTCACTCACCACCCTCTGAGTGAAAAACTTACCCCTGACATCTCCTCCATACCTACTCCCCAGCACCTTAAACCTGTGCCCTCTTGTAGTGACCATTTCAGCCCTGGGAAATAGCCTCCGAGGATCCACCCTATCTGTGCCTCTCAACATCTTATAAACCTCTATCAGGTCACCTCTCATCCTTCGTCTCTCCAGGGAGACGAGACCGAGCTCCCTCAACCTATCTTCATAAGGCATGCCACCCAATCCAGGCAACATCCTTGTACGTGTTAACATGTGTCAATGTTCAGTGAAAAGTATTGTTTCTTGCGCGCGATACAGACAGAGCATACAGTTCATAGAAAAGGAAATGAGAGAGTGCAGAATGTAGTGTTACAGTCATAGCTAGGGTGTAATGAAGTCTTAGAAGCATAGAATAACAGTAAAAGATAGAATTAGAAGGTTTGCTGGGCACAGCTTGGAAGAAGTTACCTCGCTCCGATGCCATCTTGTAAAGAAAAACTTCCCGCTGCCTCGGCAAAGCAGCCAGCATAATCAAGGACCCCACACACCCCAGACATTCTCTCTTCCACCTTCTTTTATTGGGAAAAAGATACAAAAATCTGAAATCATATGCCAACCGACTCAAGAACAGCTTCTTCCCTGCTGCTGCCAGACTTTTGAATGGACCTACCTTGCATTAAGTTGATCTTAAGTTGAAGAGGGACAACCTGATTGAGCTGTTCAAGATCATGAGGGGCATGGACAGGATGGATAGGGAGCAGCTGCTCCCCCTTAGTTGAAGGGTCAGTTATGACGGGACACAAGTTAAGAATGAGGGGTGGGGGGTTTAGCAGCATTTTGATGAAAAGCTTTTTTTACCCAGAGGGTGGTGATGGTCTGGAATGATCTGCCTGGGAGGAGGGTGGAGGCGGGATGCCTCACATCCTTTAAAAAGTACTTGGATGAGTACCTGGCACATCATAACATTCAAGGCTACAGGCCAAGTACTGGCAAGTGGGATTAGGTTGGCAGGTTAGGGCCTTTCATGCGTCGCTGGGGATTGGATGGGCCGAAAGGCCTCTTCTGCACTGTAATATTCTGTGATTCTGTGATCTTTCTCTACAGCCTAGTGATGACTGTAACGATACAGTCTGCACCCTCTCCTCTCATTCTCCCCACGTACTCTACGGACAGTACGTTTCGTCTGTATAGCGGGCAAGTAACAATACTTTTCACCATGTACCAATACGCGCAGCAATAATAAGTCAAATCAAGTATAGCTGGCAAAAGAACCATAGGAGACATGAGGAAATGTCTGTTTTTTTTCAGAAAGAAATCCCACCAGCTTAAAGTCCAACAAGTTTATTTGCAGCAAACGCCCCATGCTTTTGGAACACGTTGTTCCTTCATCAGGTAGCTGGAACTCTTTCTGTTTTTCCCCATGTCCAATGCCGGCATCTCCACATCATGTTTTTTTTCAAACAGCGAGCTGTTATTAGACCATAAGTAGGTGCAGCAGGAGGCCGTTTGGCCCTTCAAGTTTGCTCTCCATTCAAGGCTGGGACTTTATTCATTGGAATTTAGAAGATTAAGAGGTGATCTTATTGAAACATTGTACGATCTAACAAAACCTCCTAGCAACAGTCCAACACCACAAACTCTGAGTTTGCCCATTTCCCACAGCCAGCATCCTTGTAATCTTTATGTACATATAGAATTCTGAAGCAGCACAAATACTGAGAGGTATTCCCCCTCAAGGGAGAGTCTAGGATTAGAGGACGGCCTCAGAATAAAGGGCACCAATTTAAGACAGAGATGAGGAAGAGTTTCTTCTCTCAGAGGGTTGTGATTCTTTGGAACTCCTTACCACAGAGAGCTGTACGGGAAGATTCCTTGTGTATATTGGCAGCACGGTGGCACAGTGGTTAGCTCTGCTGTCTCACAGTGCCAGGGACCCGAGTTCAATTCTGGCCTCAGGCCACAGTCTGTAGAGTTTGCATGTTCTCCCCATGTCTGCATGGATTTCCTCTGGGTGCTCTGATTTCCTCCCACAGTCCAAAGTTGTGCGGGTTTGGTGGATTGGCCATGCCAAATTGCCCCTCAGTGTTAGGGGGACTAGAGAGTAAATACGTGGGGTTACAGGAATAGGGCTTGGGTGGGATTGTGGTCGGTGCAGACTTGATGGGCCAAATGGCCTCTTTCTGTTCTGTAGGGTTTCTATGATAGTGATTGACAATCCTGGTATGGAATATTTGATATTTATATAGTTTGACAAATGGGACTAACATGGATATTAGCTGCTCACTATTCTGAATATCGACCATCAAAACATTTACAAACGTTTGTAAAAATAATACAAATATAATTGTCCTGTAAAGGGGAAATTAGATACTTCATCCTGCAAAGGGACAGGATATCCAACCTTCTTTCTATCCAATTGTTTTGAGTTTGTGCTTTTTTGAAACAGAGTCCAGTCTCAGTGTTTCGATTCATTAGCTTTGACCGTTCTCTTCAAAAGTTGAGAGTGTGTCATGAAGTGTGAAGTACGCAAAACTAGCACGAGTTTTTATACTCTGCTCCGTCCTGCCAGCCATGGCGATCCCTGTGCAGGGTAGGACGGAAACATTTTGCAGGCCATTTAAAAGTCTGTTGACCTGGGGAGGGAATTTCTGGTCTGGAGGATAAAGAGCACAGCCAGAAAAACCCACCGCGTGTGTCGGAGTGAGTTTGGTCCAACACGAGGATGTTTGCGTAGATTAATCTTTGAATTAGGGAGCAACACTCGCAGGGCGTAGATCCAGGCACGGCACAGGCCGTCTTCTCCTCAGAGACGTTAGTGCTGATTACTGGTCACTGCTGGGATTGTTGGACTTCGCCCCACCTCCCCTCCCCCACTGCTCCACCACCATCTCCCTGTTCCAAATGCTAACTCTTTCTGTTTCCTTACTTGCAATTTCTCAATATTTCTCACCTCGTTTTCTTCAGACTATTTTTGCCTGTTTTACCTTCTTTCACACGCGGTTTATAAAGACCATTCAAGACTGTTCCTGTGCTGAACAAAGCTTTGGAGCTGCACTCTTTATTGACAGGGAGAGAGTCTCACTTTGACATCTCCGCACACAAAGGAAACAGTTGTCCTTTTCAGCCTTCAGTAGATTGCCCATTTGTCAGAAACATCCAGGAGTACGGCACTCTCTGTGAGAGGAAATATACCTCAAGCACAGGATTCACTGAAAATATTCCAACTGTCTCATATCTGATAGAACGTTTTTGATAGAGTAGCGGGAAAGGAACAGTTTCCGGTGGCAGGAGGGTCAGTACTCAGAGGGTGCAAATTTAAGGTGACTGGCTATATATAAATGCATTTCTTATGGTTAAGCAGCAGGATGGTTTAAAGGGAATATTGGAATTGCAACGAGGTTGGAATCTAAGGATGATCATTGAAATCACTTATTTCACTTAGTCTGTATTTCATTGGTGTGCACTATTACGCCTTAGAAGATAATGGCACCGTGACACAGTGGTTAGCACTGCTACCTCACAGCACCAAGGACCCGGCTTCAATTCCCGGCCTGGGTCACTGCCTGTGTGGAGTTTGCACGTTCTCCCTGTGTCTGCGTGAGTTTCCTTCAGCTGCTTCAGTTTCCTCTCACAGTCTGAAAAATGTGCTGGTTAGGTGCATTGACCCGAACAGGCGCCAAAGTGTGGTGACTAGGGGGATTTTGCAGTAACTTCATCGCAGTCTTAATGTATGTCTTACTTGTGACTAATAAACAAACTTTAACTTTGCCTGTGCAGAGTTTGCACATTCTCCCTGTGTCTGCATGGGTTTCCTCCGGGTGCTCAGATTTCCTCCCACAGTCCAAAGAAGTGCAGGTTAGGTGGATTGGCCATGCTAAATTGCCTCTGAGTATCCCTAGATGTGTAAGTTAGAGGGTTTAAATGTGTGGGTTTACATGGATAGGGTGGGGATGGGCCTGTGTAAGGTGCATTTTTGGAGAGTCAGTGCAAACTCAATGGGCCAAATGGCCTGCTTCTGCACTTTAGGGATTCTAATGAAAGCTCTGGATGGGACCAGAACCCACCATCTGTTGTCTCTACAATGAGAGTGCGACCCTACTGATAAGTCCAGCTGTCTCTCTTGTGTTATTTTCTGAAGCTATGGACACAGAGCTTCCATAGTTCTGCTGCTGGGGGCTCAACCTTCTGAGTTAAGGAAAATCTGTCTCCCTCGCCTGTAACAAAGTCCACCTGATTTCCCTGTGTGGTAAATGAAGAAGATGAAAAATCAGGATGACGTTACTACTGTGTACAGTTCTGATCACTCTATTATAAAAAAGATTTTATTAAACTAGAAAGAGTGCAGAGAAGATTTACTAGGATGCTACCGGGATTGATGGTTTGAGTTATAAGGAGAGGCTGGATAGACTGGGACTTTTTTCTCTGGAGCGTAGGAGGCTGAGGGATGATCTTGTAGACATCTATAAAATAATGAGGGGCACAGATCAGCTAGACAGTCAATATCTGTTCCCAAAGGTAGGGGAGTCTAAAACTAGAGGGCATAGGTATAAGATGGGAGGGGAGAGATACAAAAGTGTCCAGAGTGACAATATTTTCACACAGAGGGTGGTGACTGTCTGGAACAAGTTGCCCAAGGTAGTAGTAGAGGCAGGTACAATTTTGTCTTTTAAAAAGCATTTAGACAGTTACATGGGTAAGTTGAGTATAGAGGGATATGGACCAAACGCGAGCAATTGGGACTAGTCTAGTGGTTAAGAAAAAGAACAGAGTGGACAAGTTGGGCTGAAGGGCCTGTTTCCATGCTGTAAACCTCTATGACTCTTCTACTGGCCGCCCCCTCCCCCACCAGCCTTCCTGCGGTCGGTTGAGCCCGGATGCAGGGGCCAGGTAAAACACCTGCCACAAAGTTCACTAATCCGCTCGGGTCTGTGACACTGTGTGAAACAGCGGGCTGCAGCTACCCAGATAAGAACGTGTCCATCTCACACGAGCGGAGACCTGCTCTGGGAATGTGTGCAGTTCCCCAGCTGTCGGTTCACAGCACACATCAAAGCCATCACCAACTTATAAATTAGTCCCACACGGCTCCAGGCAAAGCTTTGACAGACGCAACAAGCTAAGTAAGAGCAGTCCTCTAGAATTATTCCTCTCAGCTCACAGACAGCACTGCAGTGTCAGTGTAAATAAGGCAAAACTGTAAATAATTCAGTCTCTTCTTCATTCAAACGCACTTAAAGAGTCTGATGCTGAACAATTTAGTAGCCTCGGTGAAATAAAAATGGAATAATTTGTGTGCCCTACGTTGCAATCTGTATTCTGCAAATGTCACACAGCTTCACAACATCTACATTTCAATAGAATCAAAACAAAACTATGGAGGCAATATGTGGTACTGTGTCATCAAATCACGTCACTTGCTTTTTGGAGTAAATGATTTAGAGATAATTATCCTTAACTGAAGTGACACAGAAGTGTATAAGTGGGTACCTGACTAAGATTTGTGTGGTAATTATTAATTTCTAAGCCAGATGATATCACAGCATACAAATAAATAGAACTTTTGGCCAGGTCACTTCATGAAGCACAGTGGCACAGTAATTAGCACTGCAGCCTCAAAGCGCCAGGGACCTGGGTTCAATTCCCAGCTTGGGTCACAGACTGTACGTTCTCCCCATGTCTGCGTTGAGTTTCCTCCGGGTGCTCTGGTTTCCTCCCACAGTCTGAAAGATGTGCTGGTTACATACATTGACCCAAACAGCCGCTGGAATAGGGGAATTTCACAATAACCTCATTGCAGTGTTAATGCAAGCCTTACGTGTGACGAATAGATAATAAACTTTAAAACTATTCCCCCCACAGTCCGAAAGACAGTTAGGGTGCATTGGCCGTGCTAAATACTCCCTCAGTATATCCGAACAGACCAAGAGATTTTCACGGTAACTTCATTGCAGTGTTGATGTAAGTCTACTTGTGACACTAATAAATAAATTTTAAAGCAAGGAAAATGGTGACACAAATGCTTCATGATTGATTTTCTTTTACATCAACACTGTGATGATTTTCACGCCAACCGCAAATTATGTTTGTATAGAGCCCAAAACATGATGAGAATGTCCTGGGGTTGGACCCAAGCAACAAAAAGGCTGCAGTCGGGGCCTGTGAGAGAAAGCAAAACACCGCAGCTGCTGGAGACCTGAAGTAAAGCACCGAAGAAGAGTCTTTCTCCATTCATGGATGCTGCCAGACCTGCTGAGTTTTTCCAGCACTTTCTGTTGTTGTTTCATGTAAGGAAAAGCATCATTTAGACATGCGAGAAGAGCCTGCATTTATGTATAGATGGTGAAACATCCCAAGGCAGGCCACAGAAATGATAATCGGACAAGATTTGACACCAAACTACATAAGGGAATATCAAGGGGCGGCATGGTGGCACAGTGGTTAGCACTGCTGCCTCACAGCGCCAGGGACCCGGGTTCGATTCCGGTCTCGGGTGACTGTCTATATGGAGTTTGCGCGTTTTCCCCGTGTTTGTGTAAGGTTCCTCCAGGTGCTCTGGTTTTCTCCCGTAGTCCAAAGAAGTGCAGGTTAGGTGGATTGGCCATGAAAGACAGTAGGACTAGGGGGCACAGCCTCAAGATAAAAGGGGGGCGGTTTAGAACGGAGTTGAGGAGGAACTTCTTCACTCAAAGGGTGGTGAATCTCTGGAATTCTCTGCCCGTTGAAGTGGTGGAGGCTGCCTCGCTAAATATTTTTAAGACACGGGTTGATGGGTTTTTGATAAGAGAGGGGATTAAGGGTTATGGGGAGAGGGCGGGAAAGTGGAACTGAGCAGCGACAGGCATGATCTTATTGAATGGCGGGGCAGGCTCGAAGGGCTAGATGGCCTACTCCTGCTCCTATTTCTTATGTTCTTATAATAGCTGGGGTTACAGGAATAGGGCAGGTAAGAGGGATTGGATAAGCTACAGGGTCAGAGAGTTGCTATGGATTTGATAGGCCGAATGGCTTCTTCTGCACTGAAGGGATTCTATGACCCAGTGACCAAAACCTTGCTGTGATAGTTTGGTTTTAAGGAGCATTTTCAAGGCGGGACAGTTGAGAGGCAGAGAGGATTAGGGAGGGAGCTCCAAAGCTTCAAATCCAGGCAGCTGAAGGCACAGCTGCCATTGGTGGTGTGATTCTTGAGAATTGGAGGAGTTTTGAATAGTTTTGAGGAAGACGGGAAAGATAAGCTACAAATTCAAGTGTCTGGGGGGAGAGGTCGGGGGTAAGATGCCTAGAAGCTCTACCGTCAAAGATGGAGAAGACAAGGCTTGGTGAGCTGCAGGCTCAGATTGCCACATGGGATTATGATAGGTCAACAATAATAGAAATCTGGCTCATAGGAGGAAAAGACTGGGGACAATCTACCTGTCTACAGGGGTATCCAAGAAAGACTGACAAAGATTAAACAGAGAGTGAGGTAGCAGAAATGATCAAAGATACCATTACAGCATTGGAAAGGAACATAGAAACATTGAAGATAGGAGCAGGAGGAGGCCATTTGGCCCTTCAAGCCTGCTCTGCCATTCACCATGACCATGGCTGATCGTCCAACTCAATAGTCTAATGCTGCTTTCTCCCCATAACCTTTGATCCCATTCACCCCAAGTGCTATATCCAGCCCCCTCTTGAGTGCATTCAATGTTTTGACATCAACCACTTCCTGTTGTAAGGAATTCCACAGGCTCACTACTCTTTGGGTGAAGATGTGTCTCCTCATCTCCAGTACTCTGGTTTTCTCCCACAGTCTGAAAGATATGCTGGTTAGGGTGCATTGGCCATGCTAAATTCTCCCTAGTGTCCCCGAACAGGTGCCGGAGTGTGGCGACTAAGGGACTTTCACAGTAGCTACCTGCCGGGCCGAACAGTTTCCTTCCCCACTGTAGGGATTCAATGATTCTATGAAGTGCTGCTTGTGAGATCTTGCTATGCATAACTTGACTGCTGTGTTGCCTGTATTACAACAGTGACTACACTGCAAAAAATGTGTCACTAGGGTGGCACAGTGGCACAGTGGTTAGCATTGCTGCCTCAAAGCGGCAGGGACCCAGGTTCCATTCGTGACTTGGGTCACTGTCTGTGTGGAGTTTGCATATTCTCCCCATGTCTGCGTGGGTTTTTTCCAGTGCTCCAGTTTCCTCCCACACTCCAAAGATGTGTGGGTTAAGTTGATTGGCCATGCTAAATGGATCCTAGTGTCTAGGCGACTAGCAAGGTAAATGAGGGTAGGGGAATAGAACCTGTGTGGGATTGTGGTTAGTACAGGCTTGATGGACCAAATGGCCTCCTTCTGTACTGTAGGGATTCTATGATATTCTATGATGGTGAAGTGCCTTAGGACAGCTGAAAACCTTGCTTTTAGTTTTTATTTCCTGGAGGTATCAGAGAAATCCCAGAGGTTGGCAATGCCAGTCAGAGTTAAAATCACACAGGCATTCAGTTTTGTTTTTGATTCAAGCTGTAAATTTCTCATGTTCTCAATCTGTGCCTTTCTGTTGATGACAGTGAACAGGTCCCAGCCATTTTGATTTTCCAGGGGCTGTGGCCATGTGGAGGAGATCTGTGGTGCAATGGTAGCATTCCTATCTCTGAACCAGAAGCTCTGGGTTCAAATCCCATTCCAGGATTTGAAGGTCAAGGTAGGTGCATTCATAATGTTTTGATTTGATTTATTATTGTCACATGTATCAGCATACAGTGAAAAATATTGTTTCTTGCGTGCTATACAGGCAAAGCATACTGTTCATAGGGAAGGAAAGGAAAGACTGCAGATTGTAGTGTTACAGTCATAGCTAGGGTGTAGAGGAAGATCAATTTAATGCAAGGTAAATCCATTCAAAAGTCTGACAGCAGCAGGGAAGAAGCTGTTCTTGAGTTGGTTGGTACGTGATCTCAAACTTTTATATCTTTTTCCAGACAGAAGAAGGTGGAAGAGAGAATGTCCAGGGTGCGTGGGTCCTTGATTATGCTGGCTGCTTTGCCGAAGTAGCGGGAAGTGTAGATAGAGTCAATAGATGGGAGGCTGGCTTGAGTGATGGATTGGGCTACATTCAGATCCTTTGTAGTTTCTTGCGGTCTTGGGCAGAGCAGGAGCCCATACCAAGCTGTGAGACAACCAGAAAGAATGCTTTCTATGGTGCACCTGTATAAATTGGTGAGAGCCGTAGATGACACGCCAAATTTCCTTAGTCTTCTGAGAAAGTAGACAAAAATGCGGCAAATGTGATGGGTGGATGAGGGTATTTCATTTTAATTGCTGTATTCCATTACTGTAGTTGCATCAAATTTTAATAAATTAATTTAAAGAAACAAAAATATCAGTAGAAAATATTAGAGAAACTCAACAGGTCTTGCAGCATTTGTGGAGAAAGTTAAAGTTTAATCAATTATGATCAGAGATTCTTGACACTGAATTGAAATATAATCAATTTGAATGATTGCGGTTAAGGTACAGATCAGTTACGATCGAATTAAATGATGGAACTAGCTTGAGAGACCATTCCTGTTCTCGTGCTCCTGTGCTCAAATGTTGCCCAGTACATGCTGGGCATATTTGATTCCTTATATTACATTTATAAGGGGTTTAGAAGCTTAGGTTAGAGTCACTGGGTTGGAGTTATTTGTTGGCACGGTCCCACATTCTTGTGAGAGGATGGAAGTCGTTGTGAATGAGAAGGGCCCAAAGAGCAAATGCGGAGCGATGTGACAGCTCAAGCAGGAAGGAATGCTGGCTTGTCACATCAGCGAGCGTTTGGTAGCTGAATAAATGAAAACACTGTGTCCAGCAAAGGCTTGAACCTGTGAGGCATTTTCCCCTGGCATGGATTCTCGTGCCAGATCAGATATCCAAGCGTAGTCATCGCATGGCAGGTCAAACTTTCCAATCATCAGACTCATGCCCTGCTTGGTATACCCACTCATTCATGGCCATTCAATCCATCTAGCCTGTTCCGCCCATCGTTCACTGAGATCATGGAAGGGAGCAAAAGGAAGGGTTTGCATTTATATAGTGTCTTCTACGATGCCTCAAAGCATTTTACAGCCAATGAAAAGTTGTAATGTTGGAAACTCAGCAGTCAACTTGTGCACAGCAAGCTCCCACAAGCAGCGATGTGATAATGACCAGATAATCTTTTTTTTGTGATATGGGTTCAGGGACAAATATTGCCAGGGCACCATGAACCTATAAATATTTGTAAGACAGAGCTATCTAAATTCTTGATAAGCAAGGGGGTGTAAGGTTATCGGGGGGAACCTGGTAAATGTAGAGTTAAAGTTACAATCAGATCCACCATGAACTTACTGAATGACGGAGTAGGCTCAAGGGGCTGAGTGGCCTACTCCTCACGTGGCTAAGCCCTGATTCATAAGTTCATAAGATATAGGAGCAGAATTAGGCCATTTGGCCCATCGAGTCTGCTCCGCCATTCAATCATGGCTGATATGCTCCTCGTCCCCATTTTCCTGCCTTGTCCCCATAACCCTTCAACTCATTACCTGTTAAAAATCTGTCTAACTCCTCCTTAAATTTACTCACTGTCCCAGCATCCACCGCACTTTGGGGTAGCGAATTCCACAGATTCACAACCCTTTGGGAGAAGTAGTTTCTCGTCAACTCTGTTTTAGATTTGCGACCCCTTATCCTAAGACCTTTCGCCCTAGAATGCCCCAGAAGAAGAAGCATTCGCTCCACATCTGCTTCATCCATCTTTTTATCATCTTGTAGACCTCAATTTGATCTCCCGTCATTCTTCTACATTCCACAGAGGAAAGGCTAAAACTGTTCAAATCCCTTCATATGACAAACCCCAAATTCTTCTTTCAGTTGGTACCATTGGATTTTTTACATCCACCTGAGAGGGTACAGAGGGATTTAATTTAATGTCTAAATGGGAAAACCACAGCTGCAACTGTGGTGCACTCCCTCGGCACTCTAGATTTTCAAATTCTGTCCCTGAGTGAGGCGTGAAACTGAAACATTCTGACACAGTGGCAAAAGTGCTACCAAATGACACAGAGACCAGAAGCCTACCTTTGCCGCTAATCCCTTGTGGAATCAAAGAATCCCTACAGTACAGAAAGAGGCCATTCATACCAACAAGTCTATACTGGCCACAGTCCTACCCCAGGCCCTATCCCTATACATTTACCCCGCTAACCTACACTAAGGGATAACTTAACATGGCCAATCAACCCAATCTGCACATTTTTGGACTGTGGAAGGAAACCAGAGAAACCCACGCAGACACAGGGAGAACGTGCAGACTCCACACAGACAGTGGCCCCAAGCACGGGAATCAAACCCATATCCCTGGCACTGTGAGGCAGCAGTGCTAACCACTGTGCCACTATGCACTTTTGGTTAATGAAGAAACAATCTTTGTCTTAACACTAGGGATTGGCCAAGCATCAGCTGCCATTTGTGGGAGAGAGTTTCAAACATTTATTGTTCAATGTGTGAAGGAGTGCTTCACAATGAAACTGCTGAAAGTTCCTGCCTTATCAAATATTAGACGTAGAAACATAGACAAAGAAGATAGGAGTAGGAGGAGGCCATTCAGCCCTTCGAGTCTGCTCCGCTACTCATCACAATCATGGGTGATCATCCAACTCAATAGCCTCATCCTGCTTCTCCCCATACCCTTGGTGACACTGGGTGACACTACACCCTCGTCACTCAATGCTGGGAGTGAAACATGGCAATATTGGGATTTATGTCCAGCACCAGCTTATCATCTCTTCTGAGGTACACAGGTTGTTTCATGTTTGTAAAAGGTTATGACTGTTTGAGGTGTCACAGATTAATTTTTTTGTTACTTAGTGACTCAAAATCAAACGGCTTCCTAAGTGAAATGTTTGCCAGAACAATCATTGATCTGAAAAGGGTAAATAGATTAGTGGATGTAAAATGAGTGGCGCAAGCGAGACTCCCAGTTTGAAAGGCATGATGTGCTTTGATGTTTTCGTGCAGAGGGCCGAGGATAGACATTGGAAATTCTGCCCAGTTTTAATTAAAGTGCTTTGACGTCTGGTCACCTTCTATATTAGAATGATGAAAAGCAGGTTTAACGTGAACTGAAAACTTATCCAAATGTTCTGACACACTACACTGCCTGTCCGGCTTAGTATAAAGCGGCTCCTTATGCTTTTCAAGTTTCCATATCTCGTGTGACAGCCAAAACTATTTTCACTGCTTGTTGAAGAAATCACACTTTCCCTTTCTGCATCACCTGGATACATTCAGCATCCAGCAGACAGCTCCAGGCCTTGACAAAATTATAATGGCTGACTGTGGAGCCCTATGCGCTGTTGCTCTTTGGGAGTTTCAGGACACTTTAGAAGTTTGTGAGGGTGGGAGCAGTGGGACACACGGAAACAAGGAAAATGACGGGGAAATATTCTCAAATCTGTTCCTTGGAAAATCAAAAAAAAAGACTTGCATTTATATAGCACCTTTCATGACCACAGTGACCCACAATGCTTTCCAACTTTTTGAGTACCTCCCCCGTGTCTACGTGGGTTTCCTCTGGGTGCTCTGGTTTCCTCCCACACTCCAAAGATGTGCAGGTTAGGCGGATTGGCCATGCTAAATGCATGGGGTAAAGTGGATATGGTGGAGGGGAGGGCCTGAGTAAGATGCTCTTTTGGAGCATCAGTGCATACTTGATGGACTGAGTGGCCTCCTGCTGCTCTGTAGGAATTCTTTTACTGTGTGGTCAAGGTCTAGGAAAGTTGACAGCCAACACATGCACAGTAAGCTCCCACAAGAGTCAGAAAGTTGTGGGTTCAAGGTCTTTACCCCAGAGATGTGAGCAGAAAAATCCAAACTGATCTGTGGTGCTGTCTTTCAGATGAGACGTTAGACCTCATCTGCCTTCATCCGCAGTTGCAAAAATGGGGGGGCGGATCATGCAAAGATCGGTTGACCTCCGTCAGGATTTTAAGGTTTTGGGGGTAAGTGGGGTGAGAAAATCCCGCTCAGTGGGTGGGATTGCCTGACTGTTGCCACTGGCAGGATCTTTCACCCTGTCGGTGGTGACCCACCCATTGCAGATTCCCTGGTGGCACAGGGTGCAAACAATGGCAAACCCCATTGGCAGCAGCGGGACTGGAAAATCCTGCCACCGACCAATGGCCAGCTGTCCCTGCCAGCGCAGCTTTGATTTGATTTATTATTATCACATGTATTAACATACAGTGAAAAGTATTGTTTCTTGTGCGCTATACTAACAAAGCATACCATTCATAGAGTACATGGGGAGAACGAAATGAGAGAGTGCAGAATGTAGTGTTACAGTCATAGCTAGGGTGTAGAGAAAGATCAACTTAATGCAAGGTAGGTCCATTCAAAAGTCTGACAGCAGCAGGAAAGAAGCTGTTCTTGAGTCGGTTGATACGTGACCTCAGAATTTTGTATCTTCTTCCTGATGGAAGAAGATGGAAGCGAGAATATCCAGGGTACGTGGGGCCCTTATTATGCTGGCTGCTTTTCCAAGGTAGCAGGAAGTGTACACAGATTCAATGGATGGGAGGTTGGTTTGCGTGATGGATTGGGCTACATTCACAACCTTTTGTAGTTTCTTGCGGTCTTGGGCAGAGCAGGAGCCCATACCAAGCTGTGGTATAACCAGAAAGAATGCTTTCTTTGGTGCTTCTGTAAAGGTTGGTGAGAGTTGTAGCAGACATGCCAAATTTCTGTAGTCTTCAGTGAAAGTAGTGGGCTTTCTTAACGATCATGTCGGCATGGGTGGACCAGGACAAGTCAAGCCACAGGTTGGGGTTTGGGGCGGGGGGTGGGGGAGGGGTAGTCCCGCTTTATATAATTCCTATAAAAATGTAAGTATTTATGTCAATTTAGTGGGATGTGATGAATGTGGCTGTAACAGTATGATGTGGCTTGGATCATTGACTGTCTTCCAGCCAGTGCCTGTGTGTCTGTGTAATGTGAGAGAGCAAAGGGTCACACTCCGAGCCTTTGGGAAAGGCGGCAGGCTATTGTCAGAGTGCAATGTCAGCACATTTCATGCTTTGGTTCTCACAGGAACCGGGTAGTCTTGTGTCTCTGATTTTGCCACTGTGTAACTACTTGGCACAAGTCAATTCTTGGCTCCTGCTTCGGAAAAAGCTGAGTGTCTGCAGTCACTGTGACGAGATCGTTCTTCCGAAGTGAAGCTGCCGTGCATGGTTAACTGGAGTTTAAAGGAACATCGCACCTCCCACTTAAAGGAGACTGTTGAAGGGAGAGCAGGGACTCAGGTTTTGCTGCGTTGTCCACCAGGTGTAGAATGACCCCCCACACATGACCCCCACTTCCACCCACCACCCTGGAATTAAATGGATTGCACAACAGGAGGATATTTGTTGGGCAAAAGCCATTTTTGAAATTCATGTAGTTCAGTGAGCAGAGTGAGTGGAGCTTTGCACCAGTTAAGGTTTGGGCAGCAGATTTTTGGATGAGTTCCATGTGTAACAGGCATGGTGGATTGGCTGTCCTTTACTGACAATGGCCGGAACTTGACCGCCTTGCCGGCCAGGGAACCGGAGCAGGCAAGGGTCCGACAGCAGAAATTTCCACTGACCTCGGGCGGGAATTTCCGGTCTCGCCCGAGCGAGGGTGTAAAATCCCACCCAATGTCTGAGTTTCATCCTTCTTAAAAGCTGTAGGTTCTGGGATTCCATTGGATCATTTGGCACTGAGATGGATTAATTTCTGCTAGTTAGCCTCGTCAAGGGATGTGGAGCAAAGATCTTAAACTTTAAAATTCTTATTCTGGTTTTCAAAACCCTCCATGATCTTATCCCTTACAATCTCTGTAACCTCCCCAACCCCTACAACATTCCAAGATATATCTGTGCTCCGGTTCTGTCCCCTTCAGCATTCCTGACTTCATTGTTCCATCACTGGTGACCATGTCTTCCGCTAAGCTCTGGAATTCCCTCCAAAACCTCACCACCTCCATCTCCTCCTTGGACATGCTCCTTAAAACCCAACTCTTTGAACAAGTAGTTTGCTCATCTGCCCTAACATCCCCTCATGTGGCCTAGCATCCATTCTTGTTTCGATAATGCTCCCGAGAAGGCACTTTGAAAGACTTACCTGTGTCAAAGGTTCTGTATCTAGATGCTGTAAACAGAGTTGAGGCTTAGGTCAGTGATGATCCAATTGAAAGGCAGACTAGGCCTGATGGGCTGAATGGCCTCCTCCCTTTACCAACAGATAGGATTTTCCAGCCCCGTCCACTGCTGGGATTATCCAGTCCTACCGAAAGTCATGACTTTTGGCTGGCCTGTGAATCTCCCACGGTGCATCCCACCATGAGGTGAGGGGGGTGGTGGGTGGGGGGGCAGAAATTCCTGGCCTGTGGATGAGCTGGATTCCCCTGGAATCTCCTGATTTTGCACCGATAATTTTGGAGGAAATGCCAGATAACTGACCATGAGTGGAATTTTACTGGTACGCCCACCCCAGGTTCGTACGATTCCCCCGCCCGAGGCCAACAGAGAACGCTGTTCTCCTCGGGCCTCGTCCGCTCCTGGGACCAGGGTGGGTATGCCGGTAAAGGTCCAGCCACAAGCAGCCATTTCTGCTGGACGTCTGCTGAAGTTACAGCAGGAGATTGGGCCTCGCTCTCGAAATTCCAGTCCCACAAATCGGGAGAAGTCAGACAGCTTCTTTAAGGCTGGTAACTTTCGAAGCGTTCAGCTGCAGAAGCTGGTGACATGGGGGTTCAAGAATTCAAATGATCCAAAACTGACAAAAATAATCAGTGACAGATTTTCTTTCTTCCCTCGGGAGTCTGTGATCTGTAAACGACACAATTAGCTCAAATCTAAGCGCCGCTATGGGGGAAAAAAGACTGTTTATTCAACGTCTGTGTTTTTCACCTCAAAGAGAAACACAATTAAAATTAAAATTGGGCATTCATGGAACATTAGGGAATTTGAACGGACACAACTCCAAGACTTTTACTTTGCACAATGTCAGACTGAATGGACAAACAACAGCCGGAATTCTCCAGCCATTCACGCCCCGCTGACAACTGCCAGTGAGAATGGAGAATTCGGCACTCTGCCAATGCTCCAGTCACTGCAGCGGGACAGCTGGAAAATCCCAGCTGTGGGCGAGGTTGGAGAATTCAGCTCAACATGTTCGGAGTAACTGTAAATTTAGGCAATGGACACTCAGGTCTGATTGGTTGGTTTCTTAGAATCTCGGCAGGTTTGGCAGCGTCCGTGGAAAGAGAAACAGGGATAATGTTTCAGATTGATGACTTTCTCAGCCAAGGCTCAGTTTGTACGGTTCAGGGTTCAGGGGCAGCACGGTGGCACAGTGGCCAGCACTGCTGCCTCACAATGCCAGTGATCTGGGTTCGATTCCTGGCTCGGGTGACTGCCTGCGTGGAGCTTGCACGTTCTCCCTGTGTCTGCGTGGGTTTCCTCCAGGTGCTCCTGCTTCCTCCCACAGTCTAAAGATGTGTGAGTTAGGTGGATTGGCCATGCTAGATTGCCCCTTAGTATCAGGGGACTAGCGAGGGTAAATGCATGGGGTTGCGGTGATAGGACATGGGTGGGATGTGGTCAGTGCAGACTCGATGGGCTGAATGGCCTCCCTCTGCAGTGTAGGATCCTTTGATCCTATGGTAGCACTGTCATATTTCTAAGACAATGGGTTCAAGTGTCACTTTAGGACTTGAGCACATAAAGTTCAATGCTGACACTCCAATGCAACACTGACCACATGTTGCATTATTGGAGTCTGTTGGATGAGCTGATTTAAAGTTTATTCGTTAGTGTCACAACTAGGCTTACATTAACACTGCAATGAAGTTACTGTGAAAATCCCTTAGCCACCACACTCCGGCACCTGTTTGGGTACACTGAGGGAGAATTTAGCATGACCAATGCATCCTAACCAGCACATCCTTCTGACTGTGAGAGGAAACTGGAGCATCTGGAGGAAACTCATGCAGACATGGGAAGAACGTGCAGACTCTGCACAGACAGTGGCCCAGGCCGGGAATCGAACCCGGCGCTGTGAGGAAACAGTGCTAACCACTGTGCGACTGTGCCACCCAATCAAGAGTCCAAACTTTTTTAAAAAAATACTTCCATGGGGTGTGGGGATCACTGGCTGGGCCAGCCTTTATTGCCCCATCACTAATTGCCCTTGAGGTGGTGGTGGTGAGCTGCCTTCTTGAACCATTGGAGTCTGTGTGATGTAGGTACACCCACAGTGCTGCTAGGGAAGGTTTTCCAGGATTTTGATCCAGTGACAGTGAAGGAACTGTGAAGGGGCACTGAGTATAAAAATCCGCAGGTCATGCTACGGCTGTACTTAGTTAGGCTTCATTTAGAATATTGTGTACAATTCTGGTCGCCACACTATCAGAAGAATGTAAATGTTTTGGAGAGGGTACAGAAGAGGTTTACCAGGATGTTGCCTGCTCTAGAGGGTATTAGCTATGAGGAGAAGTTGGATAAACTTGGTTTGTTCTCACTGGAACGATAGAGGTTGAAAGGTGATCTCATAAATGTTTACAAGTTTATGAGTGGCAAGGACAGAGTGGATAGTCAGATGCTCTTTCCTAGGGTAGAAAAGTCAAGTACTCTGGGACATAGGTTTAAGGTGCATGGGGAAAAGTTTAGAGGAGATGTGCAAGGCAAGTTTTTTACACAAATGGTGGTGAATGTCTGCAATGTGCTGCCCGAGCTGGTTGTGGGAGCAGGTACGTTAGCAGCTTAAGGGGCATTTAGATAAATACATGAATAGGATGGGAATGGAAGGGTATGGACTCTGTAAGTGCATACGGTCTTAGTTTAGACAGGGCGCAGGTTAGGACAGCTGGAGAACCTGTTCCTGCACTGTACTTTTCTTTGTTCTTTGAATGGTAACATATTTCCAAGGCAGGATGGTATGTGGCTTGGAGGATAAATTGTAAGATCTGCCCTGGTAGGTGACTGCAAAACACCTGATATCACCATTTTGAAGAAAACTATAGAGTTCTCCTTGGTTATATGTGAGTTATCCCTGGTTGTGTGTGAAGTTACATTGTGCAATGAAGTTACTGTGAAATCGCCTAGTCGCCGCACTCTGATGACTGTTCAGGTCAATGCACTTAACCAGCACATCTTTCAGAATGTGGGAGGAAAGCGGAGCATCCGGAGGAAACCCACGCAGACACAGGGAGATTGTGCAAACTTCACACAGACAGAAATTGAACCCGAGTCCCTTGCACTGTGAAGCAGCTGCGCTAACCACTGTGCCACCTTGTCACCCAGGTTTTGGAGTTTGGACATGTCGTAATGTCGGGAGCTGCAGCAGCCAATTTGTTCACAGCAAGCTCCCACAAAAAGCAACTGTGATAACCAGGTAACCTCCCCTGGCGACGCTGGTGGCAGGGTTGATAATGGCCAGGATGTTGGGGAAACGTCCCCTGCTCTTCATCAAAATAACCCGGGTGGGGCTCACGTACGTCCGCTGGAGAGAGCAAGTTTAACATCCCAAACAAGACATTTTCTGCGTGTTCCCATTTGCGCACCGTGTATTATTGAGTCAAGGAAAACAATGTCTCACAGCTTGGTGCTTGAGAATGTTATTGCAGTTGCTTCCCCCAATCCCATAAATTACCATAACTGAACAATGGCGTGAAAATCAGTGGCAAGCCTATGAAGCCTTTGCCAGTTAAAGGACACCTCCAGCCTACCACTGAATTCATTCTGAGCTCTCTGCTCATTGTTTTTCCTCCACGCACTGCATCCTGGAAATAACTTAACCAGCCCAGCCGGTCGGAACTTTTAAGCTGAGTTACAAAATGCCACATGGTAAGTCGGACAGTTTTCTCTCCTTGTCAGTGTAACAGGATTTCCAGAACAGCGGCAGGGACATTCCATACCACAGGTGACCCAGTGAACAATAAAACAACAACAACTGATATTCATACAACACCTTCAACACTGAAAAATGTCCCAAGGTGCTTTGCAAGAGTGTTATTAAATAAAATGTGACACCGAGCACCGTAAAGAGCTATTTGGGCAGATGACCAGAAGTTTGGTCAAAGAGAGATGTTTCTATGGAGCTGAGAGAGAGGGATAGAGAGGTCTCAGCTGGGAACGCCAGAGCAATAGGGAGATGAAGACACAGCCATCTGTGATTTCATAGAAAATTTCATAGAATCCCTACAGTGCAGAAGGAGGCCATTCAGCCCATCAAGTGTGCACTGACTCTCTGAGAGTGCACATTACTCAGGCCCTATCCCTGTAACTCCATGTATTTACCCTGCTAATCCCCCTAATCTAACACACCCTCGGACACCAAGGGGCAATCTACCTCACCCGTGCATCTTTGGAGTGTGGGAGGAAACTGGAGCACCTGGAGGAAAACCCACACAGACATGGGGAGTATTTGCAGACTGCACACAGGTAGGTCACCCAAAGCTGGAATCGAACCCGGGCCCCTGGCGCTGTGAAGCAGCAGTGCTAACCACTGATGGAGCAGTTAAAAACGGGAGTGACGTCATTATTCAGAGACACCCTTATGTAGATTGCATTTTGTAATCTAGATGAATAATAGTTGTGATGTTGCAGTTCATTGAAGCACAAGGTTCAGGAAAGGATTAGACACCACACTTTACAACAGTATGCAATCTTTCAATAGAAAAAACTTGGGGTAAGAACTGACACACTTTTCAGCTCTGACGAAGGGTCATCCAGATTCAAACCCAGGCTCTATTCTCCCTTCACACCCTTGCATTAAGTTGATTTTTCTCTACACCCTAGTTATGACTGTAAAACTACATTCTGCACTGTCATGTTTCCTTCTCTATGAACGGTATGCTTTGCTTGTTTAGCATGCAAGAAACAATACTTTTCACTGTATGCTAATACATGTGACAATAATAAATCAAATCAAAATCAAATCAAAGTCAGACTTGCTGAGATTTTCCACTTTCTGTTTTTGCTTTACAATTTACTGGGGTGGCACAGTGGTTAGCACTGCTGCCTCACAGCGCCAGGGAGCTTGCCCCATACATCTTCTTTAAACCATGTCCCTCGCACGTAAACCTGTGCTCCTTAGTAATTGACTCTTTCACCCTGGGAAAAAGCTTCTGATTATCCACTCTGTCCATGCCCCACATTATCTTGTAGACTTCTATCAGGTCACCCCTCAAGCTCTGTTGTTCCAGTGAGAACAAACCAAGTTTCTCCAAACTCTCCTCATAACTAATGCCCTCAATACTAGGCAACATCCTGGTAAATCTTTTCTGTACCCTCTCCACATCCTTCTGGTTTCAGTAATAGCTAGGATGTAGAGAAAAATCAACTTAATATAAGGTAGGTCCATTCAAAAATCTAACAGCAGCAGGGAAGAAGCTGTTCTTGAGACAGTTGATATGTGATCCCACACTTTTGTATCTTTTTCCCAACAGAATAAGGTGGAAGAGAGAATGTCCAGGGTGCATGGGACACTTGGTGGCGCAGGCTGCTTTTCTGAGGGACTGGGAAGTGTAAATGGAATCAATAGGTGGGAGGTTGGTTTGCATGATGGACTGAGCTGTGTTCACAACCCTTTGTAGTTTCTTGCAGCCTTGATCAGAGCAGAAGCCATGCCAAGCTGTGATACATCTGGAAAGGATTCTATGGTGTATCTGTAAAATTTGATGAGAGTCGTAATGAACAATCTGAAAGTAGAGGCTTTGGTGGGCTTTCTTAATTGATGTGGAGGGGTCAGAACAGAAACTTGAATATCTCAACCATTTCCACTTCAGCGCATTGATGTAGACAAGGGCATGTTCTCCACTACACTTCCTGACATCGATGACTATCTCCTTTGTTTTGCGGACATTGAGGGAGATTATTGTCATCGCACCAGTTCACCAGATTCTCTATCTCATTCCTGTCCTCTGTCTCATCATTATTTGAGATCCAACCCACTATGGTGGTGTCATCAGCAAACTTGAAAATCAAGTTGGAGGGGAGCTTTGCTACACAGTGTTAACTGCGCAAGGAGAATAGTAAAGGAGTGAGGACACAGCTTTGCGGGACACCGGTGTTGAGGATAACTGGGGAGGCGGTGTCACTACCTGTTCTTACTTGTGGTTCAGATGGAACCAGGTACCCGAGAAGAAAGCAGCTCCCACAGAAATTGCCAGCAGAGAGGCAGCAAAATGGAGTAAGTGGCAGAAAGCAGACAACACCTGTTGGAAAGCTTCTTTATGTACCCGCCTGGCCATCTTTATCTCACCAGGGTCACATTTCAGAGAGCGTGTGGAAAATTCTATTGTTTGATCTGTTGCCACTTCAGACATAAATATTTGCTCACAAATTAAATATCATGCTGCACTCTGAAAGGTAGCTGACACTCTGCACACGTGAGGCATGTGACAGAAAATAGTCTTTTCCCAGGAGCTCCTGAAGAATATGTGTCAAAAGCACTCACTGGGCTGGATTTTGCAGTTGTAATGGTGATAAAATTGATAGCGTTCGCTATCATTACCCTGAGAAATGGGCAGCACTGTTTAGCATTTGATAATGCAGAGTTAAAGACAGAAATTCAGGAGTTACAGTGAATCCCACTCGTCTACCGTTTGTGTAGCTGAAGTCCTCGCAGATAAAAATCTTCTGAAATCGCTTCAGTCGATGTGGAATTCCACCTTGATGCTTCTTGATATTTATGCTATTTTGGTCTCCTAACCTCAGGAAGGATACACCCACCAAAGAGGGAATGCAGAAAAGGTTCACCAGACGGCGAGGGCTGGATAGAGTGGCCATGGAGAGGATGTTTCCACTAGTAGGACAAACTAGAACCAGAGGGCATAACTTCAGACTAAAGGATCGACCCTTTAAAACAGAGATGAGGAGAAATTTCTTCAGCCAGAGGGTGGTGGATCTGTGGAACTCTTTGCCTGAACAATCCCCATCCTCTCTGCTCAGTCTGGCTGAACTGGTTCACTCACTCAGTAATTTCTCCTTTAACTTGTCTCACTTCCTCCAGAGGAAAGGTGTGACTATGGGCACCCACATGGGTCCCAGTTTTGTCTCTCTCTCTTTATGGGCTATGTGGCACATTCCCTGTTCCAGTTCTTCTCCGGCCCCCTCCCACAACTCGTCCATCGATGACTATTTCGGTGCCACTCCATGCTCTCATCTGAACCTGGAAACAGTTATTCGCTGCTCCCAATGCGGTCTACTCTCCATCAGAAAGGCCAAACGCAGACCGGGTGACCGCTTTGCAAAACACCTTTGGTCCATCCTCTAGCAGGACCCAGACCTTCCTGTCGCTTGCCACTTCAACACGCCACCCTGCTCTCCTGTTCACATGTCCGTCCTTGGCTTTTTGCAATGTTCCAGTGAAGCCCAACGCAAACTGGAGGAACAGCATCTCATCTTCTGATTGGGCACTTTACAGCTTTCCGCACTGAACAATCTGGCAGTTTTGGCCACACCGGTTTTTCTTTTAAACACCATTGCTGGAATTTTACCGCCTCTCCCACCCCAGAATCAGGGTGGGCGTGACTCATAGAACGGCATTCTCTGTTGGTGGGAACCACGAACCTTGGGCGGGTGAAGCGATAAAATCCCGGCACGTAAAAGTCTTGATGCCCCACATGTTCTCCTGCCTGCTTCAGCAGTGCTCATCTTCACTGGTGGGGCTGCAGGCCAGATGTTGCTGCGAGCCCTTCCATTGGTTCTCTGGTTGGCACGCCATGCTTTCATTGGATGGCTCACCCAGAAGCAGTTTCTTAATTGGTCACCTTCAGGAAGATCTTGGCAGAGTTCACGTAACCGCCGCCATCGGGGTCGGGTGCTGTATTCCCCTTTGATGGCAGAAGAATTCCAAAGGCGCGAAGATTATGTCCAATGGGAGCAATGGACAGATGAAGTGGACCATTCAGTCCCTCAAGACTGCTCCGCCATTTGATAAGATCATGGCTGATTCATTTGGATTTCAGATTCCGCACTCCCATCTACCCCCGACAAAGTCTGATTCCCTTGCCGACATGAGCATCCAAAATAGGAGCAGCAGTAACGCTACAACGTCATCTCAACGGTGGGCTGATTCCTGGCACATATCCCAGGGTGAATAACTTGCCTCTGGCATTTCTTGGGGGTAATTTCCCAATTTTTCACTGTTCTGGGAGGACTTGCCAAACAGGAGCTGAACCGTCTGCCGTACATTCAATCACCAGATGTCATATGTGGCTTGGTGTCAACGTTTTGTCTGATAACGCTAAGAAGGATTTAGATCAGGAAAAATTATTTACACTGGTAGGAGGGTCGGCACCCAGGGGGAACAGGTCGAAAGTAACTGGCACAAGCTCCAGATGGGCAGATGAGGAGAATTATTCTTAACAACGTGAGCCGTTAAGATCTTAAATGCATGATCACAAAGGCTGGTGGGAAGCAGATTCAATAATAACTTCCAGATGGAAATTGAGTAAGTACCTGAGAATTAAAACATTGAAGGCTGCGGAGAAAGTTTAAGAATTCTTTCATTGAGGCAGAAAATGTTGATGGGCGGAATGGTCCTCTTCAGTATTCCACGGTTCTACAAATCTGAAGATCCTCTGTTATGCTGTGATGTTTGGTTCTATGTTAATGGCACTGCGTGTGCAAGGTTGCTGCAGTAAGTGTCTTAAGTTGTTCACAGATGCTGCAAGTGAATGAGGTTCCCAGCTAGAAAAGGTTCATCTTTCTATTGTCCAAAGATGTCAGTAGAAAAGTTCTGCAGTTAAGATTTCATGACAGACTTTGCTGCTTGTAATGCACTTAGAGAGCAGGGATGGGGTGCAGCAGGGGAGGGTGGCAGTATTACCCATACTTGCCATTCATAAGAACATAAGAACATAAGAAATAGGAGCAGGAATAGGCCATCTAGCCCTTCGAGCCTGCCCCGCCATTCAATAAGATCATGGCTGATCTGAAGTGGATCAGTTCCACTTTCCCACTTTCTCCCCATAACCCTTAATTCCCTTGTCTATCAGAAAGCTATCTACCCGTGACTTAAATATATTCAGCAAGGTAGCCTCCGCTACTTCAATGGGTAGAGAATTCCAGAGACTCACCACCCTTTGAGTGAAGAAGTTCCTCCTCAACTCTGTTCTAAACTGCGCCCCCCCCCCCCCCCTTATTTTGAGGCTGTGCCCTCTAGTTCTGCTATCCTTTCTAAGCAGGAGGAATCTCTCTACCTCCCTACCTCATTCACCTACTGAAGGTCCATTCAGTGACTTGGGGAAAGGTGTGGAGGAAAACTGGGATTCCTTTGGAGTTGAGTTTAGGTGCAATACTGACATATATTGCTGATGAGGAATTGGGTGGCATGGTGGCGCAGTGCTGCCTCACAGTGCCAGGGACATGGGTTCAATTCCAGTCATGGGTCACTATTTGCGTGGAGTTTGCACATTCTCCCCATGTCTGCATGGGTTTCCTCCGGGTGCTCCCGTTTCCTCCCACAGTCCAAAGATGTGTGAGTTAGATTGATTGGCCTTGCTAAATTGACCCTAGTGTCAGGTGGATTAGTAGGGTAAATGAGGGTTACGGGAATAGGGCCAGGTGGGATTGTGGTCCGTATAGGTGTGATGGGCTGAATGGCCTCTTCTGCATTGTAAGGATTCCAGAAAACCATCTTCAAGAAGGATCTGGACCCTCACTGGATTGACCAAGTACTAAGAGTTGCACTCCTCACCCTGTAGTCCCTCAATATTCTCTCTCCAGCAGCTCTGTGAATGGAAAACAACAACAAAAACTGCTGCTATATCAACTCAGTATTACCCCAGTCAGTTAGTTCCAATAGTCTGGGCCATTTCTGTTCATTGATGAGCCAACTTGCCCCTTTGATGGGACCTGCAAGTGTAGACCTGTCACTGCAAGTGAGGACTTTCTCATTTCTGGTGGTCCTGGATCTGATGCTCAGTGAGTAGGTGCCAGCCAGGGCATGGTCAGGGCTATTCTTGCTGCCAATGCATAAATTGGGAGTTTAAGCCGCATTTCGGAGACCTCACCACATAATCTAGGCAGATTTTGATTTGATTTGATTTATTATTGTCATATTAACGTACAGTGAAAAGTATTGTTTCTTGCGCGCTTTACAGAAGAAGAAGAACAAAATCAGCCCGGGAAACAGGCCCTTCGGCCCAACGAGCCCACGCCGCCATCTCAACACCACCAGTCCCCCTCTCCACCCACGACCCCTGTCTGATGTTTTATGGCCATCCAGATTGAGGGAATCTGATTTACGGACAATTTATTCCTGCCAATCAGCCTAACAGCACATCTTTGGGGTGTGGGAGGAAACCGGAGCACCCAGAGAAAACCCACGCAGGCACGGGGAGAATGCGCAAACTCCCACAGACACCGGGCCAAATCCATGTGTCTGCACAGCAATCAGTGATAGTCACTGAGCTGTCGTCTTGCCCAGTATCTTGTCCAGTTTAGGCACACACTAACGACATGAAGCACTAGAACATAGAACATAGAACATTACAGCGCAGAACAGGCCCTTCGGCCCACGATGTTGCGCCGACCAGTTACAAAAACAATGACCCACTAGCCTATACCAATCCCTTTTCGTCCATAAACCTATCCAGAGATCTCTTAAACGCCCCCAAACTAGGCGCATTTACAACCGCAGCAGGCAGGGCATTCCAATCCCTCACCACCCGCTGGGTAAAGAACCTACCCCTGACATCCGTCCTGTAGCTACCCCCCCTTAATTTAAAGCCATGCCCCCTCGTGCTAGCTTTCTCCATCCGAGGAAAAAGGCTATCACTATCCACCCTATCTAAACCTCTAATCATCTTATATGTTTCAATAAGATCCCCTCTTAACCGCCTTCTTTCCAACGAAAACAACCCTAAATCCCTCAGTCTCTCCTCATAGGACCTCCCCACCATACCAGGCAACATCCTAGTAAACCTCCTCTGCACCCTCTCCAACGCCTCCACATCCTTCTTGTAATGCGGGGACCAGAACTGCACACAGTACTCCAAGTGCGGCCGCACCAGAGTAGTGTACAGTTGCAACATTACACTGCGACTCCTAAATTCAATCCCCCTACCAATAAACGCCAAGACACCGTACGCCTTCTTAACAACCTTATCTACTTGATTCCCAACTTTCAGGGATCTATGTACACACACACCTAGATCCCTCTGTTCATCCACACTATTCAAAGTCCTCCCGTTAGCCCTATACTCGACACATCTGTTGCTCCTACCAAAGTGAATTACCTCACACTTCTCCGCATTAAATTCCATCCGCCACCTCTCGGCCCAGCTCTGCAACCTATCTAAGTCTCCCTGCAGACTATGACACCCTTCCTCACAATCTACCACACCTCCAATTTTGGTGTCATCAGCAAATTTACTAATCCACCCAACTATACCCTCATCCAGATCATTAATAAAAATTACAAACAACAGTGGCCCCAAAACAGATCCCTGAGGCACACCACTCGTAACTGTACTCCATGATGAATATTTACCATCCACCACCACCCTCTGTCTCCTATCTGATAGCCAATTCCTGATCCAACTTCCTAGATTACCCACAATCCCATACATCTGCATTTTCTGCAGAAGCCTACCATGGTGAACCTTATCGAACGCCTTACTAAAATCCATGTATACCACGTCAACTGCCTTGCCCCCATCCACCTCTTTGGTCACCTTCTCAAAAAACTCAATAAGGTTAGTAAGGCACGACCTACCCGCTACAAAACCATGCTGACTATTTCTAATCAATTCATTACACTCCAAATAACTATAAATCCTATCCCTAATAATTTTTTCTAAAACCTTGCCCACAACAGAAGTAAGACTCACCGGTCTATAATTCCCGGCAAAGTCTCTGTTCCCCTTCTTAAACAATGGGACAACATTCGCTATCCTCCAATCCTCCGGGACTACACCAGAGACCAATGACGACCAATCTAGGCCAATCTCGAACAACCAAGAGCAGCCCCAGTACGACCCATCGTGTGTATGCCCCTCGTTGGACACGAGGTGGACCGACAAAACATACCGTTCATAGCTAAGGAAACGAGGGTTGCAGAATGTAGTGTTACAGTCATAGCTAGGGTGTAGAGAAAGATCAACTTAATGCAAGGTAAGTCCATTCAAAGATCTGATAGCAGCAGGGAAGCGGCTGTTCTTCAGTCGGTTGGTACGTGACCTCAGACTTTTGTATCTTTTTCCTGATGGAAGAAGGTGAAAGAGAGAATGTCCGGGATGTGTGGGGTTCTTAATTATGCTGGCTGCTTTGCCGAGACAGCGGAAGTGACAGATACTCCAATACAATATTGAGGGAATGCAGCACTGTTGGAGATGTCACCTTTCAGATAAAACATTAATTGGAGGCATTATCTCCCCTCACAGTTGGAGAGAAATGATCCCCATTGCTATTTTAAAGAAGAACAGGGCCACCGGACAATCCATGCTGTTCCTGTGGCTGATCCAGCTAAGCTTTAGGTTGATGGTGACCACCAGGGTGCTGATGGTGGGGTCTTCGTAGCACTGGTTGTTATTCATGGCGGAATCCACCATGGGCCAGCCACAAGTCCATTGCCTTTTTGCAGGACTGGATAATCCTGCCACTGATGGTCAGGGGAGGTGTGTTCATGTTGGACATGGCCAATCTTGGCAATTATATCATAGAACCACAGAATCCTTACAGTACAGAAGGAGGCCATTCAACCAATCAAACCTGCACCAATAACAATCCCACTCAGGCCTATCCCCATATCCCCCCACCTATTTACCTACTAATCCCCCCCCCGACACTAAGGCTCAATTGAGCATGGCCAATGAAACTAACCCGCACATCATTGGAATGTGGGAGGAAACCGGAGCGCCTGGAGGAAACCTAGGTAGACGAGGAGAGAATGTGCAAACTCCACACAGACAGTTATCTGAGGCTGGAATTGAACCCGGGTCCCTGGCATTCTGAGGCAGCAGTGCTAACCACTATGCCACCATGCAATCCACATGCCATATATCTACCCATGTGAACTCAGACATTGAATCCCCCTGTATTAGGCTGGTGCATTATTGAAGAAGTTGTGAATAAAAGTACAAGCTGTAAAATTGCCAGCCTCCCCTCATTATCACCCCCCCACCCCTCATCTCCTCCCCACCACGCCCCTCCCCCACTAAAACAAGGCAGGCAGGATTTCATGTCTTCTACACCATCCTTAAAGTTACAATGCTCAGAGTGGAATGGGCAAACACAAATCCATTCCCTGCTTGCTCCAAAAACCAAATTCAAAATCCAATTGCATCCAATTCATGGTCCGTCCAGGGGAGACAAACAAGATCCAAGATGAGGCACTGCACCCCATCCTGTGCTTGGTCTGAACTTCTTCTTAGCCAAAAGGCTGAGATGTTTCTGGTCATGTACATGGACTGTTATTGATGACCTGCAGAGGTATTTGGTATTTTGGTTTGGCTGCTAGATGGGTCCATTCGTTGCAGTGTGAGTGCCACATTATATAGAGAGTACCTTCTGTCTGACTTTAGCTCCACAAGGACTACACATTGGTCACTGCTGTTAGGACATCCCAGGAAGTTGCCTGGTATGGAGGGCATTAGTTATGAGGTTGGAGAAACTTGGTTTGTTCTCACTGCAACGATGGAGGTTGAAGGGCGACTTGATAGAAGTCTACAAGATTATGAGAGGCATGGACATTTTGGTAGGACAAACTTGAATGTGGATTACAGGATCAACGGCAGGGTTCTGAGGAATGTGGAGGGACAGAGAGATCTTGGGGTTCATATCCACAGATCTATGAAGGTTGCCACTCAAGTAGATAGAGCCATGAAGAAGGCTTATAGTATGTTAGCGTTTATTAACTGGAGATTTGAGTTTAAGAGTCGTGGGGATATGCTGCAACTATACAGGACCTTGGTGAGACCACATTTGGAATATTGTGTGCAGTTCTGGTCACCTCACTATATGAAAGATGTGGAAGCATTGGAGAGAGTGCAGAGGAGATTTACCAGGATGCTTCCTGGTTTGGAGGGTAGGTCTTACGAGAAAAGGTTGAGGGAGCTGGGGCTTTTCTCTTTAGAGTGGAGGAGAATGAGAAGTGACTTAATGGAAGTTTATAAGGTGATGAGGGGGATAGATAGAGTGAACGTTCAGAAACTATTTCCTCAAGTGGATGTAGGTGTTACTAGGGGGCATAACTATAAGGTTCATGGTGGAGATATAGGAGGGATGTCCGAGGTAGATTCTTCACTCAGAGAGTGGTTGGGGTGTGGAATAGACCGCCTGTTGTGATAGTGGAGTTGGACACTTTAGGAACTTTCAAGCGGTTATTGAATAGGCACGTGGAACACATCAGAATGATTGGGAGTGGGGTAGATTGATCTTGGGTTCGGACATAGCTTGGCACAACGTCGAGGGCCAATGGGCCTGTACTGTGCTGTACTGTTCTATGTTCTATGACACAGTGGATAGTCAGAAGCCTTTTCCCAGGGTGGAAGAGCTAATTATTAGGGGGCATAGGTTTAGGGTACAAAGAGCAAGGTTTAAAGGGGAGGTTTTTTACATAGAGGGTGGTGGATACCTGAAACTCTCTGCCAGGGAAGGTAGTGGATACGATAGTTAAGGGGCATCTGGACAAATATATGAATAGGATGGGAATAGAGGGGTAAGGTCCCTGGAAGCGTAGGGGGTTTTAGTTCAGACAGGCAGCATGATCGGTGCAGGTTTGGAGGGCCTGTTCCTGTGCTGTAATTCTCTTTGTTCTCTGCCTCTTAGATGATTTTGAAACTGACTAATTGTCGCATCTTTTTTTTTAACTAAGGCAGTGCTATGTACTCATGGGCGTGAAAAATTTTAATTTCTAACACTTATGTGGCAGATCACATAACCCTGAGCCCCCCCATTGAGGCAAACTGCCCACGGACAGCACACTGAGCAGTGGGCTTTACACTGCCATCATCTAAACTAGCTGCAGGATGATGTTTACGTGATGCCACGCTCAGAGGAAATGGGTTAATCATGCATCACCATCGCTGTGCCTGTTCAGGAGCTCTGTCCAATCTTTCACCCCATAAAGAGGCAATGTGAGAGAGAGCATGAAAGGGAGACAGCAAGAAGACATTATGGGAGAAAGGAAGATTTCCTCATTTTAATTTGATTAAAATAATCATGTGTTTGAAGGAAGCTTCTGAATGTTGGGGATGCTTGGGAGTGATGGAGACTTTGGGGGAACAAGGTGGAGGGTTAAGGGCGAGGGCAGGATACAGGTGTCAAGTTCAGTTGGGAGGAGATAGATTTAGTGAAGGGAGTGAAGCTGTGATTGGAAGGGGCAAAGGCCGTGGATAAAGTGGGTGGGAAAAGGACCACTGGTAAAGCAGCTATTGATGGCAGCTGCCCTGTAACCCCTTGACCCCAAATACAACATCAAGGCTTTTAGTGAACTCTTACTCCAACACACAATGTGATAACACTCAACAACTTACAACTCAAGTAGTGAAGCAGGAAAGGGGGAAGGAATTTAGGGCAGAGTTGCAGAGAGGGGCAGCAAAGGGAAGCAGGCATTAAGTCGCTTCAGCCTCCAAATTAGCTTGTGTACGTGAGACTGGCTAGTAATTATTAGAGCTCTTGCACCAGCATGTACTCCCTGTTTACAAACCTTACTGCCATTCACATTCATTATACACCGACGTTAATGTTTCCTAGGTATTAATTCCTATATCCACACCTATAATGGGAACTTGCCAAATTGAAATGACAATATCCCAGCAAAGCTGACTTTATTTCCATCATTTGTGTTTTCCAAGTCACCTGCCTGCACTGCGGAAAAATTCTCTGCTCTAACAAGATGACCTTGGGGGTGAATTTTCCCATCCCGCCCGCCATGGGAATCATAGTGGGAGCAAATGTCCATTGACCTTGGGCAGGGTTTTCCAATTTTCAGGCAAGCATAGCAGGAAACCTCTCCCCGTTTTCCTACAAAACTATAAATACAAGGAAGGACAGCATATATGCCTTTACATTAGAATCTCATTTCTATCTGGTTGTCCCTGGTACAAAAATTTCTCAGCCTGTCGCTTCATCCTACTGGAATAAACTTGGTGATGACTCATCATGTGCAATGAGAGAATGCGACATTCAATTTTCTGTTCAAATATTAATTCCGGATCTAACTCAGATTAGTTTATTACGTAAGTGACCTAAGGCAGAAAATCTTTAGACATTCTTTGCCCCAAATCCTTCCTGCACCCTATTTCTGGCAGTGGCAAGTCTGATACCACACTCCTCTCCACTCTGTGTCATTAAAGGACCAAGAATGTGTTCAAAAAAGATCCTTTAAAGGTTTCAAAGCAGCCCTGTGAGTGCTGCTGGTTTGTTGGAAAATGCACCCAGCATTCAGCCAGGTTTCTTGTGCATGGCAAGTGTATGTAGGAAATGCATTAACATATTGCTGATGCTATGAAAGAATGAAAGATCATCAAAAGCAGGACAAAAGCAACCTGGACAATTTCTACCCTATCACTGTATTCTCAATCATCAACAAAATAATGGAAGGCATCACTGAGGATCCTATCAAGCAGCATTTAATCAACAATAACCCTCTCATGATGCTCAGTTTGGATTCCACCAGGGTCACTCAGCTCCTGACCTCATTACAGCCCTGATCCAAACATGGACAAAACAACCTGAAGAGGGTTGAGGTGCAAGTGACATCAACGCAGTGTTTGGCCAACTGTGGCATCAAGGAGCCTTAGCAAAACTGGAGTCAATGGGAATCGGGGAAAAACTCTCCACTAGTGGGAGTCAGACCTGGCACAAAGGTCCAGGGAGCAGGTCAAAGGCTCGGAATTCTGCAGCAAGTAATTCATGGTTAGCACTGCTGCCTCACAGCGCCAGGGATCCGTTTCGATTCCTGGTTTGGATCACTGTCTGTGTGGAGTTTGCGCATTCTCCCTGTGTCTGCGTGGGTTTCCTCTGGGTGCTCCAGTTTCCTCCCACAGTCCAAAGACATGTGGGTTAAGTGGGTTGGCCATGCTAAATGGCCCATTAGTGTCAGGAGGACTAACTAGGGTAAATGCAAGGGGTTATGGGGATAAGACCTGGGTGGGACTCTATTGGCCGAATAGCCTCTTTCTGCACTGTAGGATTCTCTGATTCTATGATTCTGACTCCCCACACCCTGCCCACCATCATAGATACAAGTCAAGGGTATGTTGGAATATTCTCCACTTGCCTGGATGGGTGCAGCTCCAACAGCACTCAAGCAGCTTGACACCATCCAGGATAAAGCAGCCCCGCTTGATTGGCATTCCATCCACCACTTTAAACATTAACTCCCTCAATTACTGACACAGAATGTACCATCCACTAGATTCACTTCAGCAACTCACCGAGTTCAACAGCACTTTCCAAAACCTCTACCACCTTGGAAGTCAAAGGCAGCAGACACATGGAAACACCACCTGCAAGATCTTCTCCAAACCTCATACCACGCTGACTTGGAACTATATCATCATTCCTTCACTGTCGCTGGGTCAAAATTCTGTAACTGTGGATGCATCTACATCACATGGACGCAGTGGTTTGAGATGGCAGCTCACCATCACCTTCTTGGGTAGTATCAGGAATGGACAATAAATGCTAGTCTAACCAGCAATGGTCATATCACGTGAAAGAATAAAAATGTACTCACTTGGATTTGTTTTGAGTTTTATTTCCTTAATCCTGCTTCTGGCGCCTGTGTTTCTTCCTGCTTCATGACCCTCACTTTCACAAAGTGACTCAAAGGGAAGGAAAATCTCCTGTCCAGGACAAACACTGACTCAGCTACAATATATTATACTTTTATCATTCACCTATATAAAAACATTTTTTTATTAATTCATGGGACATGGGTGTCACTGGCTGGCCAGCATTTATTGTCCATCCCTAGTTGCCCTTGAGAAGGTGGTGGTGAGCTGCCTTCTTAAATCGCTGCAGTCCATGTTCTGTGGGTTGACCCACAATGCCATTTGGAAGGGAATTCCAGGGTTTTGGCCCAGTGACTGCAAAGGAACAGTGATATATTCCCAAGTCAGGAAGATAAGTGGCTTGGAAGGGAACTTGCAGGTAGTGGTGTTCCCATGTATCTGCTGCCTTTGCTCTTCTAGACGGAAGTGGTCGTGGGTTTGGAAGGTACTGTCTAAGGATCTTTGATGAATTTTTGCAGTGCATCTTGTGGATAGTACACACTGCTGCTACTGAGCATCAGTGGTGAATTCCATGCAATTCAACTGAATATGTATGACATGAGTGCAAGCATTATACACATACTATCTGCATATATATACACACACATACATGAACATTGTATCACAACATTGTATATTAATTAAACTTCCATTTATGTTATTCATAAATTTGTGCAATAGAACTTTTCAATATATGTGAAATTTTAAATTACAAATTGCAATTTCCAAATAATTTCCATGTGTGACTTAATCTCTTCTATATTATTTTTGATGAACATTCCTTTAGTTCCTCCAGAATCTAAAATATGCCCTAAGCCTCCCATCCATTGACTCGGTCTACATTTCCCGCTCCCTCGGAAAAAGCAGCCAGCATAATTAAGGACCCCATGCACCTGGACATTCTATCTTCCACCTTCCTCTGTCGGGAAAAAGATACAAAAGTCTGAGGTCACATGCCAACTGACTCAAGAGCAGCTTCTTCCCCGTTGCTGTCAGAATTTGGAATGGACTCACCTTGCATTAAGATGATCTTTCTCTACACCCTAACTAGAACTGTAACACTACATTCTGCACTCTCTTGTTTCCTTCTCTACGAATGGTATGTTTTGTCTGTATATCACACAAGAAACAATATTTTTCACTATATGTTAATACATATGACAACAATAAATCAAATTAAATCAAATCAAATAATGTATTCTTTTATATTATGGATGACCGTGCACTAGCTGCTGGTCCAGAGCTGGACATGCAATGCGGCATGCATGTATTCTCCAATACAATGTATAAGGAAGTTAGGCACAATGCAGCTGCAGAACAGACTAATCTCAAACTCAAGGTCTCAGTGTATGGCCAGAAACTGTGCTGTGGATAAGTTCACATACTGCGACAGCACAGACTGAGGCACATACGGAGATACTAGAGCAGCTTGGTCATAGTGACAGGTTTTAAGAGGCATTTGGGGAGGGTATTCCAAAGCTTAGGGACTAAGCAATGGAAAGCATGGTCACCAAAGGTGGAGCATTTAAAATTGGGGATGCTCAAGATGTCCAAATCCCAGGAACGCAGGTACTTCAAAGGATTCTAGAGCTGGAGGAGGTTTGAGTTGGGGAATTAAAAGCCATGGAGTGACTTGGAAACAAGGATGAAAATTTCAAAATGGAGCCATTGCTCTACTGAGGACAAACAAAGTCAACAAGCAGAGTAGTGATAAGATGAAACTTGGTGTGAGATGGGACAGGAAGCAGCTACAGTTTATGAAATGTGCTTGGAAAAATCAACTCCAAAGGTTACAAAGGTGAGGATGATGATTTTAATAACAGATGAGTTGAGGCAGGGCAGGCTCAACAATGTTATGGAGTGGAAATAGGAGGTCTTGAATAAGACCATAAGAATTAGGCCACTCGGCCCATCAAGTCTGCTCTGCCATTCAATCATGGCTGGTATCTTTCTCATCCCCGTTCTCCTGCCTTTTCCCCATAACCCCGACCCCCTTGTTAATCAAGAACCTATTTATCTCTGTCTTAAAGACACTCAATGACCTGGCCTCCACAGCCTTCTGTGGCAACAAGTTCCACAGATTCACTGCTCTTTGTCTGAAGAAATTCCTCCTCATCTCTGTTTTAAAGAATCGTCCCTTTAGCCTGAGGTTGTATCCTCTGGTTCTAGCTTTTAAACGTCTCTCCATGTTTACTCTATCCAGGTCTTGCAGTACCCTGTAAGTTTCAATAAGATCTCTTCATTTCAGGGATCATTCTTGTGAAGCTCCTCCGGACCCTTTCCAAGGTTAGCACATCCTTTCTTCGATACGGGGCCCAAAACTGCTCACAATACTCCAATTGGTGTCTTAACAGAGCCTTATACAGCCTCAAAAGTACATTCCTGCTCCTGTATTCTAGGATATATGGCTCAAAGTTCATCTCTGGGTCAAGTACAACACGGGGGTTGTGCACAGTCAGGGGCTGAATTTGGATTGCCATAGATCATAGAATCTACAGTGCAGAAGGAGGCCATTTGGCCCATTGACAACAATTTCATCCAAGTCCTATTCTCATAATTCCAAGTATTTACCCTCCTGATCCCCCTGACACTAAGGTAAATTTAGCACAGCCAATCAACCTAACCCATATATCTTTGGACTGTGGGAGGAAACCAGGGCACCTGGAGGAAACCCACGCAGACACGGGGAGAATGTACAAACTCCATACAGGCTGTGACCCAAGGCTGGAACTGAACCCGTGTCCCTGCCGCTGTGAGACAGCAATGCTAACCACTGTGCCACGTCCCGTCCAGCTGACTTCAGTTTGACCACTGAAAACACCTTGGTGTTGGCAAGGAGGTCAATGAGTGAAAGTGAGGTGGAGATTGAGTGAGAAGTGTTTCTGCCAATCCCACCTTAAAAACTGTGGGTAACATTTGTGAGGATTTTGTCACTGACAGACACAAGTCAGCAGTTGGCAATGGAACACTTCCATTTTAAGAACTAGCATTAAGTGCCTCGGTTTGTCAATGCTTGAATGGGCTGCATTAGAAATCAAATCCACGCTCATAATTTCTGACGGACCAACGTCCCAGTCATCTGGACCAAGACAGAGACAACAAGCAGAAGAAGCCAGGTTTTCGCACTGAGGGAAAATTACCACCACAGGCTACTCTCACGCATCTGTATCCGTGATCAAAGAATGAAATTGCAAAATTGCACAGTTCCAGCTTGCCCTCTCAGCTACTTTAAGACGCTTGGCAAATTAGTGGAACTGAGAAGCAGGGAAAGTGCATATTTCCAAACCCATCCACTGAGTAGCTGAGACACACACACCAGGCAGTCCCACCTTTGTTCTCTGGGCTGCTCTCAGTTAACTGTGCTTAACATGAGCAAAAACATCACTAAAATCAGTTTCAGTGTTTAACTTATAGCAATTAACCACACACAACTGGCTTCTAGTGACTCCTACTGGAGGATGTAAGGTGAGGACTGGCCACTGACTTGCCAGCACTCTGTTGTTCCTCCTGAGGTTACGTATGGAAAATAAACACCCATTTCAGCCACACTTAGTCTTCACAATGTGGTAGGGAGGGAATATCCTTGAAGGATCAGGGAGAGAGGGTTCTTTTTTGCACTTAACACCACAAAATAGGGCTGATTGCATGAATCTGGCCATGATTTCAGTCCAGCAATTGTCACACATTTTGGGGAAAAAAAAGCTATTTCTTGGTTTGGAGTTACTGGTCCTTTCAGACCCAACAGCCTCACAACCATTTAAGATCTCTGCACTCCTCCAATTCTGGCCTCTTGCACACCAACACTTTGACCCGTTCACATTAGGCTGCCATAACTTCATCTGTCTAGGCTGTGAAGTCTGGAATTCTTCCCCACTTCTACCTTTGTGGAATCTACTTCCGATCAAACTTTCTCCCTAAAAAAATCTCCCGAGGTTACGTGCTGTCAAATTTTACTTGGCATGGCCCTTGTAATGCGACTCAAGAGAGCTTAAAGTTTTTAGGTGTCCAGATCACCAACAACCTGCCCTGGTTCTCCCCCCCATACTGACACTATAGTTAAGAAAGCCCACCAATGCCTCTACTTTCTCAGAAAACTAAGGCAATTTGGTATGTCAGCTACGAATCTCACCAACTTTTACAGATGTACCATAGAAAGCATTCTTTCTGGTGGTACCACAGCTTGGTATGGCTCCTGCTCTGCTCAAGACTGCAAGGAACTACAAAAGATTGTGAATGTAGCCCAATCTATTATGCAAACCAGCCTCCCATCCATTGACTCTGTCGACACTTCTTGCTGCCTCGACAAAGAAGTCAGCATAATTTAGGACTCCACACACTCCGGACATTCTCTCTTCTACCTTCTTCCGTCGGGAGAAAGGTACAAAAGTCTGAGGTCACTTACCAACCGGCTCAAGAACAGCTTTCTTCCTGCTGCCATCAGACTTTTGAATGGACTTACCTTGCATTAAATTGACATTTCTCTACAACCTAGCTATTACTGTAACACTACATTCTGCACTCTCTCGTTTCCTTCTCTATGAATGGTCCGTATAGCGCGCAAGAAATGATACTTTTCACTGTATGTTAATACATGTGACAATAATAAATCAAACCAAATCAAAATCAAAGGGAGTATAAAAGGTCACTGGCAACATTGCACAGATGCACCAACAGTACCCCAGTAAATGCATAGTACATTGAATACTGCACCTATTCTTCATGTATGGGAATTGAACTGAAGTCAAAAGTAATGTTCTAGTGAGATAAATTTAGTTATTATGCAAAGTGAAAACCTACAGTAAATTCTGCCGGACGGGAAGCAAACATGTTATTGTGCCAAGCCAAAACTTAATCTTCTTTACTTTCTATTTGTATTAGGTTAAGTCAGGCTAAGTGGCAACAAGCCACTTGGTTGCTGACCAACTGCAATTGGCTTCAGTAGATTAAAGAGGAAATCCCGCTGTTTTTTTAATTGGTGCTATTGGGAGTTAGTTCCAGATTTTTTCAACGTGGTCTGTTTACAACATACAGGGCTGCAATGCCCAGGATTTTAATCAGAGTCCATTTGGATTTCAGCTGTAATCACGCTGAATTCCACACTGTCTGCAGTTTTTTCATGGCGGAATGCCCACAAGTAACCTTGTCCTCTTTCAGACCGTGGGAACCAAATTTCTTGATCTTTATAACCTTCCGGGCAGCCACCGTTTGACTGCAAAACTCAGGAAAGGGATGCAGGGAAACCTTACTGTGAGTATCGGTCTCTTAAATTCCAAGGGACTTTTCTTGGAGGGGTGAGGGGATGGGGATGGTGGGGGGGGGGGGGCTGGGATTATGTCCACAGTGAGTACACACACAATACACTGATGCTGACAAATTAGGAACTACTCCCAATCTTTTTCTGGGAGATGAAGCACTTAATGCATTTGGATATCCTGAAGATATGGTATTGATCCTGCATCAGGAACCACTGATTTGATTTGATTATTGTCACATGTATTCACATACAGCAAAAGGTATTGTTTCTTGTGCGCCATACAGACAAACCATACCGTTCATAGAGAAGGGGGTGTTGAATGTAGTGTTACAGTCACATCTAAGGTGTAGAGAAGGATTAACTTAATGCGAGGTGAGTGCATTCAAAAGTCTGACAGCAGCAAGGAAGAAGCTGTTCTTGTAACAGGTTAAAATGGAGCCCATAAGTTTAAATCCTCATTGTTTTTTTACAGTGGATAGATCTTCATGTTGTTTGGCCTCAGTTTGCTGCTCTCTGGGATACGGGTATGTTCCCGATAGCCATTGCTTTTTTTCCGAGCATCACCAAAGGCTCAGCATTTGTTTTTTGGCCCTGATTGCGCTTGAGGAGGAGGCGGTGAGCTGCCTTAGGGACCACGCCAATCCACATAGCAAAGTGTCAGCTGTGACCCAGTGCGTAGCCTCATAATCATAAGGTCGTGGGTTCAAGTCTCATTCCGGGGCCGAGCGTAAACATTAAGGCTGACGCTTCAGTGCTGTACTGAGGGATTGCCACGTGTGGGAGTTGCCGTCTTTTGGGTGAGACATTAAACTGAGGCCCCATTTTCCTGCTCAGGGGGATGGTAAAGATCCAACGACAATCTGGAAGAGCAGGGGAGGTCTCCCTGGTATCAGAGCCAACATTACCCTTCAGTCAACTTCACAAAAGTGGACTTGGCCATTATCATATCGCTTGTGGTGTGAGTTTGCTGTGTACAAATTAGCTGTTGTGTTTCTTATATTACAACAGAGACTACACTTCAGTAAGTACTTCATTAGCTGTAGGCTGAGACATCCAGTGATCTTGAAAAGCACAATATCAAAGCAAGTCCTTCTTTCTCCCACAATGCTTCAGATAATAATTTTGACCCAGCAATGAAGTAGGAGCATCAGTACAGTCCCAAGTCAGGATGGTGTGGCTTGGAGAGGAACTGGGATGAGTGATGGTCCCATGCGCTTGTTGCCCTTGTTCTTTTAGGTGGCAGAGGCGAGGAGAGGACTTAGCCAATTAGTGCAGTGCATCTTGTAGATGGTACAGACTGCAGCTATGGTATGTCAGTGGTAGAAGAGTAAATATTGAGGGTGTATATGGTTGCTGTCCAAGACAGAGGGGGCGAGAGGGATCATCCCTTGTATAACCCAGGATTTGGATATTCAAGTATCTCGTAGAACCATAAACCATGTTCTGTGGCCTGCATTGTGATTACACCTTTTATTATATAGGAACAGGAATGGGCCATTCAGCCCATTGACATGTTCCACTATTTAATGAGATTATGGCTTACCTGTGGCTTAACTCCATTTACCTGCCTTTAGCCCATATTCCTTAATACCTTTGCTGAACAAACATGTACCTATCTCAAGTTTAAAGATAGCAACTGATACAGTATCATTTGCCATTCCAAACTTCTGCCACCCTTTGCATGTGGAAGTGCTTCTTAACATCACTCCTGAATGGTCTGGCCCTAGATTTGGACCAAAAAGTAAAGTTAAAATTTATTTATTAGTCACAAGTAAGGCTTACATTAACACTGCAATGAAGTTACTGTGAAATTCCCTTCAACTAGGCCCCTAGTTCTAGAATCTGCAACCAGTGAAAATAGTTTATCTACCCTGTCCTTTCCTGTTAGTATCTTGAAGTCTTCAGGTAAATCACCACAATTATAGCACCATATATCAGGAGAAAGGCCTCAGAATGGGTGCGGAGAAGGAATGAGGGGCTATTCTTATGAAGAGAGGTTTGAGAAGTTAAGAATATTGTTTTTAAATCAGAGGTGAATAAGTGATCGAGAAGATCACTTCTGATGAGGGAATCAATGTGATTTATTTGACAATAGATCTAGAGAGAGGAGGAATCATTTCCATACAGTCCTACAGTGCAGGAGGCCATTCAGCCCATTGATCACAATCCCACCGAGGCCCTATCCTCATAACCCCATGCATTTATCCGAACTAGCCCCCCTGACACTAAGGGGCAATTTTAGTGCCGCCAATCTACCCAACCCTCACATCTTTGGAGTGTGGGAGGCAACTGGACCACCTGGAGAAAACCCACTCAGACATGGGGAGAATGTGCAAATTCCACACAGACAGTCACCCAAGTCAGAAACCGAACCCAGGTCCCTGAGCTGTGAGGCAGCAATGCTAACCACTGTGCCACTGTGCCGCACAGTCAAAGCTGCTAGAATCTGTAAAGTTCTATCTGAAAGAGGTGATGGAAGTTACTTCCACAGATCGTTTTAACAAGGATGTCAGACAGGTACTAGAGTTTGAGGGAGAGCGAAGGATTAAGCATGGCTGCTCTTTCAGAGAGCCAGCAAAAGATCAAATGACCGCCGTCTGTGCTGTGACTTTCCATGACTCTAAGACTGGCATTAGTCATTGACAGCGGAGGCAGCAAACATGAGGGGAAATAGTGTGAGGATGACAGATGGCAGAGACTCAATGAGAGCAATAGCTCACTGTCAAAGCACCAGCTGAACACCAAAACTTACAACATTGTTGCACAGCAAATGGATTTGTGGCTGAAGGATTCTTAAAGGTTGGTGTCTGAGTGTCTTGGATACCAGTGTCTGGGAAGCATCAGGAGAGTGCCAAGCAACCAAGTATTTAAACAGAAGCGCGCAGAACAACAGGGAGGGCAAAACAAATCAAGCAAATTGGAAGACGCAATCTCACAGTTGACGGAGCCTATGAAATCGGAGATGCCTATGGTGGGCATGTAGGAGACCTCCAAAGATAAGTAAATCAGGTCAGTAAAATTGTATTTTTTTTAAAAAAAGAAAGCTGTCTACTTAATTCTAACCCAGGTCATTAATAAATAAAAAAGACTAGGGTTGGCAGGGCAGTTTATAAGTGGAGACTGTGGAAAGAATGTTCCAAGACATTGAGACTGTCCTGAATTCTCACCCCTTCGATCACGAGTTACCGAGCTGGATTGCAAGTTGGAGACATTCTGGAACAAGTAGGGGGAGGGGGAGTTAAATCTGGATAGTTTTGTCCAGAATACAGCCACATCTCAGAGGAAGAAGGCATAAGTTCAGGAAGAGGAGGATATGACTGACATGAAGCTGGATAGGATGAAAAAGAAAAAAAGGCACAGAAATAGGCCTTCTTGCCCAAGCAGCTCACTGAGCCTTTTCCCATCATTCCCTATCTAAATTGAATAACCTTTCATTCCCCTCTCCTTTCCCCCTGTCCAGCCTGCCCTTAAACGTATCTCTGCTATTTGTTTCAACCACGCCTTGTGGTAGCAAGTTCTACATTGGGTCAGAGTGTGTGGAGTCAAAGGTCAAGGAATAGAGTGGCTAGTTAGCTAGTTGCGAGACAGAAAACAGAGAGGATAGAGATAAACAGTAGCTATTCAGAGTGGCAGACATGGGAAGCTGGGAAGGAGGGTTCCCCCCTCCCCAAGGATCAGTGCTGGGACCACTTTTGCTCACAATGGACTTTAATGGCTTTGACTTTAGAATCAGGATCAATTTCTAACTTTGCGAATGACACCAAATTTGGTGAACATTGTCTATTCTGAAGAGTACCAAAGGAAAATGTTGATAAACTTGTAAGAATGGACTTAATAGTTGGGATGAAATATAAATGGTCACATCCTACTTGGAAAACTGAAATCTAAAAAGGGTAGAGGAGCAGAGGGATCTCAAGAGTACAAACACAAACGCTAAAAATAACCACCACAGGTTTACAAGTCCATAAAAAAACAAACCAAGCACTGGGGTTTAGTTCTAGAGAAAAAATTGTAAAGAAATTATGCTATACTTACATTGAATCTTGGTTAGAACATGCTTAGAGAATTGTGAACATTTCTTTTTACCAAATTACAAAAAGGATATAGAGACACTGGACAGCCTGCAGAAACAATTCACAAGGATGGTATCAAGCTTACACCAGTCAGGAAAGGATTAACAGGACAAGTCTCTTTTTCTCAAAAAATGGCTCTGAGAGGTGACCCAAGAGGTTTTAGAGTGAGAGGCACAGTGGTTAGCACTGCTGCCTCACTGCGCCAGGAACCCAGGTTCAATTCTGGCCTTGGGTCACTGTCTGTGTGGAGCTTGCACTTGCTCCCCATATCTGCATGGGTTTCCTCCAGGTGCTCTGCTTTCCTCCCACAGATCAAAAATGCCCCAGGTTCGGTTGATTGGCCATGATAAATTGGCCCTAGTGCCAGGGTATTAGCAGGGTAAATATCTGAGTTTATGGAAATAGGGCCTGGGTGGGACTGTAGTCGATACAGACTCAATGGGCTGAATGGCCTCCTTCTGCACTGTAGGAACTCTATGAATCTTCTGCCTGTGTGAAGGAGCAAAATTAGAGAACATCAATATAAGACAGCCACCAAGAAATCAAATGGGGAATTCAGGAGAAACTTTTTTACCCAGAGAATGGTAAGAATATGCAACCACAGGCAGTTAGATAAGCACACAAGGTACGGAATAGAGAATTATGCTGGTAAAGAGAGGTGCAGGATTGGGAAGTGATACGAATAGACAAACAGACTTATTGTTTATAGCTTGTTTTATAATCAATGTGATTCTAATGACATACTTGGGAATTTCGTAGGAAATAACTGCATTACAGATTGTGCCAAAAAGTTGATCCATTTCATTAACTGAGCAGAGGATTATTTACCCTCTACAGTGCTTTGAAGTGATGTAGGAAAGTTTAAATGTGAAAAGAGTGACAAGGGCACTATCAATTGACGACAATAATGCTCTTCTGACGGGAGGTTTAATTATTCAGGAACGCCATCAGTTGGAGAGCATTCTATTAGTGCTGCCAATACAATAAAATGATCATTCAAGACCAATGAGCAAGTAGGAGCTTACTTACCGTCTAATTATTTGTGTGGCACTAAGCTCTTTAGATAAGTCAGTTCAGTAACTGTAATCACATTTATGGATGATGGTAATGACTGCAGACTGTAATTTAGGAAGACAGAATGACAAGTTCAAATTCTCACTTTAAAACTTAGAATAAATCAAGAATTTTTGGATATGCAAAACCAGGTCTATTTCATAATACCCATTATTCAACATTTCTAGATTTTAATGCTGTTACTCTTCATTATTGATCCCCCATCCCCAACTTTTATGCCATTGATAGTGACAGAAGTTATTGCACAGACAGAGACCACTGTGTCAAGGGTACCTGGGCTGGTCATAGAGTTCTACAATGCCTGCACCCATCAAGCCTGCACCAACAACAATCCCACCAAAATCCTATCTTCGTAACCCCACACATTTACTCTCACAGTCCCCCTGGCACTAAGGGGCAATTTATCAGGGCCAATCCACCTAATCCATACATCTTTGGAGTGCTGGAGCACCCGGAGGAAACCCACACAGACAAAGGGAGAACATGCAAACTCCACACAAATGGTGACCCAAGGCTGGAATCGAACCCAGGTCCCTGGCACTGTGAGGCAGCAGTGTTAACCACTGTGTAGCTAACTAGAAGCATAACATATTAATGACTTAAAATGAAAGTATTTAATGCATGAATTTCTTCATCAATGTATCATGAACCCAAGATCCATTCAAGATAATGAAATTTAGGGAATTTAATACCCTCCATCATGGCAAGTTTGGTGGCAAAGGGTCATTTAATCAGGTGGGAACCTTGGCACCTTCCCATCTTTAAAGTGCATACATCCAAGGTGGCACACACACACACACACACACACACACACACACACACACACACACACACACACACACACACACACACACACACACACAATACATGAAGATACACACCAACAGGTTTGAGTGGTTGAATGATCTGTATTTATGGGGTAACTGTATGATCCTACACAATGTGAATAAAAACTACTGCACATTGCAGTTGCACAAGTGTTCAACATGAGATTAGTTTTGGCGAATATCAATACAGATCCAATCCAAGTTGCATTTCAATATTATTTTGAAATACGTCCAAAGACTGCTTATACAGAGTTCGTGCCGCAAAATATAAACTCAGGTTTTATTCAAGTATGTGAACTTTACGCAAGTTAGGCAAATATTATGAAGATAAATAGAAGGACAAAAGTAGCAGATGTATGGAAAAACTCCAAGCTCCCCTCCAAGCCACACACCATCCTGACTTGGAATAATATTGGCCGTTCCTTCATTGACGCTTGGTCAAAATCCTGGATCTCTCTCCCTAATGGCACTGTGGGTTTACCTATACCACATGGACTGCAGCAGCTCACGAAGGCAGCTCCCCCTCGCCCTCCCAAGAGCAATTAGGGATGGGCAATAAATTTCCAGCCTGCGAAAGACAAAAATAGAGGTTATTGGGAAGAAAAGGTTGTGGCAAGTTGGTGGCGTTTGTAAGATTGTTTGATGCTTCAGAGAGGTCCGGAGCCTTGTATGATTGAACATAAACTGTTTATATATCTCCAAGGTATTGTCTGCATGGGTGTTGTCTTCATTCTGGCTTCTTATAGACCCTTTGACGTAATATTATCTGACCCTCCACATTATACTGAGTGGTATGGTTTCCCTGGAGCAACATTAACCCTTACTAACTCAAACATTACAGTGGCAAAGAAAATCACTCTGTGGGTTCAGGTACCACTGCAAAGTCTTCAGTAACTTTAGGCTGACACTCCAGCACACTAGGGGGTGCTGCATTGATGAAGTTGTCATGTCTTTTGCATGAAACATTAGAACAAGATTTCGTCTGTTCTTTCAGGTAGATGTCACAATGGCACTATGTCGAAGAAAAGCAAGGGTGTGTATTATCTTTGATGGTCTGGCCAATATTTATCCTCCAACTGACATCACCATAAAATCTCCACAGAGCAGGAGAGGCCATTAGGCCTACTGAGTCTGTACTGACTGTCTGACAGGGAATCTTACCCACGGCCTCTGCCCTGCCCGATCCCCACAATCCCACACATTTCCCATCGCGAATCCACTTAACCTACACATCGCTAAGGGACAGCTTAGCATGTCCAATCCACCTTCCTGTTAGGAGGATGTGCACCAAAAACACATCACCTGATTATTGTCATTTGTGTTAGTTAGCTTGCGGGCAAAATGGCTGTTAACTTTGCCTGTGCAACTCTACTTCTAAATGATCTACTGTCATGAAGCATCATGGATGTTTCTCTGATCTATAAATGTAAACACTTCCTTTTTAACAGATTTATCGTTTAGCTAGAGAATGGTGGTGGTTCCGCCCCACGATGCATGAGCCAGTTCGAAAGTGGAACAATCCAATTAATCTCTTCTGCCAGAGCTTAGTAAGAGTTTCCAGAAGGTGGAAGTGGGCCAAGGCCACTGTGTCTTCAGGAACAGAAACCCTGGCTGATCTTGCCCTTACTAAAGGCTGAGTGGATGATCTTTCTTGACTTCCTCCAGTGGTCCCCAGTATCACAGATGCCAGCCTCCAGCCAATTCAATTCACTCCACCTGATATCAAGAAAGGGTCGGAGGCACTGAATACTGCAAAGTAAATGGGCCCTGACAACATTCTGGCAACAGTACTGAACACTTGCGCTCCAGAACTTGCTACTCCCCTTGCCAAGTTCTTCCAGTACAATACTGGCATCTACCCAACAATGTGAAAATTGCCTGGGTAAGTCCTGTACACAGAAAGCAGGACAAATCCAACCCTGCTAATTACTGCCTAATCAGTCTACCCTCAATCATCAGTAAAATGATGGAAGGGGTCATCAACAATGCTATCAAGCAGCACCTGCTCAGCAAAACATGCTCAGTGATGCCCAGTTTGGAATTCGCCAGGGTCATTCAGCTCCTGACCTCAGCCTTGGTCCAGATATGGACGAAAGAGCTGAATTCCGGAGGTGAAGTGAGAGTGACAGCCCTTGATATCAAGGTTCGACTGAGCGTGGCATCAAGAAGTCCTAGCAAAACTGGAATCAATGGGTACCGGGGAAACCCTCTGCTGATTGTATGCTTGCATCCCCTTTCTCATATATAAAAAAAGATGCACGGTTCACATGAAAAAGGAGATGTTTGGGTTTTGGAAACACAATGCTGTACAAACTAATTGGCTTGCTATAGTCAACTGACTGTCATGAGGATTTTGCCTCTGGAGGCAGACGTTCTAAGATCAGTTCAATGAAGATCTGACGTCTCACTGAAAACACACTGAAGTACAATGATCCTTATACTTGCCACATTCATTTCAGCCATGATCTTAGCAAATGGGGCAGCAGAGTCCTCTTCCCTCCATTTAGTTAAGGAAATATGCATGTTTGAAAGTGTTAAAAAGGATTGTTAAACATAGAAGCTGTGAATAAGGAAATGTGTATCTGAAAGTGTTAAAAGGGAATTTTCAATTTGGAAAATGTGGATTGTTCAATTCGAAAATACATAGAATTGGCAGATGACTTCTGATAAGTTGGTGGGCTGGAGGGGGGGAGAAATTGGAGAAAAGGAGGCTTTTGCTACATTAAAATTTGTGATTTATAACATCCCTAGTTTGGAGGACAGGAAAATAAGGTATATGCAGACACATGCAGCTGAAAAAATACAGGTTATTTCTACTTAGCTATTAAGACTGTTAAATGTGAGCTTGCCAAATGACCACATGAGGCTTTCTTTGCATCAGCTGTGGCCTAGTTAGTAGCACTTGCAACTCATCAGTAGATTTTGGGTTTAAGTTACACTCCAGAGTTGAAGCTCGGAAAACAATCTAGGCCGAGACTCTAGCAGTGCAATAATGAGGGAGTGCTTCCCTGTCGGAGGTGCCATCTGTTGGATGAGACATTAGTCAGTGGTCCCGTCTGCTGTAGCGGGTAGTTGCAAAATATGATGTGGCCCTGTTCAGAAGAACAGCAGTGAGGTTATCGTGGCCATTTATCTCTCAAGAGATTCAACACTGATGCAAATGAAATGCACTGATTTACTGGAAAAGCCAGTGAGTGGGTGGGAAAAAGTTGCAGTAGACAAAGAGTCAGAGGAACAGGAAAAGAGAAACAAACAATAAAGCAGTGGAGTTACAGAGTCAAGCACATTGGTGTTAATTACTAGATGGCAGGATGTGATTTAAAAAAAAATTTTGAAGCCAAAAAGTGTTGATTCTTGGCAAATGATTTGCCATCTTGGAGAACTGGCGGAAGCAGATACATCTACCTCTCTGAGCAGTCTGGGGTCTGCAATTAACAACCAATTTATAATCTTAACCTCTGTCAATTATGTAGTAATGCTTCTGTGTTAGCTCCAAAAACAACAACAAATCACATTTGGAGTGATTTTTAATCAAGTTGCAACAGAATAAATCCTGAAGCTTACTAGAACTGAAGCTTTCGAATCAATAATTATTAGTATATACCCGCCTCCTAGTTCATTCGGAAAAGGTCAAAACAGCTTCTTTTCAGTTCTTTCCCAACTTGTATAGAAACACAGAAAAATAGGATCAGGAGGAGGCCATTTAGCCCTTTTGAGCCTGCTCCATCATTCATTATGATCATCGATGATCATCCAACTCAATAGCCTGATCCCACCTCCCCCCTGCCATATCCTTTGATCCCCTCCGCCCTAAGTGCTTTATCTAACTGCTTCTTGAAAATGTACAATGTTTGGGCCTCAACTACTTTCTGTGGTAGCAAATCCTACAGACTGACCACACGTGCTGGTTAGGTGGATTGGCCATGCTAAATTCTCCCTCAGTGTACCCGAACGGGCACTGGAGTCTGGTGCCTAGGGAATTTTCACTGTAACTTCATTGTAGTGTTGATGTAAGCCTACATGTGCCACTAACAAATAAACTTTAAATTCTCTGGGTGAAGGGACTTCTCCTCATCTCTGTCCCAAATGGTTAACCCTGTAACCTCAGTCTGTGATTATGTAATGAGGCGGGTAGAATCAGGGACCTTGCGGTGAAGGATCCTCTTGGGGAGAGTGATCATTGTATGGTGGAGTTTCTGGTGCAGATGGAGGAGGACAAAGTGGGTTCCCGGACACGTGTCCTTTGTTTGAACAGAGGGGAGTACGGTAGGATGAGAGAGGAATTGGCGAATGTGGACTGGGGGAGCGCGTTGGAAGGTAGGTCTGCTGAGGAGCAGTGGAGGATTTTTAAGGAGATCTTTCTTGGTGCTCAGCAGAAATTTATTCCGATGGTCAAAAAGGACTGTAGGAGGAGAGGTAATAAGCTGTGGATAACGAAGGAGGTGAAGGAAAGTGTTAAATTAAAAGCGGAGGCGTTTAGAGTAGCTAAGAGTAGTGGGCGAGAAGAGGATTGGGAGAGGTTTAAATGTCAACAAAGATTGACAAAGAAATTGATAAAGAAGGGTAGGAGAAACTATGAAGCTGGGCTAGCGCTTAATATAAAAAAGGATAGCAAGAGTTTTTATAAGTATATAAAAAGGAAGAGGCTGGCTAGGGTGAACGTTGGACCCTTAGAGGATGAGAAGGGGGACTTAGTGGTAGGGGATGGGGATATGGCTGAGGTCTTGAATAACTTTTCTGTTTTGGTCTTCACGGAGGAGGACGTGAATAATTTGCCGGGTGTTAGAGATGGAAAGGTGGTAGGGCTGGAGGGTCTCAATGACATTACTGTTACTAGAGAGGCAGTGCTAGACAGACTGGAGGGGCTGATTGTGGACAAGTCCCCAGGACCGGATGGAATGCATCCGAGGGTTCTGAAAGAAATGGCGGAGGTTATAGTGGATGCCTTGGTGGTTATTTTCCAGACGTCGCTGGATTCCGGGGAAGTGCCGGAAGATTGGAAAGCGGCTAATGTTACACCGTTGTTTAAGAAGGGTGCCAGGCAAAAGGCAGGGAATTATAGGCCGGTTAGTTTAACGTCTGTTGTAGGTAAAATGTTAGAATCCGTCATCAAGGAGGAAATAGCGAGGCATCTTGAGGGGAATTGCTTGATAGAGCAGACGCAGCACGGTTTCGTTAAGGGGAAGTCGTGTCTGACAAATTTACTTGAGTTCTATGAGGATGTGTCTAGGGCGGTGGATAGAGGAGAGCCGGTGGATGTGGTCTTTCTTGATTTTCAGAAGGCGTTTGACAAGGTACCTCACAAGAGGTTATTGCAGAAGGTCAGGGGACATGGAGTTGGGGGTAGGGTGTTAGCGTGGATAGAGGACTGGTTGTCAAATAGGAGGCAGAGAGTGGGGGTCAATGGGTGCTATTCGGATTGGCGGTTGGAGTGCCTCAGGGGTCGGTGCTGGGGCCTCAGCTATTTACCATTTATATAGATGATCTGGAGGAGGGAGCCAAGTGTATGGTGTCGAAATTTGCTGATGACACCAAGATTGGTGGAACGGCAAATTGCGCGGAGGGTGTGGAGAGTCTGCAGAAGGATCTAGATAGGCTGGGCGAATGGGCCAGGAAATGGCAAATGGAATTTAATGTTGGCAAGTGCGAGGTGGTCCACTTTGGTAGGAATAATGGTAGGAAGGATTATTACTTACGTGGAGAAAAACTGCAGCAGGCGACGGTGCAGAGGGACCTCGGGGTCCTTGTGCATGAGTCGCAAAAACCCAGCTTGCAGGTGCAGCAGGTGGTCAGGAAGGCGAATGGGATGCTGGCCTTCATAGCGAGGGGGATCGAATATAAAAGTAGGGAGGTCTTGCTGAAGCTATATAGGGCATTGGTGAGGCCGCAGCTGGAGTACTGTGTGCAGTTTTGGGCGCCGTACTTACGCAAGGATATTTTGGCCTTGGAGGGAGTGCAGAGGAGGTTTACTAGGCTGATGCCGGAGTTGAGGGGGTTGAGCTATGAGGAGAGGCTGAATAAACTAGGCTTGTACTCGTTAGAGTTTAGAAGAATGAGGGGAGATCTCATTGAAACGTATAAGATGATGAATGGGATGGATAGGATAGAGGTGGAGAGACTCTTCCCGCTCAGAAAGGACAGTAGGACTAGGGGGCACAGCCTCAAGATAAAGGGGGGGGCGGTTTAGAACGGAGTTGAGGAAGAACTTCTTCACTCAAAGGGTGGTGAATCTCTGGAATTCTCTGCCCGTTGAAGTGGTGGAGGCTACCTCGCTAAATATTTTTAAGACGCGGGTTGATGGGTTTTTGATAAGAGAGGGGATTAAGGGTTATGGTGAGAGGGCGGGAATGTGGAACTGAGCCACGACAGATCAGCCATGATCTTATTGAATGGCGGGGCAGGCTCGAGGGGCCAGATGGCCTACTCCTGCTCCTATTTCTTATGTTCTTATGTGATCCCTGGTTCTGGGCAGCCCTACCATTAACAACACCCTTCTTGCATTTACCCTGTCTAGTCCAGTTAGGATTTTTTAGACTTCTAGGAGATCCCCCTCATTCTTCTGAACTCTCCTCATATGTCCATTTTGCCATCCCAGGAATCAGTCTAGTAAACCTCCTCTGCACTCCCTCGAAAGTAAGAACATCCTTGATAAGGAGACCAAAGCTGCACACAATTCTCCAGGTGTGGCCTCACCAAGTCCCTGCATAATCGCAGCAAGACATTCCTGCTCCTGCACTCAAATCCTTTAGCTATGAAGACCAGCATACCATTCGCTTTTTTTAACTGCCTACTGCACTTGCATGCTTACCTTCAATGACTGGTGTATGACGACACCAAGGTCTCATTGCACATTCCCCTCTCCTAATTTATGGTCATTCAGATAGCAATCTGGCTGCCAGTGACTGCTACCAAAGTGGATAACCTCACGTTTATCCAAATTATACTGCAGCTGCCATTCATTTGCCCACTCGCTCAACTTGTCCAAGTCACACCAAAGCGTCTGTGCATCCTCCTCACAGCTCGCTCTCCAACTAAGCCTTGTGTCTGCAGGAAATTTAGAAATATTGCATTTAGTTTCCTCATCTAAATCATTAAAGTATAAAGTGAAAAGCTGGAGCCTCAACACTGACCCCTGTGGTACCCCACTAGTTACTGCCTACCATTTGGAAAAAAACCATGGCAGCTGCAGTATAATTTGGATAAATGTGAGGTTATCCACTTTGATAGCAAAACGGGCAGCCAGATTACTATCTGAATGGCCATAAATGCATCCACTATTTCTCAGGTCACTTCCTTAAATACACTGGGAAGTAGATTATCAGGCCCTGGGGATTAATCAGCCTTCAATCCCATCAATTTCCCTAACACCATTTCTCTAATAATAATAATCTCCTTCAGTTCCTCTCTCTCACCAAACCCAGTGTTTCCCAACATTTCTGGTATTTTATTTGCGTCCTCCTTTGTGAAGACAGAACTAAAATATGTATTCAGTTGGTCAGCCATTTATTTGATCCCCATTATAAATTCCCGTTTCTGATTGTGAGGGACCAACATTTGTCTTTATCAATCTTTTTCTTCTCACATACCTGTAGAAATGTTTACCGTCAGTTTTTATGTTCTCCACTAGCTTACTCTCATACTTTATTTTCCTCTTCTTAATCAATCCCTTGGACATCATTTGCTGAATTCTAAAATGCTCCCAATCCTCAGTCTGTTGTTTTTCTTGGCTAATGTGTGTCTTTCCCTTGGATTAATACACTCACATTTCCCTTGTAAACCATGGTTTGGCCGCATTTCCAGCTTTACTTTTGAGCCAGACAGGAATAAACAATTGTTACAGTTCACCCATGTGCTCCTTGAATGTTTGTCATTGTTCATCCACCTCATCCCTTTACGTAACATTTCCCAGTCTATCAGTGACAACTGGTGCCTCATATCATCGCAGTTTCCTGTATCAAGATTCAGAACCCTAGATTCAGAATCAACTATGTCACTCTCTATCTTGATGCAAAATTCTATCATGTTATGGTCCTTCATCCCCAAGAGGTTTCACAATTAGAATGTCAATTATTCCTTCCACATTACACAATACCCAGTCTAGAAGGGCCTGCTCCCTGCATCCTGGTACAGAAAACCATCTCATATACATGCTAGGAATTCCTCCTCTACCGTATTGTGACTAATTTGATTTGCCAAATCTGTATGCAAATTAAAATCACTGATAATTACAGATGTTCCTTCATCATGTGTGTATCTAATTTCCTGTTTAACGTCATTCCCAACACCACATTTCAGTTTGGGGGTCAACATACAACCCTTGGTTTTGCCCCTTGGTGTTTCCTAACTCCACCCATATAGATTCCACATTGCTGCAGCTAATATCCTTCCTCAGTATGATGTTAATGTCCTCTTTAACCAGCAATGCAACTCCACTGCCTTTACCTTTTAGTCTGTCCTTCCTAAATACAGAACCCCTGGATGTTCAGTTCCCACCTCTGGTCACCCTGCAGCCATATCTCTGTAATCCCAATTATATTGTACCCACTTACGTTTATTTGTGCAATTAATTCACCCACTTTATAAACAGAGCACCTGCTTTTTCTTGGTACAACATTAGAGACAGCAGGCAGAAAGGATGTTATCTGTCAGTGGGAGATGAGAATTATTCAGTAGAGCCTGCTGTCACACCAAAAAAATCAACAAGGCAAGCACTTAACACAGTTGAAGGTCATCTTCCATAGTGTTGCATGTACACACATGGCTGCTATGCAGTTACTGTGCCATCTGCGCAGAATCTGTCAATAAACAGCAAATAGATGCCTCTGAATTTCAAAACAAAATTACTGGCTGACTTGAACAAATGCACTAAAATATTAGCTATGCATATCTACAATTAGCTATGCTCATCTACAATTGTACTGCTCTGAATTTGCAGATTACTAAAATCACTCACTCACTCTCACATTCTTCTAATCACGTGTGGTATCATGAATGCTTTGAATCTTTTAAATGCACTTTAATCTGTTGGTGTCACGTAAAGGAATAACCGTCTCCTGAACGGATATTCCTGATATGTGACATGAATGATTAAAGCATGAAGGATTAAAGATGCAGCATAACTTCCTTTCCAATTTCTCTTCAATGGAAACATCTGCACTCTAAGTTAGTGAGCTGGAAGCGATAGGCTGAATTTAAAACTGTGCATGCTTAACTCACTTAATAGACTTCCCAAGAGATCAAAATTGTCAAGCAATTTCACGCTAGACTTTGCCGAGTTCATGCAAGATGCACAAGTTTAATGAATTCATTTTAAAATGCAAGAATTCATTTTCTGCAGATGGTTTTAAATTAGCTTTTTCATTAAAATAACTTAGGATAATTTTAAATAAACTTTTAGCAAATCTAAGATTAACCCCGTCACATTGGTTCTTTACAGTGGCAGTTTTTTTTGTTCATTCATGAAATCTGGACATCACTGGTTGGGCCAGAATTTGTTGCCTATCTCCAATTGCCTTAAACTGAGTGGCTTGTTTAGACTATTTCAGAGGACAGTCAATAGTCAACCACATTGCTTCTGGAGGTCTGGAGTCGAATGTAAACCAGTCGAGGTAACAGTGGCAGAATCCCTTCCCCAGAGAACATTAGCAAACATTGACAATTGTTTCCTGGTCATCATTAAACTTTTAATACCAGCTTTTATTTACTGGATTAAAATTTCACCATCTGCCGTGGTGGGATTCTAACCTGGATCCCCAGAGCATTACCCTAGATCACTAGTCCAATGAGAATAGCACCATGCCACTATCTCCCCTGTCGGATTTACAATTTAAAACAAGATATTAAATGAAGAGCCTACTTTGGGGAAATTATAAATACAAATATTTAGGCTTTGGCAATGCTTGGAATTCTGCTTACCTGTTTCGATCACCTTGTGCAAGGAAAAACATTCCTGCCTGGGACAGATTGATTCCGTGAATAAGGAAAGATTGAGTAAAGTTGGCCTATTTGAGGTGTGATGACACTGTGTTATTTTGCTACATTTTACATTTAAGGTGGGGCTGCTTTAAGAGGCAACAGTCGATTTGTCTGGGGAAAAAATGCAGCTCAAATGCTGAGAATTCAGGCTACTAATTGATTTTAGCTAGGAATGTGTTACTTTGTAGAGTTAATGGACCTTTTGTTTACTTATGTTCTCCTGGGATTTTAGACTAGCTATGAAGAGTCATGTGAGCCTTGGTTAGGTTGACTGATGATTAGGTTGATTAGGGACAGAGTCATGTTGTAATGGGAGGAGCTAAGCTTGCAGAAAAGAACAAGTTTCATTTTCATTTTAAAATAAAGAGCATTTGCTACCTGGAACTGTAGTCTCTCCCTCTCTCCAGGTGCTCTCTGAAAGCTCCAAAATTGTTAACCTAAGTCAAAGCAGGTATGTCTGTGTTTTGCAAGCTAAATTTAAATAAACTTGGTTTCTATCAAAACAATCAGCAATACAAATAAATTGTATTAATAAGCAATTTTATAAACATACCATGTGTTTTTCAAAAAGACTACAGTGGAAACACCACTCTTGCTTTACCCAGTTAAGACATACCCATAATATAAATTACATTAGTGGCATTAAGATCCATGCTATTCATTTTTAGTAGGACACAGGCCAAACTGCACAACTTTAATTTGGGTGCCTTCCAAATAAAGACTGAAAACAGATTGTGACGAATACATGAAAACTATTCTCTTTGACAGTAACTCTAATCCTTCTGTAATTTTGTCATTAGTTCAGAGGAAATTCTTGGGAGAGTAGTTTCCTGTGGTAAACATATCTGGGCAGTCATACCCTCAACAGCTGAGAGTTTCAAATAGGACTTTATGTCAGCTTTGTCCCACAGTCAAGCACCTGTTCGTGCACTCATTTTGCTCATCAACGGGTTGCCTTGTCAACACACATGAGAACAAGTCTAACAATCTGTCAACTGTGTAAATGCAGAAGCTCCTTAAAAAGGAAAAATGTTATTGTGGTAAAACACTCACAGCATCACTAGAAACGTGGTACAATCACATTGTAACTGAAAAACGACAACCCTAGGATATTCCTCCCATTTAGAATATACTGTAGAATAAATAGAATATAAAGTCATAGTCCAGTGGGATGTGAATTACAATGTTTTCTTGGAGAGAGTGGTTTATCCAGTCAGTCCAAACGTGCTACAAATTATGTGAATAAACTCTATTCTCTACATAAAATGTATAATTTCTATACACTAGAGCTTATCCATCATTACACTTAAACCGATTTCAATGGCAGCAAGATACTTTGGGATTCCTGGAGATCACAAAAGATGGTTTATGAATGAGAGTTCTTTCTTCAATGATGTTAGCATCAATGCTTAACACACAACATACTGCACTGGTATCCGAAGTCTCTTCCTCCCTCAACTTGGTCATAGGTAAGCAAGGGGAGGGGACAGATTGGTGGGTTCACATATAGATATCTGGCATTTCTGTGACTGAATGTTATAAAAGGGAGTATCAGAGTCTTTCATGTAGCCAAGATAATTCAGTCTCCAGCTGATTTGTAGCCAAGTTCTGCAAGTTGCTATGGTGATCTGTCCTTCTGTGTAGTCTTTAACAAGGTGTAATTTAATAACCTTTTTTCTCCAGCCTGCTGGAGCTGATTACGCGATAAATAAAAGTTGTGTGAAAATGTATTTTTAACTAGAGGAAGAAGTCCAAATGAATCCATGGGCATCAGCAGTGGTAAGAGGAGCGCATGCAGTGAAACTGAACTTCACAGTAAACATGGGTCCCAATGAATCCATCTGGAAATGGAGGATGACACATCAAGAAAGTCTGGAAATGGAAACATAAAATGCTCTGAGTATAACTGGGGTCTTTTCTGGGACTGTAAAAGTCATGTACATTGATAGTCCAACAGGTTTATTTGGAACCACGAGCTTTCGGAGCGTTGCTCCTTCATCAGATGAGGGGTGAGGTGGGTTCACAAACACGGCAGTGCTCTGAAAGCTCATGATTCCAAATAAACTTTTTGGACTTTAACCTGGTGTTGTGAGACTTCTTACTATGCCCACCCCAGTCCAATGCTGGCAACTCCACATCATGTACATTGACAGCACGGAAGAAGCTTTATTCTACAGCTAATCATATCTCAGTTTTCCCGGTACTGCAAATTTTGTACCTGCCCTAGACATTCTCAGGTACCAAAACAGCTGGATAAGTGACCACATTTTAAATTTAGACTGGCACCTGTATTATCCGGTAGTCAATTAGAAAACACATTACTCAGGATACACTGATAGTAGTTTCTGATGATTATAATTGGAAATATTATCTTCTATGTGGCTGTGCGCTTTTCCAACTAGGTTAATCTTCAAAGTGTTTCACTTTACAGGCAGCAAGTGAGCAATCAGAACAATAATTTATCAAATCTTGTTTACATTATCCATTATATATTGTACATTATATTTTTAAAATAACCCAAAAAAAACAATAAAAATGTGAAAAACACCAGACACTAATACTGAAACTGCGAACAGCAGAAATGAAAATTCCCAATCACTCCCTATCCTCGACTACAACATATATAAAACAAAAAGTAACTTTGTCTGATTATATTGCAGGGCTGGGTAGGAATGGAATTGCTAAGTCTACAATAGCATGGGTTTTAAAACTGAAGGTTTGTAACCAGATCAATGAAGAAAGAACTTGTATTTATCTTGAATTTCTCACAACTACAAGATGCTTGTACTTTACAGCCAATGAAATGATGGAGACATTCAAATGCTCCTGATTGTGTTTAAAGTTTTGCATTCTTGAAAATTCATAGGAACAGCTATTTTATATGAGTGGTCTGGAAAGGTGTCAAAACAATCGATCTACAACAAACCAGAAAGCCAAATAGTTTGTAAATTTCTGCCTTGGAACTTCCTATATTATTACCAGTTTGAATGATACTGACTTGTCATTGTAAATTTAAATAACTTCTACACTCCACATAACCATTGGCCTTTATGATGTCATTGCACACAACAAATGGACCAAGCCATATGAAATAACAGTGCAGCAAAACTTCCTGAAAGACTTACATTTATAGAATGCATTTCATGATGTCCTAAGTGCTTTCCAGCCAACGAAGTAGCTTCCAAATGTAGTTACTGTAATGTAGGAAACGTGACAGCCAATTTCTGCATAGCAGATCCCACTAATAATGTGATAATCCACATATTGATTACTAGGATAAACATTAGCCAGGTTATCTAAAAAAAAAAGCATGTCAAAGGCTTTTCCGTTCAAAATTTAATTTCTACTTGCCTCCGAATATTCCTTTATTCCCATCTTTTTACACTCAGTAATGACAGGAATCAATGCTTTAGCAGTGCTTGTATAAGCTCTTGAAGCAACTCAAAGATGACAATATTTGCTCCTTTAGAATCGAATTGCATGATCTTTCAGTTGATTATTAAGTGGTTCTATATTGATCCTCCACTCATTATGCATCGTACATCAAGTTGAGAATTCAGTCCAAATCAATCTGAGTTAGTTTTTTCATGCAGACTTGAATAGATCCGGTTTATTTCTTGCTTCAATGTCAGCCGCAGTTTTAAAGCTACACTATCTGACAGCTCAGTTCTGACACACTAATTTTTCCCCCGCAAAGTAACGGATCTCCCACATCACTGCTCCCAAGCACAACTGCAATGCCTTAACTATTAGCTGCACCTGTAACTTCTGAGGAGAAATTTCTCCTCTGAACGTTGTTAACCTTTGGAATTCTCTTCCCGAGAGAGCAGTGAAAGCATGGTCATTGAATATCTTTGAGGCTGAGTTGGGCAGATTTCTGATCTACAAAGAGGCACACTTGGGGGTTACTGGGGCAGGCAGGAAAGTGTTGTGCCCACAGTCAGATAAGCCACGATCTTACTGAACATGGCAGGACTGGCCCAATGGGATGAATGGTCTATACCTAATCCTATTTCTCATTTTCTTATATCCATATCACCAAGACCTTCTACAGCTACTTCCATAAAACTGTCTTCCTTGCTGTTACTTCCAGACTTAACTATTCCAATGCTTTCATGGCCATCGCCTCATATTCAGCAACTCAAGCTCATTAAAACCTCTACTAACTCACATCAAGTTCTGTTCAACTATCACCTATTCACTGACCTAAGCAATATCTTGATTTTAGAATCCTCATTCTAGTTTTCAAATGGCTTGCTCCATCTTTGTAGGCCTCAAGAGACATTTGCATTCCTCTAATTCTGTCCTCTTGCACACCCAGATTGAATCATTCTTCCATAAGTGGCAACGTCTTCAACTGCTGAGATTCAAAGCTCTTGCATTCCCTCCCTGAACCGCTCTGCCCCTGGTCACCTGTCATAATACCTCCTTATATGACTGATGTCAAATATTGTTAGCTTACACTCCTGTTTAAGCACCCTCCTGATTTAAGTGTGCTACAAGGGCAGGGAATTGATGTTGAGCAACTGCCTTAGATAACATGAGCTCATTATGAATTGAACACAAGACAATTAAAACTGTTTCTTTGTTTCAAAGTTAGGGCTCTTTCCACTTTAAAAGGGGAAGATGAGAATTTAAAATTATGAAGCTTTCAACAAGGTGCATATAGAGGAGATGTTTTCATTGTATTTAATTGAGGTGAACAGACATGCATTTAAAGAGGGGCGAAGAGAAATATTTGAGACAAAGGAAGATTGGGGAGAATATGCAGACTCCACACAGTCACTCAAGGCTGGGACTGAACCCAGGTCCCTGGCACCGTGAAGCAATAATGCTAACCACTTTGCCACCGATGGGGCTAAATGAAGCAGGCTGGCATAGAGCATAAACAATGGCATAGGCCAGTGTGGCTAAATTGCCCAATTCTGTGCCGAATTACGTAGCATTTTCAGGTTGTCCAAAGTCTCGTGATGGATTTTGATCGATGCAGGCAGTGCAGTAGAGGATCTGAGTCTTACGGCTGTTTTGTGTAAGGCTCATGCTTTCACATGCCTTGGTGAAAGCGTTGATGGTTTGGAACTCGGCCTCCAAGTGCGCACAGACACAAGTGTCAAGGATGGGGCGACCCTGGATCTGGCCTGCAGGCGATGGGGGTTTGAACAGATTCCTGTTCATTCTGTAAGTTAGCTCCACTCCAGCAGGGAGTTTGCTGAAAGTGAGATGGCACACTGCAGCAAGGAAGATCAAGAACAGCGTTGGTGCGATGACAGAACCCTGCTTGGTCCCCAGTTTGAATGTGGATTGGGACTGTGCTGGATTGTTGATCAGGATCGTGGTTTGTATGTCATCATGGAGCAGGCAAAGGATGGTAACAAACCTTTGAGGGCAGCCGAAACAGAGGAGGGTGCTCTATAATCCCTCATGCTTGACAATGTTGAAAACCTTTGGGAGGGATTGGAGTTATTTCCTGCATTTCTCTTGCAGTTGCCACAGGGTGAGAATCATGTCTGTGGGAAGAAACCACATTGAGACTCTGGAAAGGAGCTCTTCAGCCACAGGGAGGAGGTAACTATGGAGGACTTTTGCGGTGACCTCCCCAGTGACTGACAGCAGGAAATTTCTTCTGTAGTTACTGTGGTCGGATTTGTTACCTTTCTTGAACAAGATCACAATTACTGCTGCCAACATCTTCTGACATTTTCTCCTCCTTCCAGATAAGGGAATGAGGTCATGCACTGCGCCATTAGTGCTTCTCTGCTATGTTTTAGTGCTTTGGCAGGGGTTCCATCTGCTCCTGGCACCTTGTCCATTAGATACCAGACCACTTTCCATACTTCAAATGCGGGCAGAAATCAATAGCGTGGTTCAACACTGCCTTCAGTGTGCCAGCGCAGCCTTCAGTGACCTGAGAAAGAGAATGTCTGAAGACTAACTTCAAACACAGCACCAAACTCATGGTCTACAGAGCAGTAGTGATCCCCACCCTCCCATATGGTTCAAAGACATGGACTATATATAACAGGCACCTCAAAACCCTAGAGAATTATCACTAGTACTGTCTCTGTAAGATCCTGCAAATCCATTGACATTGGCACACCTGCCATGTCAGTGCTCTCGCTCAGGCCAAAGGTGAAGCATTGACCACACTTGACCAACTCTGCTAGCCGGGCCGCATCGTCCACATACCTACGCTGAGACTCCTGAAACAAGTGCTTCGCTTGCAGTTTCAACATGGCAAGCAAGCCCCAGGAGGGCAGAGGAAATGTTTCAAGGGCACCCTCAAAGCCAATGTAAAAAAGTGCAATAGCTGCACCAACATCTGGGAATCTCTGGTCCACATGGAGGAAAAGCATCTGGGAAGGAGCTGAACAGAGTTTCATCACGAAGAGCAAGCTGAAGCCAAGTGTGGATGACAAAAAGAGTGGGCGGGAACCCGGGCACCTCACCCACCCACTCCTCCAACCACTGTCTGCCAACCTGTGACAGAGACTGTACGGCCCACTGGACACCTCATAGAATCTCGACAGTGCAGAAACAGACCATTCAGCCCATTGAGTCTGCACAGACCACAATCCCACAACCCCACATATTTACCCCGCTAACCCCGCCACCCCCCGATACTAATGTCAACTTTTTCCCCTGGCCAATCAACCTAACCTATACATCTTTGGACAGTGGGAGGAAACCGGAGTACCTGGAGGAAACCCATGCAGACACGGGGAGAACTTGCAAAGTCCATACAGAGACCCAAGGCCAGAATTGAACCTGGGTCCCTGGCACTGTAAGGCAGCAGTGCTAACCACTGTGTCACCATTCCAATGAGGTGAACACATGTTTAGTGTGAAAGCAACTCATCCTCAACTCTGAGGAGCTGTCTAAGAGAAGAGAGATCTTCAAATCCCACAGCACAAACTGGATTCTTAATAAATAACCTGAATCGATGCTTATTGCCATCCTGCTTTACATTCTCTCCCCTGAAAGTCATAGTTCATTTGAGCGTACAATCCCACCATGTCCTCAAGTAGATTGCCTGGGTAGCTGGGCTGAGGTAAATGAAGGCAGTGAATGTTATTCCACCATTAAAAAGAAAATATTTCCGCCACTATTTATTGTGAAGGTTTAGGCTCCATGGCCATGAGGCACAACTGGGAGCACACTTCATGTACTTATTACAAAGTCCTGTTAGAAATTGTGAAAAGCCAAAGCAGGCCCCTGCAAATACACAAGTCACACAGGTTTGACTATGGTGTCTGTTGTGTAACTTCAAAATTAATGGTATAGGCTTTAGCCCTGTAGGTTTCTCTTCTACCTCAACAGAACATAGAGTCCTCTTATTGCTTAGCAACGGCAGAAGGCAGAGCTGCACCAAACAAAAAGCTATTTTCGCTCACAGAAGACAGCTACAGTTTTCAGCTCACAGACAGCGCACCAACATTGATCTAGGACTTAAAAGAAAAACACAGCAATTTAATATTTGTTGGCCAGGAAAACACAAGTGTACTTTTGATGAACATTGTGGGGCAGAATGTAAAAAAAAACTTTCCCTGTGTTGTCCCATTGTTGTCCTTCTGTTTTGACAGGTACATTGTGATGTACAACACCGCTGTCCTGAAATTTACCTCACTTAATCTCAAAGGCTCTCAAATGAATCTCAAATGGACAATTCAATCCTTATCCTACTTCTATACATGTAATTTTTAGCACGAGTCCACGGGCAATAGGATCCTGGCTCAAGACAGGAATCACTAGGTGCTTTCGTATCTACTCAATATACTGGATGGTGATGGCATGGCAGCACAGCGGTGAGCACTGATGCCTCACAGTGCCAGGGACTCAGGTTCAATTCCCAGCTTGGGTCATTGTGTGGAGTTTGCACTTTTTCGCCGTGTTTGCGTGGGTTTCCTCTGGGTGTTCCGGTTTCCTCCCACAGTCTTAAAGACGTGCTGGTTAGGTGCACAGGCCATGCTAAATTCTCCCTCAGTGTACCCATACAGGCGTTGGAATGTGGCAAGTAGAGGATTTTCACAGTAGCTTCATTGCAGTGTTAATGTGACTAATAAATAAACTTCTACGTTGTCAGAATGAGGGTTTTGGAGCAGAAACTCAAAATTCCAAAAATTGTCACAAAACCAACCCTAACAGCGATGAATCAGTAGGTTTTGAAGATGATCTTGCCAATTTAACTTGCCTACCTCATATGTACAACCAGTGAGGTCTTTGTATCTGCACCAAGATCTAAACCATTTCAAACTCAAATGGTATGAATGTTTGAGCCTAAATGCTAACTAGTAAGAGTGGAAATGGAAAGAATGGTGGTACAGGTAGACACCATTGTTACAATCTGGTGAAAGTATCTGAACACAAATGTAATGCTTCTAAAGGGTTATATAATTTATAAAAAACTTACCATTGTTACTTGAAACACAGCACCATCTAGAGGGGAGAAATGAAGTGCATGTTAAAACTGGGAAAAACTTGCAAATTGCATTGCAGAAAATAAAGTTTCTGCCTTTAAATGTGGTAGATAATCCAAAAAAGCTTCACATGTAAGCAGATTGAATCTCATTCCTAACTCAGGTGACCAAGGAACGTGGAGAAGTTAGCTTTAAAAATAACCCAATAGGACAATTTGGACCAGTATTCTTACTGCCCAGATTTTACTTTTTTTCCTTCTGGGAACAAAATTGGATATGGAGGCTGAAAAATTTTACGGAAAGAATTCCAAACAAAGAGACGCAAATAGAGGCTCTGCCATTAATGAGGACAGAGGGAAGTGAAAAAGGCCAGAGTTGGAACCACAATGCACCAGAGAGCGGGTATAGGTTGAAACAGATTACACAGGTGGTGTAGGACAAGGCCAGGGTGGCACAGTGGTTAGCACTGCTGCCTCTCAGCACCAGGGACCCAGGTTCGACTCCCGGCTTGGGGCACTGTCTGTGTGGAGTCTGCACGTTCTCCGTGGGTGCATGGGTTTCCTCTGGTTTCCTCCCACATTCTGAAAGACGCGCTGTTAGGTGCATTGACCCGAACAGGCAAGGGGTGTGGCGACTAGGGGATTTTCACATAACCTCATTGCAGTGTTAATGTAAGCCTACTTGTGACTAATAAATAAACTTATTAGAAGGGCCCCCCAAACGCTTAACTAGAAGTAGCTTTAAGGATGGCCTTGGAAAAGGAGAGGGAATGGATAGAGGGTGAGTTTTTCAGGAAGGGTGTTTGACAGCATTGGATTAACATAGTTCAAACCCCAGACAAGTGCCTGTGATGAGGTGGGCGGCTGGAGTCAGGAAGAACATCTGAGAATAATTCCGGCACTGGAGAGAAGGGATAAGTATTTAAATTTGAAGCATTGGAACAGGAGCTTGATGAAAACAGATTATCGTCAAGTGTGACTGTTAAGCTGTTTAATTTTCATGGTTCCATCTAATGTTCTGTCGGATGCTTTACCGTGCTGATGATCATAATTTAAGATACAGAAAAATACTAATTTCCATGATACTACTTTGCCAACAGTGACTACACTTCAAAACATTGTCTCTAAAGAGCCTCTGGTTTGAGGTGGGGAAAGGAATGATATTAATTCAAGAATGTCTGAACGGCATCCTTTGCAAGTGGATTATCCATCCTTGACGTCTTTAACCAATGTATAACATTTGGCATGACATCAGCTCTTTTTAGATAGAATGGTTAACCACGCAAAGGCAATGCAGGTTCCTCTATGGCTTCCTCCCCTGCAGATTGTCAGTACATTGCCCCGATGGTCATCCCCTGATCTGTATGTTCCCCAAGGTGCCATCGTTGCTCTGTATGCCAGCAACAACCAGCTGTATCTCAACCATAGTTGCTGATCTTTCTGCCTGTTTGTCTCTACATGGTCAGACATGAGTCTCAGAGCTCAGCTGCTAAAGCCCACATCCTGTCAATTATCAAAATTACTCACTCTATCTCAGCATTTAAGATTGAAATCTTCATGCATGCCATTTTCGTTTCCAAACTTGACTATTTCAACACCCTCCTTGCTAGTTTACCGTCTTCTTTCATACACTTTTGCTGACTGTGCCCACTCTGCTTTTCCCCCAAGAACACCCATTTAAAATCCTTGTCTATACATCATAGAATCTCTACAATAGGTAGGAGGCCATTCAGCCCATCGAGTCTGTACCAACCACAATCACACCCAGGCCCTATTCCCGTAACCCCGCACATTTACTCTGCTAATCCCCCTGAAGGTAGGGTCAATTCAGCGTGGCCTGTCAACCTAACCTGCATATCTTTGGACTGTGGGAGGAAACTGGAGCACTCGGAGGAAACCCACACAGACACAGGGAGAATCTGCAATGTCCACACAGACAGTGGAATATTTTTCATATGTTTAAAGGGTTTATGAATAACCAGAAATGAATCTCAAATTTTATTAACAGTTTTAGTACTTCATGTCTTAAGTTCCGCACAGCCGTGAATGAGTTAATGCAGAATTGCCTTCATTGCCGTAGCAACAGCAAAGATTTGTACAATACCATTTCTGATGTCACTTTGACAGATCCCGTAGTTTAAGCAGAATAAAAACATGAGAGCTTTCAAAAAGATGGCACGGCAATTTCATACCACAACATTATCACATAGTTAAATGGATTTCGTACCAATCTAGATTGATTTAGATAGGTCATGGACAACATGTTACTGCACCAATGTACTTGGATTATGATGTGACAATATAAAATATTCATCCATGAAACAGCAAGCAGCCTTCCCACGCTGCATGATATAAAATCTGCTGATACTTAATCCTAGATTCTATCATAAACAATAAAAATTCATTGACCAAAAGCTTATGGATTCATGCCCCTAAAGGCCAATTTAGGTTTAAAAATGAAATTAGCATTTTAAGATGTTATAAATTAAGCCATTCCTGGTGGACATGAGGAGTTTACAACATGAAACTGGGTACAACCTGTCTCAGACAGCGCTTGATGCAGGAAGAGAGGCAGCATTTGATATAATTAGTTTAGGGAAGGGCAGTCTTAATTATAGAATCATAGAATCCTACAGTGCAGAAGGCAGCCATTCAACCCATCAAACCAGCACTGACCACAATCTCACCCAGGTCCTATCCCCCTAACCTCATGCATTACCCTAGCTAGTCCCCCTGACAGTAAGGATTACTTTAGCATGGCCAGTCCACCTATCAAACAAAACTTAATACTGGAGTGTGGGAGGAAACCGGAGCACTCAGACAAAATCCACGCACACACAGGGAGAACATGCAGACTCCGCACAGACAGTGAGTCAAACCAGGAATCGAACCCTGGGTCCCTGGCACTGTGAGGCAGCAGTGCTAACCACTGGGTCACCGTGTCTCCTTGAGTCATGGAAAGTTCAGCGAACAGGACAAATGGGGCTTGTGGGTGCTATACATAATGAAATTGTAAGCCTGTTTTTAATAGATCAAAATGATAGTTACACACAGCACAGTGGGATGACGGTGCAATAGAAGTAGCAGTTGGTTTAATACTCATTTGTCTTGAATTTTTAAGAGCATCCTTTTCATCCTCAGACAGCCCCAAGTTATTAAGTACCTGTTTGAAATGTTGCAACATGGGAAAACCTGGCAGCAGCCAAAGCTTTATAATAATGACATGATGTCTTATTGATGTTGATGGGGCTCATGCCCCTGCTCTTCCACATTAGTGTGATGGGATCTCGAGGGGGCAGATGGGGCCTCTGTTTGCTGTCTTAACCAGTAGACCTCCAACTGTGTGGAACTGAAGGAAATGCGACTTCATAATCCAAGATTAGACTGTAGTGGTGCTCAAAGCCACAAACCCTCTGATTCAGATTCACAAGCACTCTGACTCGTCAGATGCTTCAGCACAGAACTAAATAAAAATTAACTTCAGAAATTCTACTCTGTCAAAGTAACGTCATTTGAAAATGCACCCAAAAAGTCTTGACATGGGGCCTCCTGGCTTGGTTTAAATGTGGACTCTGAATCACCGAATTGTTAACACCATCAGATCCAGGTTATTTAATTGACGTTCATTAACGAAAAAATCTCCTTCTTCCTTCCCAAGTGATTTCTTGAGCCACAGCTGTTCACAACAGCAAGCGTCCTTTACCATGACCAAGTTCACCGTGTCCCAGACCCATTCTTGACAGCTGAAGTTCTATGATATGGCAGTGGACTAAATTATACTCCACTTAGATGAATAAAGTCAGTCTTAGAGCACTTCCTGTGCAAAATTTATCAATCTCTGGCAGGTTACACTAACATTCTTTGACTGTAAAATGCTTTATGATATCCTAAATATTTAAAGTGTCATGCAGCCAGGATTCAGTGATAGTGCTCACTTGAATCAGCAGATAGCGGATTCAAGTCACACTCCACGGGTATGAGCACAAAATCCATTGTGCAGTACTGAGGCATTGCTGCATTGTTAGAGGGGATATCCTTCTGGAAGCCCCCTGTTTAGCTGAGTGTAAAAATTTCCGTTACACCACTCTAAGACAGGAGAATGAATTCTCCCTTCAGCTATGAACCAACAGCAGAGATTTTTGTTTAATTCAGTCATGGGGTGGGAGTGTTGCTGCCAAGGCCAAGGTTGTTGCCCATCCTTCTCATCATTGAGAAGGCGGTATGAGCTGGGGAGGCTGATCATGAGCAAATTGTTGCTTGTGGCATCTTACTGTGAGAAACTGGCTGCTGGATTTTGTAAATGAGAGACTAGACTAAAAAAAATGGCAATCCCAGGTACAGCCAAGAACATTTTTGACTGGCAAATAAAAGTGAGTAATTGCCAGTGTGATATTGGACACGTGATCTCAGTCATTAATTACTTTACATTACCATTTTGGCAGAAAATCGTTAAGTGGTACAAACAGGTAAGAACACTGTACCGTTGCCAACATTATAGTCAGCACAGCTAATCGGAATAACCTCTCCAGCCAGAAGAAAGCTCAACAAATAATCAATGGCTCTAACATGGCTGAAAGTAAACAGCAAGCAGTATCCAGCCACACACTTGCAAAGCAAGGACGAAATCAACATCCTCAATTATGAGGGCCAAGTGCTACAGACACCAACTGGGACTACTGCTGCACAACTGCCTAGAAGCTGCGTGGCAGTGAATTCTTCCTGAAATTCAGGCCAGAGTTGTAAACTTTAGTGAAAGAAGTACATTCACCTGCATCATGTGAGGCTTTTCCTATTACAACTACAGGTGGCCAAAACAGTGTTGTGTGGCGAGGTAACAATTTCTGTTAGATAACACTGTACTGGAACCTATGCTACGTGGTTGAAAACACTGCCCGCTATGCTTGACCCTACTTGTGCAGGTATTTTCCCCAAATGTCTCAAACAACTCAAGGCTCAAGCTCCAGTCTGTCCAAAAAGGGACTTTTACAACCTCAGGACATGAAGCATTTTACAGTCAATGGAGCACTTTTAAGCATGTCATTACTTTTATAAATTCATTTGTGGGACATGGGTGTTGCTGGCTGGCCAGTATTTATTGCCCATCCCTGGCTGCCCATGTTCAGAGAGCAGTTGAGAGTCAACCACATTGCTGTGGGTCCAGAGTCACATGTTGGCTAGACCGGGCAAGGATTTTCTTCCTTAAGGGACATTAGTGAACCAGATGGGTTTTTCCGACAATGGTTTCATCAATAGATTCTTAATTCCAGATATATTTTATTGAATACAAATTCCACCATCTGTCATGGCAGGATTCAAACCTGGCTCCCGAGAACATTAACTAAGTTTCTGGGTTAATAGTCTAGGGATAATACCACTAACACCAGAAGGATATCCCCTCTAACAATGCCATTACCTCCCCCTGACATAATATGAGAAAACAATTCAATTACAATGAGGTCCCAAAATCAAGATAAATGAGCAGATAACGTGTGTTGTTGGGAGTAATAAATACTGGCCAGGGACTGGAGAAAATTCCCTGTCTTCTTTAAAATGGTGCTTTGGTATCTTTCCTGTGGAACAGAAAGACTTGCATTTATATCACTCCTTTCATGAACTTGAGATTTTCCAAAGTGTTTTACAGCCAATGCAGCACTGTTGAATTGTTGGAATGTAAAAAACATGGCAAAATATCTGCACAAGCCAGAACGAAATGATAATCTAGTTTTGATTTAAGGACGGATACAAGTCAGGACAAAACCCCAATCTTCCAAATAGTGCCATGGATCTTATGACCTCTTGAGAAGGTGCACAGGATCTTGGTTTAATCCTTATCCTAAAGACAGTGCAGCACTCATTCAGTACTCCAAACGAGCTTCAACCTCGATCTGTGCTCAAATCTCAACGGTGGGACTTGCTAGAATGTAATCGGTGACAACTTTCTATTAGATGTAATGTGACCAATGGTAATAAGCTGTAAGGGTCAGCTGATCCTATTAACCATGGAACCAATGAAAGTGATTTAAAGTCAGCTAACCCCTATAAATAAGAACTTGTTTGGAATTGTGGGGAGCTTGGAGTGACCGAGGGCAAGGCCCCAAGTTTGGAGTAATGAAGTTTCTTCATTAAACCCTTTCTTTGATTTATAAGTTGGAGTAAGTTCTGTTATATTTTCATTATCTGCATTAGAAGAGACCCTTCTGAAAACACAGGACTGAGTCCTCAAACTTCTGACACGTACTACCCACTGAGGCAAGCTGATATGTACAATATGATATGAAGTTAGTGATTTAAAAATTTCAGTTCAAGAAAAAAATTCACATGGAAGTATGATTCTTGGAGTTACTGGCAGGCAGTGAGACAGAGTATAGAACATAGAGCAGTACAGCACAGTTACAGGCACTTTGGCCCTCAATGTTGTGCTGAGCTATGTCCAAAACCAAGATCAAGCTATCCCACTCCCTATCATTCTGGTGTGCTCCATGTGCCTATTCAATAACCACTTGAAAGTTCCTAAAGTGCCTGACTCCACTATCACAGCAGGTAGTGCATTCCACACCCCAACCACTCTCTGACTAAAGAACCTACCCCGGACATATATCTCCCACCATGAACCTTATAGTTATGCCCCCTAGTAACAGCCACATCCACCCAAGGAAATAGTCTCTGGACGTCCACTCTATCCATCCCCCTCATCATCTTATAAATCTCTATTAAGTTGCCTCTCATCCTCCTCCGCTCTAAAGAGAAAAGCTCCAGCTCCCTCATAAGACCTACCCTCCAAACTTTTCCTCATAGAGCTACCCTCCAAACCAGGCAGCATCCTGGTAAATCTCCTCTGCACTCTCTCCAATGCTTCTACATCCTCCTTATAGTGAGGTGACCAAAACGGCACACAATATTCCAAATGTGGTCTCACCAAGGTTCTGTATAGTTGCAGCATAGCCCCATGGCTCTTAAACTCAACCCCCCCCCGTTAATAAACGCTAACACACTATAAGCCTTCTTCACAGCTCTATCCACTTGAGTGGCAACCTTCAGGGATCTACGGATATAAACCCCAAGATCTCTCTGCCCGTTGAAGTGGTGGAGGCTGCCTCGCTAAATATTTTTAAGACGCAGGTTGATGGGTTTTTGATAAGAGAGGGGATTAAGGGTTATGGGGAGAGGGCGGGAAAGTGGAACTGAGCAGCGACAGATCAGCCATGATCTTACTGAATGGCGGGGCAGGCTCGAAGGGCTAGATGGCCTACTCCTGCTCCTATTTCTTATGTTCTTATTTCTCAGAACCCTGAATCACTTCGCACTTATGAGGATTAAACTCCATCTGCCACTTTTCAGCCCAGCTCTGCATCCTATCAATGTCTCTTTGCAGCCTACAAGAGCCCTCCACCTCATCCACTACTCCACCAATCTTGGTGTCATCAGCAAATTTACTGACCTACCCTTCAGCCCCCTCTTCCAAGTCATTGATAAAAATCACAAATAGCAGAGGACCAAGCACTGATTCCTGTGGTACACCGCTGGTAACTGGCTTCCAGTCTGAAAATTTTCCCTCCACCACCACCCTCCGTCTTCTGTGAAATAGCCAGTTACTTATCCAATCGGCCAAATTTCCTTCTATCCCACACCTCCTTATTTTCTTCATCAGCCTACCATGGGGAACCTTATCAAACACCTTACTAAAATCCATGTATACAACATCAACTGCTCTAACTTCATCTTCATACTTAGTTACCGCCTCAAAGAATTCAATCAAATTTGTGAGGCAAGACATACCCCTCACAAATTTGTGCTGACTATCCCGGATTAAGCTGCATCTTTCCAACATGGTCATAAATTTCTACCCCTCAGGAACTTTTCCATTAACTTACCGACTACTGAAGTAAGACTAACTGGTCTATAATTACCAGGGTCATTCCTATTTCCTTTCTTGAAGAGAGGAACAACATTCACCACTCTCCAATCCACTGGCACAATCCCCGTGGACAGTGAGGACCCAAAGATCAAAGCTAAAGGCTCCGCAATCTCATCCCTTGCCTCCCAAAGAATCCTAGGACATATCCCATCTGGCCCAGGGGACTTATCGACCCTCAGGTTTTTCAAAATTGCTAATACATCTTCCCTCAGAACATCTACCTCCTCTATCCTATCAGCCTGTATCACACTCTCTTCCTCAAAAACATGACCCCTCTCCTTAGCGAACATTGAAGAAAAGTATTCATTCAACGCCTCACCTATCTCTTCTGACTCGATGCACAAGCAGTGAAAATCAATCAGGTCACAGACTTCATGGTTCCTCAAACTAATTTTCACTTAAACTATAGATGAACCATTATAGTGATCAAAACTAGGTCAGTATTCCTACCAACTTGAGGTACACTGATGTGGCTCCAATAACAAAAGCTTTACTAAATTAATATAAATAGGAGCATAAGGTCTGACCTAAATATTCACACTTTCTTCTACTCTCTAATTCCAACTGAAAGTCCTCCCCATCCCAGGACATACCCAAAGGAAAAGTAAAGTTTATTTATTAGTCACAAGTAAGGCTTACATTAACACTGCAATGATGTTACTGTGAAATTCCCCTACTCGCCACACTCCGGCGCTTGTTCGGGTCAATGCACCTAGCCAGCACATCTTTCAGAACGTGGGAGGATATCGGAGCATCTGGAGGAAACCCACGCAGACACAGGGAGAAATGTGCAAACTCCACACAGACAGTTACCCAAGCTGGAAATGGAACCTGGGTCCCTGGCACTGTGAGGCAGCAGTGCTAACCACTGTGCCACCGTGCCACCCCCTCACTCCTGATTAGCCAGGCTTCCTGTGCGGCCACTCCATAGGGTCCAGCCCGATCATGGGGCCGTTAAAAGGGGCCACGTTACCACATATACCAAAATCAGCATATAGCTTAAAATGGCATGACCAAGAGTCAATGGGCTGTTTCTGCAGACTGGACTGGTGTGGCAAAATCATAAGAAAGTAAAAGGAGCCACTCAACAGTGTTCGCTGAGTTATCATGCATTTTTAATTACACTCAATAATCTATTTTGTGAAGGTGCAATCAAAATGCTGCTACAGATCAGAATAAGCAAAGACACCTTGGCAGTTAATACAGTATAAAATTAACCACACTGCAAGTCCTAAAGGCTTAAGAGAGGATTTTCTTTTGAACAGGGTTGCACCTACCAGATTATGTTACTTGAAGGTAGTGTAAAAACCTACGATTTTAATCAGAATTTGACCCTGGAAGGGGACTGCATTATAGTGCAACTGCCTGCGTCTCTCTGCATAAAAATAAATCACTTCAATGAGCTGGAGTTCCCAGAAATAGTCTTGGTGGGTATTAAATACCAAAATGGCTTAAAGCCCGTGATCTGAAGTATCAGAGGCTTTGAATAATATATAGGGATCACAAAAGTGACAGCCATTTATCCCGAAATTAGCATCCACCGATACTTATATTCCACAACACACGCATCATGAATGCTGAGGAGATAGTTAATAAGTCTGGGACATGCTCTACACAGCTCAGAATATTTCCCTGCCTTTGTACACAGAGAAACAAATAGATTAACCCAGCCTATAATTCCACTAAATTATCATGCTACAGGAGGGATGGCAGAAACACATTAGTAAATAATTGTGCTTTTTCTATTTTGTTGTGGCTTGTATGTCGGACAGCCATCATTTGTGTCCTGCAGGTTTCTATTCGTCACAAATTATATTTTGATAGTTAAGTCTATTTATTAGCTATGAGTAGGCTGGCATTAACACTGCAATTATGTTACCGTGAAAATCCCGGAGTTGCCACACTCCAGCACCTGTTCGGGTACATTGAGGGGGATTTTAGCATGACCTAACCAGCACATCTTTGGACAGTGGGAGGAAACTGAAGCACCCGGAGGAAAGCCCCGCAGACACGAGGAAAATGTGCAGATTCCACACAGACAGTAACCCAAGCTGGGAATCCAATCCAGGTTGCTGGCACTGTGAGGCAGCAGTGCTAACCACTGTGCCACCAGCTGCGATTATCGACAGCAAAAAAAAAGTTCTCTGGAGCTTAGGAGGCTGAGGGGAGTTCTTATAGTGATCAATAAAATAATGAGGGGCATAGATCATCTCGATAGTCAATATCTTTTCCCAAAAGTAGAGGAGTCTAAAATTAAGCATAGGTTTAAGGTGAAAGGGGGGAGATACAGAAGTGTCCAATGGGGAAATATTTTCACATTGAGAGTGATGAGTGCCTGGAACAAGCTGTCAGAGGCAGTAGTAGAAACAGATACAATTTTGTTTTTTAAAAAGCATTTAGATAGTTACATGGGTTACAATGTGTATGGAGGGATATGGGGCAAATGCGGGCAATTGAGACTAGCTTAATGGTTTTAAAAAAGGGTAGCATTGACAAGTTGGGCCGAAGGGCCTGTTTCCATGCTGTAAACCTCTATGACTTTATGCTCTTTAATAATTGTCTGTGTCCTAGAAAGTGTACGAATGTACCTAGGCTACTGAGCAATTGCATTCAAATGACACTTCACTAAGTTCTGGTCAGCATGTCCCATCCTCGTGCCAGCAACTTGTACTTTGCAAACAGTTGACACAGAAAGTGCCCCAAGGAATTAAATCCTGGTAAAGGAAAGGTGGAATAATCAGTAAAGTTATCAGAACCTGGTTACAGGATCAATGGAATCCATAGAGAGCACAAGCAAGAGCAGATGTACTCTGAGTGGAGAAAGACAGGCAGGGAGATAGCAAGTTATACAGTGAACCATATGACAAAAGGTTGAAATGAGATTTAATTTATTATTGTCACGTGCATTAGCATGCAGTGAAAAGTATTGTTTCTTGCCTGCTATACAAACATAATGTTCATAGAGAGGGAAACGAGACTGCAGTGCCAAATGCAGTTACTGTGACATTGCAATCAGCATTGATTTGTAAGTTCGACCAAAATGGTCTTGGTGCTGTGAAAAACTGGCAACAAATGAGAGAAAAGGAAGAAATGATGGCGAGTACGCACCAGATGCTAATATAAATGTTAAAGTTCTGTTGCAAATACTCATCTGTCTACTGGCAGCAAGGCTGTATTTTATATTTTTTCTCAGCCAAAATGGAATATAATGCCTAGTGAGTTGGAGTGCCATCTAGTGCTCAGTTAAAATATTTCAAGTCAAAATACATTCAGCTGCAATTTGCAGCCATACTTTTATTGCACTTTAATGCACTCAACAAACACAGTACATAGTGGGTTCAAGTCTAGGTGGTCTTACGTCGTCTTTGAATTAGTTGCTTCAGAGATTTGGCAAATACGTCGCTATAGTACAGGAGGCCATTCAGCCCATTGAGTCTGCACCAACAACAATCCCGCCCAGGCCTACCCCTGCAATCTCACATATTCACCCTTCTAATCCTCTGACACTAAGGGGCAATTTAGCATGGCCAATCCACCTAACCTGCACATCTTTGGATTGTGGGAGGAAACCAGAGCAGATACAGGGAGAACGTGCAGGTTCTGGGAATCGAACCCGGGTCCCTAGCACTGTAAGGCAGCAGTGCTAACCAGTACCACCGTGCCACCCCCATAACATGTGGCAGGGAAAGGAGAAAATTAAATCCGGAGTGGCCCAACTGTCTATTCTTGTCAAGAATAAACAACAAGAAGAATAAAATCAACAGCAACTTTCCATATTGGTTCGAATAAGAAACAAGAATGAGGTGAAATTTAGATTAGTAAAAAATCAAGAAGACCACTACATGGAATAAAAAACAAATTTTCCCAGGTGATTTCCCTTACCCTTTTAACTTGTGAACCAGCACTACGCAGCTGAATAGCTCCAGACTTGCCCACAGAATCCACCACTGTGCTTAGAAATACCTCTAAATGTTCTGATCTGCCTCAGTCTGATCATTGAGGAATGAATTCTGACATAGTCCCTAACTCAGAAACAGGTAGGAGGTTTCCACAATATAGTCATATCTATGGGCGCCATACTGGTGGAGCAAAATGCCAAAACATGTTAACGCTGATGCATGCATTACACTATTAGAGCAAGGAATCCTTTTGGTTTGATCAAACAGGCTGTCACAGCTGACAAGGAATTTCAAGGTGATTTAACAAGCTAAATTGCTTTCCAAACCCTGAGTTAATCTAGCTGATGTGAGACTCCCACACAATTCTATCGAGCTACTTCGGCCCTCTTGTGAATGCCAAGTGTCAGTTCCATTTCATAAATGTTTAAACTTTCTTGTGATACAAATAAGCAGCATGGAAATGTCAACCCTGGCTCAGTTAGTCGCACCCTGACCTTTGAGTCAGTAAGTTACAGGGGCAAGTCCCACTTCAGGATTTCAGCACACACTGTTGGCCTGGGTAGAAATGAAGGAGCGGTGGAATCAAAAGGTGCCATCTTTGGGTTGATGTTAAACTTGAGGTCCTTCACATTTTAAATAAATGTGAAATACCTATGACAGTGGGCAAGGAGCAGTGGCCTACACTGCCACCATCTGGTGATCTGTTATTTCTGTATGTGGCCATGTTTACCTCCAAATATAAACCACTACATTTAAAAGCAAGCTTTTGATTTGATTTGTTATAGTCACATATATTAATATACAATGAAAACTATTGTTTCTTGCGCACTATACAAAGCATACCGTTCATAGAGAAGAGAGAGAGTGCAGAATGTAATGTTACAGTCATAGCTAGGGGGTAGAGAAAGATCAACTTATTGCAAGGTAAGTCCATTCAAAAGTCCGATAGCAACAGGACAGAAGCTGTTCTTCAGTCAGTTGGTACGTGATCTCAGACTTTTCTATGTTTTTCCCAATGGAAGAAGGTGGAAGAGAGCATAATTATGCTGGTTGCATTGCTGAGGCAGCAGGAAGTATAGACAGAGTCAATGGATGGGAGGCTGGTTTGCATGATGGACTGGGCTACATTCACAACCTTTTGTAATTCCTTGTGGTCTTGGGCAGAGCAGGAGCCATACCAAGCTGTGATACAACCAGAAAGAATGCTTTCTATGGTGCATCTGTAAAGGTTGGTGAGAGTCGTAGCTGACATGCCAAATTTCCTTAGTCTTCTGAGAAAGTAGAGGCCTTGATGGGCTTTCTTAACTGTAGTGTCAGCATGGAGGGACCAGTACAGGTTGTTGGTGATCTGGACACCTAAAAACTTGAAGATCTCGACCCTTTCTACTTTGTCCCCATTGGTTTAGACAGGGGCATGTTCTCCTTTATGCTTCTTGAAGTCGATGACAATCTCCTTTGTTCTGTTGACATTGAGGAAGAGATTATTGTTGCCGCTCCAGTTCACCAGATTCTCTATCTCACTCCTGTACTCTGTCTCGTCATTGTTTGAGATCCGACCCACTTTGGTGGTGTCGTCAGCAAACTTGAAAGTCTAACTGGTGAGGAATTTGGCCACACAGTCATAGGTGTATAAGGAGTACTGTAGGGAGCTGAGAACACAGCCTTGTGGGGCACCGGTGTTGAGGATGATCATGGAGGAGGTGTTGTTGCCTATCCTTACTGATTATGGTTTGTGAGTTAGGAAGTTCAGGATTCAGTCAGAGAAGGAGGTACCGAGGCCATGGAGTTTGGAGATGGGTTTCGTGGGAATAATAGCGTTGAAGGCTGAGCTGTGGTCAATAAGTAGAAGTCTGACATAGGATCTTTGTTATCTAGGTGTTCCAGAGTTGAGTGCAGGGCCAGGAAATGGTGTCTGTTGTGGGCCTGCTGCAGCAATAGGCAAACTGTGGTGGATCCAGGTGGTCCGTAAGGCTGGAATTAATTCGTGCCATGACTAACCTTTCGAAGCACTTCATACTGATGGATGTCAGAGCCACTGACCAATAGTTATTAAGGCACACTGCTTGGTTTTTCTTAGGTACCAGGATGATGGTCGTCTTCTTGAAGCAAATAGGGACCTCAAACCTAAACTTTAAGTATCCTGAAGATGTGGAAGACATTATATAATGCAACATATTCAACACTTTTTTTGTTTATATCTAATTCAATACAATCAAAGTCCAATTCAAAGTCTCAGCAAATGAGACATTCCAAATCCAAGGTGACAAGATGGGCATCGTACTTTCTGTCTTGGGTTTGATCTATATGATCCAAGGTGATTGGAGCAGGCATTGCACCTCTTCCAAGGCTTGATCCCATTTGCATCTTTGCCAAAATGCCTAGATCTTGTTAGGAGACTTCCCAATATCAATGGTTAATCCAATTACAATTCAACAGCTTGCCTGGAGGCAATGCAGCCCCAGTGTGTCTGTTTTTAATGTCATAGTTGGTCTGTATCTCACCTTCATTTGCCTGAACATTAACTCCGCTTTTCTCTCCACAGAGGCTGCAGACTTGAATATTTCCAGCACTTGGTTTTCATTTCAGATTTCCAACATCCGCAGTATTTTGCCTTTATTGTATAAAAATTGAATTGATCTGAAGTCTTATTAATTCCAGTTAACAGTACCCACATGTTGCGGGGGTGGAAGAAAGGGAATCCAGATTTCCTCTTCCATGCGTTAAATTCATGTTTCCTGATTTCACTTGTGAATGGTGTGGTTCCAGCATTAACATTATGTTCCCTTGTTCTGGATTCTGCCATTACATGGAGTGTTTTTGTTGTTGCTCACTATTGTTCACAGCCCAACCTGTTAGCACCCTCTGTTCTTGAAACACAGAATTTGGAAGTGACTCACTATCGCTGTATCCAATTTCAAAACACTGAAACAAAGTTCAAAAATTCCAACCATTTTCCTTTCTAATTCTGCATAGGACTACATGACACAGGAACAGAATTAGGTCACTCAATCCATCGAGTCTGCTCCGCCATTCAATTGTGGCTGATATTTTTCTCATCCCCATTCTCCTGCTTTTTCCACATAACCCCTAACTCCCTTATTAATCAAGAACCTATCTACCTCTGTCTTAAAGACACTCAATGACCTGGCCTCCACAGCCTTCTGCGGCAAAGAGTTCCACAGGTTCACACTCTCTCACTGAAGAAATTCCTCCTCATCTCTGTTTTAAAGGATCGTCCCTTTAGCCTGAAGTTATGCCCTCTGGTTCTAGTTTTTCCTACTATTGGAAACATCCTCTCCATGTCCATTCTATTCAGGCCTCGCAGTATCCTGTAAGTTTCAGTAAGATCCCCTCCTCATCCTTCTAAACTCCAACGAGTACAGACACAGAGTCCTCGACCTTCCTCATACGACAAGCTCTTCATTCCAGGGATCATCCTTGTGAACCTCCTCTGGACCCTTTCCAAGGCCAGCACATCATTCTCTAAATATGGGGCCCAAAACTGCTTAAAACTGCTCTCAATTCATATTTGTCTTGGCTGTAACCATTGCTTCTTATGCTTGTAAGAATCAGCGCTGGCTCATTTCCGAGCTGCCCACAATTCCCTGAAGGCATTTGTAGAAAATCCTTTTTACCATTACATGGACAATCAAGTTAACCTGCAGTAAATGGCAATAGGGACATGCTTACCTAAAAAGGAGACCCAATTACCAAGACACTTACCACAAGATTGGACTTCTACAGAACACACCAGTTCAGCCAATTATTGTGGAATATGGATCATTGCTAACTCCAAACAAAAATGTAGCATAAATCAACACATTTTTACCTCATACTGGATGTTTAATCCGCTGATATAAAAGTAGTGGGATGGATATTCATTTCACGTCCCCTCCAAACTATTGCAAGTAAGAGTACTGTACACAAACATCCTTCAAGATCTTCTCTCCTACAGTGTGTGCACATCATGCAGGACAAAACATCTAGACTCTTAAAACACAATGGTTTAAATGCAAATGGGTTTTATTAAACACAGGCAATTTGCACAGAAAAAAAAGTATGTACTGTCATGGACACAATAAGGACAGCATTTGGAAGGAATAGAGGCTGACAGCATGACTGGACAAAAAGGTACACCATACACAACTTAATTTGATTTATTGTCACATGTATTAGTATACAGTGAAAAGTTTTGGTTCTTGTGTGTTGTACAGACAAAGCATATCGTTCATAGAGAAGGAAAGGGGAGAGTGCAGAATATAGTGTTACCGTCATAGCTAGGCTGTAGAGAAAGATCAACTTAATGTGCGATAGGTCCATTCAAAAATCAGATGGCAACAGGGGAGAAGCTGTTCTTGAGTCAGTTGGGACATGAGCTCAGGCTTTTGTTTCTTTTTTCCATTGGAAGAAGGTGGAAGAGACAATGGCCCGGGTGCATGAGGTCCTTGATTATGTTGGCTGCTTTGCCGAGGCAGCAGAAAGCGTAGACAGTGGGGGGGATTTTACCATTTTTTTTCTAAGTGCACTGCCCAAGGGGCAACCCCCCCTTGCCCTTGGCCTCCCTGGGAGGCCTCAATGGCCTCCAGTTCCACCGCCGAGGCCAAGTCAGCTGATCCCCATTCATGAGGAGCACGTCTATTCCTCGCCAGCGAGTACCTTTCCCGGCAAGGTCATAAGGCAGGGGGTGCGGCCAGATGATTGAGCTTGCTAAGAAGATGTAATATAACATTACCATAAATTTCCATATATTAACCTGCCGCCAGCCCATTTCCAGCGAGAGGCTGACCGTGCGGGAAAACCGGTGCTCGTAAAATGGCGGCAGTCATGAAAACTGGCACCAATCATTTTACCACCACATCATGCCTGAAAATGGATGCAACGCAATGGTAAAATCGCTCCGAGTGTCAATGTCTGGGAGGCTGGTTTGAGCGATGGACTGAGCTTTGTTCACGACCCTTTGTAGTTTCTTGCGATCTTGGGCAGAGCACGAGCTATACGAAGCTATAATACAACCAGAAAGAATGCTTTCTACGGTGCATCTGTAAAAGTTGGTGAGAGTTGTCGTGGACAAACCAAATTTCCTTAGTCTTCTGAGAAATTGGAAAGTGAATCTGAGCATTCCAAAAAATTAACTAACAAGCTGATGTGGGCATTGATGGCAAGAACAATGTTTATTACCCATCCCTAATTACCCTAGAGGTGGTGGTGAGCTGCCTTCTTGAACTGCTGCATTCAATGTGATGTCAGAACACTCGCAGTGCTGTTAGGAAGGGGGAATTTCCAGGATTTTTAATCCAGTAACAATGAAGTGATATAGTTCCAAGTCAGGATGGTGTGTGACTTACAGGGGAACATACAAGTGGTGGTTTTCTCCATGGGTCGGCTGCTCCTGTTCTTTTTGGGGGATAGAAGTCAAGGCTTTGAAGACTTCTTTCAAAAGGAGCATTAGCAGGTTGATGTATTGCATCCTGTATAAAGGTACACATTGTGCGTCAGTGGAGGAGAGAGTGAATGTGAAGTGTGGTGGTCCAGGATTTTGCTTTATTATTGAATTATGTATTGGGATACAGTGAAATGTATTGTTTCTTGCACACTATACAAAACATACTGTTTATATAGTACATAAGGGAGAAGTACTGTGCAGAATGTAGTGTTACAGTTATTGGAAGGGTACAGAGAAAGATCAACTTAATATAATGTGGGTCCATTCAAAAGTCTGATGGTAGCAGGGAAGAGGCTGTTCTTGAGCCAGTTGTAACTTTTTCCTGATGGAAGAAGGTGAAAGAGAGAATGTCCAAGGTACATGAGTTCCTTAATTATGCTGGCTGCTTTTGAGGTAGTGGGAAGTGTAAATGGAGTCAATGGATGGAAGGCTAGTTTGCATGATGGACTGGGCTACGTTAGCAACACTTTGTAGTTTCTTGTGATCTTAGTCAGAGCAGGACTCATACTAAGCTGTGATACAACCAGAAAGGATGCTTTCTATGGTGAATCTGAGAGGCGATGCAATGGTCTGGTTTGTCCCAGATGGAATTGGTTGGACTTAAACCTGGTGTCGTCAGACTTCTTACTGTGTTTACCCCAGTCCAACGGCGGCATCTCCACATCTTGCCCCAGATGGTCCAGTTTCGAGTTGTTGGAGCCACATTCATCCAGACAAGTGGAGAATAAACGGTGGACAGGCTTTTTTTTGGGAACCTCAGGCAGTGAGATGCCTGCCGTAGAATTCCCAGTCTCTAGCTGGCTCTTGTAATCACAGTATGGCTAGTCCTGTTCAGTTTCAGGTCCATTGGTAACCCTCATGATGTTGGTAATAGTGGATTCAGTAAAGGTAATGTCACTGATTATCTCCAACAAGAGAGAATCTAACTATTATCTCTTAAGTCATCGTCTGGCACGAATGTTGCTTTATCTATCTGGTGAAGCTGGAATGTTGTCTAGGTCTTGCTGCGTACAGACATGGACCTTTTCCAGATTGAGGAATCATGAATGGAACACAGTACTGCAATTAGTCCCCATTTTTGACATTTTGATTGGGGGAGGCATCATTGATGAAGCAACTGGAACTAGAACACTACTCAAAGGTACCTAGGCAGTGATGCCCTGGTACTGAGATGACTGGCTTTTTACCACCATGTTCCTTTGTTAAGTACAGATCCAACCAGTGGACAGCTTTCCTCCCTTCTCCACACTAAGGCTCCATTCACTTCAGTTTTGTTCAGGCGCCATGATGCCACACTCATTGATGTCACACTCCATTAAATGCCACCTTGACATCAAGGGTGGTCACATTCACCTCACTTGTCTATGTTTGGACCAAAGCTGTAATGAGGTCAGGAGAAAACAGATACGGTTGAACTCAAACTGAGCATCAGGAAACAGGTTATCGCCAAGCTAAGTACTGCCAGATAGCACTGTGGCTAACCCCTTCTATCACTTTCCTAATTGAGGGTAATGGGAAGGCAATTTTCTAGACTGGATTTGTCATGCATTTTGTGGCCAACACATAGCTAGATGCTAATTTTTTTGGTGTACTGGATTAGCTTGACTTTTGGCACAAGCTCTGGGACATCACCACTGGCTCACACATAGGTTTTGTAGTATTGGTGCCTTCATGTGATTACAGTGAATTGAATTGGCTGAAGACTTGCATCCAAGATGCTTGCAGATTCAGGCAGCCAAGATAGATCATCCACTCTACATTTCTGGCAAAGATAGAAGTAGATGCAAATGCTTCAGGTTTGCTTTTTGCAGAGGTGCTGTGCTCCTCCAACAATTGAGAAAATGGAACCTCCTTCTAGTAGTTATCTGAATTGTTCACTACCATTCACAACATGGCACAACTACAGATCTTAGATCTGATCATTTGGTTGTGATCATCTGCTGTTTGACCAAGAAGTAGTCCTGTTGTAGCTTCACCAGGTTGACAAGACTAATGATTTTTGCTAAGAGGGGGAATGATGCAAATAAATCAGAACTTGAGTCTAAATGGAAGAGAAACTGAGGATTTGAAACAGGCATGGAGAGGAGAAAAATTTTAAATCAACCAGAGAGCCACCTCATTGCATAACTGTGAGCTATTAATTACAGTTGACATGAACACTTACAACCTTAGTATCTGTATTCCAACTAATTTAATAAGTGTCTCATTTCACCTTTTCCCTCTTCAAAATATTGATACTGCATATTTTAAGTCGGGGGTCTCCAAACTTCAGGTCACATCCAGATTGGAGTTTGGAGACAGCTGCTTTAAGTGAATTATAAAAACTTTTGGAGCAAGCCATTTGGAGCAGCACAGTAGTTAGCACTACTGCCTCATTGCACCAGGGACTCAGGTTCGATTCCTGGCTTGGGAGTTTGCACATTCCCCCTACGTCTGCAGGGTTTCCTTCAGTTTCCACCACCCGAGTCCAACGATGTGGTTCAGTGATTTGGTCATGATAAATTCTCCCTCAGCGTATCTGAACAGGCACTAGACTGTGACAATTATAGAGTTTTCACAGTAACTTCATTGCAGTGTGAATGTGAGCCTATTTGTGACTAATAAATAAACCTTAGCTTGTCCACTCCATGACTCAATAAGAGCATGGCTATCTAATTGTGTGACCTTAATTCCACCCTGCCTGCCCCCATAACCTAAGATTCCCTCGTAAATATGCCATAACATTCAGAGAATTCATTATCTTGCTCACTAAATATCCAACCCCAATTTTGTGGGAATACTGCTCACATGAAAATGGGAGTCAAGGCACAATTCTACCACTTCTTGTGCATTCAAAGAAGTGATGCAGAGATACACTAAGAAGCCTCAGTTTGGAAGTCAAAATCCAGGTGGTTGTTTTGGCAGAAGTTGTTTAGAAAGAAAGAAAAACTGTCAAAAGCAATTCAGCCAGTCACTCAAGACAGGATGCATGGCTTATGTTTATTGTTACACAGTACATTCACTACTGATCGTAAAATACAGCAGCATCATTTGCTGTTTGCCCCATTCATTTTTTCAGTTGGTAGCCAAAAGACTTAGACCAAGCTCCTCAGGATTGAGCTGGACTTGTTTCCACTCCAGTTTGATTGGGCTGCTAAACCTCATGATCTGCAGACTGACACACGCAGATTGTGCTTGAATAGTATAGATAAGATGTTGAAGCCCACACTTCAACGTGCTTCTGATGGCAGTGATGCACTCCTGAATAACTCTTCTGTGGAGGGTTTGATGGCTAGTCATCCTCCCCTACTCACCTCTGAAGTATGTTATGTAGCAGACAATAGTATGCATTTAATTTAAAGCAGCACTACTAACTAGCTAATTAAGTAAAGTCACACTCCTAAAAACATCCAACATTTTCCCTGAAGCACGTTGGCAGTTTTATTGAATTTTGTATGGCTTGTTACTGTCAGATTTAAACACGAGGCTGATCCAAACACCTTAACCACCCATTTTAGGATAGCAATACAGGCACATAAGCCTAAAAAGATACAAAGCAGAATAATTAAACTAGATGTTTGCTTTGACATAACAGGAGGGAACCCATAAATGAGGAGTGCCCTCATACTATAGATGCTTCTGAATACAACAGCCTGGATTTTGCTCTCATAAGTGAAGTGGTTGGGCTTCATAGAAACCTACAGCAAGGAGATCTTCACATGCTGGCACAGGGAACTGAGGGCAGTATAAATATCTGACACTTTCTATGCCTTTTAACTTTGTCAAAGTGTCATCTAGACTCAAAAACTTTTCTCTCCTTACAGATACTGCCAGACTTGCTGAGATTTTCCAGCATTTTCTCTTTTGGTTTCAGACTCATGAATGTTTTGGACAATGCAAGGACAGAAGCCCCTCCAGTGCTACCATCCAGATCCCGATACTTACCTGATGCCTAAATTTCACTCATGTGTCCCTTATCATGGGCAAACTTGGATTTTCCTAATTTCAGGTGTGGCTATTCCAGGTTAGTTATTAAATGTCAAGACTTTTCACTAGCTCAGTCTGAACCCAATATCAAAGGATATCACACAGATGTAATCTACTTCCTATACTGACCCCTGCTGCTGACCAGAAAGGCACATGCACATTCAGAGCACAGTGACATATTTCCAGTCAGCAGCAATAGTGGATTCAAGAAGTTGCTTTAAAAATAGAAAACCACAGAACTGATGAAATTACCTCCTTACAGAAGGTTAAGATTGAAAAGTTCCAGACACTAAGTTGGAGGTAAAAGACTTTTTTTTTGCATTCAAAGACAGCAAGAAACTTGTTAACATCAGATGTTGCATTCATCGGAAATGTTGTTATAGCTGACTTTTATTGAAAGGCATCTTGATTTTGCAACTAAGGGACAGATTTTCTTCCTCTTGCTCTTATGAGTGTCTTTTGTTTCAAGGCAAGGGTGAAGGATGCTATAACTTGTATAAGTGCTTCTCTGGCATTACAGCACAAAAAGAACTTTTCCCAATCAAAGCTAAAGCTTGTGTGCACAATGGGCCTGTTATCAATATCAAATTCTAAAGCAATGAAAGACAACTTAACATAAACATTATAAAGGCTAATCATTCTGTAGCACTGATGACAAATCAAGATTCACAAAAGTTCATTTGTAAGTTTTTTTATTTTTATTAAGAACTTCCCTTTCCACACACTTGAGGCCAATGCAGGCCTGACCTGCCATCATCGGGTTAACCAACTTCTTGGCGACAGGAACATTATCAGAGAGCCAAAGGAAAAGTCTGAATAAAAAATTGTCAATTCAAAGTTAACTTTGTAATTATGTAACTTAATGATCCTGGGTTTCAGGGGAGGAAAAACCTGTAAACAGGATTGAACTGGGTATCAAAACTATGAAGAGGAAATAAATATATTTGTTTAACTGCCACATTTAATACACTATGCACATTCCTATCAAAATCTTGCCTTCAACCTGGGTTATCTGAAAGTGAATTTATGGTTAACCACAGCTCACCTTTATTTCTGCTTTATAAAAATTCCAAGTTCCTCAACTAATGAGCTTAGAACAAGTGCAAAGGCACTTCACTGGCATCAACTTGAAAACTGTTGCCAAAAGATTCACATTAATGAATACTGACATTCCCAAAAAAACTTGCCAGAAGTGACTGCAAAAAAAGTCACCGATTTTGGAATTATTTTCTACACAAAAATGAAACTTCCCCCCCACCCTTTAAAAAAAATTTTGTAAACTGCAAAAATTTCCCATAAGAGAATTTAGATCAATTATTAGAAGTTATTGATAGAGTCAACGTTTTCACCTTGGCAACAGGATTTCCATTTTAAAAAAAACTTTGCTAAGCAAACATTTGATAGCTTTTTCTGCTAGAATGTGCCTTTTGTGCCAGCAGATCCAGTGGGCACGATTACCTGGAAATCACACCAGCTGTCGACTGCTGCGTGGACTCCAGATCATGGACAGTCATCAGCAGGCTCCCAACCATTTTTCATGGTCCTGGACTGCAACAGTCTGCCTAGGGTAACAGCCATCTGTAGACAGGTTTCTTGTGCCTTTCAGGAGGTCCCACTGTTGTGAGATAAGAAGATGAGTAAGCATCGATATGCAAGGGTGCATACACATGAATAGTAGGTACACAACAATTAAAAAAGAGGCTACCCACTTTTTGCCCTATAGCAGAGATGACAGCAGACACAGTGGGATGGAGGAAATTGAAATGAAATATTTGCGTTAAAAGTAAAACTAAAACCTCACAAAAGATTTCAAAGCCAAGTCCAAACAAGGCTTACAGACAGCCATTTTAAAGACTGGAATCTTTTCTAATCCAATTTGAAAATTAAACTTGTTTTGGCAGTGATGTAATTTTCTAGGCTATTACCTGAATAATTTATATGGCGCAATCTTTCCAATTGTTTGCCTTGTTCTTGTGGGTCGAACCAAGTAAACAAACTTAAATTACGTTCGGACAAAGAGGGGGCGGCCCCCCAAAAGGAGGGGGAACAGCCCGAACGGAAACAAAAAGTACAAAGGAAACTTAAGACGAGTCAAATCGAAATGTGATTATCGGGGTCTACAAGGCACCTCAGCCCCTATCATCATACCTTACATGCAATGTAAAATATGCATGCCAAACATTTGCTGGCAGCTTCCAGATAAATTTGGAAAGGAAAAGCATTTGGGATTTTCAGCATAATTAGTAGCAAATAAATTTAACTTCATTGTCAGTTGATCAATCTTGAAAAGATTGTGGAATTCATCTTTTCACTCTCCAAACAAAATTCCTTCACTCAGGTCTTTGTGCGAAAAATCATCAAAAGCAGTCCCGAGTTTAATACAAAATTGACATGGGTAGCACTAAGTCAAAGTGACAATAGTGTGTGTTCAGTTGTGGATAGAATAGTGTGCCTACCAGCTTATTGTGCCAACCATTCTGGTGTAAAGCAAGATTGCAGGTAGTCTTTGCAACTCATGCACACAGATCCTTTCAAAAAAAGGAGGGTAGAAAAAGCCATTATAAACAAAAGATTTTAGTTAATCTTGTCAATGGAAGAGGTGCCTGAGCAATTTCTCACAAGTTGAAAGACTTCAAGTACATCCCCGCATCTATCAGAACAGCATGGATGAATGAAATAAAAAGGTCTTTTAAATTTCAAAGAGTATAAATAGCCATACTGCCTGATGGAAATCTAATAACATAGCAACATTTTATTTTGATGGATAAAGACAGAAACATCTAAATCTGACATCTTTATTTTACAAAATTAATTCAAAACCCTACACAATTGGCATTTAAAATTTTTGGTTCTGGTTTGGCAGAATTGAGAATTCCAACTGGAATTGTCTGTGATGCAATTCAAACAGAATGGGGTCTTTAACTAGCTCTCAGAATTCACCTTCTCTTCCAACCAGTTATATATAGGTTCGAAATTCCTCTTTAAGAATTTATCGGTTCTCTTTCCGCAGTAGTATATTGCTCAGATACACTTTGCGACTGTCCATGCTCACCATTCAACGATCCAGCATTAGTTTGCTCTCGGCTCCCACGCGAGTGTCCAAAGTGAGGCAGGTAGTTTATAATGTCATCACCCTCCTCTTGCCAGTAGCCGGGGAAGGTTATAGCTTGCTTGCGGAGCTCCTGGTACTTTTCATGCATTAGAAACTGAGTGGTGTTCCTCGGGGCTCTCATACCCGGCGCCCTCTTGCCATTAAGGTTAACAGGTCTAAGCAAGGCCCCAAGGTCAATGGGGTTGCGGGCTCTTCCCCTTCCATACCTGCGCCACCACCGCTGCCTCTTCTTCCTCCACTTTTGCTTGCCCGCAGAGCCATGCTCAGATCTACAGCGCTTGCACCTCTTCTGAAAGAATCGGGGCTTCTTCCAGCCTTTATTGGCAATATTACCTCCCATCACCTCCAAGATACCAGAAGGAGAGGGAGGAAGGACAATCCAAGACTACTCTGTAGTTTAAGCCTAGTCAAGTGAGAGATTCAAAAGCCCTTTTGGGGGGGGGGGGGAAGTCCAGTGCCACTCATACACAGACACACAATGCAAACTGAGGGGCTCTGCAGGTAGAAAGGGTTTTGAGAGAGGATGCAATGAGAAAGTTGCACAATGGTGGCGTTAAAACACACCAAACCAAGGCTTCCTTGACAACCAAGGATCGAGGCGGGGAGGAGCTCAGCAATCACCAAGATCCCAAAACTTGCGCACACACACCCCCGCAGGAGAAAAAGAAACCTTCCTTCCAGCACAGTTAATAAGAGCTGCCTTTTCAAAAAAAAATTATTTAAAGAACAGAGCCGCTTTTAAGGTAGCCCCCTTGGCAGTACCTGAAGCGCTGTCCTACCGCCTCCTCCGCCTCTCCCAGCGGACACTAACGGACAACGTTCTGGAAGCGTCTCTTATACAGCGGACCTGCGCGCGCAGCCTCACGTCGGACGGGAGACAACCAATCAGGTCCGCCCGCTGGCGGGGTGACGCCTCAAACAGCACAATAGTGCCCGGATGACGGTTGCCAGGGAGCTTTGATTTGATGTTTGTTTTGTCTCTACAGTTGGCCCGGGGTTGACGTTTATATGTTTAATAGATGTATATATATATATATCTCTGTGTGTGTGCAGATGCGAGGTTTTATTTTTGACAAACAAATTTTAAAGTCAGAAGGTGAGAAAGAAGTTAAAATTCGAGCACAATATAGAATCTGCTGGGGTACCAGTATGGGCAGATAGACCTGCGCAGGTACACGGGGTTGACAGGATGGGCAGGTATAACAAAATCTCCACACTGCATAAGGAGACCATTCAGCCCATCGAGTCCATACCAACTCTCCCAACAGAGCATCTTACCCAGACCCTATTCCCAGCCCTATCCCCATGATTCCACACATTCAGCCCGCTCATCCCCCTAACCTACACATCTTGGGTCACTGAAGGGCAATTTAGCATAGCCAATCCATTTAACTACATGGGGTTGACATCGGGTAGGAACATGGGGTCATCAGGATGGACAGTTACACAGGGCTGGCACAATGGGGTATCATCGGGCAGGTAAATAGGGTTGTCAGGATCGGTAGGTACATGGGGTTGTAATGCTGGACTAGTACATGGCGCTGTCATAATAATGGGCAGTTTGATGCAAATTATAACTAAGACATTTTACAGAAGTGTAGCTGACAATAAAGCTATAAAATGTCAAACTGAATATTTAGTTTGCATTTAGATACATAGATCACAAAAGCAAGAAGGCAATTTATACTTTCAATATAGAACAGGTCTAATTACCTCAAAACATACCTCAAATATTTCTCCAAAGTTACCTCAAACTAATTTCAAAATTTAGCTCAAAATCTACCCTCAAAGGTTAGCTAAAAGTTTACCTCAAAATTACCCCAAATTTCCCTCAGATTTACCTCAAACTTCAATCAAGTATCAAGGATTGAAATTCAATTTTCACTCACTTCATCTGAATTTGTGCACATCAATTGGTGGATTTTCCTAAACATGTCTTTCTTCCATTCATTCACACATTTAATCGTCAGATTTACTTAATCTAAACGGCAGTTGTTCCGTTGCTTTACAGATTTATTATTAATCTTCAAGTTATCTAAACTTGTGTGTAATATATCAACGTATGTTCTCTGGACTAATATGAGATTTGTCTGAAGTTGTGCTTCTCCTGTCCATCAACACATTTAATAATCCGGTCTAACTGTGTGTTTGAAATGGCGGTTACCTGATTTGATGTTAATATTTAATTTACCTAAATTTGTGCTTGTTCCACCGCTTAACACATTTAGCATTAATATTCATGTTATCTGTTCAGACAAATGAGGGGGCATCTCATGGAGACTTATAGAATTCTGTTGAGATTGGATAGGGTAGATGCAGGGAGGATATTCCCGATGGTGGATGGTGTCCAGAGCTGGGGGTCACGGTCTAGGGATTCAGCGTGGACCGTTTGGAGTGGAGATGGGGAGACATTTCTTTGCCCAGGGAGTGGTGAGCCTGTGGAATTCATGACCACAGGAATAGTTGATACCAAACCATTGAATGTATTCAAGAGGCAGCCAGATATAGCACTTGGAGTGAATGAGATCAAAGATTATGGGAAGAAGTAGGACTAGGTTATTGAGTTGGATGATCAACCATGATTGTGATGAATGACAGAGCAGGCTCAAAGGGCTGAATGGCCTCCTCCTGCTCCTATCTTTTATGTTTCTACGTAGTGACAATGAAGGTGTCAATAGGTTGTGCTTTTGACAACAGATTTGGTGGCAGTTTCTAACTCTGCCCTAATCTCTACCTGTGGGTTATAAACATGGAACTTTAAAATGTGTTGTCAACAGTGATGTGGAGTTGACTGGGGTATCAATAGTAATTATGATGTCAAAGTTATTGTTGGTCACCTGCATTGTCTATAGTCACTTAATTAAATTCTAAGTTGAAGTATCATGTCCAGTTTGGGTACCTCTTGCCATTGAATCATAAGGTTTTGGCTTCAAGTCCCACTCCAGGATTTGAGCACAAATATCAAGGCTGACACTCCAGTGCAGTACTATAGGAGCGCACGGAGGAACGCACAAGGAGTGTTGGAGAAGCTGTCTTTTGGCATTAAGCTAAGACCTAATGGCACTATCTTGAAGAAAGGGAATTATCTAGTCACTTGACTAGTCAATATTTACTCCTCAAACATCATCATACAAAACCGTTTCTGGTCATTATCACATTGCTGTTTGTGGGGTTTTGCTGTGTGCAAATCAGCTGCCATATTTTTTATATTATATCAATGTCTACACTTCAAATATACTTTTGGTCTAACGCATTTTGATGTGTTCAGTAGTTTCGAAAAAGGCAATATAAATGCAAGGCCTTTCTTCCCTCCTTCATTCTAACATCAGCGACTGACATTAAACGTGACGGAATCCCAAATCCAGAAGGGTAACTTGGTACATTGGTTCGTAGAGGTGTATGTGATTTGTTTTGGTATTATTCGAGGAATAATGTCCAACCTAGTGAGGAAACAGTCCAATCAGTGTGAACAATTAATAAAGAATATTAACTTAAAACTAAACAAAAACATGACAAGGAGGATTGTAATATTCTACGCATTCAATGTTAGGCAATGCACATAATTTAACAAGAAACTGTCTTTTGGTCCCCAAAACTACCTATATTTACCTGAACTCTTGAGACACCCCTTTTCCGAAACAACATCCAATATTAAGAACATAAGAACATAAGAAATAGGAGCAGAAGTAGGCCATCTAGCCCCTCGAGCCTGCCCCGCCATTCAATAAGATCATGGCTGATCTGTCGTGGCTCAGTTCCACATTCCCGCTCTCTCCCCATAACCCTTAATCCCCTTGCCTATCAAAAACCTATCAACCCACGTCTTAAAAATATTGAGCGAGGCAGCCTCCATCACTTCAACGGGCAGAGAATTCCAGAGATTCACCACCCTTTGAGTGAAGAAGTTCCTCCTCAACTCCGTTCTAAACCGCCTCCCCTTTATCCTGAGGCTGTGCCCTCTAGTCCTACTGTCCTTTCTGAGCGGGAAGAGCCTCTCCACCTCTATCCTATCCATCCCATTCAACATCTTATACGTCTCAATGAGATCTCCCCTCATTCTTCTAAACTCTAACGAGTACAAGCCTAGTTTATTCAGCCTCTCCTCATAGTTCAACCCCCTCAACTCCGGAATCAGCCTAGTAAACCTCCTCTGCACTCCCTCCAAGGCCAAAATATCCTTGCGTAATTGAGATTAGTGAGCATTAAGTAACTCTTATGATCTAAATCCAGCAAGTAATTTTCACATCCAGGTTAAGGTTTGGCTCACAGAATCCAAGTGTTTTTGAAAGTAAAAAGATAATTCATTTGCATCTCTAGGGGCATCCTAAAGCATGCCACATTGCCTTGGAGATGGACTAATGTGGTTAGTGGCTCTTCTGTTTAATTTATCTGGGTGCTTCTCACAGAAGACTGTTGAGGTTTTGTGTTGTGTAGATTAGAATTTGTGAGAGAAAGAGAGACTGGAAGATTTGCCTAGCTTGGTGCTTGCGGAAGTAATCGACAGTGACACTCACATGAAAACTAACAGCTTGGAGAAGCCTAAATTTCAGCTGAGAAGTCCATAGTCATAAGATTTTGAAGGAAAATTGGAGGATTGCTTAGCCAAAAGCTAATGGAAGTATACCCATGTAATTTCGTATCTTAGAATAGCTGGAACAAAGGAGAAATCAAAGTGAATTCCAGAAGGCTCTGATGTACCTTTGGATTGGTCCCAGGAAAAGCGAACAAGCCTCCAAGATTTTGTAAGGTAAGGGAGGGTAAAAGTAAAAAGTTGTCATTATAAACCATATAGTGTTCAGTTAAACATAGGAAATAGATGCAGGTGTAGGCTGTTTGGCCCTTTGTGCATGCACCACCATTCAATATGATCATAGCTGATCATGCACTTTTAGTATCCCAGTCTCACTTTCTCTCCACACCACTTGAACCCTTTTGCTACATGGGCCACGTCTAACTCCCTCTTGAACATATTTAATGAACTGACCCTGACAGCTTTCTGTGATAGAGAATTCCACAGATTCACAACTCTCAGTGAAGTTCTTCCTCATCTCAATCCTGAATGGCTTACCCCTTATTCTTGGACTGTGACCTCTAATTCTGCACTTCCCCTGCATTGTGAACATTCTTCCCGCAACAAACCTGTCCAGTTCCATCAGGATTTTATAGGTTTCTATGAGATTCCCTCTCATTCTTCTAAAATCCAGTGAGTACTAGCTGAGTCAATCCAGTCTCTCTTCATACGTCAGTCCTGCCATTTCAGGAATCATTCTGGTGAACCTTCGCTGGACTCCTTCAATAGCAAGAATGTCCTTCCTCAGACTAGGAGACCAAAACTGCACATACTACTCAAGGTGTGACCTCACCAAATCCCTGTATAACTGCAGCAAGACATCTTTATTCCTATACTCAAACCCTCTTGCTATGAAGACCAGAATGCCATTAGATTTCCTCACCGCCTGCTTTACCTGCATGCCAATCTTCCACAACTGTTCCACCATGACACCCAGGCAACACTGCACTTTCCCTTTTCCTAAACTGCCACCATTCAAATAATAATCTTCCTTCCTGTTTTTGCCATCAAAGTGGACAACCTCATATTTATCCACATTTTGTATTTGCCAAATATTTGCTCACTCAGCCAGCCTGTCCAAGTCACATTGCAGCTTCTTAGTATCCTTCTCACAGCACACACTGCCACCCAGCTTAGTGTCATCTGCAAATTTTGAGATATTGCATTTAATTCCTTTGTCTAAATCATTGATGTGTATTGTGAATAGCTGGAGTCCCAGCACTGAACCCTGCGGTACCCCGCTAGTCACTGCCTGCCACTCTGAAAAGGGCCCACCCATTCCCTCTCTCTGCTTCCTGCCTGCCAACCAGTTCTCTATCCTCATGAATGCACTGAATACTCCCAATACATGAGCTTTAATTTTGCTCACTAATCTCTTGTGTGAGACTCTGTCCAAAGCCTTTTTGAAAGTCCAAATATACATCCACTGGTTCACCCTTGTCCACCGTACTGGTCAACATCCTCAAAAAATTCCAGAAGATTTGCCAATCTTTGAAGCGTACATTCCAATTGAAACTCACATATCAGTATGATATCTCTTTTACTATCCACCTACCTTAGGTACTTGCATCCTGTATTATGAGAACAGCATTGAGGTGCTTGATAGCTTTTTATTCCAACCCATTTTTAGCCAATCGCATCTAGAAGCAACAGCTTTTGTTCTAGTTTCAATAAAATAACAATTAAATATATTTTTACAACTGCATACCCACGCCTTACACAACAGTCAAGACACAAACAAAAGCCTCTGAATGTGATCACATAATCATCAACCACAATAACAATTATGCATTTATTTTCAATGCATGTTAAAATGGCCTATTCAATAGTTCAATCTGAAAATATCGTGATAACAGTTGATAATTTAGCTTCTATAATTTCTGGAAACTGTTTAGGGTCACTCACCAGAACAACTGCAGTTTAGATCGGTCACCTGCAGGTGAGCTATTGAAATAAATTAGATCACTGCACGGTGGCGTAATTTTTCATCCTGGTGCTGCTTATGGGGAGTTCTTGATCTGAGAGCAGTAATCCGAAGTTCAGACACAATTTCCACAACTTTTCCATTACTACACTTTAAAAGATTGCAAGATCTGGTGCCTTTAGGTTTCCGATGCAGTGTTATGGGTGGCTGAGACTTGTTACTTATTGTATTTTTATATTATTCCAAAATGATTTAGGAGCTATAGATAAATATCCATGCATGATAATAGAGTGTCACATCACTCATTACTGCAGCCATTGTACCATAGCAACACATGGTAAGTTCTGGAGAAATACACTCAAAAGGCCTGAATTTTGTGTGCTCCTCAGACAGGTATGTTTCCCAAAGGGAGGGAAGGGGCTTTAAAAAGTTTGGGCATCCACCCCACCACCTTCCTACTCACCCCTCAGCGCACACTCCCATAAAATGATGGGTGGGCCAGCACCAAAATTGCAGCCCCCAGCCATACTTACATAAGTACTTAATGATCAATTCGGTTTATTATCAAACCAGTCGACCCTGATAATACTCTGCCCATGCCATATAATGGTTGGCATAGGCAGCCAGGTGGGGGCTATGATGGTTACAGGGTAGGAATGAAAGGGGGTTTACAATTTGGGGGCTGCTCTTGGAAATCATCCCATTTCTTCTTACTCAATTCCTCTCTTAAACCCACTTCTGTCCCTCTCCCTAACCTACTTAAACCCTCCTGCAACAAGACCTTGGACTTACTGGCTCCTCGTCTTCTTTTGCTGCAGTGCTGGCAGCAGCTACTGATGCCTCTGCTGGGACCAGTGGAACTGCCCTGCAATGCTTTATAGAAACACAGAAAATCGGAGCAGGTGTAGGCTGTTCGAGCCTGATCCACCCACCAGTCAACATGATCATCTTTGATCCTCTATCTCAATACCGTACTCCATGGCACCTTAAGAGAAATCTACTTCCTTCTTAAATATATTAAGTAATTTAATCGCCATGGTTTTCTATGGTAGAGAACTCCAGAGGTGCACTATCCTCCTGTATAAAGAAATTTCTCCTCACCTCAGTCCTAAAAGACCTGCCCATATCCTGAGACTGTGATCCCTTGTTCTAGACCCTCTTAACCAGAGGAAACATCATTGCTGTATCCAGTCTGTCCAGCCTGAGAGAATTCTATGGGAGCAATTCTCCCATTCCGCTGTGCTGCTTTTGTGGCTCAGCAGACTAAGAGACTCGAGCGGAGGCCGTTTCACAGGTGCCTCGCTGGGTGCCACCACAATTCTCCAAGCACTGGATTTCCAGCACCATCAGGTCCACGCCAGAAATCAGCGCGGAGTTGAATAACTTATGCAAATTAGAATTTAAATGCTATTTAAATGCCATTAGTGGGCCTGGGACTGAAGTGTGCAGGCCCTCTAGTTTCTCCCGACCCCCCACTGCTAGGAATATTTCACTCCAGTGGGGCTAGGATAGCTCCCCATTTGCAGGGAGCTGGTGGCCTGACCCCACTAGAGTGAAGTGGAGGGGGCCTCAGAGGTTCAGACAGTGGGGGGGGGGGGGGGGGTGCCCCCTGGACATTGCCACCTTGTCACTGCCCAAGGGGAAAAATGGCAATGCCCAGGGGACATCTTGGCACTAGCCACTGAGAATCTGCAGGTGGGAGCTATGATGGTTAAAGGGTGGGTAAGAAAGAGGGTTTGCACTTTGGTGGCTGCCCTTTGAAACCTTCCCATTCCTTCTTATCTGCTTTCTCTCTTAAACCCACCGGGCATTGAGCAGTGCCAAAGGGGTGAGGCCTAATGAGGAGCAGGGTGTTGGGGAGGGGGGGGGGGGGGGCGGGGGGGTTCCCACTGCCACTCTGCATTTGGGCTGTGACAGAGGGTGAGAGGTCAGCGATCAGGGCAGGCCAATGGGGTGCAGTTGGGGAGTTGGGGGGGAGGGGCTGTGGGGATGGGGTGAGTGGGTCTGGACTGCTGGTTCTGCGGGGGGTGGGGGGGAAATGTAGGGAAATCAAGGTGGGAGCAGACATTGAGGTGGGCTGGGGGGTGGTGGGATTGAGCCTAGCCCAGGCATGTTTTGGGGGGCAATGATCAAGACATGGGAGGGTTGCACAACTGTTGATGTGGGAGTCACAGGGCTGGCCAGCGATCGAGCTGGAAGCTGCTGTATCAATGGTACTGGCTACAAAAAAACTCCGCAACGAGTTTGAGTACTCAGATACACAAAATGTTGGCTGAATCAATGCCTAAGAGTTTTGAAACACAAACTCGTACACGTGATGCGTAGAGCCAGGGCATTCAGCTGCAGAATGCAGAAGCTTTGGAAAGAGAGGTCACATCGGTCATGCCTGCTGGAAAAAAAGCAAGCTACAAACAAAAATAAAAGAACAAATTAAAGCAGCATGTAAACAGAACAAAAGAAGAAGTGTTTATGCTGTGCAAAACGGTCGAGAGAAACAAACACACGCTGTCTGAGGATGAATCATCACTGAATATGCTCTCCATTGCTGGTTCTATGAATAGATACTGGGTCACCCCACTGCTGGATGGACAACCAGTAAAGATGGAAGTTGACACTGGGGCTGCAGTCTCACTGGTACCAGAGACTGTCTACAGGGAAATATTCAGACACGTTCCCTTGTAACCTTCAAGGTTATTGAAGACATACACTGGTGAAGTGGTTCCACTGAAGAACCGCATTGAAGTAGCTATGCAACTTAATGTACAGACAGCAGATTTGTCTTTACCGATAGTGAAGAGCAATTATCCAGCATTGATGGAAAAATGGTTAGAAAAGATTTGACAGAATTGGGCCAAAGTCAACCTAATGAGTAATGCAGAATCAGGCCGTACAAAATTCTAAACAAACACACTATTATGTTTGATGGAGAACTGGAAAGATATTTGATTTGATTTATTACTGTCACATGTATTAACATATAGTGAAAAGTTGTTTGTTGCACTACACAGACAAAACATACCATTCATAGAGAAGGAAACGAGAGAGGGCAAAATGTGTTTCAATCATAGCTAAGGTGTAGAGAAAGATCAACTTAATGCAGGGTAGGTCCATGCAAAAGTCTGACAGTAGCAATGAAGAAGCTGTTCTTAAATTGGTTAGTACATGACCTCAGACTTTGGTATCTTTTCCCGAAGGAAGGTGGAAGAAAAGAGAATGTCTGAGGTGCATGGTGTCCTTAATTATGCTGGCTGCTTTGCCGAGTGAGTGGGAAGTGTAGACAGAGTCAATGGATGGGAGGCTGGTTTGCGTGATGGATTGAGCTTCATTTTGTAGTTTCTTGCGGTCTTGGGCAGAGCAGGAGCCATACCAAGCTGTGGTACAACCAGAAAGAATGCTTTCTATGGTGCATCTGTAAAAGTTGGTGAGAGTTGTAGTCAAATTTCCTTAGTCTTCTGAGAAAGTAGAGGTGTTGGTGGGCTTCCTTAACTATAGTTTTGACATGGAGGGACCAGGACAAGTTGATGATGATCTGGACATCTAAAACCTTGAAGCTCTCGACCTTTTCTACTTCATCCCTCTTAACATAGGCAGGGCATGTTCTCCTTTATGCTTCCTGAAGTTAATAACAATCTCCTTTGTTTTGTTGTCATTGAGGGAGAGATTATCGTTGCCACAATAGTTCACCAGATTCTCTATCTCATTCCTGTACGCTGTCTCATCATTGTCTGAGATCTGACCCACTACAGTGATGTTGTCAGCAAACTTTAAAATTGAACTGGGGGTGAATTTGGCCACACAGTCATAGGCATACATGAGAACTTAAGAACTAGGAGCAGGAGTAGACCACCTGGCCCCTCGAGCCTGCTCTACCATTCAATAAGATTATGGCTGATTTTTTCTGGAATCAGCTCCATTTATCCGCCTGCTCACCATAACCTTAATTCCTTTACTGTTCAAAAATTTGTCCATCCTTGCCTTAAAAACATTCAATGAGGTAGCCTAAACTGCTTCACTGGGAATTCCACAGATTCACAATCCTTTGTATGCAGAAGTTCCTCCTCAACTCAGTCCGAAATCTGCCGCCCCTTATTTTGAGGCCATGTCCCCTAGTTCTTGTTTAACCTGCCAGTGGAAACATCTTCCCTGCTTCTATCTTATCTATTCCCTTCATAATCTTATATGCTTCTATAAGATCTCCCCTCATTCTTCTGAATTCCAATGGGTATAGCTCCTGTCTACTCAGTCTCTCCTCATAAGCCAACCCTCTCAACTCCAGAATCAACCTAGTGAATCTCCTCTGTACCCCCTTAAATGCCAATATATCCTTTCTCAAGTAAGGAGACCAAAACTGTACTGGCCTCACCAGCACCTTATACAGCTGCAACATAACCTCACTGTTTTTAAACTCCATCCCTCTAGCAATGAAGGACAAAATTCCATTTGCCTTCTTAATTACCTGCTGCACCTGCAAACCAACTCCTTGTAATTCTTGCACAAGGATGCCCAGGTCCCACTGCATAGCAGCATGCTGCAATTGTTTACCATTCAAATAATAGTCCATTTTGCTGTTATTCCTACCAAAATGGATGACCTCACATTTACCAACATTGTACTCCATCTGCCAGACTCTCACGCACTCACTTAGACTATCGAAATCCCTTTGCAGATTTTCAGCATCCTCTGCGCAATTTGCTCTGCCACTCATCTTAATGTCATCTGTGAATTATGACACACTACACGTGGTCCCCAACTCCAAATCATCCATGTAAATCGTGAACAATTGCGGTCCCAACACTGATCCCTGAGGCACACCACTAGTCACTAATCGCTAACCAGAAAAACCCCCATTTACCCCCACTCTTTGCTTTCTGTTAATTAACCAATCCCCTATCCATGCTAATACATTATCCGTAACACCGTGCACCTTTGTCTGATGTAACAGTCTTTGATGCGGCACTTTGTCAAACATCTTCTTAAAATCCAGATACACCACATCCACAGGTTCCTCATTGTCCACTCACATGTAATGTTCTCAAAGAATTCCATCAAATTAGTCAAACATGATCTTCCCTTCATGAACCCATGCTGCGTCTTACCAATGGGACAATTTATATCCAGATGTCTCGCTATTTCTTCCTTGATGATAGATTCAAGTACGTTCCCTACTACAGAAATTAAGCTAACCGGCCTATAGTTACCCACCTTTTGTCTACCTCCTTTTTTAAACAGTGGTGTCACATTTGCTGTTTTCCAATCTGCGGGAACCATCCCAGAATCCAGCGAATTTTGGTAAACTACCACTAGTGCATTTGCTATTCCTTCCGCCATCTCTTTTAGTACCCTGGCATGCATTCCATCAGGACCAGGAGACTTGTCAACCTTTAGCCCCATTAACTTGCCGAACACTATCTCTTTCATGATAAATGATAGTTTCTAGGTCCTCACTTGCCGTAGCCTTGCTGTCATCAATTTTTGGCATGTTATTTGTGTTTTCCACTGTATAGACCAACACAAAATACCTGTTCAATGCCTCAGCCACTTTCTCATTTCCAGTTATTACATCTCCTTTCTCATCCTCTAAAGGACCAATGTTTACTTTAGCCACTCTTTTTCATTTTATATATTTGTAGAAACATTTGCTATCTATTTTTATATTCTGAGCTAGGTTACTCTCATAATCCATCTTACTTTTTTTATAGCTTTTTTCTTGGCTTTCTGTTGACCTCTAAATATTTCCCAATCCTCTAGGTTCCCACTAATCTTTGCCACGCATCTTGTATGCATTTTCTTTCAATTTGACACCTTCTTTTATTTCCTTAGATATCCATGGCTGATCATCTCTTTTTCTACAGTTCTTCCTTATCACTGGTGTGTACTTTTGCTGAGCACTGTGAAAGATCGCTTTGAAAGTCCTCCACTGTTCCTCAATTGTCCCACCAAAAAGTTTTTGCCCCCAATCTATCTTAGCCATCATTCCTTTGTAGTCTCCTTTGTTTAAGCACAAGACACTAGTTTTGGATTTTATCTTCTCACGCTCCATCTGTATTTTAAATTCAACCATACCGTGATCACTTCTTCCAAGAGGATCCCTAACTGCAAGATCAGTAAATTATTCCTGTCTCGTTTCATTATACAGGACCAGATCGAGTACAGCTTGTTCCCTTGTTGTTCCATTACATATTGTTCAAGAAAGCTATTGAGGATACATTCTATGAACTTCTCCTCAAGGCTACCTTGACCGACCTGGTTTGACCAATTGATACGTAGATTAAAATCCACCACGATAATTGCTGTACCATTTTTACACGCACCAGTTATTTCTTTGTTTATTTCTCACCTCACCATGATGTCATTATTTGGTAGCCTGTACATTATGCCTATTACTGACCTTTTCTCCTTACTATTTCTAATTTCCACCCAAATGGATTCAATCCTTTTCTCCACAGAATCTGTATCATCTCTCACTACCGTCCTGATGTCATCCTTAAGTATCAGAGCTACACCACCTCTCTTACCTTCGTGTTAGTCCCTCCCAACAGTCTGATATCCCTGGATATTTAATTCCCAATTGTGACCACCCTGCAATCAGGTCTCTGTAATGGCCACCAAATCATACTCGTTTGCAATGATTTGTGCCGTCAACTCATTTACCTTGTTTTGAATGCTAAGAGCATTCAGATAAAGTGCCCTTATGCTAGTTTTTATACCTTCTTTTTGAATTCGAACACTTCAATTCATAACATCTCCTGAGTTCTTCCTTTTATCTGTTTTCCTGATTTTTCATGTAGTTGGAATTTTTTCCCGCAATCTGTCCTTGCTCCCTCCTTCTCGGACCCCTTACATAGGTTCCCAACCCCTGGCATATTAGTTTAAACTCTCCCCAACCTCTCTAGCAAACACTCCCTAGGATATCAGTTCCAGTCCTGCCCAGGTGTAACCCATCCAATTTGTACAGGTCCCACCTCCCCCAGAACTGGTCCCAATGCGCCAAGAGTCTGAAACCCTCCCCCGATACTATCTCTTCAGCCACATATTTATCCGATATATCCTATCATTTCTATCCTGACAAGCTTGTGGCACCATAGAACCCTACAGTGCAGAAAGAGGCCCTTTGGCCCATCGAGTCTACACTGAACACAATCCCACCCAGGCCCTACCCCCATATCCCTACATATTATACCCACTAATCTCTCTAACCAATGCGTCCCTAAGGGGCAATTTCTTAGCACGGCCAATCAACCCAACCCACACATCTTTAGAAGGAAACCGGAGTACCCGGACAAACTCCATACATACAGTGACCTGAGCCAGGAATCGAATCCAGGACCCTGGAGCTGTGAAGCAGCAGTGCTAACCACCAGTAGCAATCCTGAGATCACTACCTTTAAGGTCCGATTTCTTAAAATTCTTCCTATTCCCAGCTCCCTGTATTCTGCTTTTAGGACTCATCCCTTTTTTTAACCTATGTCATTTGTACCAATGTGTACTACGACCACTGGCTGTGCACCCTTCCCCTTCAGAATATCCTGCAGCTGCTCCGAGACATCCTTGACCCTATCACCAGGGAGCTAATATACCATTCTGGAGTCTCGTTTGCGGCCACAGAAATGCCTGTCTATTCCCCTTACAATTGAATCCGCTATAACTATTGCACTGGCACACTTTCTACCCCTCCCCTTTGAAGCATGGTGCAATAAGTTTGGCTGCTGCAGCTTTCCTGAGAGAGGTCATTCCCCTCAAGAGTATCCAAAGCCATATATCTGTTTTTTGACAGACAAGGGAATTAAGGGTTATGGGGAGAAAGCGGGAAAGTGGAACTGATCCACTTCAGATCAGCCATGATCTTATTGAATGGTGGGGCAGGCTCGAAGGGCTAGATGGCCTACTCCTGCTCCTATTTCTTATGTTTTGCAGGGAAATGGCCACAGGAGATTCCTGCACTACCTGCCTGTCACTCTTGCTCTGTCTGGTGGTCATCCATTCCCTTCCTGCCTGCGGAGTCTTTGTAACCGCCTCTCTATACGTGCTATCCACTGTTTAAAGGAGTATAGCAGGGGACTGAGAACACAGCCTTGTGGGGCACCGGTGTTGAGGATGATCGTGGAGGTGTTATTGCTTATCCTTACTGATTGTGATCTGAGAGTTAGGAAATTCAGTATCCAATCGCAGATGGAGGTGTTGAGACCCAGGCCACGTAGTTTGGAGATGAGCTTCATGGGAATAATGGTATTGAAGGCTGAGCTGTAGTCAGTAAATAGGAGTATGACATTGGTGTCTTTGTTATCTAGGTCTTCCAAGGCTGAGTGCAGGGCCAGGGAAATGGCATCTGCTGTGGACCTGTTGTGGTGGTAGGCAAATTGTAGTGGATCCAGGTACTCTAGGAGGCTGGAATTGATTTGTGCTATGACTAACCTTTTGAAGCACTCACTTCATGATGATGGGCGTCAGAGCCATTAAGGCATGACCATTGTCCTGGTTTTTCTTAGGTACTGGGATGATGGTCAACTTCTTGAAGCAGGTAGGGACTCAGATTGTTGTAAAAAGCGGTTGAAAATGTCTGTGCATACTTCTGCCAACTGATCCGTGCTGGATCTGAGTTGACAGTTAAACTGAAAATTAAAGAAGGAAGCCAAGCAAATTTGTTAGGCATGACTTCCATGCTGACTATCCCTATTTAAGCCATGCCCATCCAAGTGGATGTTAATTCTTGCCTTCAAAATTCTCTCCAATAGTTTCCCTAACACTGATGTGAGATTCACCTGTCTTTAGCTTCCTGGTTCATCTCCACTACCCTTCTCGGAAAGTGGAACCACATTAGCCATTGTCCAGTCCTCTGGCACTTTCCCTGTGGCCAGAGAGAAATTAAAAATTTGTGTCAGAGTGCCCACAATTTCCTGCCTATCCTCCCAATTCTCGGCCTGAGGATTTGTTCATTCTTAAGCCTGTCAGAATCTCAAATACCTCCACATTTCCTATTTCAAATTGTGGAAACGCCTCACGGTCCCTTTTCCTGAACTTTGTACATACCTTCTCCTTTTCCTGGTTGAAGACCGAAGAGAAGTATTTATTTTACACCTTTCCAGTATCCTGCAGCTTCTCACATGCATTGCCCCCTTGGTCTCTAATGGGCCCTATTCTCTAACTGGTTAACCAGTTCTCTCTTGCATTTCCTATATTCCTCTAGGGCTGCAGCTGAATTGCTCCCTTTGGACAAGGTAAAAGCCTTTCCCTTTCTCATCCAGTTCTGAATTGTCCCAGACATCCACTGTTCTCTGGTCTTATTGCTCCTACATTTGACCTGTACTCTCCCCAGCTTCTTTTTGAATGCCTCCTATTGTAGACTCTTCCACAAGGAGCTGCTCCCAGTCAACTTTGGCCAGATCCTGCCTTACTATAATAAAATCTGCCTTCCCCTAATCTAAAGCTGTCTTTTGCAGGGAATCTTTCTCCTTGTTTAGTTGCTATCTTTAAAATGCTCCCCCAATGCTACAATGAACAGTTCTCCTGCTTTGCTCCCCAGAAACGGAACCATTGCACCATCCCTTGTTGGGCCATCTACATACTGATACAAATAGCTTTCTTGGATACATTTCAAGAAATTTGCCCTCTCTTAACCCTTTACACTATGTTTTTCCCAATTTATGCTAGGAAAGTTGAAATTATTACTCTTGCACATCTCAGTGAACCGTCTATATATTTGCTCCTCTATTTCCCACTGACCCTTTGGGAGCCTATAATAATCCCAGTAATGTGGCTGCCCTCTTTATATTCCTAACTGCTACCACAAAGCCTTGTTTGAAGACCCTTCTAATATATCATCGCTTCTTATACTAGTAATTGACTCCTTAATTAATAGTACTACATCACCTCCCTTTTTATAACCTCCTCAGTCTCGCCAAGCAATCGTGTAACCCGGAATGTTGAGTTGCCCTTCCCTGAACTATTGGGGCGATGCTTCCATCCTGCTGCAGTGGGCCAGGAGAATCCTGCAGCGGGCAATGTGTGGGCTTTGCCCATGCGTTCCCGCTACAATAGCATCTCCAAAAGCCAAATTCCCAGCAGCTTCTGCTCCGCACCGGAAGTCAGCAGGGAGATGGGTAAGTACTTAAATCGTAATTTTAATTTAATTCAAATGCCATTAGCGTGACCAGGACTGAAGCCAACATCGAACCCCTCCCAGCTGCCTCTACCCCACCCCCTTCCCCTCCCTGGCCAGAGTATTTCACCCCAGTGGGGTTTAGAGAAGCTTCCCACTTTCAGGGAACTGGTGGCCCGATGCTGCTGATGTGAAGTGGGGAAGGGGGTGTGAAGGGGGATTGGCACTGTGGGGGGGGGGAGGGAAAACAGGACTGCGGGGTGGGGGGGGGGGTGCTGGAGCTCAAGACTGGGCCCGGGAATAGTTGGAGGCCAGCAATCAGGTCGTGGGTGGGGAGGGGAAGGGGGGTGGTGCGGAGGGCCGGCAATGCAGGGGTTATGGGGCTGGCCATCAATCAAGAGGCCATCAGTGCAGGCCATTGCACATGCGCTGATCTCAGCACTGACAGATTGGCACATGCACAGTGGCCAATCAGCGTGCTGATTTCAGCCTCTCTAGCGGGGATAGGCCCCTGAAATTTAAAGATATTCACGCTGGTGGCCTCTGCAGTGCACAGAGTGTAGGAAATTCTTCCCTGAATTCCCACTGAAAAAAAGTATGAATTATTCCAGTTTCCACACAAATTTGACACTTTGAATTCTTTTGGGAGAATTCTGGCCTATGTTTCTGTGATGGCCATACTTCCATGTGTCAATCCACACCTTTAACTCATTCGTCTGACCTATTATATTCCAAACATTAAAGACCATCCGACCTTGCCTTACTTTCTCGACACTCAACATATCTGAACTCACTCTGACTTGCCTCTTTTAGTGTAGCATGATGTGTCTCTATTTTACCATTACTCTGTGTCCTTCCTCCCAGACTAGTTTAAACTCCACTCAAAAATATTAGCAAACCTACCCGCAAGGATGTTGGCCCCAATGTGATTCAGGTATAGGCTGTCCCATTTGTACTAGGCTGATACTGGAGTTGAGGGGGTTGAGCTATGAGGAGAGGCTGGATAGTCTGGGCTTGTACTCGTTGGAGTTTAAAAGAATGAGGGGGGATCTTATAGAGACGTATAAGATGATGAAGGGGATGTATAGGGTAGAGGTAGAGAGATTCTTCCCGCTCAGAAAGGACAGCAGGACTAGAGGGCACAGCCTCAAGATTGGGGGGGGGGGCAGTTTAGAACGGAGTTGAGGAGGAACTTCTTCACTCAAAGGGTGGTGAATCTCTGGAATTCTCTGCCCGTTGAAGTGGTGGAGGCTACCTCGCTAAATATATTTAAGACACGGGTTGATAGGTTTTTGGTAGGCAAGGGGATTAAGGGTTATGGGGAGAAAGCGGGAAAGAGGAACTGAGCCACTTCAGATCAGCCATGATCTTATTGAATGGCGGGGCAGGCTTGAGGGGCTAGATGGCCTACTCCTGCTCCTATTTCTTATGTTCTTATGTACACGGAACATTTGCTAGCACATGGCACCAGAAGTAATCCAGTGATTACAACCATTGAGGTCCTGTTTTTTAATCTACTGCCTAGCTCCCTGAATTCTTGATGCAAGACCTCATTCCACACTTTGCCCACATTGTTGGTGCCAACATGTCGCACAACCTTTAACTCCACAGTCTCCCGTTTCAGGATCCATAACCCTAGCACCAAGGAGGCAACGTACCACCCTAGGATTACATCTTTGGTCCACGAAACACCTGTCTGCTCCCCGACTAAAGAATCCTCTGTCACTATTGCTTTTCCTTTCGTCTTCCTCCTCCCCATGTACAGTCAAGCCGCTTGTGGTGCCAGAAGCTTGGCTCTCACTGCACCCCTCTGAGCGCCCTCATCAGCTTCCAAAATGGAATATCGGTTAGTGAGCTGCACTCCAGGGGACTTTTGCACTACCTGCATATTCTTCCTGGATTATCTGGTGGTCACTCATTCTCTTCTTTCCTCTAGTCCCTTGAGCTGCAGTGTGACCACCTCTCTAAAGCGTGTTATTCATGTAACTCTCAGCCTCACAGATGTGCCACAGTGTCTGGAGCTGCTGGTCAAGCTCCAAAACTTGGAGCTCCAGCTTCTGCAACTGGGAACACTTCCTGCACAAGGTCACCTTGGACACTGGTAGCATCCAAGACTCCCCATATGACAAGCCATACATTCCGCTTGGCTGTCCTCACTTGACAGGTCTTAAATTTGCAATTAATGCCTTAGAGTATAACAAATCTAGCTGGAGATAATAAATAATATTTTCCCCAATAAATGATACATTTATTTTAACTTTAGCTATTTAAATACAATCTGTAACATCAGTTACTCACCAACCCATTAGCTTCACTGCTGTGAAGTCAGTTTTCAAATTTCTTTTCAATTTTTGAGTTGATTAACAATGATCATAATGAATGGCAGAGCAGGTTCAAAGGGCTGAATGGTCTACTCCTGTTCCTATTTTCCATGTTACCAGACAGAGCAGCATTGCCTCAGTTTTCTGGAAGATATTGGGGCAGGTGGGCATCTGCCACTAGACTGCAGTTATTTTGTGGCTTTCTAGCATTGTCAATAGATTTGAGGTTTTTATTAATAAGAGAAACTTAGATACAGTAAATCTGCACCTCTAGGTGCTTACTTCATGGCTGCTAAAAGATTCTCCCTGCAGGATGTCACCACCCTCTGGTGTGATCACTCACTCTAAGTTTTCATTGGTTCTTCAAATCAGGTGACCTCTTATGCTGTATTGTCTTAAAGAGACAGACATCACATTCACAACAATTACAAATATTAAAATTCCCTTTGACCCCAGAAGTCTTGTCAGGATCAGCAATGGAGATCTTTAACATTTACATTTTCACATATAATTCTTCCCCATGTACGCATCTACCTCAAAAAAAACTATTGGTCCAGTGCAGATTCGCCACTCTGACTCAAAGCAGTACATTCCAGAGATCAAGAAAGCATTTAAGTGAGACCTAAAAGGTTAAACAAAATGTTTGAAACTTTAATTTACATAAATAAATGAATGCACTTAACATCTGTAAGCCAAGTTCCACATTAATGATAGTTTTGTAAAAAAATGCAATTCAAAGAAATGATTGTCGCAAACAAATTTTACTTGGTTCAGCTTGCTTGTCCCTCCTCAATCAATCAGGACCAAAAGAAAAGTTAATCCCGGTGCGTCAACATCTAGTTATAAGTAACTTTTTAAATTCGTCCTGATGGGTTGCACACAAAGATTCAATTTTTTTTCATATTAAGAGGCTTCTAAAATAAAATATTAATGAGGCATTTATTCATGCTGCAAGTACAGTTAGGAACAATGGTTACAAGGCAGACTGGGTCCATTAAACTCTAACAATAAAATAAAAATGCTTCAAAGGAATAAAAAGGCAAGAGAAATTGTTCTGTTTATAAAGTCAGGCTTAAAACAAGGAATATGTTGAAAATACGCTGATGGAGCATATATATTACTTAACGAATAACAATAATGTACTAAACATATATTATTTGGGAGAATCAATACAGATTGGATTCCAAAGTAGCTTTTCTTTAAATTAAACATTTACAACTTTTTCTATCTCTTAATTTATTACCCAGCATTTCAGATAATTCTTTTAAATTGTGATCATTCTTTACTGAGATGTTTAAGTTGATTATTAGACTGTGAGTGTAGCATTTAAGCAAATCCTTTGAAAAAAACAGTATTTGCCATTGAAAATTCTAAGCATGATAATGAAAGGTTTTGGTCTGTTGTTGAATTTTTTTTGTGTGCACACTGTTAACAGGATTACAGATCTTTAATAATTGCCAAAAGGCACATTGGGCAGACAGGTATAGGCATGAGGTGTTTTGCTTAGATTAATGGGATTTCCATCCAGTCGAATCAGCTCTAGGGCCTTGCGAACATAGTAGATGTCCGTTGAATTACAGAAAGTGTCATCATCAATCTGCTGAACATCGTTGTTCTGAAAACATGAAAAAAAACCAGCACGTTAGTTTAATAGGATGTAGATAGTTGCTTAGTCATACAGAACATTGCTGAAAAGAAAGGCATACTGCTGAAGATTTTTATCTTGCACTGATCAGGACAAATGCAGAAATGCCAACTTTCAAACAATCACTACAATATATACTACAGGAGAAAAGGCTGCCGATTAGTTAGCAAGTTGACTCTGACTGTTCAAGGCATTGCCATGGAGAAAGCATTGGGGAACAATAGGTTCTCCAAGCTCCTGCATCTTTTGAAAAAGGTGGAAGGTTTGAACATATTTCTTTTGGTTGCAAAGAATGGGTCTTTGTGTATGAGTGTAAATAAGCCACATTATGAACTCAACTGATTATCTTAAATTAGTTGTTGGCACACTCAGGATTGTGTCTGTTTGTGTCCTGATCTTTCCCTATCTCTGCAGTTTCTCCCAGCTCTATAACCCTTGCTTTAACACTGTGCACAACCATTCTCTGTTTTTCTAACTCCATTTTTTTGTTGGATCATGTCAGTATTTCTTTGACTCATAGCTGGCAGCCTTTCCTAGATCCCACTTACTGGAATTCTCTCCCTAAACATACAACAACATACAGGAGAAGGCTAGCTAGTGCAGCATGTTTGTCTCAGACTGTCATGGTACAACTGATGCACACCATTCCTCCATCCACATTCCCTGCAACACCCACCCTCCATCCCTTGTCATCACCAACCAGCTGCACAATCTCTTGGGAGATGCAAAAGAGAACTTCAGACCAAACTAGAGAAAGAATCCTGTGAATTTCTATTCTGAACCCCATCTCCCAAGAGGGATTGAATTGTTGAATGTAAAATCAAATGAAACTCCTGTTAAGAGCTTGATAAATACATTGAGTTAGAAATGGAAAAACATTTAATAATTGATCCTTGGTGAAGACGAGGGGGCGATCGTACCAAAAATGTTCTAAGTGCCAAATGAGCATGAAAAGGGGAGAAATTTATGCTTTTTTTGGGCGTCTTAAAAATTGAATCTTACCTGATTCTGTCAGAAAACAAGGCCAAACCGGTTTCTCGCCAGTAGGGGAAGTGGGCAGGGTTAGCTTACCCAAAAGCTGGTTGATAGCAATAGAGGGTACAATTGCACATGTGCAGATCTTTGTGTTCTGTGAGCACAGAGATCTGTCACTGCCTCCTGCAGCTATAGTTGGCCTTCATGGCCGATCACACCTGCCCAATCACTACTGTGAAACCCTGTAGCTGATCATCCCACCCCATCCATCATCTGTCCCTGTCTGGACCAATCATGCTTAAAACTCCTGCCCCCTTGCACAGACTGGTCACGCTAGGAGTGGCCAATCATTGGTTGCAGAGTATGCAGCGTTCCCTTTGCCCCCCCCCGCAATTGCTGTTGCAGTGTGTGCAGTGGTCCCCACCCACCCCCTTCAGGCCCCACCCCATAGCATTGCCAGTGTGTCAGGCTGGCAGTGCCAAGGTGTCTGGTATGCAGTGCGAGGTCGACAATGCCCATGCGAAAACTCCGTGTGTCCCCAATCTTGGGGGGGCCTCAATGGCCTCCGATCCTACTGGCAAGGCCATCATGTCTGGTCCCCATTGATAGGGATCATATATGATCCTTCCTGGAGAGAAGCTTCACTTGTGAGGCCACGGAGGCAAGTGACCCGGAAGATCTTACTGGCTCGCCCCGCCCATCGGCCGTTGAGATTGGAAGTAGCTTTGAAACAGGCACTTTACATGTGGGGGGTGGAACAGTTTGGAAACAGGAAAAGAGAAGAAAGAGAAAGCTGAGACCGCTCAGCAAGATGACAGTAAAGCCCATGCTTGATCGGATATGCCACACTTGTGAGATACTTCCCCAAGAATTGTCATAGCTTAGAAACTTAAAGTGAATTCATAACAGCTGTGGAACACATTGGTTTGGTCCCAGGGGACATGAAGGAACCTACAAGATCATATAATATGTAGGGAAATGATAGTAGAATAGGGAGTGACTCATTGCAGCATAGAAAAGTGATCGAGAAGTGTAATGATTATCATTCTACGATTGCATGATAAGCAGAGTGAGAATATTCCTGAGGCTGTATTTAGTATGATGATTGGTTTGTGTAAAAAACTGAGCTATTTGAGGTGGTGCAAGTGTCTGTATTCATTCTTCTGATAGCTTGAAGAGATAAGCAGATGTCCAACATATGGCTGATGTAAAAGTTATTAGTTGCTGAGATCTATCATAAGGGAGGAAAATTAAACAGTGTTAGCAGAGCAACATTTTCTCTTTCTCTTTCTGTCTGTGCACAATGGTTTACACCCACCCAAGCCTGCCCTAACTCAAGGACATCCTTAACACACCAACAATCTGCTTTCCCTCACATCACTACTTGTGGTTGAAACTACCATGTCAAGGAATAACAGCTGAGGATCCATGGCAGCAGTGAATCTTTTTAAACCATTTCCAGACTGTATAGCCACCCAACATCAGTGGGGTCACCAAGACCATCCAGGCTGCTGCTGTGGAGTCTCAACTGACCCGAAGATGGTCTTTTTAAAAAATTAATTTATGGAATATGGGCATGATTGGCAAGACCATCACTTATTGCCCATCCCTAGTTGCCCTTGAGAAGATAGTGATGAGTTGCCTTCTTGAATCACTGTAGTCCATGTAGTGTAGGTACAACCACAGTGCTGTTTGGGAAGGAATTCCAGGATTTTGACCCAGTAGCAGTGAAGAAATGGCAGCAATATATTTCCAAGTCGGGATGGTGAGCGACTTACAGAGAAATGCCCGGGTGCCGCATAGGAGACTTAAATAAGTTAAGTGCTGGGGGTTAAGATTAAGATCCTGGCATGGATAGAGGATTGGCTGATGGCAGAAGGCAGACAGTGGGGCAAATGGTGTCTTTTTCAGGATGGCAGCCGGTGACTAGTGGTGTGCCTCAGGGGTCAGTGCTGGGACCACAATTTACATTAATGATTTGCAAGAAGGAACTGAAGACACCGTGGCTAAGTTTGCAGATGATACAAGGATATGTAAAGGGACAGGTAATATTGAGGAAGCAGGGGGGCTGCAGAAGGATTTGGGCAGATTGTGTCCAATCTGTGGGTAAAGAAGTGGCAGATGGAATACAATGTGGAAAAGTGTGAGGTTATACACTTTGGAAGGAGGGATGGGGGTGTAAATTATTTTCTAAATCGGAAAATGCTTAGGAAATCAGAAACACAAAGGGACTTGGGAGTCATTGTTAAATATCCTTTTAAGGTTAACTTGCAGGTTCAGTTGGCAGTTAGCAAGGCAAATGCAATGTTAGCATTCATGTTGACAGGGCTAGAACACGTGAGCAGGGAAGTATTTCTGAGGCTGTATAAGCTCTGGTCAGACCCCATTTGGAGTATTGTGAGGAGTTTTGGGCCCCATATCTAAGGACGGATGTGCTAGCCTTGGAAAGGGTCCAGGGGATGTTCACAACAATGACCCCTGGAATGAAGAGCTTGTCGTATGAGGAACTGTTGAGGACTCTGGGTCTGTACTCATTGGAATTTAAAAAGATCAGGGGGATCTTATTGAAACTCACAGGATACTGCGAGGCCTGAATAGAGTGGTCGCAGAGAGGATGTTTCCACTAGTAGGAAAAACTAGAACCAGAGGGCACAACCTCAGACTAAACAGAGATTTAAAACAGAGTTGAGGAGGAATTTCTTCAGCCAGACAGTGGTGAATCTGTGGAACTCTTTGCCACAGAAGGCTGTGGAGGCTGGGTCTTCGAGTGTCTTTAAGACAGAGATGGACAGGTTCTTGATTAATAAGGGGATCCGGAATTATGGGGAAAAGGCAGGAAAATGGGAATGAGTAAAACATCAGCTATGATTGAATGGCGGAGCAGACTCAGTGGGCCAAGTGGCCTAATTCTGCTCCTATGTTTTATGGTCTTATGGTGGTTTCTACATATATCTGCTGCCCTTGTCCTTTTAGTGGTCATGGGTTTGGAAGGTGCTGCCTAAGGAACCTTGATGAATTTCTGCAGTGCATCTTGTAGATGATGCACACTGCTGCCTCTTTGCATTGGTGGTGGAGAGAGTGAAAATTTGTGGTTGGGGTGCCAATCAAACAAGCTGCTTTGCCTTGATAGTATTGAATTTCTTGAGTGTTGCTGGAGCTACACTCATCCAGGCAAATGGGGAGTATTCCGGCACACTTCTAACTTGTGCCAAGTAAGAAACTCCATCTCACCACTGACAGGCTACTACTTGGTTCTGCTTCTTTGCTCATGCTAAAAAAAGCACAGTCATCTTCATACTCAGCTACATATAAAAATCTTCCCAATCATATTTCTAGATTTGGCACCCAGTCCTAATAATGTCATTTTGGAAGGAGTGGTGACAACAGGTTATTGGGATTCCCACGATAAATGTGAATGCTATACCTGTAGGTTAATAGAACGCAGACTCTCAGGCAGAGGAAGGGGGACGTAACTCAGGGAATTGCCAGCCAGGTACAGGTACTCAAGGTTGTTCATATCCTTTCAATCAAAAAGAAAAAGAAACAATGAGAAAAGAATGCATCACCAATTATCAGTTAATATCAATTTGCACAACGCTATGGCAAAATACCTGTGATTGTCATCTCTGTTGAAGATTGATATAGAGAGTAAAGCTCATTCCTTAGTGCAAGATTACTAATGCTTACAGCTTTTACCCGTAAGAAATCTCACAACACCAGGTTAAAGTCCAACGGGTTTATTTGGAATCACAAACTTTTGGAGTGCTGCTCCTTTCATCAGGTGCCCATCTCTAGGTGCCCTTGAGAAAATGGTGATGAGATGCTTTCTTGAACCGCTATAGACCATGTGGTGTAGGTACAACCACAGTGCTGTTTGGGAAGGAATTCCAGGATTTTGACCCATAGATAGAGAAGGGGCGGAGCAGCGCTCCAGAAGCTTGTGATTCCAAATAAACCTGTTAGACTTTAACCTGGTGTTGTCAGACTTCTTACTGTGCTCACCCCAGTCCAACGCTGGCTGCTCCACACCATAGCATTTACCTGAATCAAGTTTTCATCAAACAGTATTTTGCTGTAAAAATTCAGTAAGTTGAGGAACAACATTATTTGAGAATTTGTAAAAGTCTGCCTGAAATGAACTGCAGCCGCAAAGTACCTTTTACGGTGCTGACAAGAGCCAACAGATATGGGTTCTTTTGGCTTTTTGTGATAATCAAAAATGGGTGGGAGTGAATCCACATTCCTATTTTCCATTGTCTTCAAATGGGAGCTTGGGTTTGGGAGTGGCCTGTGGAGAGAGTGAAGGATGACAATTTGTGGGCTGTGTTGGGCCCCTTTTCAGAGTTCAAGTAGAAAGTTACTCTATTTGCATACTTCAGGTGAATGCCAGTACTATTACAGACACTGGTCATGTTTTACTGGGCAGCACTGATCCCCACGCTACTATATACTCTGGAGACTTGGACAACCTATAGCTGACACTTCAAAACACTGGAGAAGTACCATCAGTAGTGTCTTTGCAAGATCCTTCAAGGAAAGAGGGTGCACAGCAGAACACAACCAAGGTAACCAGCCCAGCATCGAGGTGTTAAGGACATGTCACTTGTTTGCCTGACACCAGACTCCCAAAATAAATGCTCTACTCAAAACTCAGTCATGCCAGGAGACTCCCAAGAGGACAGTGGAATCGCTTTAGAGATGTTGTGAAAGCATTCCTGAAAAGGTCAAACATTCCCATTGACATAGTATTCTCTGATTTGTGACCTTATAATATGGAGAAGTTTTATTCTCCTGAAAACATCAAGAGACTTTATCAGGAATGTGCAGAGGCGAAGTTGCAGCATTGGAGAGAGGGTACAAGCCTCCAAACAATCCATCTACTCAATCCTCCAAACATCGCATATGGCAGATTGTGCATTGGATGATCAGGCATCTCAGAATCTATTGTACCAAAGGAAGCAAGTCATCCTCAATCAAGAGGACCGCCAAAGAAGAAGGGCCGAAAAAAGCGGTGCATTTTTCTGGAGAAGCAGCCTAACTCCCAGATGTCCTGCATGTCCATATGTCCTATCACATTGTCAGGAAGCCTGAAAACTGCAAACACTTTTTAAGGGTCAGATCATCACCACTAGCTTGGTCCCACTTTCGCTAGTTGACAGATCGGGTATCAAAAAATACTTGGTCTAGGAGACCCCTGTTCTCTGTGACATGGGGAGCAAGAGAGACAGTGCCCCAAAAAAGGCTCTTGGAAGCAAATGGGGAAAGATGAGATATGGCGCGTTCAGGTCTTGGCCCAGTTTATGGTTCTTTTTGTGCCATCTTCAATGCATTTACGTCACGTCGACTATAGACTTTCAATCTTGAAGATTTGTGGATTTTAATATAACTTTGCTTTGATCTCTGAAAGAAATATCCAATCTCTGTAAAACAACAAGTAATCTTATAGACACATCCTACAATGCTTTTCTATCTGTAAATTTTATCTACTAGACAGACATTTTCATAAAGTTGCCATTGTTAAACAGCTTGGAAAGCAGAAATCAAGATAATCCTTCAACCAACACTGCAAAGCCAGATGAATTGATCATTCGTCTCATTACTTTTTGTGGAAGATTAATTTATGCAACCTAACTGCCATATTTTCATACAAAACAACATTGAATTTACATTGTTGGCCATGAATAACTTCGGGGTATTCTGAGGTTGGAAATGGAGTCACATCAATGTAACTTCTTCCTTTCGTCAGATGAGAGTTCTACAAGCTCAAAGTGAACCATCTTTAACATTTATCTTTCCATCAGTTGGATAAGCTAGACATTGCTATCAATTTTCAATTAAATTATCTTCTTGACTGACAATGAATTTTCATTCATTCTATAACCTGAGTGGGGAGATTGCAGGCAGGAGAATCAGTGCCACTCTCTCGTGATTTGGGTTATTTGACTAATGAGGGACTTTTGTTTCAAACTGCACCGCATTCCTGATACAGGGATGATTTCGACATTCATGTGGTGTCAGTCAGGTGATTATAGATTAAGCTGTCCATTAAACATTGTTTGCCAATTTAATTTCTGTTAAATTGAATCGGGAGTGGTGTACAACAGGCAGCTAAACAGACATCACCCACTTCATACTAATACCCAGGGTCAGAATTACCCTCATTAGTACAAGGTATTAATGAGGGTAATTCTCATTAATACAAGATATTAACAAAGAAGATATTGAGAGTGAATATTTATTATGAAGTAACAAGTAAAAAAAACTTAAATGGTTGAAGAAAATTCCTTAATATTTAATGATTTTGATGTGGAAAAGAATGGCTGCTGGCTCTTCGAAAGCTACTCCAAGTTATCTTCGAGTCAACAATAATTGTGATATTGGCATTTACATTGGCAAATTACACCATAAATGTGGAATGCCTAAATGGAAATACTGACACAAAAAATATGACAAGTAACTTGTGGCACTGCTGGCTCACAGTGCCAGGGAACCAAGTTTGATTCAGCCAAGTGTGACTGACTGTGTGGAATTTGCACATTCTCCTTGTGTCTGCATGGGTTTCCTCCGGATGCTCTGGTTTCCTCCCACACTCCAAAGATATGCAGATTTGGTGGATTGGCCATGGTAAATACGTGGGGTTGCGGGGATGGGGCGGAGGGAAGGGCCTGGGTAGGATGCTCTTTCGGAGAGTCAGTGCAGACTCGATGGGCCAAATGGTCTTCTTCTGCACTGTAGGTGTTCTATGGTTTTATGGTTGGAATATCACCACTAGATGGTGCAGGTGAGAAGTGTGTATAGACAAAAAGATTTTGACAGATATATAGCTGATATACTTAAGGAGCAAAGATCTGCTGCATTGAGGAAGCTGAATCAGCGATCATATTGATTGGACTTTGCATTTGGCATTTGGAAGTTGACTTCATGAAAGACATCTAACAAAAGAGATATGCTAAAGAATATAATAATAAGTCTTACTTTGAATGCCTCTTTCTTTATTCCATTGCTGTGCAGTTTGTTGTAACTTGCATCAATGCTGACCATTGTCTTTGGAAGCTCAGGGAGTTGCACAAGTTCATTTGAAGCAACCATCAGATCCACCAACTCAGGCAGCTGCCTCAAAGCATCTTCGTCAATTGAAGAAATCCTATTACCTGTCACATCAATCCTCTTTAGGTGATCTGAGGTGGTTAAAAGAAAATCACAGTGAATACATTTGGAAACAAGCCTTAATTATTTCTTCATGGAGCAAGTAACAAATACAATGGTCCCCACTTAATATCTATATGGTTTTAACACCTGCCTGACCAAAATAAGCAGCTTGAAATGTACTCATTTGAACTCAGTGTAACACTAAGATAATGTGGCTTCCATATAAGGAATAGATCAACCATTTCCAATATATTTAGTCAGTATTACAATGTAAGTAAGGCTATTTACACGGTTCCTCCTCCTTTTTGTAGAGCTTTTGACTTCTGTCTTTGCTTCCTGGTTGCACTGCCTCCCTTGCCACCTCTAATCCTGCTTCCTTGCCCCACAGTCTGATCCTGTTTCCTTTCCTGATGCTGGTGGCTCTGTGACACTCAGGAAGGTGACATAAAACCTCCATAGCACCATCTCCAGCAGCGATACACAAAGGAATTTCATGTCATTCTAATCTCAGTTTCGAAATTTTCAATTGATGCCCCACCCCCATCTTCAAAAGGTTTTTGTGGGGGGGCAGAGGTTCTAGATTTTCACTGCCCTTTGTATGAAGAAGTGCATTCCAACATCACCCAAGGCCTCACTCTGATTTTAGGGTTATGCTGTCTTTTTTGTAAATTCTCCGCCGAAGGATATAGTTAATCTCTGACTACCCTATCAAATCCTCATTGAAGCATTAGCAGTTGGAGACTATCAAAAAAATGGGTATTGAAGTTAGGATGGCCTTCCAATAAAGCACCCCAAGAGCATTGCCAAGGTTTGAAAAGAACCTTCAAAGGAGGTCCCATAGGATCAAATGCCTGCTCCACCATTCAACTAGATCATGGCTGAGCTATGGGGGCTGGGTGGCAGCTGGTTAGAAGGCTCAAGTGTGATGCAGAATGGTGCCAATGATATGGTTTCAATTCCTGTATTGATCATGGAGTGATGCCTCCTTAGTTTATCCCCTGCTTGATGCAGAGTGGTGCACCGCAAGCTATATAACCACTTGTCTTTCTTTAATAGAGGGAGATGCCTCTAAGTCCTTGTGGACTATGAATATCAACACCTTAAATCCGTTTACATCACCCATGGCCAATGCTATAAGCCCCTTCACTTAAAACATTAAAGCACTTTGGCTGCTTAGTATCTCATTGTTACTTCCAGTATATTGTAACCGAAGCAAAGCAGGCTTGCAAGCACCTAAAACATTCTGAAACAAAATTAGAAGACATGTTACGTAATCAGATAGTAACATTGTCTTCTCTTCCTTAATTACATGCTTGAAGTTTCATAAAGTCGTACTTAGCCCATCAAAATCTCCTTTCTTTATGTCGGTGAGCTTGTTAAACCGTGCGTAGAAGTGGGTGGTCCCCTTGGGAAGGGGGGGTATGTTTTTAATATCTGTATCATCACAGTAGACAGACCCACTCAGGCAGGTACACATAAGACAGGTTGAAAGCCCTGAGGGATAAAACCAGAAAATGAATATTGGCTTATTGAAGCTTTTCATTTACGATTCAACAATAACAGTTAAACGTATTTCACTAGGTTTATTTTGCCATAATCTTCATAGGAACTGTAGGGGCCAGATAGCACCTCAAGCCTGTTCTACCATTTAGATAAATTATAGCCAATCTATATCTTTGCTTTATCTGGATGCCTGGCACCATACCTTTCACATTCTTGTCCAGCAAAAATCTATTAGTCTCAGATTTAAACTTATTCATTGATCTAGCATCTACTGTTTTTGTGGAGAGGAGTTCTGTATCTCTACCACCCTTTGTGTGAAGACATGTTTCCTAATTTCTTTCATGAATTGGCTGGCTCTGATTTTAAGGTTATGTCCCTTTGTTCTAAGCTTCCCCATCAGCGGAAAATGTTTCTCTTACCTACCCTTTCAGGTCAGTTCCAAGCCCTAAAAACCTGAATCAAATGGTTCCTTGACTGTCTATGTTGCAGGAATACAAATCTAATTTATGTGTCTCTTCTCATAATCTAACATTTGACATTCTTTTGAGAATGTCAGTATAATTGGCATTTAAGCCTCTGAATTCTTTTGATAACAAGTATGGAGGTTATGCAGTTACAATGGATTCACATGAATGATTTATGACATGCTAAGTTCTTGCCAGGCAATCTACCTCCTGAAGCAGAGCTTGATACATAAATCAGGAAAGAAGTAACCACCTTTGGAGGAGTCATGAAATGCACATGGAAAAACATTCAGTTGGGGCAGCATGGTGGTACACTGCTGCCCCATGGCACCAGGGACCCAAATTCAATTCCAGCCTCGGGTGACTGTGGAGTTTGTACATTCTCCCCATGTCTGCATGGATTTCCTCCGGGTGCTCTGGTTTCCTCCCACAGCCCAAAAATGTGAGGGTTACGTTGATTGGTCATGGTAAACTGCCCCTTAGTGCCAAAGGGAGTAGCAGGTAAATATGAAGGGTTATGGGGATGGGGCCTGGGTGGGATTGTTGTTAGTGCAGGCTTGATGGACTGAATTGCCTTCTTCTGCACTGTAGGGATTCTATGACCCTTGGGACCAAGCTGATGATGTGGGGCCTGTATTGTCAGCATCTTGTTGTTATCTGCTATGATAGAAAAATGACTTACAGCCAGCAAAACAAACTTGAAAATTCCCATCTTCTCAGTCTGTCACATTATCTGGCAGAACAAAATCATAAATGTTGCAATCCTTTCGAAGGTAGAGCTTCCAACTTTGTTGGCACTCATTAAATAGGTGATTTTGGAGATTTCAGCACCCTCGTAGGCTGGAAGACTTTGCATACCAAAGGACTTTCTGTATGGTGAGGTAGCCAAAACTAGATGGCCAGTAGAATACTGAAAGATCTTACAGCATATAAAAAGGCCTTTTAGCCCATCACGTCTCAGCTTGCCACTGAACACCTATCTATTCTAATGCCATTTTCATCTAGATACTTCTCAAATGTTGTGAGGATTCCCTACTTAAGGAAAGATATATTATCACTGGAGGTAATACAGAGGAGGATTACTAGGATGATCCTGGATATGGAGGAACTGCCATATGAGGAAAGATTAAACAGGTTGGGTCTGTACTGCTTGGAGTTCAGAAAAATAAGAGGCACTACAATTCAAGCACATAAAGTTCTTAGAGGGTTAGACTGGGCAAATGTTTGGAGGATGTTTCCACTCATGGGAAAATGCAGGACTGGAGGACATAGTTGCAGAATAAGGGGGGGGGGGGGGCGCTCATTTAAGATGGATTTGGGAATGAATTTCTTCTCTCAAAGAGTGGTGACTCTTTGGATTTCTTTACCCAAGGAAGCAGTGAAGGCTGAGTCCTTGAACACTTTCTGTTATGTTTTTAATCAATGGGGGACGTAAGGAGATAAGGCAGGAAAATGGACTTTATGAGTGTTAGATCAGCCATGATCTCTGGAATAACTCCATAGAGGTGAAAAGTCCTGTCACCAAGTTACTTTATTTACATCATACATCTGTACATAACCAGTTTTCCAGTTGCTCCCTGCTGAATGCAGGCTGGGAGACTGACAGACCTTCTTTAAATAGGGAGCATGAAACTCCCTGATTTTAACCATCAATTAGGATTCATCAGGTAGTTCATACTTGAGCAACCTTATTAGCCTGGCTGAAGTCATCACAATCTCATTAAGTGGTGGGGCAGGGTCTAAGGGCTGAATGGATTCCTCCCGTTCCTATATCTTATGATATTGTGGTCTGTGTTTCATGGATGCCTTCAAGCGTGACGTGAAGGTTCTAAACATCAACTATCGCACCTAGGAATCATAAGCTGTGAAAAAGGAAAATGGCGACACCTCCTGTGAGCATGCAGTATCAGAATGACCAGTTGCTAGAGCAGCTTAGTAACAGGCACCAATCAAGGCCAAAAACAACCAATACTTGGAAACTTTGCATGTGGCACTTGTGGCAGCTTATCTCCCTCTCAAAGATTCACCTTTCATAGATTGAAGGGTGCTGATAATGCATTTCTTGGCAGTTGCTATAAAGTCTTCTCTTGGACGTATCAAGAGGCTCCCTTAATTTTCCTCAAATTTCTTTTTCACAATAATACATCTGTTGTCATACACTGACAAATCATAAATATTGAGTGTGTAGAGGATGAAAAGATATCCCTACAGTATACAATGAATTTTATAGCGTTTTGGGAAAGTACCAGATGTAACAACAATATTTATGACACATCTTTTAGTATAACTCTGACTTACGTCAAACTTACATAACTTGAAATTGCTAATACTTACTTAAAAATTAAAGATTTTTTAAAAATGCTGGTGAGATGTGGGTGTTGCTGGCAAGGCCAGCATTTATTGTCCAGCCCTGATTACTCTTGAGAAAGACTTGAATATAACTGAATGCTTTGTGTGCATTTCAGAGCAAACCACATTGTTTTGTGTCTGTAGTCATATGCATTGGACCTGGTAAGAACAGTAGGTTTCTTTCCCCAAAGGACATTAGTGAACCAAACAGGTTCTGGTAGTTTCATGGTCACCTTTACTGGTACTCGCTTTTTATTCTAAATGTATTTAACTAACTGAATTCAAATTCCCCAGTTGCTACAGTGACGTTAGGAACTCATGGGTCCGATTTTACCGTCGCGTTGTGTCCATTTTCGGGCATAAAAACATGGTAAAGTCAGGCATGAGGTGAGTAGTGTGATCCGCACCCGCCTCTCCGCCAGTTCTCCCTTTATCAAGGCCCAGAAATCGCCGCAATCGGGACTGAAACGGATACGATGCCCGTTTAAATTGATTTAATGGGCTACATGCCTAACTTTACAGGCACTTCCCCCTTTACCATTACATTCAGCCTCCGGAATCAGCGTAAAACAGACATGTTCCACATAAGTCCAATTCGGGTGCTCTATCAGTGAGGGTCAGTGGGGAGGTAAGTGCCTAGCATCTGACAACTCTCCGCTTAAGATCGATTGGGAGGGTGGGGGGGGCTTGCAATCAATCTGGGTGGTGGAGGGGGTGGGGGGGATAAGAGGGTCAGCAATGCTGGGGGGGTGGGGCAATGTTTGTGGGGCCACAGAGAGGCATTATTGAACCCAGGAGGGATGTGGTAGAGGAGCAGCATTCTATCATTTTTTCTGTGCGTGCGTAGTTGGAGGTGCCGATCGGAGCTGCAGCATTTCAGGTGCGCTAAGCCCCACCCACAGGCTTGTGCAGTGCGATTCAGACTCGCTGATATTTTTGTAGGCAGAGCGCATATGGGGGTGCCGAAGAACAGGTCTAAAAGTCAGATCTGAAATACTCCCAGTTTCAAGTCCGCCCAGCACTTAGAATCAAAATGGTAAAATAAGGCCCCATGTCTCTGGATTATTTGTCCAGTTTTCTGGAATACTAGGTTGGTAACAAAAACATGATGCTGCCATGTGATATGCTACATGAATAAAACATGACCTGTTCAAGGAAAACAAGTGAGGTTTGGAAGAGGGTGGAGAATATCAGTTGAAACATATTTCATATTTGGGACAATTTTGAACGCTGATCTCGGTTTAAAACACTCATATTGCAGCCTATTGGACTGCAAATCCCTGTGTATTAATTTTGCAGGCAATGTGGATGTTGCGTTTGGATTTGACTTCATTGTCCATGAAATAAATGTAGCCGGAGTCTGGAATTTTCGATGTAATTTAACACTTTTGAATAGTTTTTGTCTGCTGTGGTCAGATCATAAACAGCGGAAAGTCACACGCTGTGGTGGAGCATTCTGAGGAAACGTTCCTTTAAGCAGCCAACATTACAATGAAAAGCAAATTACAAAAGGGCCCTTGTCACCTCCAACAAATATGTTGAAAATAAAACCTTCATTCAGAAATTGTGGCGTTAAAAGCGAAAAAATGAGTATAAACCACACTAAGTTTTAAATTATATTTACACTTTTGTAAAATACTGGGAATGTAAATTGTGGCAATCAGCCAAAATTCCATTTAGTGCAAATAGACCCAGATTCTGAATAAAATCTCACACTGTTGCTGCTACAAACCTTCCTTCGACTCGGGGCCAACGAGACCCGGCACACTGGGAGCACCAGGATCCAAAGGTTCATGGGGCACAAACTCTTCTTCCTCGTAGTCACTATCATAGGTAACAAGTTCTCTGTTCCCGGAAGGTTCCAGACTACCAATCTCGATCTATAGGACCAAAAAGGCACCATTAAGTTTATTAATTTGAAGAAGACATTCCACGTTTACCTGGATTTTATATTTTGCAACTGGGACAGTCACAATCCAATCTGTGTGCTGTCTCCTACCACATGAGGGCAGTAACGTCTGATGCCTAAACACAATCTTGACAAGTTTCTAAAACTGAAAGACTTGCATTGATATAGTACTTTTTACAACTACCATACATCTCAAAGTACTTAACAGCCAATGAATTTGTCCATACTGCATCAAACTTACTCATGTGTCCAAATTCTATTTCAGTACTAATAGTTCTTAGACTGTATACCCAGACAAAAATGTCTTGGTTTTCTTATTTTCTAACTTTTGATTTTCTTTCATTCGATATTAAGTCATTCAGGGAGAGATGGTGGTATAGTAGTTAGTAATATCACTGGACTGTTAATCTAGAGATCCAGGTTAATACTTTGCTAACAGGGTTTCAAACCCCACCATGGCAACTGGTGGATCTTAAACTTAATTAATTCAAAAAGATCTGAATCTTCTCAGTAATGGTGATGGTCTAGCATCAATTGTTGTAAAATCCCATCTGGATCACAATTGCTCATTAGGGAAGGAGATCTGCCGCCCTTACATAGTCTTTGGTTGACCCTTAACTGCCCTCTGAAATGGCCCAGCAAGCCATTCATTTGAAGGGCAATTTGGAATGGGCAACAAATGCTAGCCTTGCCAGCAACACCCATTTCCAATGGGAGAACATACCATAAATTGTTGCAAATTGTGGACTTCAAATATGAACCTTGTGAATGTAACAAAATGCCTTTTGAAGATGTCATTTCAAAGTATGCCTTTTTCTAGGATTAATTCTATTTCTAATGTTACATTTTCGGCTACTTATAGCTTGCCTTTATTTCTCTCATTGTAACATACCACTAAACCTGTAGAGGGATGTATGGCGAGACATTTGCCAGCGCAAAGGGTTACTCGCCTAGAGCACACTGTCAGGACATTTGGATATGGGTATCAGAGATTACATAGAATTTAATAGCAAGAAATCCACTTGCCTTTGATCCCTATTCCCAACATCCATTTCACAAGAGGAACATTAAAGTGCTTCCTAAAGTGTATCTTGTAAGGTCTGACCCTCTCCCTCTCTCTAAACTCATTTAATAAAGTTGCTTGTTGAGGTTTGGTCAATGAGTAGGACCAAGAGGATTAGCATCTCTCTTAGGTTTACACCAAATGTGGGCATGAGTAAACCCAGATAATGGTCTAAGTCATAGAATCATAGAATCCCTACAGTGCAGAAGGAGGCCATTCGGCCTATCGAGCCTGCACTGACACAATCCACCCAGACCCTATCCCCATAACTCCATGTGTTCACCCTGCTAATCCCCCGGTGCTAAGGAGCAATTTGGCATGGTCATCCAACATAACCTGTGCATCTTTTTTCAGTGGGAAGAAAGCAGAGCACCCAGAACTCAGCATGTCAGTTCAAAAGACAAGGCTCAAACATTTGCAACCACTTTTAGTCAGAAACACCAAGTGGATGATCTATCTTAACCTCCTCTCTACCAGCACATATGCCAGTCTTCAGCCAATTCAGTTCTCTCCACCTGATATGAAAAAATAGTTGAAGGCAAATATTTTGGATCCTGCCAACATCCTAGCTGTGGTACTGAAGACTTGCACTCCAAAATTAGCCTTGCCCATAGTTAAGCTGGTACAATGCAGCTATGACACTGGCATCCACCCAACAATGTGGAAAACTTCCCACGAATGTCCAAAGCTGTGCAGGTTAGGTGGATTGGTTCTACTAAATTGTCCCTTAGTGTCCCAAGATGTGTAAGTTAGAGGGATTAGCAGGGTAAATATGTGGGGTTATGGAGGTAGGGTAGGGGGAGGTGGGCCTGGGTAAGACACTCTCATGGAGTCGATGCAGTCTCAATGGGCTGAATGCACTGTAGGGTGTTATATAATTCTATGATTGCATGATGATATGTCATGTCCACAAATAGTAGGACAAATCCAACTCAGCCATTTACCACCCCACTCCCAGCCATCAGTCTACTCTTGATCATCAGTAAAGTGATGAAAGGGGTTGTCAACAGTGCTATCAAGCAGCATTTACTCAACAATAATAAAAACAAAATGCTGGAAAGACTCAGCAGGTCTGGCACCATTTGTGGAGAGAGAAGTAACGCTAATATTTCAAGTCCATGTGACTTCTTCAAAACTAAAAAGGAGTACAAATGTGATGGATTATATTGCTGGAGAGGGGAGATGGAGAAGGTGGAACAGAATAGAAGTTCAGGAATAGATGGGAACTCAGGAGAGATTGACAAAGATGTCATGGACACAAGACAAAGGCACTGTTAATGGTGTATTAAAGTCTAAAGAAGATGTTCATGATGGCATAAAGGTAAGATAGCAGAATGCATTAATTGTAGAATAAGGATTGGTGCTCTATCAAAGCAAAATAAGTTACAGGTGGCCCTGTGGGAGAGAGGGATTGGGGAAAAATATCAAAATGGAGGAGAGAGTTCATGACCTGACGTTTTTGAACTCAAGTAGAGTGCCAAATTGGAATATGAGATGCTTTCCCTGCAGTTTCAGGGGAACATTGCAGCAAGTCAAGGATGGGAATGTGGGTATGGGAACAAGATGGTGAGTTAAAATGACAAGCAATGAGAAGGTCGATGTCATGCTTGCTGACTGAGAGAAGGTGTTCTGCAAGCCGATCTGCTTTCAGGCTCCCCAGTATAAAGAAGACCACATGGACTCAAAACGTTTGCCAGAATTCTACCACCCCGCCCGCCATGGGAATTGGAGCCGGTGAGGGACGGACAATGGGAAGGTCCGTTGACCTCGGATTGGATTTTATGACCTTGGGTCGAGTGAGGCCGTAAAATTGCACCCTTTACTTCTATTTCTCTTTCCACCAATGCTACCAGACCTGCTGAATCTTTGCAGCATTTTTTGTTTTTATTTCAGACTTTCAGCATCCATAGTATTTTGTTCCTACTCAACAATAACCTGCTCATCGATGCTCAGTTTAGGATCATCAGGTCTCCTCAGCTCCAGACCTGCTTACGGTCTTATTTACAAATGGGAATTGATTGTTAAGGGAAGATGATTAGATTCTCTCTTGTTGATACCATGATTGCCTAGCAATGGTGTGCCTTGAACATTAATTGGCATTTATCACCTCAGCTTAATGTTGTTCAGATGTTGCTGCATGCAGGTATCAACTGCTTCAGTAACTGAGAAATTATGAATTGTACTGAATTCTGTGTGGCATTGTGAACAGAGAAAATTGGAGCAGTAGTATGCTGTACGTCAAGCCTGTTCCACCAATCAATGAGACCATGGCTGATCTGATCTTGACTTCAACTCTACTTTCCTGCTTGTTCCTATAACCATTGACTCCCCTGTAGTTCAAGACTGTGTCCATCTTAGCTTTGAATATATTCAATGGCCCAGCTCCCACAGCTTTCCAGAGTAAAAAGTTCCAAAGATTTATGACCTTCTGAGAGAAAAAAAAATGCCCTCATCTCTATCATCAATAAGCAACCGCTAATTCTGGAACTATACTGCCTAGTTGTAGATTCCCCCACAAAAGCAAGCATTCTCTTAACATCTTACTTGTCAAGTCCTTTAAAATCTAATATGTTTTAATAAGTTCATCTCTCATTCTTCTAAACTCTAGTCAAGCCCAATTTGTTCACCATTTCCTCATAAGGCAAACTCTTCATCCCAGAAATCAACCAAGTGAACACTCTCTGAATAGCTTTCGATGTAATTAAATCCCTCCATATGTAAGGAGTCCAAAACTCTAAGTATGATACCATCCATGAACATCGCACTTATGATGGAGGTAAGGTCATTGTTGTAGCAGCTGATAATGGGTTTTTTTTGTTTTTATTCCAATTCAATCCAATCAAGTCCAATTCAGAGATTCAACAATTTGAAACATTCCCGATTCAAGCTGACAAGACATGGCTCTCACCTCCTGTCTTGGGCTAGATCTACGTGATCCAAGCTGATTGGAGTATGCATTGCACCTCCTCTAAGGCTTGATCTCATTTGCGTCTTAGCCAAAAGGCCGAGATGCCGCTTTTATAAATTGCTTCAAATGAAGCTGAAATGTAACCTAATGATTTCAAGCAAGCTCAGCATGTTGATAGTACACTTGATCTTAGCCAAAAGGCCAAGTGGCCAACAACAAAACCCTGAGGAAATATTTGCACATGTAATACCTTTCATGACCATCAGATGTCTTAAAGCACTTTTCAGCCAATGAAGTACTTTTTGAAACACAATAGTTAATTTGCACTCAGTAACTGCCACAAACAGCAATATGATAATTGACAACCATTCTGTTTTTGTGATGTAGACTGAGGGAAAAACATTGGCCAGGTCAAGGGAGAGAAACCCCCTCCTCATCTTTGAAATAGTGCCCTGGGATCTTATACAGCTACACAAGCAGGCAGAGGGTACCATAGTTTAACGTATTTTTCCAAAACCTGGCATATCTCATAGTGCAATTATCCCTCAGAACTGCGCTGGAGTACTTCTTTCAATTTTTCATAGGATTTGGGTATCATTGGCTAGGCCCAAATTTATGACATTGTTAGGTCAAAAACCTAGAAATCTATTCCTAACAACATTGAACCAAAATGGTGGTGGTCAAAGGCAATTAGGAATGGGCAACAAATGCCAGTTTTCCAATGAGGCTCACAGCCCATGGATGAGTTTTTAAAATCTTCTGCTCCAGTCTTCTGTACTCAAGGGATTACAAGCCAAGTTATGTAATCTGTCCATATAAATTAGCTATGAACCACATCCAATAAACCATTTTGTATTGATAATTTTGATTAGATACTTGAAAAGGAAAGATTTTCCTTGATATTAGAAAAGGGCATTGAAATGGGACTAATTGAACAGCTTTATCAAAGAGACAGAATGGATAGAATGTCTTCTTCAAAGCTGTACAATTTTGAGTTTTGACAAGTAGTGTAATATCTATTTTTCAAGGGCTTTATGATCTCATTTTGCAGGAAGAAATGGGTTAATAATCTTCATTTTGTTAATGAGTAACTTCTAATCAGAATGATAACTGCATCTAACTTTTCCTGATTTGTTTGGTGGATGGAGAAAAAATTGACCAATCATTCCTTTCTCAGGGTAGATTCATAAAGAATGTTCCCAATGGTTAGGAAGTCCAGAACAAAAGGTCATAGTTTGAGGGACACCTTTTAGAACTGAGGTGAGGAGAAATTTCTTCACCAAGAGGGTGGTGAATGTGTGGAATTCACTCTCACAAAAGATTGTCTGATTTCAAGAAGAAATTAGATATAGCTCTTGGGACTAAAGGGATCAAGGGATATGGGGTGAATTGGGGGGGTAGGAGGAATCAGGATATTGAATTTGATGATCAGCCATGATCAAAATGAATGGCAGAGCAGGCTTGAAAGGCTAAATGGCCTATTCCTGTTACTAGTTTTGATATTTTGCAGTTCTTAATTAGTGACTAAATCTAGCTAAATGTATAACACAGTAAGAAGTCTCACAACACCAGGTTAAAGTCCAACAGGTTTATTTGGTAGCAAAAGCCACTAGCTTTCGGAGCACTCATTGCTCCTTCATCAGATGAATGGGATTTCAGTTCATAAACAGGGCATACAAAGACACAAACTCAATTTACAAAATAATGGTTGGAATGTGAGTCTTTACAGGTAATCAAGTCTTAAAGGTACAGGCACTGTGGGTGGAGAGAGGGTTAAACACGATTAAAGAGATGTGTATTGTCTCCAGCTGGGACAGTTAGCGAGATTTAGCAAGCCCTAAAGCCATAAATGTATAACAGGCAGAGTTTCCAGATCCAAATAGAAGATGTTCTATGTTTTATGTGTGGCCAAACCTAACTATATGGTAATAACAGGCAGAGTTTCTAAATCCAAAGAGGAAAGAAGAAATATGCAGCAGTACATGAAATTGGATTAAAGTTCTGATTTTTAAAAATTCATTCGTGGGACATGGGCGTCGCTGGCTGGCCAGCACTTATTGCCTATCCATAGCTGCTCTTGAGAAGGTAGTGGTGAGCTGCCTTCTTGAATTTCTGCAGTCCATGTTCTGTGGATTGACTCACAATGCTGTTTAGGAGGAAATTCTAGGATTTTGACCCAGCGACTCTGAAGGAACGGTGATATATTTCCAAGTCAGGATGGTGAGTGGCTTGGAGGAAAACTTGCAGATGGTAGTGTTCCCATGTATCTGTTGCTCTTGTCCTTCGAGATGGAAGTGATCGTGGGTTTGGAAGGTGCTGTCTAAGGGTCTTTGGTGAATTGCTGCGGCACATCTTGTAGATAGTACATACTGCTGCTACTGAGCGTTGGTGATGGAGGGAGTGGATGTTTGTGGATGTGGTGCCAATCAAGCAGGCTGCTTTGTCCTGGATGATGTCAAACTTTTTGAGTGTTGTTAGAGCTGTACCCATCTAGGCAAATGGAGAGCATTTCATCATAATCCTGACGTGCCTTGTAGATGCTGGATAGGCGGGAGGTGAGTTAGGAGGTGAGTTACTCGCTGGAGTATTTCTAGCTTCTGACCTGCTCTTGTAGCCACTGTGTTTATGTGGTGAGTCCAGTTGAGTTTCTGGTCAATGGTAATCCCAAAGATATTGACAGTGGGGGATTCAGTGATGGTAACACTATTGAATGTCAAGGAGTGGTGGTTAGAGTGTTTTTTAGTGGTGATAGTCATTGCCTGACATTTGTGTGGCACGAATGTCACTTGCCACTTGTCAGCCCAAGCCTGGACATTGTCCAGATCTTGTTGGATTTGAACATGGACTGCTTCAGTATCTGGGGAGTAGCAAATGATGCTGAACTTTGCACAATCATCGGCGAACATCGCCACTTCTGACCTTATGATGGAGGGAAGGTCATTGATGAAACAGCTGAAGATTGTTGGGCCTAGGACACTACCCTGAGGACTCCTGGAGAGATGTGCTGGAGCTGAGATGACTGACCTTCCACAATCACAACCATCTTCCTTTGTACCAGATAGGACTCTAACCAGTGGAGAGTTCTCCCTCTGATACCCATGATCCCAGTTTTGCCAGGGCTCCTTGATGCCACACTCAGTTGAATGCAGCCTTGATATCAAGGGCTGTCACTCTCACCTCACCTTTGGAATTCAGCTCCTTCATCCATGTTTGACCCAAGGTTGCAATGATGTCAGGAGCTGAGTGACCCTAGCGAAAACCAAACTGGGCATCACTGAGCAGGTTATTGATGTGCAGGTACTGCTTGATAGCACTGTCGATGACCCCCTTCTATCACATCACTGATAATCGAAAGTGGACTGATTGGGCAGTAATTGACTGGGTTGAATTTGACCTGCTTTTTGTGTACAGGACATACCTAGGTAATTTTCCACATTGTTGGGTAGATGCCAGTGTTGTAAATGTACTGGAAAAGCTTGGCTAGAGGAGCGGCAAGTTCTGGAGCATAGTCTTCAGAACCATTACTGGAACGCTATCAGGGCCTATTGCCTTTGCAGTATCCCGTGCCTCCAACTGTTTCTTGATATCACATGGAGTGAATCTCCTGGGCCAAAAGTGCAAGGTGCTTATCTTAAATATTATCAGTAAAATTTGTTGCTGGTGTTCAATTTTGAAATATGTTTCAACTCCTGCATACATTGAAGAACCAGCAGAAAAAGCATAGATTTTCCAACCAGGCCTCTTCTGACTTGTTTCACTGATGTAAAATGTCTGTGATTACTGAATTGTGACTTGTCCCCTTTCATCTCAAAGCCACAAAACTGAATCAAATATTCCTTAGTTGCTGCTGTCTGGGTGACTTCCTGCCCAATGCAGTATTTGATTACCTCATGGATTATCCCCACATTCCAAGCTGTGAAGAAAGCCACCGCACAAGCACGCAAAGGATATTAGAAAATGGGTCACATTCTTGGGATCCTGCTCATTTCTTGTTAGGAGATTTGAAATTTGCAATTTCAGCAGCTGATGGGAATTTAAAAAAAATATATACTTTATAACTGACTTGCCCTTTAATCTAGTTTTTCAAACCTTTGCTCAGCCATGCACTGGCCTTTGAATGAGTGGACAAATGGCAGAATACTTCTCTCCTAGTGATGCCATGCTGCTGTCCCTTACAGACCTGGGCATCATACTTTAGAACCTTTTTTCTGCTTTTGTGTAATGCCTGCTTGTTGTAGAATTCTGTTTGTTGTAGAATACAAAATTCTCAGATCTGATTGGTCTCAGCTTTTCACATGACTGAATGTCACATTGTTAACATTATCCAATCAGAAAGCACATTGGATGGATATGGTCGTGTAGACACCAAGAGCTGGATATTGCATCTATTTCAAAATAATTATTAGGTGAATCTAGTGGTTATCAGCTATGCAAAATATACATATTAGAACTTTAAAATGTTAAAAGATTCCTTCCATCCAAGAATGACAATCTCATAGATCACCATGAGAAACCAAAGACGCTTCCAGACAAGGCTATCGTTTTCAAGATCTGGGTTTACTAGCAGATTCCCTCTCTGCTTTTGAGACTTATAGCTTCTTCAGTTCTATACACTCATGAAATTGTAACTAAACATGAAGAAGGGGCATGTTTTTTTTAATAAGGGGGATGTTGTAATATGCCTTCATGAGGTAGCAGCACAGCATCACTTAAAGGGAACTATGTCATGAGACCCAGTCTTAGTTGCACTTTTGCCTGTGGACAGACCCCTCACACACAGCTCTCTGTTAACGTCTTTAAGCTTTCTACCCATATATGTTCTCATGTGCTTAATCTCAATGAACGAACCCACAATCTGTTTACACAATCTCCCATGGGTTATACCATTGTAACAACATTACGACAACACACCTTTCTCCATCTGTCCTGCCACATTCAATGATTTCTGTACAGAGCCCCAGATCCTTCTGCTTTTGCACCCACTTTAGAATGCACCCTTTTTTTAATATTGCCTCTCCTCATCCTTCCCACCAAGATGAATCACACTTCTCCGCATTAAATTTTATCAGTCACCTGTCCACCCATTCCCGATCAGACAGAAGAATCACCTCATCATAAATCTGGTAACCGAGAGGATGTCCCTGGGGATTAGCCAGACCTACTAAGGACCAAAGATGCAGTTTTAAACCCAATTCCTTTGAATCAGACATCTTTAAAAGTCTGAAGGAATAGATTTTCAGATACATTGCTGTGGATGACACCAATGCTTAGGTATCCAATTCCTGTTTGTTAAGATGATAGAACAGTTACTCAATCAGGTGAACTGGTATGTTATCAGCCAAAGCACATAGTGCTATGTGATTGTGAGCCAATTCTCATATTTTTATATCAGGAATCCATAGTCAATTGCTATTTGCTCATAGTAGCCCCACAGTAAAAATCTAAATAGCAATAGCAATATTTATGTAGCACCTTCTACATAGTAAGCTGTTCCAAAGCACCCTGAAAGTACATCACTATCAAAATTAGGCATAGAGCTACTTAGGAGATATTAAAACAGGTAAACAAAATCTTGGCCAATGTTTTAATGTGTTAAGCAGCATCTTTAAAGAAAGAGAGGCAGGGAGGTTTAGGGAAGGAATTCCAGAGCTTAGGGCCCAAGCAGCTGAAGACACAGCCACCAATGGTGGGATGATTAAACACAGTAAAAAGTCTGACAACACCAGGTTTTAGTCCAACTGATTTATTTGACAATAGACTCACAAGCTGGGACAGGGATGTTCAAGAAGATAGAATTAGAGTGTCGAAACCTTAAGAGGGTTGAAGGGTTGTAGGACTGAAGGACCTGATGAAGATAGAAGAATAGACTGTGAAGGGATTTGAAAACAAAGATATGAATTTTATAAACAAGGCGTTGTTCAATCAGCAGTCAATTTTTGGTCAACTGAAAGTTATCAAAATTCCCTCATCCATAACATTATATTCTGTTAAATTAAATGGCACCTATCAAATCCAGACTAATTTCTCCAACATAATTATGTATTCTCATTTAACATTTCCACAAATCTTTATATCACCTGAAAATCTATGCCATCACCTGGATCACCAAAAAACTTCAATTTTTGAGAAACTCCATGTAAAACTATTAACCATCTTCTCTTACAATGATGTGACAAATTTCTTATTCAGCTCAAAATCCTGGTCACCATCCTACAAGGCCCTATCTTGCTATGTTGTCCAAAACATTTTGCAGGTGAGGTACAGATTATAAACCAGCCTATTCACATCCACCAACTCAAAACTTCCTCAAAAGATTCAATTACATTGACGAAGGGTGGCCTTTCTTTCCAGTAGCCATGTTGAAGGTCTCGTCAAAACCTCCTCTTCGTCCAGTGGGTTGGAAAGTGTTGATTCAATGTTTCCTTCAGCAACTTATCAAAACTGAAATAGGTTTAAGTGTGAGGGACAAGGTTTAAAGGAGAGGTACGAGGCATGTTTTTTACACAGATGTTAGTGGGTGCCTGGAACTCACTACCATGGATGGTGAGGGAAGCAGATATGATAGTAACTTTTAAGGGGGGTCTGGACAGATGCATGAACAGGCTGGGAATAGAGGGATGTGGTCCCTGGAAGGCTAGGGGGTTTTAGTTCAGTCGGGCACCATGGTTGGTGCAGGCTTGGAGGGCTGAAGGGCCTGTTCCTATGCTGTAATTTTCTTTGTTCTTTCTTTGAAATCGAAGTAATGAATCTGTAATTTCCTGATTGTGAACTTTTGTGACAATTGGCATCACATAAGATCAGAAGAAATAGGAGCAGATATAGGCCATTCAACCCATCAAGCCTGCTTCACTATTCAGTAAGATCATGACTAATCTGATTGTGACCTGATTGTGGGATCAGACAAGACACTTACTTGTCTGATCCCCATAAACTTTGACTCCCTTGTCAACCAAAAATTTAATTCATTCTGTGAAGAAAATGACAGGTTCCTGACCCCACTGGATACACACACACACACACACACACTTCCAGAAAGGCCTCTAATCAGCAAACTTGACCAATTTCCTTGCCCATAGTTCAGGGTATTGAAGCTAAATTTTGTGCCTAGAACAGCATGTCAGACTACAGTCTTCATTTAACACTCAGGGGTGGGGCTTAAACCATCCATCTTCTAAGTCAGAGCTGGGGGTATTACCACTGAGCCAAGGCTGGCTTTTTGCTGATAAAGGTATGAGTTGTTCACTTAATTTCAGCAATTCCATTCACTGTAACAATTAGACTCAGAAGCTTCCCACACCTATTGATGCATAAAGCGAGCAAAGCACAGACTGTTTCCCAGGCTAGTTTTTCCAGATTGCCGAAAGCTATAGATTAAGGGGCAGAACTCCACATCAAGGAGTGGCATCCTTCAAGATATAAGCTCCTGATGACAGACTAGTGACTTGTTCTAGAAATGACTAGCTATGGAGACAGACAAAAATTTGCCTTTAGTGCGCCACTAAGTGTGGGAAGAGAATTGGAGTCAGACTTCACATTAAGCCCAGTTAAGCAGGAAACTTTCCTGCTCACCCTCAGAGCATTGTATGGATTTCCACTTTGATAATCAATCTGCTTACAGGTTACGGACACACCTTCCTTAGTCTTCAAGTTCTGGGGTGGGACTCGGAACGCTGCTCAAAACTGGTACAGAGGCAGGTAGACTTGCCACTGCACTACAAAATGTACTTCTTCATGATGAGAGGTAAATAATAAATCAATAAAAGTGAATGTATCACTCTTATATTATGCAATGAATACTTGTCGGAAGACAGTGGTTTATGAGAAAAAGCACACCAAATGTGGTCATACACACATTTCATCAGCGATGTTGAACCATGTTCTTTATATTAGCAACAGCAAAACTATCTGTTTTTATTTTTAAAATCACACTTGTTCCCAACTCTTTGCAGTACATACATACAATCAATAATAATTTAGTGTTAACCTATTTGAGTGATTTCCTAATAGTTGGCCACCAGTTTTGAGGAACACCTGACATAGTTAGTGGAGTGATCCATTGGGATTGGGCTCAAGTGATTTAGTTCTGCTCACTGTTGCCGTGTCAGCTTGAGACTGGAACGTGAGAGGATGATGTTGAATGGGGGCAAGTGGTGCCATTGAGGCTGTGGATATTTCTGAGGAAGCAGTTTGAAATTTCAACGTACTTTCATTGAAAGGTGAGTTATCGAGAGAGGACAAAACATTTTCAAAACTTCTTTCCCTTATTGTCAAAATATTTTGAAATTAGTAAGAAGTCATGGTGGATTTTTGTGTTAGTCTTCAGTTGATTTAATTTCAGCTTTGCAAGCTAAATTAATACTGGTTAAAGCATTGGTATCAAATCCCCATCTGTGCAATTTTAATATAATTGTGCATCTGTTTATAAAAGTTAAACCGATGCGACAATAGAACGGATAGGAAATGAAACCAACTTGTTAACCAATTTACTAAAGTTGAGCAGAGGGGAATTCAGAATGCTTCTGTGCTATTAGACTATATATGTTAAATGTCCCAGCAGCGGCTACAAGGTTAGAAATAATAACGTTCTCTTTAGGATCTGTGGTTTCTATGTTTGAAACATTTTGTGGCATTTTGCTATGTATTCTGCCCTGGCAGACAGACCTGTGTGTTAAAGAGTTATGGGTTCAGATCGCACTCAAGTACAAAACTCTACAAGACTGACACTTCAGTGCCGTACTGAGGGAGTGTTGTCCGGTTGGAGGTGTTTCCGTTTTGTATGAAATGCTAAACTAAGGTTCTGGTTGCCTTCCCAGGTGAACGTGAAAGGACTCATTGGGCTATATCAAAGAACTGAGGAGTTGTCCCTGGTGCATCTGAACAAAGCTTATCCAGAAATCAACACCCAAAATAAATGACCTAGTCATTTTCATGTTGCTGGTTTTATGCAAATTTTCTACATTGCATCAGCGACTGCACCTAAAAAGCACTTCTAAATTGTGTCTTAAGGAGGGATGGCAGGGACATAATGGGCTGAATGGCTTCGTTCTGTTTTGTAATCATTTTATGATTCCACTTAATTGGCTGTGGAACATTCCTGAGATATTAGACATGCACTCGATCAGGTAAACGCATGATCAGGTTCTTGCTCAGGGAATTGATTGTGTTTCTCAACATACAAAATGAGTGAAAGAGCAATTGTCACTCTTATTTAGTTTGCTGAATATAATGCTTGAGACCCAATGGTTTACCATGTTATTGGTTTGATTTCAAAGATTAGAATTTTCCACTGCATTGATGGTTTTGTTCTGTCTCATAGATTGTGTCTGAACCCAGATTTAGGATTTGGACTGTTGACTGTGATGTTAAAAGGGAATGTCAATATGACTTGTGGTCATTTTATTATGAAGGAAGAAACATGGACACTATAATTCATTGATTAGTAAAATGTGACTGAATATCTTCCATATTTTCATATGGAATCTGCTTCAGAGCCAGCCGCAAATGATGGAAAGCTGATATAGTGGTTTGTTGACTCTCAGATGTATGTATGTTTGTTTGAATAACTGAGTTTGTTGCTAGAAATATTATTTTGTCAATTAGCCAGAGAATTTTCCTGCCATATTTATCACATTATTTAATCCCATTCCTCACTGATTCAGGATTTCAAGTGCATCTTAGTAGTGGCACAGAGCACTTCAGTGGCTTGGAGTTTTAAGCGTTGTTTGAAGAGCATAACAAGATATGCAACCATGTAAACTTATTTCATAATTCATTTTGTTCTGAGTGCTCTCCGCATCATTATGTTTATGCTATGATGGTGTAAACATTTTTTTTAATGAATCTTGCAAATGAATATTGCCACCTAATGATGATCCATGATAACCAAAGTTGCAGTTCTTGCCAATGAGAATGTAATCATGGCCATGTTTATTACATAAGTTTAGAGAATTTTATACACCGGGTAGCATGGTGGCACAGTGGCTAGCACTGTGGCCTCATGGCGCCAGGTTCAATTCTGACCTTGGTTGACTGACCTCGGGAGCTTGTACATTCTCCCTGTGTCTGCCTGGGTTTCCTCCTGGTGCTCTGGTTTCCTGCCACACTCCAAAGATGTGTGGGTTAGGGTGACTGGCCATGCTAAATTGCCCCTTAGTGTCGGGGGATTGGCAGCATTAATACATGAGGTTAGGGGATGGGGCCTGGGTGAGATTTTTGTCAGTGGAGGCTTGATGGGCCAAATAGCCTCCTTCTGCATTGTAGGGATTCAATAAATCATTTATTCTTCTTTAAATCTACAAAATCATTCTATATACACTTCTTTTCATAGCATACTGTTTTGTTTTGGATAGCTTAAACATGGAAGCACCAAGCATACTATTCCTCCATCCCAAAATGACATTCCTAAAGTATAATCTATAAAGTTTATTAAACATCCCACACAGCCACATAGGCATGGTAAACTCACACTATTTTCCAATGTGTGTTTCTATCTCCAGGAATTCAGGCTCGGTTAACCGACAGCCTGTGAGGCAAGGAGTCTGACTGTCTGTAATCCCTAGACTCTAGATGGACTCTGAACTGAACTCTGCTGCCTTTGGTTCATTAGTGTTGAGCCCCATCATGCTGGTCATAGAGGTCACATTCCAGAACCAAATCATTGAAATCAGCATTGTCGTTTAGCAGCTATGGCAAGCATGTCAATAAGCTGAGCAGAGAGTAGCAGTCTGCTCAGTTTGTTATGAAAAGTTTCTAAAATAACCCAATAGTTAAACTAGATGCTAATAGCCTACGATTATTTGTACAGTGTATCATAAAATTGTTCAAAAGTGCCTTTGGTTCTCCAGTGTTATCTAAATGGAACTAAATTGTTCTTGGGCAGTAATACCATCACGTGCTGTAGTCTTTACTATTCTATGACATCTTGGCTATTGTTATGTCGTGAATGAAAAGAATAATTTCATAATTTCCACACAATTCATTCGCAGGAGCTAATAAGACATAGTTCTATGTGACACACAGGAGTTAATAAGACACAGTTCTATGTGACACTTTAAAAGCAATGTAATTAATTTGTTGAAACTGGCCTTCAGGAGTCTTGTGGTGCATGGGTAGCATCCCTGCCTCTAAGCCAGGAGCTCTAGGTTTGAATCCTTCCAAACACGCCAATAACTCACAGTAAGAGTGGGAGAGACTCCTGATCCACCACACTTGATGTGGAGTGGTGCCCCTCAAACGATAAGCTCCTGGTGACTGACTCGTGACCTGTTCTGGGAATTACTAGCGATGGAAACCAACAAAGGTCTGCCTTAGTGCACCACTACATGTAGGAAGAGAATTGGAATGGAAACTAGTCTTTAACACTGAATGGTTCATCTGGGCTAACTATCTATCCCTTAGGGGATATCTAACCACTGGAACCGATGCCAAGCTTATAAACAACATCAACACAGGACAATTTATAAAATATTTCCTTCAAACTATTACCAGTATCAGTTTGAAGAAAAGTTGTTTTATTAAATATAGTAACAAAGCCCTCTTACTGATTAATATATTCTAGTCAAAAAGATAGGGACTATTTTTTAGAAGTTTCAAAGAGTATGCAACAGAACAGTTGTCCTTGGAAAAGTTAAAACCATTACCAGTGGCTCGTTAATGGTCAGCTCGTCGCCGTAATCATAGTAATTCGTTGGATCCTGATTCATAAATTCAGGCTCTGCAAAATCATCAGGTAGTAATTGTATCTGTTTCAATTTCTTGGCTTTCTCCTCATTCTTCGTAGGAGCAGCAAAAGCAGCCTCTAGGATTAGAAGTCCCAACAATACTACAGAGGCAAAGGTCTTCATTCTGTAATTCTTAAAGAGATAAAGAAACAGCTCCCTTAATATTTTTGAAAGTGGCACTGCATTTTCTGCTCTACCTTGCAGGAATAATGGTTCTGTTCATAATTTGTGTAGTCAAAAATAATCTTCACAGTTCTTTTTAGGGTATCTAGATTATGATCTTGTGAAAACGAAATAGTTACTCTTTGCAATGTTGCAAAGAACAAAGAATACTTATGCCTAATATATAGAACTTATCTAGTACAAAGCAACTGAAATTCAAGGGCTTGTTCCTTCAAGAAAGCTACTTCCATCTCAAATAATGCCTCCTTGTATATATGCAGAACAAATTATATTCAGCTAGTGCAGGCTGGCAACTTTTTTCATTGCATTTCTATTTACAGACAGAATTTCCCATATGAAAGCAGGTCTGTGTGTATGATGTTCCTCTCATCACGACTGTATGAAATTCCTCTGGGGGCAGAGGACTGCTGTGCAACCCATGGCTTTCACACTAGTTTCCTTTTCAGACCTCTTCACACAAACTCTTCAGCCAAAAGAGTAAAATATTTGGACGGATGAGCTACAAATGAAGCCTTGTGTCTCTTTTTAGCCAATACACTCAATCTGGCTCAAAGGCTGTAGACAGAATCAAATTAACATAACGACTGCCGTCAAGCCAGCTCATATTTTAATGAATGCTTAGGTTAACTTCAGATTCAGAAAAAGTTTCTCTTTTTAAATATGAATAAAATGGGAAGAGATGATCAGTGATTTCAGAACCTTTCACATTTTTTCACGAAAGCTTCGGTTTCTCTCATTGCAAATTAAGAGTTGAGCTGATAAATATTTCAGAGGTAGGCTTGCTTTCAATTTACTTGTATGACTGTCAGTATCTATCTAGGTCTTATTTAACTTGGCTGAATGAAGCTTCTGGCATTCCCCCGATAGCCCAAAAGGTAAAACAGTTTGCTCTTTGTTATCCTGTATGTCACTGCATAGAATTTAGTATAAGATTTTCATCCGTAGCATGCTCAATCGATTGGAAATTAGAACAGTAGACTTTTTTTGTTTATTGAACAAATGTTTTCAGTATCAGTTTTGTATTTGCCATACAGAACTATGATCTTAATTGATTCCACCACTATATAATCATTCTTGCAGGATAGTGAAGAACTTTACATCAGGAATAGTCACGTAAAATTGGCACCTAGTATGCGTAAGGTTGTCTTATAATTTTACAGTGATGAAAACCAAAAAATGAAAAATTTAGATGCTTAAAATGAATCCAAAAGCCCAAATACTCACCCTCAGCTGCTACCCTCTGAAATGGTCCAAAGTAGCAAGATGTAGACCAGTGATGATGCAATTCAGGACTCCAGAGGGAGGTACATTTATGTGATTCAGGAGCTGCCCTTGAATGAAGTGGAGCTGGCTCTTTACTTAGTGTGTGCTGCTGCTGCTGCAAAGAGTGGTCTTTGGGACAAAGTGTTTACTCTCGTGTAACCTAATGCTACTACCTCTGCAAGTGTCTCAGCAAAAAAGCCACACAGCATTGTAAGATTTCCAAATGAGCTGTGGTCTATGTAAATGAAAGGTTTTCCACAATCTGCAACACAGGAGTGTCCTGCTGTAGCAAAGCTGGATCTGTGCAACAAGAACTTTTTCTGTTAGTGAATCTTCCAATCCAAAACTGATGGGATTCTGCCAATAACTGCACATTTGCATTCTGATGTGTAAAGCCTTCAGTCCGACACCATCTATTATCCAAGGGCCACTTTTATTCAGAGATTTACGCAAATGTTATTGTGAGATATTATTTTTCATAAACTACTGTTGCATTTGGAAACAAGGTCATGGATGTAGCCCAATCCATCATGCAAACCTCACATCCATTGTCTCTGTCTATGTCATGCTGCCTCAGCAAAGCAGCCAGCATAATTAAGGACCCCATGCACCCCGGACTTTGTCTCTTCCACTTTCTTCTGTTGGGAAAAAGGTACAAAAGTCTGAGGTCACGTACCAACAGACTCAACAACAGCTTCTTCCCTGCTGCTGTCATATTTTGAATGGATTTACATTGCATTAAGTTGATCTTTCGCTACACCCTAGCTATGACTGTAATACTACATTCTGCACTCTCTCCTTTACTTCTCTATGAATGGTATGCTTTGTTTGGATAGCACGCAAGAAACAATACTTTTCACTGTATGTTAATACATGTGACGATAATAAAAAATCAAAAGTAATTTTGATGTTGACAATGCTTTACCTCAAATTAATTTAAGTGTAGAGAGGAAAATTCCTGCCATTCAGATGTTGCTGGCTGAGCCAACATTTATCACCCATCTCTAACTGCCCTCCATTTTAGAGGGCATTTGAGAGTCAACCACATTGATCGTGGAGCCACACATGGGCCAGACCAGGTAAGAATGATAGATTTCCTTCCCTAAAGTACATTAGTGAATCAGCTGGCTTCCTGGTCACTAGTAGATTCTTAATTCCAGAAATGTTTTTATTGAATTCAAATTCCACCATATGCCATGGCGGGATTTGAACCTGGGCCCCCAGAACATTAGCTGAGTTTAGAGATCCTTTGTAGACTTTTGATACATGAATGTCTAAACATTGTTCTAAATTGTTATGCATCTCACCATAAACAAAAGCTTATAAGTATGTAAAGAATAGATTCAGTTCCATCCTTCACCTCGCAATTATCTAGAATAGAACATGTCGTCAATGTGGTGTTGACATCTTGGGTGATTGAGTTTATCATTGAATAGCTTGTTCAGAGACTATTTAGAGTTGATCATATTGTATGGGTTCTACAGTTACACATAGATTAATTGGGCAATGGGATGTTGGCTCTATTTTCTGTAAGTCACTGGTGAACCCAGTGGATTTCTTTTGATGCTGCCAGTCCACAAATTGTCAAGTACTATCAGTTGCCATTGGTGGTGTTTGAACTCTTGGAGTAGGATTTTATGCAAGAAGGGGACCTGGAATGGAGAAGTGGAAAATGGAAATGAGAAAGAAGCATGATAAAAATTGATGTATGAGATGAAAAGAAGAAGAAACAGCACCCCCCCCGTCCCCCGGCCCTCCCATCCTCATAGTATAAATCTCTGCTGATATTCCTTGCTCTTAACTGGCGAAGGGTCACCCAGACTCGAAACGTTGGCTCTATTTTCTCTGTAAGAAGTCTCACAACACCAGGTTAAAGTCCAACCAATTTATTTGATAGTAAATTCACAAGCTTTCGGGGTTTGCCCCTCCATCAGGTGAATGGAGATTTCTGGCCTCAGACAGAGCATTCAACAGCACACACAGTTTACAGAATACTGATTAGAATGTGAGCCTTCACAGCTAACCTGCTATTCAAGTTTTCAAGATGCAGACAATGTGAGTGGAGAGATCATTAGGTTAAAGAGATGTGTATTGTCTCCTGACAGTACAGTAAGCGAGGTTTTGCAAACCCAGGCAAGTCATGGGGGTCACAGGTAGTGCGACATGAACCCAAGATCCCGGTTGAGACCGTGCTCATGTGTGCGGAACTTGGCTATCAGTCTCTGCTCAGCGATTCTGTGTTGTTGTGTGTCGTGAAGGCCGCCTTGGAGAATGCTAACCCGAAGGTCAATGGCCGATTGCCTGTGACCACTGAAGTGTTTGCCAATAGGAAGGGAACAGTCTCGCCTGGTGATTATCGAGCCATTCATCCGTTGTAGCGTCTGCATGGTCTCCCCAATGTACCATACTTCGGGTCATCCTTTCCTGCAGCATATTAGGTAGACAACGTTATCTGAGTTGCAAGAGTATGTGCCATGTACCTTGCGGATGGTGTTCTCACATGTGATGATGTCATCCATGTCAATGATCTGGCATGTCTTGCAGAGATTGCTGTGGCAGGGTTGTGTGGTGTTGTGGTCACTGTTCTCCTGAAAGCTGAGTAGTTTGCTGCGGACAATGGTCTGTTTGAGGTTGTGCGGTTGTTTGAAGGCAAGAAATGGAGGTGTGAGGATGGCCCTGGTGAGATGTTCATCTTCATCAATGATATGCTGAAGACTCTGGAGAAGATGTCAAAGCATCTCACTGAGACTTCTTACTGTGTTTACCCCAGCCCATTGCCGGCATCTCCACATCATGTCTATTTTCTCTCCATGGATGCTGTCAGACCTGCTGAGATTTTCCAGCATTTTCTGTTTTTATCTCAGATTCCAGCATCCTTAGTATTTTGCTTTTATCTTAATATCCTAGTAAATCTCCTTTGCATCCCCCCCAATGTGATCATATTCTTCCAGTAATGTGGTAACCAGACTGTACACAGATCTCTAGCTGCAGTGTAACTCATGTTTTATACAGTTCCAGCATAACCTCCCCGCTCCTGTGTTCTATGCCTTGGTTAATAAAGAACCATATCCTATATGCTTTCTGAACCACCTTCTCCATTTGTCTGCCGTCCTCAGGGCTCTGTAGACATGAACATCAAGATTCCTCTGTTTCTCAACATTTCCCAGTGCCCTTTCATTTATTGAGTATTCCCTTGCCTTGTTGGCGTTCCCCAAATGCATCAGCTCTGACATTTCTGGATTGAATTGTATTTGTCACTTTCCTTTCCATCTGACCAATCCTTTGATAACTTTCCGTGGTGACTGGAATTTTCCAGATGTTTACGCCAATGGGATCTTCCAGTCCCACTGATGGCACACCCCTGTGCAGGTTTCCCGGCAGCAAGGGGTGCAGTCAATGGCCAACCTCATTGACAACAACAGGACCAGAAGGTCCCTCTGCCGGCCAATGGGAGGCTGTCTCCACTGCCACGAAATATGTGGCAGATTGCGTGGAAAATCCCGACTATTCTTCCTCACTATCAAATATATGTCTAATTTTAATATCTCATGCAAACTCCTTAATCATGTCATCTACGTTTAAATTTAAATCATTATTATCTGCCACAAAAATCAAGGAACCCAGTATTGTGCCCCGTAGAACCCACTGGAGTCACCAAATTACCTGCCAACCCTTGTTACTTTCTGACAGTGAGTCAATTCTGGATCCAACTGGTCACTTTTCATTGGATCTCATAGGATTTTACTTTGCTGACCACTCTGCCATCTCGAATCTTGCCAAAAGGTTTGCAAAATTAAAGCAGACTAGATCAAGTGCCCTATCCTCATCAAACTTCCATATTACCTCCCCAAGAAATTCAATACAGTTAGACACAATCTTCACTTAAAAGAACTACTGACCTCTTCTACAGGTTAAGGTGGCACAGTAGCACAGTGGTTAGCACTGCTGCTTCACAGCTCCAGGGATTTGGGTTCGTCTGTGTGGAGTTTGCACATTCTCCCTGTGTCTGTGTGGTCCTCCAGCTGCTCTGATTTCCTCCCACAGTCCAAAGATGTGCAGGCTAGGTTGATTGGCCATTCTAAATTGCCCCTTAGTGTCCTGGGATGCATAGGTTTGAGGGATTAGTGGGTAAATATGTAGGGATATGGGGATAGGGCCTGGATGGGATTGTGTTTGGAGCAGACTCAATGGGCCGAATGGCCTCTTTCTGCACTGTGTAGGATTCTATGATAGATTACATCCTCAAATATTCGAGAATCACTGAACCTTGGCTTTTGCTCTGATTTTACTGTGGGGCAGAGTGAAGAAGCACACCCCAGTCAGCCAAAATGGGGATTGGTCCCTGTATGATTGGCATTATTCTCAAAACATGCTAACTGCCTAGCTAACGGGCCTCGACCAATCAGCCCCCTTTTCTCCTGCAGTTTAAATTGTTGTCATTGTTTGAAATTTGGCATTTTTGCATTTGTCCTGATAGGTGCAAGATGAAAAGCTCCAGCAACATGTTTCTCGTTTCAACAGTATTTAAGGGGCAGGATTTAAGGGGAGGCAGGCGGGGGTAATGCTGCACACTCTGCTACTGGGATCAGATGGGGGGGGAGCACTGCGCAATCTGCAACTAGCATCCTTGTGGCAGTGATCGACCGGACTGTGTGTGGGGAAGGGCAGTTGCCCTATCTGTACAGGGGATGGGGGCAGAGGGCCGATCGCTATTGCACAGAACAGAGAAATCTGCTAACATTCCCAGCATTGAAGCATTGACCACGCTCAATCAGCTCCGCTAGGTGGGCCACATCATCTGCATACCTGCCATGAGACTCCTGAAGCAATTGCTTCACTTGAAGCTTTGACGTGACAAGTGAGCCCCAGGACGGCAGAGGAAATGCTTCAAGGACACCCTCAAAGCTCCTTGAAAGATTGAAACATTCCCAAATTCCAAATTCAGTAGAAACCTCTTTATCTTAAGGATGCTGAAACTTGTAGGCAGAGGGAATAGTTGAAATGACTACCGTAGATCAATCGATCAAAAATTAGTTAAATATATGAAGGAGGAAGGAAAAGAAGGACATAATGACGGGGTTAGATGAATAGCTCCGAAAAGAGACTTAAACACTAAAAGATCCCACAAGGCCAATCCATGGTTACATGGATTATAACCATGCTGCAAATAATTTGGGCTGTTACTTCTGAGCTCCGCAGCATTGTATTGAGAGGGCTGAGTATCCCAAAGATGCATGGAGGAATCCTCTTTGGATATTTCCAGATGAGGTTTGCACAACAGTTGCCCAGAAAAGCAATTGCCTTGCACTTGGAACCATTTGAAAATGTGATTTAAATCGCAAATTTTGGATTATTCTGAGTGGTCTCCTCCACCACTCTGACCTCCCACGCTGTTCCCCCCACTCCCATGAAATGAAATGAGAACCTAAATCTCACTCTCACCACCACCTGAATGCTTGACTTGACCTGACATCCAGACCCCGAGGCCCAATCCATCCTCTCCCCACTCAAGGCCCAACCTGATGCAACCCAACACCAACCTCCAAGACCCTACTCACCAATCCTCACCCACCCCAAGGTCCAAAATCCCACCTTTCCAAGGCCTGACCCCTGCAATAAGGTCCCCGCCCCCTAAATGTCCAACTCCCGTCCTGAGGCCCAACTCTGCTGAGGTCAACCTCATGCTTCACGAGGCCTGATTGTGCATTGATTAATTAATCAATAATAATCAACAGTGACAATGTTTATCTGGATCTTGCTTTTCCTCCGTACTGGCCAGTGGAGCTGTTCTTTACGCTGTGTTTTTTTTTCACTTTCCCAAGATGGAATACTAAAATATTCGGCCAACATTTATTACTCATCCCTACTTGTGTTTGAGAAGGTAGTGGTGAGCTGCCTTCTTGAACTGCTGCAGCCCATGTGGTGTCAGCACACCACAGATCTGTTCGGAAGGAAGTTCCAGGGTTTTGACCCCACAACAGTGAAGGAATGGCGAGATATTTCCTAGTCAGGATGATGAGTGATTATGTTCCCAGGTATCTGCTACCTAGTCCTTTTAGATGGTAGCAGACCTGGGTTTGGAAGATGCTGCCCAAGGAGCCTTGGTAAGTTCCTACAGTGCATATTATAGATGCTACACACCGCTACTATTGTGTGCTGGTGGAGGAGAGAGTGATTGTTTGTGGATGGGATGTCAATCAAATGGATTGCTTTGTCCTGGATGGTGTTGAACTTTTTGAGATTTCTTGGGGCTGCACTCATCCAGGCAGTTGGAGGGTATTTCATCATACTCCTGGTGTGTACCTTGATTCTATTCCTGCATTCGGTTAGGAATCTTTTACTATTTCTTTTCCAAAAACAAGTGTAATGAGTCACTTTTCTCTGCATTACACTGCAGCTGTTTCCTATCTGTTTCTTCTACTAAATCTCCATGTCCTTCTGCAATTCTTGTGTGTTTCTTCGCAGCCTACCATGCTCCCTAATTCAGTATCATCAGCAAACATTGTTATCATTCCCCTTGTGTTGATATCTGATTTATTCACATAAATGAAAAACTGAGCCAGTATAACTGGTATCAAAGCAAAGCTCCACAAACATCAAATTCAAAATAGTAAACTTCTCAAAGTTGGAAGAGTTTTACAATTAGATGAACAACCTGTGTTGATGAACTGATGTGGTACAAAGAATAATGGCCTGAAATACGCATGATGTGGATGTGCCGGCGTTGGACTGGGGTAAACACAGTAAAATGTCTGACAACACCAGGTTTTAGTCCAACCGATTTATTTGATAGTAAACTCACAAGCTTTCGAGGGGACTCCCTTTTCGTCAGGTGAATGGAGAGTTCTGGCATCGGACAGTGCTTTATATGCTCTGTCCTACAAAAGATCCTCTGCACAAAATCTGTGACATTGGTAACGGGGAAGAAGTGGAAGAATGGGGTTGAGAAACCTATCACCCATGATTGAATGACAGAGCAAATGGGTTGAATGGCCTAATTCTGCTCCTATATCTTACGATCTTATGATCGGTGAGTAGGCAAGAAACAATGCAGACTGGAAAATTATCGTTGAGATATACAGCTTTTAAAGCAAGAAGTATAAATGAGATTTAAAACACTCAGAGAAAGTAAGATAAAAAAGATGGGATTAAGAGAGAGCGATAAGGTGAGAGAAAAAGGAAGAAAGACTCCAACAATATTTGAATTCTGAAGGAATGAAACCCACACTAGTAAAGTTACATTTTCAGGGCCAGAGAAGTTGTTTGGAAGTGATTATCATCTATGCCATTAAAAATACTCTCTGAAATGCATCAGCTCTCATGTTCTCAGGCATGTTTAATGGATGACTATTGGTTAAATGTGGCAACTACACAGCATTATATTGACTGTAGAACTGTGTCTATTCTGAGTATTGTTGCAGTGCACTCCGTTGACAGCAACGTTTGGATTTCCTTTTTTAAATGTGGATTAGCAGATCCTGGATATGGTATCTGTGTTTGTTTTCTGCTTTTGTTTTCTGCCAGTTGTTATTCATTGCTATTCTTAAACTAAAATCTGGACCATTAAAAATCAACTTCAGGATCTATACTAATACAGGGACATGATTGTGCTGTTGTATTCCTGTAGACTGATCCAACCCAGCATCAAAAACGTTTGCCATGTCGATTGTATGAAATGAATCAAGGAAACTACAGTGGCTGCAGCAAGCCAGCCAATTCTACTGTGACTACACTATGGCTGGCTGGTTCATGTACTGGCTTCAGTTGTCATCAGTGGACAAACCAAAGTCTTGAGATGGTGATCTGGTCAGAATGAGCTGTGGCCACAAGGATGCATGGACAGACTACTACAGGAAAACAAGGCAACACCTTTGACAGCATCTTCCAAAGCTGCAGCCTCCACCATCCATTGGAATGAGGGCAGCAAATATGAAGGAACCCCATTATCTGCAATTTACTCTCTGAGTCACATGGTTGGATCTATAACACTGTCTAATCATGTTATATTTATGTTCACTTTGTCAAAACCTGGGATTCCTTACTAACAGCACTGTGTTTGTAGCTAGACCACATGGACTGCAGTGGTTTGAGAAGGTGGTTCACCATCACCTTCTCAAGGACGATTAGGAGTCTGCAATAAATTCTGGCTTTTCCAATGATGTATTAAGTCATTTTGTAATGACCTCAATGAGGCCTATGAGGTTAGCCTCTCAGAGAATGAGCTCCCTGATTGAGGCAATGATTGCCTGCCAATCAGGGAGCCTCACTTGTACATATATTGAGGAAGGTCAATGCTACTGATGCTCTGGATTCTGACTTTCTACCTGAAGCATTTTTTTTTTTAAAGAGGAATTGAGTTTGTAAATGAAAGGTGTCTGGTGAAGGGACACTGGCCTCTGTGGAGTTAATTCACATTACCTTTGTTGTTATCTTATGCTACAACCCAGGATAAAAATTCTAAATGGGTGATATAATGCAAATCTGTTTTTTTACTTTCTACTGTTCCCACCTCTTTGGATCTGGTAGACAAGGGAATTAAGGGTTATGGGGAGAAAGTGGGAAAGTGGAACTGATCCACTTCAGATCAACCATGATCTTGTTGAATGGCGGGGCAGGCTTGAAGGGCTAGATGGCCTACTCCTGCTCCTATTTCTTATGTTCTTATGTTCTTATCTATCTCTGAAATTTAATTTCAGGTCTCTGATTTTTATTCTGTTTCATTGCTCTGTGTCTGATGTCTTCACTCAGTTCTGAGTCCTGATGAACTCTTAAGTTATTTATTCTTTGTCTTATTTCAGAAGGACAGATTACACAAGATTTCTGGATGTGCTATTTGGAAATGTTAGGTTAAAAATGACAATTAGCATTGTTTTTGCATAAATGCTCAATGGATTTGAAACAAATTATTTACTTGTAGTCCAAACAATAACCCATCCGGCCTTTGGTGATAATTGTGACTCTCACCTCTGAGTCAGCCAAGTTTTTTAATCAGTCTTGAAACGTGGACACCATTGGCTGAGCTAGCATTTGTTGTTCATCCCTAATTGCCCTTGAATTAAGTAGCTTCTTATTTCAGAGGGCATTCAACCATCAACCACATTGCTGTAGGTCTAGAGTCACGTGTAGGTCAGACCAGAGAAGGATTGCAGATTTCCTTCCCCAAAGGACATTAGTGAACCAGATGGGTTTTTACAACAATAGTTTCATGGTTGTCATTTGACTTTTGATTCCAGATTTTTATTGAATTCAAATTTCTCTATTTGCCATAGAGGGATTTGAACTTGAGTCCCCAGAGCATTATCCTGGATCTCTGGATTATTAGTCCAGTGATGACAACACAATATATCTACACTACTGCCTCAAATTCCATTATTGGAGCTTGAGCACATAAATTGTCACACATCAAGGCATGTTACATTGTTGGAGGTGACAATTTTCAGATGCGGCATAAACCAAGGAGCTGTCTGCCCCACTATGATTCACATCTCAAATTATGTTCAATTCCTTAAAGGAGTATGTGGTGAATAAAGTATGAAGATAGAAGTATGGGAATGGTAGGCACCATTGCCATTTAACGTTCAAAGAGTACAACCGAGAAAGGACTTGCCAATTCAGAAGCCACTTGATGTGCAGGATGCCTGCTGAACCATTGGGCACCTTGCTCCTGCAAATAGAGGTCTAAATGCTAGCTGCAGTTCCCAGCCCAAGGCCCAACCTGGATTTCATTGGCCTTGTGGATATGATTGGAAATTCCACCCCCATATTACCAAAACTCTTCCTGGAACCAATCAAATCCAGGTGTCAGAAAATTTGTTGCTGTTTTGTTGACTATGACCAGACAATGGAGCGGTGGTCTATTGGAATAGCTGTAAGATTTCCACTCCTCTCTTTCCTATGTTTAATTGGATGTGGGCATCACTGGCAAGGCTGGCATTTGATGTTCATTCCTAATTACCCTTGATCTGAGCCGCTTGCTAGGTCATTTCAGAGGGCAGTCAAGAGTCAACCACATTGCTGTGAGTCACATGTAAGCCCGACTGGGTAAGGACGGCAGATTTCCTTTCCTAAAGGACATTGGTAAACAGATGGGTTTTTTTAACAGCAATCTGTGACAATTACTGAAACTAGCTTTTGAACCCATGTTCCTAGACCATTCTGCTGGCCCTTTGGATTATAAGTTCAGTGACAGTCAGGGTCTCAACAGATCACGCACACTCCAGATGGGATCCTAGTAAAGATATGGTCATCAGCCTCTAATGTCAAGCAAGAGACTTGAGCATGATTGCTGTCGTTGTACGCTACATCTAAGAGGAGAATCGTGCAAGATATATAAGATGCCAGAAATACTTCACATACTTTCTCTGGGTTGTGTGGCAATAGTCTACCAGAGGTGTCAAGAACACAAAAACTTCATCAGGGAGCTAAAAGAATGCTCAATGACCTTTCTGCTGCACCCTGTTGACATCTGGTTGAAGGGAGAATATGTGATAGTATAAGAAATCTCATTAGGCAGCTTTTGAATGGTAGCCACCTTTCCCTGTACACTAACAGCCAGAAGAGAAATTTAGATATGTGCTACAAATCAAGCTTCAAGCATTAACCTGGAAGCCAGTCTGCTAATATTTACTCAAGGATATATCACACTGTGAGTTTAAACAAAAAAAAAGCTCATGAAAGAAGAAAGAACTGGAGACAGACAGTAAAATTTTTGAAAAATTATCTTGGTGGCAGGTGCCAAATTGTGATGACAATGCAATTGAAGCAAGTGATCATAATTCATAACATTGTTATAGGCAATAGAAACATAAAAAAAGGAGTAGGCCATTCAGCCCCTTGTGCCTGCTTTGCCATTTGATATGATTGTGGTTGATCCTCCATCTCAATACTCTACTCCCATGCTGTCCCCATATCCTATGATGCCTTTAGAGCCTATTTCCTTCTAAATATATTCAGTGACTTGGCTTCCTTGGCTTCTATGGTAGAGAAGTTATGGGGATTTTCTTTCTAGTAAAGACAGGTGTTTAGTCACATTCAGCACTTAAATGTAGACACGCATCTGCAAATTACAGCCATTTTCTGTTGAACAAAGCCATCTGAAGCTAAAGTTCCTCTAAGGGTGATTTGCAGCATCTCCTCAGAGGAACGGTGTCATTGGTTAAAACTGGCTATTTTGTTTACTCCAAACACTTCGCCAATCTCTCAGCTATGGTGCAGCAGAAAATTAGGAAAACCGAGTGGAAGCTCAGGAGCTAGAAATTGTTTCATTGTATGATAAACCTAAACTCTGGAGCCAGTTTTCCTGACCACTGTGCCTCCAGGGATCCTTGCTTCTCTGTCTCCACTACAGAGAAATAATGGGACCAAGGTTCTGGTCTTGATCTTCTCCGCTTAGTCCCCAGAATTTCTGAAATGACCCTTAACCCCAAGCCTAACTCCCATCCCAACAGGAGCAGAGCAAGGCACATCCACTTGGAATAGGACATCAAGTTGCAAAGAGTCTGGTTCAGCTTGAGATAATGGATGGGAGTGGAAGTTAAATTGATGACAAGGGGACAGAGTTCATGATGAGGGTTAAATAGAATGGATTCTGTCTCTGCAAGTGTAATTGGAGGAAAGTGCTACTCATCTAGGATGAGAGATCAGCAGGTGGGCAGTGCAGAGGCAGCAGAAGGGCTGAACAAAGCAGTAGTGAGATAGAAAGGGTTAAAAAAGGTAGTAGTGTGGTAGAGTTGGATGCTGTGCAATCTGAAATTTTATTCAGATATTGTCATTAAAGGCACATTATGGGAGTGATTCTCCCAGCCCGCTATGCTGCTCGAGCAGTGCAACGGGCCAGGAGACATCAGTGCAGGCCATTTAGCAGGCTCCCTGCTAGGCACCACAGCCACCATGCATCTCCAGCTCCAGGTATTTTGGAGTCATCAACTCACGGCACGGAGATGATTTCAATATTTAAATTTGATTTTCAATGTCATTAAGGGACTGGTGGTGTCTTCCCGTCCACACCGTCAGGAGTGGTTCACTCCAGAAGGGTTTACTACTGCTCACCACTAGCGAGGAACAGGTGCCCAACCCTACTGGAGAGACCAGAGGTCATTGAGGCTCATCCAGGAGGTCAGGGATAAGAGGAGTGTTCCCCTGAGCAGTGGCAGCCTGGCAGTGCCACCCTGGCCCCCTGGAACTGCCCAAGGGGTAAACTGGCAATGCCCAAGAGGCATCTTGGCACTGCCTTCTGTGCATTGGACAGTACCCAAGGGGGCAGGATCAGAGGGGTGAGATCTTTGGGAGGTGGATCCTGTTGGAAGTCGATCAGTGGGGCTGGGGGGGTCCCACTGTCACTCTGTACAGGGGTCAGTGACAGAAGCATGGAAAAGGAGATCACGACTGGCCATCCAATTGGGGGGGCTCCTCAGGGCTGCTGGGTGGATGGTGGGGGAAGACATCGGGGCTAGTCTGGAGAGATCTGGGAGGCCAGCAACTGAGGGAGTGGAAGGGGTTGGAGGTGCAGCAATGTGGAGTCACAGGGCTGGCCAGCAGTCCGGAGCCTGACGATGAACAGCCACTGCACATGCGCTGATCTCGGCGCTGACAGATGAGTGCTTGCGCAATAGCCCGCTCAACGCAATGCTGCCAGCCTCTCGGATGGGAATAGACTCCACCCCCAGATTTTCAGTGTGAATCTCTCTGAGGCCCTCTGTAGTGCTCAGAGTGTGGGAGATTCATTCTGCGAGTCCCACGAATAAACCAACAGGATTTTCTCCTGTTTTCATGAGAATTTGGCTCTTCGAATTTTCTATCTGCCATATTTTTACACGTTCACTTGGCCTGTCTGAATCCTTGAAGCCTCTTTGCAGTCTCCTCACAACTCACATTCCTATCTAGTTTGATGTCATCAGCAAACTTTGAAATGTTGTATTTGGTTCTCACATCCAAATCATTATTTGATATAATTATTATTAATATTACAATATTAATGTTCATTAATATTATCAGCATTATGAATCAGGTGAGAACAATCTCACTCAGCTGGACAGGGAATATGTAGTTGCAAGAAGTCTGGGCAATCCTAACAGGCTGCTGAGAGATTCAGGGCATAAGCACCAATAAGTCACAGAGGATGTCATTTAGGAGGCGCAAACATAATGGGCTGAAAACCCTCTTTTGTGTTAAAAAACTCTATGGCTGCAATCTTACCTTTTTTGCTCTGCTGGCCAATGGGCAGAGTGAGCCGATTAAGATTGTGAAAGATCCGAGAAATCAGGTTCGTGCCCGATTTCTCGCCTCTTACAATCTTACCGGCACCAGATATCTGATGAGATCAGCTTCATGCCCTAAAAGGGTATTGGGATGATTGTAATAGTTAAATTAAATAGAATGCCTCTGTGGCCTCATTAGTGAAGGCTCTTTCCAGCGAGGATTACATATGGTCCCCCTCAACAAGGACATGACAGAGACCATTCAGGCCACACCTGCAAGGCTGGGGGCAGAGGGTAGTGCTCCATGGACAGTGTCAGCCTGGCAGTGTAAGCTTAGCCCTCTGGCACTGTCCACTGGGCATCCTGACATTGCCAGCCTAGCACACTGGCAGTGTCCACCAAGCACCTGGCAGTGCCAAAGGATGGAGCCTTTGGGGACAGGGCCAACTGGGGGGCAGACGAGGAGGTGGGGACCACTGCCACTCTGCAACAGTAACTAGGGGGGCACCTTGGCACTGCCCACCAGGCATCATGCAGTGTCAAGGCATTGGGGCCTAGGGAGCAGGGCCTAGAGGGCAGGGCTTAGTCAGTAGTTTAGGGTCAAGACAGCTGGATTTTGGTCTTGTGGATAAGGTAAGTTCATTGAGGGCATGGCAAGAGAAACCAGGGAAATCTCTGGAGGGATAATGGAGGGAAAAACTTAAGGTAAAACTTAAGGGGAAGTGAGGAAAGTGGAAGAGACAGATAAAAGATCTTAATTGTAGTGACACAAAAGTCCATGAGCTTCCCACAACCTTGTTCTGATATAACTCATATTTCTTCAAGACTTTGAGTTCCTTTGAGATTAGCTCCAAAACAGATTTTACCCATTCTGTGAGGATTCCTTGTCATTAAGCTGCATTGGTCATAACAGAGTGTATCCATCCTAAATAGTTTTTTGCTGAACTTTAAGCTTTTCATTCCTAGAACCTGGATTTAAATGCAGGCTGGGCCAATATCATCAAACCTTCCCTTGCAGCTGGCTGCAAGTGTCTTGTTTAAAAGAAGTCTGCGCCGCCTTCAGCCAGTTCAAACTGGGCAGGTGTTCAGAACTGCCCACAATTTGGACACGGATAATGTTAAGGTTGGCAGCCATGGAGTGGTCAATGTGGCAAATGGAAAAATGGATACTGGTGCAATTGTGTGCTTTTTGATACAATTTTGAGGTTACAGGAGAAGATGCAGAGTGGATGGAAAGTCCTGGGGTGTGATGGGGACAAGTGTGTTAAGTTCTCTAGCAGGGGTGTTAAAAACAAAATGCCCATTGTCAGGTCCAGTTGAAAGTGTTCATTTCTGTAGTTTACCAGACAGAGCAGTGATGGCCTTCCAGTACTGTTATCCCTTCCTCGTAGTGAACACAGATATTTAGCAAAAAAAAGTTTTTTTTTGTTGGGTGCTTAATTAAAAACAGTTGATCTTAAACCATTTTATTCATTTCAGAACCTCAACATCATGAAACTACTTCTACAATTTTCCAGCCTCAATAATTCTATAGTGAAAAAAGAAACATGCGTGGACATTTGTTGAGATTTGAATCTTTCAAAATTCAATCAAATTTGAGTGCAATCTGCTTTTTGATGAACTTTCTCTTAATGTTGAAATTTTATCTTACTGGGTAAGGAATTTTTGCCACATAAATTTTAAAATAAATTATATTTGAGAAGTACCAGTAGAGGTCAGTACATCAACAATTATGAAGAGAAAACTCAAGTCAGTTTTTTGTCTGCAGATAGAATACGCAAAGTGATTTCGCCAGAGTGATCTTCCAATCAGGGACACTCCTTGATTTTTCCAAGGTACATCTCCTGTAGTCAGTGCTACTCAAGATTCTTGCCATTTTTGTTGTTGTTGTACAACTAAAAACCAGAATGCAAGGGCTGACAGGTACTGAGTGAAGCTGAAGCCTGTAGCTCCCCAGAGCAAAGTCAGTGAACCTTCAGGATCTTCCCTGGCATCAGTCAAATCCAGTAAGAAGTCTCACAGCACCCGGTTAAAGTCCAATAGGTTTATTTAGTAGCAAACGCCACTAGCTTTCGGGAATCTGCCCCTTCGTCAAATCAGTCAAATCCAACAGACTGGTGAATAAATTGAGAGATGCTGAATGTCTGATGGGCTTAGAACATAGAACATTGAAAAACTACAGCACAAACAGGCCCTTCGGCCCACAAGTTGCGCCAAACATGTCCCTACCTACTAGGCTTACGTATAACCCTCTATCTTACTAAGGCCCATGTACTTATCCAAAAGTCTCTTAAAAGACCCTAGGCTTATTGTAGGGATTCCTTTACTTCATCCTCTCAGATATAATCCAAAGATAGTAGATTGGTAGGATTTTTCATCAGCTTGGTTATTTTCTACTGAAGTTGGGCCTCCTGGCAGATACTCGATTCATGGTTGAAGGGATGTTGTGATTAAATGAGAGCAACGCAGGGACAATGGGGGGCCAGGAAAGTCTAAATAATGATTTTTTTCGTGGGATGTGGATGTCACTTGCAATTGGGTATTTGTTGCCCATGCCTAATTGTCCTTGAAGTGAGTTGGCTTGTTCGGCCATTTCAATGAGCAGTTAAGAGTCAACCACATTGTTATGGGCCTGGAGTCACATGTAGGCCAGACCAAGTAAGGTCGGCAGATCCCCTTTCCTAAAGGATGTTAATGAACCAGATGGGTTTTTGCAACGATTGATGATGGTTGTCATGGACGCCATTTCTGAGACAATTTCAGATTTTATTAATTGAATTTAAATTCCACCAGCTGCCATGATGGGATTTGAACCCCTCTTCCGCGAGAATTAGCCGGATCTCTGATAACATTACCACTTCACCACCATCATACCTTAAATTTCTACATTACACATCAATTCCTCTGGACTGATGTGAACCTATAACCACCCCATCAGATTGCAATGGATGAGATTGTCAAATTTATGTCACAAGATTTTAAGGGTAATTACACCAGTTCCCATTCTCATCCTGGATGGGAGCATGGGTAATGAATAATCTGGGTAGCGAGTAGGTTAAGAAGAAACACAAGGCAAGTCTACTTGGTATAGATTTCTTTACAGAATGAAACATTACAGGTGTATATCTCCTCATTTCACTTTACTCCTGTGTCAGTAATTATCTCTGTGTGCTTGAGTAACCATTCAATCAATGCCCTCCATTTATTTGCTCTTAACCTCAATTGATACAGATCAGAGAGAGGAATATCCTCCCTCAAAAGGCCAATTCCAAGGCCAGGAATTTTCACAGTAACTTCATTGCAGTGTTAATGTAAGCCTACTTGTGACACTAATAAATTTTTAAAAATCCTCAGCTCAGTCTGATGAGACTCCACACTTGAAGCAAAATCTTCCAAAACACCCCTCTTCTGTCTTCTCTAATCCCAATTGGATTACCACAGATCAAACAAAAAGAGATTGTAACAATTTTTTAAAAGACTGAACTGGACCAGTTTTGTGTAATCTTCCTTTCCCTCAGGCCTGCTCACACACATTTACGCAATAGTGGCAATTGTTAACATTCATCAAAAATAGACATGAGGTGGATCTGGGAAGCTGCATACCCGAAACAATGGATCAAGTGAAGCTCACCACAAAGCCAGCAGCTGGAGGGCGGAACTGTTTCCACGTTCAGGTTTGGGCATCCAATTCGATCGAGCAAGGGCAGGCAGTTTACCATACTGGGTGGGTGTTTGTGAAAAACTCAGGGGCTCCATGACCATCTCAGAAAACAGAATAAACACAAAGGGTGCACTGGGTTGAAGGCAGGAATGGGGTCCATAGGAGCTAATCTCATATATGGCACTCATGGGCCCTCAGCTGTCTGAAATATATTTCTGGTGTCAATAGCAGAGACTCTGCCTCTCCTGGCCCCACAAAAATAAAAAAGTAAAGTGATTTTTGGTGTTATTTTTGGATCTCTTTCCTACCTTATTGGACTCTCTCTGGTAGGCCTCCCATTGGGTCATATGGTACAAGGGACAGAGTTTGTGCAGCACACATCTTATTCCTTTTTGTTTCAATATCACAATGGGATTTCCCTACACACTATAGGACTCCAATATTCGTATGAAAATGGCTTCCAGTCTGAAAAAGACGTGCGCCTTGGCCACCCGTCTAAAGACCCCAACCAAGATAGTGATGAGTCATAATGTCAGTGTAGACGAATACTAGTTTTCAGGTTGCCACTTTCCCATTAATGATTGGGTGACGAGTTAAAATCAATCCCAAGGACATCTAAGGTTTGAATTTTGGAATTACAGTCAGCTATCTCCAGACAAATTGGTATGACTTTATTTTGTTACTATTGAGTTATGCTTATCCAGGAACACAAATCTTTCTCTACTCAACCCCAACCTCAGTATCTACCTGGTCTTATTGCTCGTCTCCCCATGTACAGTCTAGTAAACTTGTCCATTTGTTTTATGATTGTGCCTCTGTGGAAGTATTTTGGAACATTGTTTCATCACTATTTATAAATAATGGCAATGATAGGGATATGAATAATGGTCGCAGTTGATGTAATAGATTGGAGTGTTGTATCCAGTTCTGGACTTTCGGAGGGATGTGAGGGCATGATTGGGAGAATATACAGGAAAGATTTAAAAGATTGTTCTAGGTATGAGGAACCTCGGTTATGTGGATAGATTGGAAAAGTTGGGACTACTTTCTGTGGAGAAGGGAAAGTTCAGAGTGAGTTGAGCTATTCCAAGCCATGACAGATTTGGACAGAGATATGGAAAAACTATTCTCATTGGTGGAATGATCGGGAACCAGAGGACACAGATTTAAGATAATTAGCAAAAGAAACAATGGCAACACAAGGAAAAACATTTTCTGGAAGCATGGTTAGGATCTGGAACACATTGCCTGAGATCATGGTGGACAAACGGACAATTGGAGCATTGAAGAGGGAGTTTGATCATTTATCTGAAAAGAAAGAATGTGCAGTGCTACAGGAAGTAGACAGGGGAGTGACACTCGGTGAATTGAGCCTTTGAAGAACTAGCACTAGCTATGGAATCCCTACAGTGCAGAAGGAAGCCATTCAGCCCACTGAGACTGCACTAACTCTCCAAAAGAGCATCTTACTCTCTGCCCCTGGTCTCACCCTATCTCCATGCATGTACCATGGCTAATCCATCAAACTTTGGACTGTGGAAGGAAACTGGAGCAGCCACAGGGAGAATGTGCAAACTCCACACAGACAGTCACCCAAGGCTGGAATCAAATCCAGGTCCCTGACTCTGTGAGACAGCAGTGTTAACCATTGTGCCACCATTCCACCTTCAAATTAGACACACTGAGCTGAATAGCCTCATTTTTGTGCATTGACAATTCCATGATAACAAACCCACCAAATCAGAGGAAACTTGATTCCGAATTTAAACCAAGCCCTACAGCTAAAAGTCCAGATTGTTAGTCCCAGTGCCCACAGAGACCGGTCATACAGTTTAATTCTGACATGGACCAGCTGTCTTTGACAAAAGCCAGGCTTATTTGGCTTGTGATTCCTGGGGGCTGAGGAGAGTGTTGATTGCAGTCCAAAAAACAGTGGAGGAAAACAGCAAGCCTCTATTTTTAATGAGTAAATCAGAATGAATTGCCCAGAGAAGTGCCAGAAAATATTAAGATGTGCCAGAAAAAATACTGAGGGACATGCTTAGAAGCCATGGAACAGAATAATAAACAATAAATAATTTAACAGCCTACTTTTAATCCATAACTGATCACAATTTTGAATGTTTGCAGTTTCACTTATTTCTTGGATTAACCATTAATGAAAAGTACTTAGGAAAATTGACATACATGAACACACTTATTCACAATTCTATTTCCAATTCACAATGACATCAATCTGTTTTGTGTCAGTATTTTCATACAGACCTATCAATGTATGCGCACATTGGAATTTCACCACAAAGCATTGCAATCACATTTCTTTACTGACTACTTTTTGAAGTTGCTGTTTAATTTTATTTGTACATTAATCATTTGCAAAGTACCTTTCCTAGGCAAAACTTTCCATTAAGTTAAATTAATTGTATGGAAACTCACAGCTGGGGTTGCAGATTTTCAGAGTGCAACAGGGATGCCTAAAGCAGGAAATCTTTCCCCTTACAAAGAATTTAGGTTCATTGCAATGCTTAACTTTATGCTAATCTTCTTTCTCAGCTGTGGTTCGTTGGTAGTTCCCTTGTTCTGAGTCCTTCCATTTTTTTCGCACCACTCTACCACTCCACCCCCAACAACCGGAGATTTCAGTGAAAAGGTTAAAATGACACTCTGGCGTAGTATTATGGAAGCGCTGCATTATCACAGCTGCTGTCCTTCAGATGGGAAATTCTTCTAAGGGCCCGTAAGCCACTCAGATGGATGGACTGTTTTGAAGAAGAGCCAGGGAATCCTGGCCAATATTTATCCTTCAGCCAACAACACAAAAGCCAAATCATTCTGGCTACCATCTCCTTTTCCTCATGTTATATGGATTGCCACAATACTGCATAATCACTCATTCACATCAACAACTTTGGTTTTGTAACTAGATGCACCTTTTCCTGCTAACCTACCCCATTTACCTGAGCTGTGGGAACCAGAAACAACACACTGGCTAGTTGCTGGCTCTATAATAGTCACCAAGTCCCAGAGTGGGATTTGAACCCAGACCTTTTCAACTCTGGGGTAGAGAGCGACCCACTGAGCCATTCCAGCTCCCTGCAAACTTACAGCCATGTTTGCTAGATTACAACAGTGACAACACAACAAAAAGTAATTTGTTGGCTGCCTTGTCCTTTGGGACATAAGAACATAACATAAGAACATAAGAAATAGGAGCAGGAGTAGGCCATCTGGCCCTTCGAGCCTGCCCCGCCATTCAATAAGATCATGGCTGATCTGTCGTGGCTCAGTTCCACATTCCCGCCCTCTCCCCATAACCCTTAATCCCCTCTCTTATCAAAAACCCATCAACCCGCGTCTTAAAAATATGTAGCGAGGCAGCCTCCACCACCTCAATGGGCAGAGAATTCCAGAGATTCACCACCCTTTGAGTGAAGAAGTTCTTCTTCAACTCTGTTCTAAACTGCCCCCCCTTCATCTTGAGGCTGTGCCCCCTAGTCCTACTGTCCTTTCTGAGCGGGAAGAGCCTCTCCACCTCTATCCTATCCATCCCATTCATCATCTTATACGTCTCAATGAGATCTCCCCTCATTCTTCTAAACTCTAACGAGTACAAGCCTAGTTTATTCAGCCTCTCCTCATAGCTCAACCCCCTCAATTCCGGCATCAGCCTAGTAAACCTCCTCTGCACTCCCTCCAAGGCCAAAACCTCCTTGCGTAAGTACGGCACCCAAAACTGCACACAGTACTCCAGCTGCGCTCTCACCAATGCCCTATACAGCCACAGCAAGACCTCCCTACTTTTATATTCAATCCCCCTCGCTATGAAGGCCAGCATCCCATTTGCCTTCCTGACCACCTGCTGTACCTGCAAGCTGGGTTTTTGCGACTCATGCACAAGGACCCCGAGGTCCCTCTGCACTGTCGCCTGCTGCAGTTTTTCTCCACTGTGAAGGGTACCATGTAAATGTTACTCTTTTCCCTTAGTTACTGAACTGCTCAGTGGGGCACAGTGCTGAGTTTTTTTCTATACAATTTAGAACTGAACAGTCCTGACACAAAGCTTTAACGACCCCACACACGATGGCCAGTAAGCCCACATGGTTTTCTGCCACAATGCAATGTGTAGTGATTGCCATGCCAGAGAAATTTGTGTACTTGCACTCCCAGAAAGAGCCTTGGCTGCTCAATGCATAATACAGAAATTGAGGCATTCATTTAAGTAGATGGAATTTTCCGGCCATTCACACCAGCGGGATTGTCTGGTCCTGCTGTCAGCGCACCCCCTCAAGCTGGGGTGACATCAATGGGAAACCCCACTGACAGCGGCAGGACCAGCGAATCCCGCCACGAGTGAACGGCACACTGCCGAGAAACATGCAGCTGGGAGGCCGGAGAACACCACCCAGTCTCCACTCAGAGTCCCGATGTTTGGAAAGCAAGGCTTATAGTGTGAGGAAAATATTGTTGGAAAATTGGCTGAAGAAAAATATTAATTCATAAAATACTCCTGTCGAATTTAACTCCTGGATCAGGCGTTCTTTACTGATTGAAATGACATTGCACAGATGGCTAGATTTTCTGGAATAGTTTAATACTAAATTAAAATTACAACATAGAAACAAATCATTCAGTCTAATTCTTCCAAGCTCCTCTGACACCATCTAAGTTTATCCTTCTCCTTTCTCTTTCATGTAGTTTTCAATTTAAACCCATTGGTGTTATTCATCTATTGTGACCACAGCGATTTCTACATTCTAACCATGAACCGTAGTGGAGGACATACCCCTGTCTACATCATAGAATCCCTGCAGTGCAGAAGGACGCCATTCAACCCATTGTGTCTGCACCAACCACAATCCCACGTAGGCCCTATACCCATAACCCCATGCATTCCTACAGTGCAGAAGGAGGCCATTCAACCCATTGAGTCTGCACTAACCACAATCTCACCCAGGCCCTATCCCCACAACCCCCAGCTAGTCCCCCTGACACTAAGGGACAATTTAGCATAGCCAATCGACCTAACCCGCACATCTTTGGACTGTGGGAGGAAACTGAAGCACCCGGAGGAAACCCACACAGACACAGGGAGAATGTGCAAACTCCATACTGGTAGTGACCCAAGCTAGGAATCGAACCCAAGTCCCTTGCATTTTGAGGCAGCAGTGCTAACTACTCTATTACTGTGCTGCCATCAATGGGGACGAAGTAGAAATGGTCGAGAGCTTCAAGTTCTTAGGTTTCCAGATAACCAACAACTTGACCTGGTCCCCCCATGCCCACACTATAGTCAAGAAAGTCCACCAATGCCTCTACTATCTCAGAAGACTAAGAAATTTTGGCATGTCTGCTATGACTCTCACCAACTTTTGCATATGCACCATAGAAAGCATTCTTTCTGGTTGTGTCACGGCTTGGTATGGATCCTGCTCAGTCCAAGACCGCAAGAAACCACAAAGAATCTTGAACAAAGCCCAATCCATCACTCAAACTAGCCTCCAATCCATTGACATTGTCTAATTTCAGCCTCGGAAAAGCAGCCTTCAATAATTCAAAAATAATTCAATGTTTTAGTCTGGTAAACCTTCCCTGAACTGTTCCTTCATGGATTTACATCTTTCCTCTAATTTTGATTAACCCAGGGACCCTCTCCATCCTCATGAAAATTCAGGCTGGTGACTTTCTATCAACATGCTGTTCCATTTGGCTAAACCTCTTTGCAGAAATGAAAGACCACACAGCCCGAGGATCTCAATGTCCTGGGCAGTCAGTGGGACCAACACACAATGTGTTAAAACATTTTTACTGAGTATGGTCTTGTAAGCTATGTACTGTGTACAGAAAGGCAAGGCATGGGAAAGATAAAAAGGATGACGGAATGTCTGAAAGCTCATGTCCAATGTTGTGATGATCAGGAATATGTCAGACTGGGCACTTGTGTTTATGGGAAAGGGAACTGAATTCAAGATGGCAATGCAGCCTGATTAGAGGAGATTGAGTACAAAGTGTAGTTTCCTGACCCTATGTTCTGTTATTATTTGAATGTATGTAGTACTTGTGGCCAAACGGGCCATCTAAAATGGCAATTTGTAAAGCACTCTGGGACAATTGGGCAAGAACTAGAATGACAGGCTACAGTTTAAAGACAGAGACAAAAAGACTGCAACGCGATGAGTGAATAAACAGGATATGGGTCATTTCCAGGGTGAAAGGAACTTTATAATCACACTGGTTTGTTTCATCTCCAGGATGAAAGAGACTTTCTGGGCACTGTGAACCCTTATTTAGGAGGGAGGTATGTGACCTATGTGCCTTCAGCATCTACAGACACGGCTGTTGGGGACACCCCCAGAGGTTGGTGTGGTAGCACCTGATTGCCCTCTTATCACTCAGGGTGATCAAGTTCTGATCAATTGATTGGCAATGGCCAAAAGGGGGCGTGAAACCAAACAGGGTATAACGGGTGCTGCGCAATCAGGAATCTCTCTCTCTCTCTCTCTCTCACCCCACCAACGAGCTACAACAACGGTGAACATCGCTGCGACAACCAGCACAAGGAGAGAAGGAAGGAAGGAAGACCAGAGCCAGAGTGCCAGACTAGACCAAAAGACCAGACAATGCATACAACTACTGAGACCGATGCACAGATAAAAGCCAATATCTGCTTGGGTACTTGCCAGTCACGCAAAGTTAAGTCAAGATCTTGTATTGGACTTGAACTTTAGTGCTGGCTCGATGGGCTGAATGGCCTCTTTCTGCACTCTAGGGATTCTATGATTTAGATATAGTTTGAAAGTGTGAGTTACATTTAACTACAGTTTGTTTTCCCCGATGATCTTCATGTTTCAGTCAGTTTGATGTCAACATATTAAGCAAGATTCTACGAACCACACTGACACATCAGTATTTTACTTAATTCAAGGTTGGCAGTTTCTATCTTTACTCAATTCCCCTGCCCATTCAGGCTGCCAGCTGTGGTCAAGCAGCTAGTTGACAACTTGCCCTGGGTCTCTGCCAGTGCTGCTTTATGCCAACCCTAAAGAGGTGTATAAGTTGTCCCTTGGTGCTTCTTCTATTGGCATTGTGGCCTCAGTTCAAAACATCCTCAGTGAGGCACCTGTCCATGCCCAGCCAATGCACGATGTACCATACCAATTGGCACAATAAAAATAGATGGCTTCAGATCTAAGATAGTACTGAATGTCCGCCTGAGCACTGTCAGAACTTGTTCCATGTAAAGAGAGAATCTGAACTTCCCAGTTTAAATCCTTATCAGAGGAGGCTCCTATGGAGCAATTGAAGCAAATGGGCACATTCTGCAGTGTATAATCTAGGTAAGTTTCAATGTAAGACTGATCATCCTTTTCCCATTCGATCCCCACCGACTATCAACTTAACTGGACCATTTTGTATAGGTCGCCAGCTTACTCTGTAGGAGCCTTGTTACAACATGCAAAGTGGGGCCCATGACATTTGGATGTCAATGCCACTGACCTCTGCAAATTCCAGCAGGAAGAAGGAGGAGACCTTCTTAAGTTAATTCAAACATTTTCCCTTGTGACCAAGAGGAGCTGGAATTCCAACCAGGAAGGAAGGACAATGGAAGGACTTCCCAATGGCTGTCCACCCATGATGGCCTCAATTTTTCCCTCCCATAGCTTGCCTCTGGGACAACAATTCTTGACCCACTCAAATCTGACCAGCTATCTCTTCACATCTGGCAGAAGGCTGGCAGGGTGAATATGAGGTTAAAACAGCCCAGGCAACAAACTTGCATCAGGCAAGATTGGTGCTCACCCGTTTTCCCCTGCTCACCCTAAAACCTGCTCCCATGCATTGATGCTACAGGCCAAGGCAGCTGCAATAGTCACGTAAGAGAATCTTAATTTAAAAGTTTTGTGGTATGTTGTTTTCAAATACTGAAAGTTTGGCAATGCTGCAATTGAGAGATTAGCTCCTTTTCAAACAAAGAAGCCTAAATAAAGCAGCAAAACTGAGTTAATTCCTAGAGACCAATGCTTGTTTATGAAGGGAATGTTTGAAGAAGACTAGAAAGTTGCACTTGTGCGGGGATTGTTTGTGCAGGTGTGAGGGATTCACAATCTGCCTTGATCTAAGCAAGCTGCTGTTACAGGAAGGAACAGGACAGTATTTCAGGAACTGTCCAAAGGAGCACAATCTATAGCATCAACAGATTGCAGAGAGGTAAGACGGGACACTAAATGGAAAGGTAACTTTCCAAACTTTATTACTTTAGACAGAAATTTGTTTGGAATGCAGCTCTGAATTTGATCCTGGAAGAGACATTTGATCCTGGAGGAGACATTTAGAGCAGGAAGCCAAAAAATTACCTTCAGAATGAAACATCTGCGTAATATTAACATTTTTCAGAATCATTGTTTTTGTGCAAAAGAGGAAACAAGTCTCCTAGCATTGAGATTTTTTTTCTCAATAATTCCAGGCAATGTTGTCTTGGCCATAGTGGAAATTTGGGAATTCAGGCTTATTGTCACCATTCTGCCTAAGAACCCATTTCATTCTTCCCATCCCCTATGCTGCTGGTTACATCTTTCCCCATTCCACTGAAAGTAAAAGCTGGTGGTAGGGACTATGATGGGGTGAGGTTTCCTGTTCAATGTTTGGCACATCTCCCCCTTGCTGCCTACTACCACTGGCCAGGCCTACCAGATATAAACACTATCGACCTGAAACATCGATCCGAGATTGTCCGGATCCTGATATATGGATGCAGTTCCAGGTCAAGAACCTAGAAGTACGTGTGGCAGGATGTCAGTCTCGATCTACCCAATTAAGAATCTTTCTCCAGGAGCTCCATCTGATTCAGGATGGCAGTTGGACAAGAAACCAGAAGGACCAATTAAAGGGTCCATAGCTATGTCAGGCCAGCAGCTTCATGAGGAGAAATGGACACTGTTAGGAGGTGGCAATGGTGTCTCAATATGGAGGCACCCTTATTGCCTGCTATCACAATATAAATTGAAAAGCCCAAGATTCTTGGGCTATCAGGTTAAAGGGGAAACTCATCCTATTCATGGGATTAGGCTGCAGCTTTCCACTTTCACAGCCCCATCGTGGAGCCTCTGGCCTTCCACCAGGAGATCATCCAATTGAGCTGACAACCTTAGCATTGTAATTGAGGGTTCCGAGGATGTCATTCTGATGTTGGCAAAATGTAAGTTCAGCTCAAAATGACACAAAGTTGGCCCTAATTGGAATCTAGAACTAGGGAGCAGTGTTTCAAAATTGCATGTCTTCTGTTTAAGAAAATATGAGGAGGAGTTTCTTCTCTTAGAGAGTCATTACTGTTTGGAATTCTCTCCCTCAGAGGACAATAGATGTCGGGTCATTGAATATATACAAGATTGAGTTTTACCAGGATGTTGCCTGGTATGGAGGCCTTTAGCTATGAGATGAGGTTGTGGAAACTTGGTTTGTTCTGACTTAAATGACGGAAGTTGAGGGGCGACCTGATAAAGGTCTACAAGATTATGAGGGGCATGGACAGAGTGGATAATCAGAAGCTTTTTCCCAGGGTGGAAGAGTCAATTACTAGACGGCATAAGTTTAAGGTACGAGGGGCAAAATTTAAAGGAGATGTACGAGGTAAGTTTTTACACAGAGGGTAGTAGGTGCCTGGTATTCACTGTTGGGGGAGGTAGTGGAAGCAGATACAATAGTGACTTTTAAGGGGCGTCTGGACAAGTACATGAATAGGATGGGAATGGAGGGATATGATCCCTGGAAGGGTAGGGGGTTTTAGTTCAGCTGGACAGCATGGTTGGTACAAGCTTGGAGGGCCGAAGGGCCTGTTCCTGTGCTGTAATTTTCTTTGCTCTTTGTTCTTTGAGTTAAACAGATTTTTGATTATGACCAAGGAGGTGGGGAGGTTTGGGGAGGGAGGGCAGGTGCGAGAAACAAAACAGTGGTGTCGAGGCCACATCAGATCAGCCTTTATCAAATGGTGGAGCAGATTCGAAGGGCTGAGTGGTTTCATCTGCTCCTATTTCTTGTGTTTTTATGGAACAAGCAGTCAACCTTGGGAAAGTCCCACGGAGGTGGGAACACATCGATGAACTGTCCTGATGTGACCACCCACCACCACCACCTCCCCTCCCCCCCGACCCCCTGGCAGATCCCAACCCAATCTCCACTGGTGTGAGAAAATCCAGGCGGGAACTCTGTCTTTCCACAGATGCTTCCTGATCTGCTGAGAATTTCGAGCAGTTTCTGTTTTTACTCCACCAGATATGTGGGGGTACAGGGGAAATGTGGATTTGAGATAAAAGATCAGTCATGATCTTAATTGAATGGTGGAACAGGCTTGAGGGTCTCCGCTTGCTTCTAATTCTTACGTTCTAATAAAGTAGTGGTGATTGGAAGAGAAAGGCCTAACCAAGACATCCTCTCTTTCCAATTCAACCCTCATACACTTATACTTGTGGACTTTACCTTTATTCTTGGATCCTTTTTGCCCTTTAAGGTGCCACACTGCCTCCTTGGTACTTCAGTGGTGTTCTCACAGTTAGAACATAGAACATTACAGCACAGTACAGGTCCTTCGGCCCCCGATGCTGCGCCTACCAGTGGAACCAATCTAATGACCCTCTAACCTAAATTATTCCAATGTTATCCATATGCCTATCCACTGACCATTTGAACACCCTTAAAGTTGGTGAGTCCACAACTGCTGCAGGCAGGGCATTCCACGACCTTACTACCCTCTGAGTAAAGAACCTACCTCTGACATCCGTCCTATAATTACCACCCCTTAATTTAAAGCTATGTCCCCTTGTGTTAGCCATCACCATCCGAGGTAAAAGGCTCTCACTGTCCACCCTATCCAATCCTTTGATCATCTTGTAAGCCTCAATCAGGTCACCTTGTAACCTTCTTCTCTCCAATGAAAATAACCTCAAGTCCCTCAGCCTTTCCTCATAAGACCTTCCCACCATACCAGGCAACATCCTGGTAAACGTCCTCTGCACCCTTTCCAATGCCTCCACATCTTTCTTATAATGCGGCGACCAGAACTGTACACAATACTCCAAGTGCGGCCGCACCAGAGTTTTGTACAGTTGTAACATGACCTCACGGCTCCGAAATTCAATCCCTCTACCAATAAAAGCTAACACACCGTATGCCTTCTTAACAACCCTATCAACCTGGGTGCCAACTTTCAGGGAGCTATGCACAAGTACCCTGAGATCTCTCTGTTCGTCAACACTACTGAGTCCTTCCATTAGCCCTATATTCTGTACTCCTGTTACTTTTACCAAAGTGAATCACCTCACCCTTTTCTGTATTAAACTCCATCTGCCACCTCTCGGCCCAGCTCTGCAGCTTATCTATGTCCCTCTGCAAACTGTAACATCCATCCTCACTGTCTACAACTCCTCCAACTTTGGTGTCATCAGCAAATTTACTAATCCATCCTTCTACACTCTCATCAGTTGTGCTGTTCCATTCTCCTCTTCAGTGTTGGTGAATCCTCATTTAGCCATGGTGGTGTCTGATGTAGCTTAGTTGATAATATTCTCTCTGAGTCTGAAGGAGATGGGTTCATGTCCCAATCAAGAACTTCTACACATAATTCTGGCTCACACTCCCATACAGTATTGAGGAAGTCTGCACTGTTGGAGGTGCTGTCTTTTCAATGAGCAGTTCAATCCAGGCTCTATCTTCCCTCCCTGATGGGGATCAAAGATTCCACTGCTCAAAGAAGAGCAGAGGAGTTCTTCCTGGTGTCTAGGCCAATATTTGACCCTCAAAAAACATCACAAAAAACAGGTGATCTGATTATTATTATATTTCTGTTTTGTGGAACCTTGGTGTGTGCAAATGTGACTGCTGTGTTTCTTACAGATCAGCAATGACTACATTTCAAGAGTACTTCGGTCACAATAAATCTTGTGGGGTCTGAACAGAATAGATAGGGAGAAACAATTCCTATTAGCAGGAGAGTTGTGAACCAGAGGGCTCCAATGAAAGATGAATGTCAAAAGAACCAATGGAAATACTAATTTATGCAGTGAATAGCTGGGATCTGGAAAACATAATCTGCAAAGGAGAAGATCTAATTGTGGCTTTTGAAAATGAATTTGGTAATCAAACTCCAATTTGGAATTTGGTAATGACCTGAAGATAATAGGTTTGCAGAGCTACTGTGAAAATGCTGGGGCAGTGAGATTAGCTGAGTTGCTCTTGCAAAAGGATGGCAAAAACATGACAGGCAGAGTGATCTCTTTCTATTCTGTAGCCATTCCAGGATTCCGTGTGCTACTTATTCTTAATTCAGTGCATATTCATTGCATCGAGAGATTGCCAGTTGAAGTGTCATCAAAGATTTCCAGTTAGTTAAACTAGTTAGGTTAAAATGTTACTGAAAAATTATTGCAATCTATTATTAAAGAAATAGTAATGGGTCATTTGGAAAGTCAAAACACAATCCATCAGAGTCAGCATGGTTTTATAAAAGGTAAATTATTTTTTGACTACTTAGCTGGAGTTCTTCACAGGGTGGATAATGGGAATTCTGTAGATGTAATGTGTGGCCTTCCAGAAGGCATTTGATAAGGCGCCACACGAAATGTTAATACACCAAGTAAGATTCCATGAGGTTGGGGCTAATGTATTAGCTTGGATAGAGGATTGGCCAATGAACTGAAAACACAGAATGAGGATAAATAGGTCTTTTACTGGTTGGCAAGCTGTAACTAGTGGGGTGCCACAGTGTTCAGTCCTCATGCCCCAACTATTTACAATTTATAGTAATGACTTGAATACAGGGATAGAATGTACGATAGTCAAATTTGCAGATGACACTAAAATAGGTGGGAAAGCAACTTGCAATGAGGAAATAAAAAACTTACAAATAGATATTAAGTTAACTGAATGGACAAAAAATTTGCCAGAAGGAATTTAACATGGACTAATGTGAGGTTATCCATTTTGGTAGGCATAAAAAAGCAATTTGTTATCTAAATGGAGAGAACCTTCAAAATGCTTCAGTGCAGAGGGATCTGGGTGTTCTGCATGAGCACAAAAGTTTAGAATGCCGATGCAGCAGGTAATAAGGAAGGCAAATGGAATTGTGGCATTCTTTGCTAATGGAATCAAGTATAAAAATAGAGAGATGCTGTTACAACTGTATAGGGCATTGGTAAGTCTGCATGGGGAATACTGCACACTATTTTAGCCCCCTTACTTCAGGAAGGATGTAAATGCATTCGAAGCGGTTCAGAGAAAGTTCATTAGAATGATTCCAAGGATGAAGGACTTGTCTTATGAAGAGAGATTCAGCAGTTTAGACCTATACTCGCTGGAGTTTAGAGGAGTGAGAAAAGATCTAATTGAAGTGTATAAGATGCTAAAGGGGATTGATAGAGTGGATGTACAGCAGATGTTTTCCCTTGTTGGGCATTCTAGAATAAGAGGCCATAGTTTTAGGCTAAGGAGTAGAAGATTTGAAACAGAAATGAGGAGGAATTACTTCACATAAAGGGTTGTGAATCTGTGGAATCCTGTACCCCAGAGTGAACACCCTGTGTTCACAGAGGGAATTGTGATGGGGAGACTGGGACGGAGGAGGTTAGCTCCCAGGTAGGGGAGGACTGCAGGCAGTATGAGAGGGAGGTTAGACAGGGGGTGGAGAAGGGAAATGCCCAGACTGAGGGGCTGAAGTGTATATATTTTAATGCAAGGAGTGTAGTGAATAAGGTAGATGAGCTTAGGGCGTGGATTGCTGCTTGGGAATGTGATGTGGTGGCCATTACGGAGACTTGGATGTCTCAGGGACAGGACTGGGTACTTCAGGTGCCAGGTTTCAGATGCTTCAGGAAGGACAGGGAGGGTGGCAGAAGAGGTGGTGGAGTGACACTGTTGATCAGGGACAGTGTCATGGCTGCAGAGAAAGAGGATGCCGTGGAGGGACTATCTACAGAGTCTCTGTGGGTGGAAGTTACGAACAGCAAAGGGTCGAAAACTTTGTTGGGTGTATTCTATAGGCCGCCCAATAGTGACAGGGAAGTTGAGGTGCAGATAGGGAAACAGATTCTGGAGAGATGTATTAATAACAGAGTTGTCGTGATGGGAGACTTCAATTTCCCAAACATCGACTGGAATATCCCTAGGGTAAGGGGTTTGGATGGGGAGGAGTTTGTTAGGTGTGTTCAGGAAGGTTTCCTGACGCAGTATGTGGATAAGCCTACGAGGGGAGAGGCTGTACTTGACCTGGTACTGGCGAATGAACCAGGGCAGGTGATGGATCTCTCGGTAGGAGAGCATCTTGGGAATGGTGACCATAATTCTATCTCCTTCACAATTGCATTGGAACGAGATAGGATCAGGCAGGCTAGGAAGGTGTTTGTCTGGAGTAAGGGGAGATGCGAAGAAGTCAGGAAGTTACTTGGACAAATAAACTGGAAGGAGGCATTCTTAGGGAAAAGTACCGAAGGAAGGTGGCGGATATTCAAGGAATGTTTGTCTGGAGCTCTGCATGACAACGTTCCGATGAGACAAGGAGGTTTTGGTAGGTCGTGGGAACCGTGGTGCACGAAGGCTGTGTTGAACCTAGTCAGGAGGAAAAAGAAGGTGTACAAAAGGTTCAGGGAACTAGGAGATGTTAAGGATCTTGAGGAGTATAAGGACTGTAGAAAGGAGCTTAAAAGGGAAATTAGGAGAGCCAGAAGGGGTCATGAGAAGACCTTGGCGGGTAAGATTAAGGAGAATCCCAAGGCCTTCTATAAATATGTGAAAGGTAAAAGGATGAGAAGAGAAGGGATAGGACCTATAAAAGGTGAAGGGGGTAAGGTCTGTGTGGAACCAGAAGAAATGGCAGAGGTGCTTAATGAGTACTTTGCCTCAGTATTCACAGTGGAAGCTGACCTGGGAGATTTTGCTACGGATTTGCATCAGATGGAAAAGATTGAGTATGTGGATATCAAGGAGGAGGATGTGTTAGAACTTTTGAATTCTATCAAGATAGATAAGTCACCGGGACCAGATGGGATGTACCCCAGGATACTGAGGGAGGCGAGGGAAGTGATTGCAGAGCCCCTGGCGATGATCTTTGCGTCGTCAATGGAGACGGGAGAGGTTCCGGAAGATTGGAGGATTGCGGATGTAGTCCCTGTTTTCAAGAAAGGGAACAGAGATAGCCCGGGAAATTACCGACCGGTGAGTTTGACCTCAGTGGTTGGTAAGCTGATGGAGAGACTACTGAGGGACAAGATTTACGAGTATTTGGAGAGGTTTGACATGACCAGGAATAGTCAGCATGGATTTGTCAAGGGCAGGTCGTGCCTTACGAGCCTAGTTGAGTTCTTCGATAATGTGACTGAACACATTGACGAAGGAAGTGCAGTGGACGTGGTGTACATGGACTTCAGCAAGGCGTTTGATAAGGTCCCCCATGCAAGACTTCTTGAGAAGGTGAGAGGGCATGGGATCCAAGGGCCTTTGGCCTTGTGGATCCAGAACTGGCTTGCCTGCAGAAGGCAGAGAGTGGTTGTGGATGGGTCTTTTTCGGCATGGAGGTCAGTCACCAGTGGAGTGCCCCAGGGATCTGTTCTAGGACCCTTGCCGTTTGTCATTTTCATAAATGACCTGGATGAGGAAGTGGAGGGATGGGTAAGTAAGTTCGCTGATGACACAAAGGTTGGTGGTGTTGTGGATGGTCTGGAAGGATGTCAAAAGTTGCAGCAGGACATAAATAGGATGCAGGACTGGGCGGAGAAGTGGCAGATGGACTTCAACGCGGATAAATGTGTAGTCGTCCATTTTGGCAGAACCAACGGGATGAACGAGTACACTATCAAGGGCAGGAGTCTTAGTAGTGTTGAAGAGCAGAAGGATCTTGGGGTCCGGGTCCACAGGACTCTTAAATTGGCCTCGCAGGTGGAGGATGTGGTCAAGAAGGCGTATGGTGTACTGGCCTTCATTAATCGAGGGATTGAGTTTAGGAATCGGGAGGTAATGCTGCAACTTTATAAGACCCTAGTCAGGCCTCATTTGGAGTACTGTGCGCAGTTCTGGTCGCCTCACTGTAGGAAAGACGTAGAAGCTATTGAAAGGGTACAGAGGAGATTTACAAGGATGTTGCCTGGACTGGGAGGCATGCCTTATGGAGTTAGGTTGAGGGAGCTGGGACTCTTCTCCCTGGAGAGACGAAGGTTGAGAGGCGACCTGATAGAAGTTTATAAAATGTTGAGAGGAATAGATAGGGTGGATTCTCAGAGGCTATTTCCCCGGGTTGAAATGGTCGCTATGAGAGAACACAGATTTAAGGTGCGGGGAGAAAAGTACAGAAGTGATGTTAGGGGTAAGTTTTTCACTCAGAGGGTGGTGAGTGAATGGAATCGGCTGCCGTCAGTGGTGGTGGAGGCGAACTCGCTGGGGTCTTTTAAAAGACTTCTGGATGAGTATATGGGGTTTAATGGGATTGGGGGTTATAGATAGGTCTATAGATTGGTAGGTGTTGATGTGATAGGCGCAACTCGTGGGCCGAAGGGCCTGTTTGTGCTGTAGTGTTCTATGTTCTATGTTCTAAACAAATTTAAAGAGGAAATAGATAGATTTTTAATTAATAGCGAGATGAGGGATTCTGGGAAGCTGACAGGAAGGTGGAGATGAGATCAGCCATGACTGTATTGAATGGTGGAGCAGGCTCAAGGAGTTGAATTGCCTACTCCTGCTCTTAGATCTTATGTTCTTATGTTTCGCAATGAGATATCCAAATATGTTGTTGTATCATGTCAGTTCCCTTGTGAATGTCCAGTTAATTTAACAAGCATATGGTGCAAGATGGCATTTCTTGTGGGAGCCTCGCCCATCATTTCCATGTTTCAGGAGTCGATCGTGGACGTTATGTGATTGAGTTTGCAAGGTGATCAATGAGGCTCCCAGGCAGTGGCATAAACTCCCAGCATTTCCCCCTCTATATATAGCACAATTCAAGTGCATACTAATGTGCCATTAATCCTTTACTAGGATATGTCCTCGATACTACATAGACATCCACTTGCAAATCACAAAACTGTTTCCAATAAGAGTCAGTAAGCATTGAAGTAGAATACAAATTTGGCTAAAGTTCATTTGGCACAATGGGTAGCATCCCTGCCTCTGAGCCAGAAGCTCTGGGTTTGAGTCCCACCCAGGACTTGATGGTCAAGGAAGGTATGTTCATAATGAGGTCAAATAGGTTTCAGTATGTCAAGCTATAAATCCTTCCAAACATTGCCAACGGATGGCAGTAAGATGGGTGGAGATTCCTAGTCAGCATGCTTGATGTGGAGTGGCGCCCCTCACACTATAAGCCCCATGGTGGTAGACTAGCGACCTGTTCAGGGAACTACTAGCTATGGGAACAGATGAAAATCTGCCTTAAGTGCATGACTAGAAAATAGAAAAAACTTGGCTAAAAGAGCTGTCCCCAGGGCCTAAGCAGTAGTATAATGCTAGAAGTTAATTATTTTCACCAAACAGCACAGGGAGAATTTTTGGACAAAATCACAATTTCACATGTTTATCTGAAATTTTAGTCAGCTCATCCTATAGGTCTTCCCCTTTCCACGAATCATAATAAGTTAGACAGATACCATTTTCTTTGACATTTTATTATTCTTGTGATAATATAAAAATGCCCCAGTAGCTTATTTATCAGAAATGCAAATAAATTAATTTTGTCCATGCATGTTTATTGTAAAGTTTTGCAATGCTGTAATGACGTACATATTACACAGCAGCTTTCTATTATTATAAGCTTCTTAACTCTAAATTATTGCATAATAAAGCACATTTGATGCATAAGAATCTAATTAAACATAGACATGCCCTCTATCATACTGTCTAGGTTTCTCTATTGCTCCTAAGAATATAAAACAATTGTGTTTCAGAACATATTTTTGTGATGCTTTAGCAGTATTATCAGATCACAATATGTCATTGTGTCACGTCAGTTCCCTTGTGAATGTCCAGTTAATTCAGTGAGATGGCATTTATGCCCATAGTTTCCATGCTTCGGGAGTTGGTTATGAGGTGAGCTGACGATCATTAGGCTCCCAAGCAGTGATATAAACTTCCAGCATTTCTCCTTTTATATATAGCACAATTCAAGTATATAGTAATGTGCTAGTAATCCTTCACTGGGACCAATTGCTCAATACTACACAGATATCTACTTGCAAATCACAAAACTGTTTCCACTTAGGGTCAGTAAGTATTTAAGGTCATTGGTAACAGAATTAAGATGGAGGAGAGTGAGTGAGAAGTTTTGTTAAATGCAGTGTGTTGTCACAATTTGTGAAGCACTGCCTCTATGGATAGTGGGAGCAGATTCAACAGTAATTTTCAAGAAGGATCTATATACGAATTTTCAGGGCTATGGGGAAAGAACAAGGGAGTGGAACCTAATTGGATAATTCTTTCAAAGAGCAGCTGGGAAATGATGGACTGAATGACTCTCAGACACCAGACTGACCTTCTGTCTGTTTCTAGCATTTTATGGATTGGTTTTGTACATTTACGGAATTGAATTGTAATGTACAAACTTATTGATCGACTGAAAATATTAAAAAAGTTTCTTTTTATTTCTTGTTTCTGTTTTGTAGTTAATTTTCTTTCATGATTTATTGTTTGAAATTACCGTTTAGATTATTACAGCATATCACTGAATTCTAAGCCATTATGAAGGATTAAGCTCAGTCCAATGACTGATAAGACAGTTGTTGTGTAGTCAGAATGGAGACAATGTCCAAAAGGCGACTTGGTGCAGCTGGCTGATAGACAGGAATATACAGCATTGATGTAAAGAAGCTGTGAAGCGTTTGTCTGTATCTGGCAAGAGAAAAGGTAAGTTGGTAGTTTGGGAAAAACTTAGGCCGAAACCTTACCACCTTGCCTACCATGGATGGAAATTTCTGTTGGCCTTGGGCAGGATTTTATGATCTCACCCAAGCAAGACTATAAAATCCCATCCTTAAAGTCCTCACCGAGATACCAATCTTTATTTTTATCTATGGTTAGAAGCATTTGGAAAATCAGTAGACTTTTCAACCTCTCAAACCTACCCTGTAATCAAGTTAGATCTTGGTGAATCCACCGTTGGGGGTGATGGTAGCATAGTGGGAATATTGATAGACTAGTAATCCAGAGACATAAGCAGGTGTGCTTGGGTTTGAATCCCACTATGGCAGAGAGTGGAATTCAGCAGTATTTAAAATTTGGAACCAGAAACTGTAGTCTTAGTTGTGGTGACCATGAAACTATCATTGATTGTTTTACATACCTATCAGGCTTACTAGTATCCTTTTGGGAAAGAAATCTGTTGTCTTACTTGGTCTGGCCTACATTCAACTCCAGACCCACAGCAAGATGGTTGACTTTTAACTGCTCCCAAGAGTAAATTAAGGATGGGCAACAAATTCTGGTCTTGCCAATAATTTCTACATCCCCTGAAGGAATATTAAAAATAATTCTGCCTTTGCTCTTTATCCTTTGACACCCTCCATAACACAAAGCTGCTGATTTTGATTTTGAAAGTTCTAATCATACCCAAACACCCACAGCATTTTGTGAGGAGAGAGTTCTAAATTTCTTCCACTAATGTGGATTTCCAACATTTCATGCTCGTGTTCCAGATTTCCAGTCTTTGTAGTCTTGCTTTGTATATGGGATATATCCTGGTGGCGCTTTAACAGGTGAAGTATCAATGCTCAGAGGCAAATGATGATGGGGTAAAAAGCAAGTTATATTGTTTTTGCTCTGAATGGAGTATGTACAATATGGCTTAAGATTCCAAATTCGATTTTTATTATAAATAGAAAGATGTGTCAGAGATGACATGACCTTGACCTAAAATGTGCCTTAAATGCATGCTTTGTAACCCCTCTATCAAACAATGAGCAGTTAATTCAACAGAGATAGGATCAACATATAATCTCAACACAGGATAGATTCTGCTACCAGAAGTAATAAGCAGATCACACTTTAATCTGAAATACTGTAGGTATGAAAATGGACTGAAAAATATCAATTTTCCAATCCAAACTTGTAGAGAGCCAAATACCTAACTACAAGTAAGGGCTTGGAAAATCTGCCCAAACAATTATATTAGGAGGTTGACTGTTCTTTTAGTGGCCAGAGATTTCATTTCAATTTAGTTCCTAACAGTATTTATTCCAAGCTAACACACTTGAATTTCTGCCAATGTGTTTCTGCCATTATTAGATTATTAATTGTCCCCTTTTTTATCCAGTTTAGAAGGTATGCAACGAGGAATCATCTCAAACTGCAAGCACTAGACCAGCAAGACTTGCGTATCTTTTTTTCTTCTCTCTCTCTGAACTGATTTGGAGAGCAGATCTTACTTGTTTAAATCACAATCCCAGTAAGAAGCCTAAAACACATCAAGAGCTCCAGTGGGATGGGAGGTTTGATTTCATTGCCATCGAGGCGTAGGTAACGGAGACGAGGCTGTTGGTCCTTTGCAAGCAGCAGGTCAACTGTGTTGACCGGTATGGGGCAGACCTGAGCTCCATTAATATCTGTGGGTTAAAAAGCAACACAGCTGTAGGTTAATTTTGTATTCAAGAGAAAAGCTAGGTCACCATTGAATTTACTTTCAATCTTGCCCTTCATTCTCAATGATGCTGAGAGATCTAAATATTTTAGCAGACCCAAGGAAAGAGTCAGCAATTCCAACATCTGAATAGGTAGGCCCATTGTGCACATGATATTGGGCCTTGGGCCTCATTACCATGGAGACCAAAAAGCCCCCCAGCAATAAAATGATGAGCAGCTTATTTCTGCCCAACATACTGGGGGCATAAGAGGACATTTAGCACCCAAAAATATGAATGAATTTCCAGCTATGAGTGTCTCATGATGAGGAAGTCCATACTGGTGAGGAAGGGCTACTCATGATGGTGTTTAATGAGAGGCAGTTAAAGGGCAATGAGTTGAGTACCTCTAGTGCATTCTTTCAAATGGCATAGTGGGGAGCCAGTGGAGAGTGGACTAGACAGTTTGGAGGGGCTTAAAACTGAGACAAATATTCCCATCTTCCTCCGGGGATATTGTAATGTTATGGATCACCAATTATCTGACTGTCTGACTTTGAGCATGTGCTGTGGATATGTCATTCACACAGGCCTTTAGAAAATCTCAGGAGAGGTGATGACATAGTGGAAATGTCATTGATTTGATTTGACTTATTATTGTCACATATATTGGTATACAGTGAAAAGTATTGTTTCTTGCATGCTATACAAAGTATACCATTCATTAAGGAGAAAGAAACGAGAGAGTGCAGAACTTAGTGTTACAAACATAGCTAGGGTGTAAAAAAAATCAACTTAATATAAGGTAGGTCCATTCAAAAGTCTGATTGCAGCAGGGAAGAAGCTGTTCTTGAGTTGGTTTATACGTAACCTCAGACTTTTGTATCTTTTTCCTGACAGAAGAAGGTGGAAGAGAATATGTCCTGAGCACATGGGGTCCTTGATTATGTTGCCTGCTTTTCCGAGGTAGCGGGAAATGTAAATGGATTCAGATGAGCTAAATTCACAACCCTTTGTAATTTCTTGTGATCTTGGTCAGACTGGACTGGTAATCCTAAAAGCCCAGGCTAATGCTGTGTGGGCATGGGTTCAAATCCCACCACAGCAGTTGCTGGAATTTAAATTCATTTAGTAAATCTGAAATTAAGTCTAGTCACATTAATGGTGGTCATCATGAAGCCATTGTTGATCGTTGTAAAATCCCATCTGGCTCATTCAGTGAAGGAAAACTATCCTTCTAGCTTGGCCTGGCCTACATGTGACTTCACGTCTGCAGTAAGGTGGTTGACTCTGAACTGCCCTTTGCAATGGCTAGTGATGCCCACATCCCATGAAAGAATGAATTTAAAAAAACACATCCATTTATGAAGCTTTTTAGGTGCTATTGGTGTAATCGGACTTTGACTTTAATCTGGATGAGTTTTGGAGATTTGGATAACCTTGCAGGCATTCGATACACAGGCTCTTCACAAGGAAGGCACTTGCGGTTTACTTTGCGCATGAACTTCAAAGCCTGATAATGTGAAACTTGACCATCGATCAGATTTGAGCAGTGGCACAGGCACAGCTTGTATTTAGAGAAAGATTAAAACTTTAATTTTATCTCCATTCTCCCAGCAGGAGTGGGCTGAATGGTGGTCGGTGGAGTGAGCAATTTAAAACGACATTTCAGATTATCTTGAACCATTTACATGTCATGCAATTTTAACTGCCTGCCCAGATGTCTAGTGATAGCTGCTAGTGATAGCTGCCCATCCAGATATCTTTGGGGAGGGAGGATGTTGGTGGCAATGTTATGTAGGGGATGTTAATTAGAGAGATAAAGCTGTGATCCAATGACATTATTGTGATGGTCCATGACTTTAATTTTGGGTCGATGAAGGCTATACTGGCTCAAATCTCATCTCAATTTTCTCTAGTTCTTGTTCCCCACCTGGGGATCCAGTCAGAACCTGACCATTTTGGCTTGACATGTCTGTGAATCCTGCCCCAGGTTAAAATCAGGGCTATAGTGAGAGTCACACAATGCAAGCAAGCGTGCCAACAAAATGATGACCACCAAACTATGCAACTGAATTCATTTCATGCACCATTAGTTACACCTTAGAATCCATTGTTTTTAACAGTGCAGGAAGGAAGGGATGCCAGTTGCTAGGTTCACCCAGTTAAATTCAACACATGTTTACTTTTGCATTAAGTATGATGACTAGAAGAATGATTTTCCATATTGCAATGAGTTAAATAATAACCAGATTGGCAAATGGAAGGTAATGCATATGAATATCTTCTTCACTTCTCTGTCTAAGGGTAAGGTCTTGACCACCACCATTTGCAGGGCAAGGCGGCAGGTTTCAAATCCAACTGGAACAGGGACCAATTCTGTGGATAAGCATCAACCTGATCCACATCAGCCAGCCAACCAACTCAGCCAATATCTATGGCATCGTCCCTTCAATCAGCATCCCACTCCAGGAGCTCCTCTGAATTTTTAAAATTAATTCATGGGATACGGGCATCACTGACTAGGCCAACATTTATTGCTTATCCCTAATTATCCTGAAGAAGGTGCTGTTGAGCTGCTTCCTTGAGCTCCTGCAGTCCATATGGTGTAGGTACACCCATAGTGCTGTTTGGGAGGGAGTTCCAGGATTTTGACCCAGTGATAGTGAAGAAACGGCAATGTATTTCCAAGTCAGGATGGTGTACGGCTTGGAGGGGAACTTCCAGGTGATGGTGTTCTCGGGTATCTGCTGCTCTTGCCCTTCTATTGTAGCCAGTGTGGGTTTAGAAGGTGCTGCCAAAAGGAAACTTGGTGATTTCCTGCAGTGCATCTTGTAGATGTTACACACTGCTGCTACTATGCATTGGAGTGTGTGAATGTTTGTGGATGGGGTGTCAATCAAGCAGGTTGCTTTGTTCAGGATGGTGTCAAACATCTTGAGTGTTGTTGGGATTGCAATCATCTAGTCAAGTGGACAGTATTCCGTTACACTCCTGACTTATGCCTTTAGATGGTGGACAGCTTTGGGGAGTCAGGGGATGAGTTAATCGCTGCAGAATTCTTAGCTGCTCTTGTAGCCACATTATTTATATGGCTACTCCAGTTCATTTTTTGATCCAGAGTATTAGAAATAAGAGGAAGGCTTTCATAATCCAAAGAGATTTCTGGAAGTACAAATCACAGTTTGAAGAAAATAATGAGATTCACAGAGAAATGATTATTGAATTTAAGATTTCTGGGACCATCTCAAACAACAGCAAACTTTGCCCGCAGGTACATCTGTAATAAATAAAGGATGTAAGAAAATTAGAATTGATAGACAAAATATGCAGTGGAGTTATTATTTGATCAGATAATTTTCCCATGTGTGGAGATCAGTCAGGGACCTTGCCTGTGGTGATGTACTCCAGGATATTGCTGGCATTTTGTCTAGCATCTTCAATAGATGCCATAAGCGCATTGCTGCTGCAATTTCCTGCTTCAAGCTCTCAGCTGGCAGAGTTTGGAATTGTCTCTCACATGTGTTTCTCGCCCTGCAGGGGACGGTAACTTGCTTAAGTTTAGGCATCAGATTTTCAGGAATGTTGGAGCAACTGGGTACTACATAACTAATAATGGACATGATGATGAAACGTTTGCGTCTATATTGTGCTTAAAAAAAACTGAAGCAAGTGTTCCCAAAAATATGATTTCCTGTTGTTCCAATTTTTGATTAACTCTTATATGTCACATTCCATATTAGCATTCATAACGGGAACTCCCTATCCACCCTCTCTCGATAGATGATTGTAATCCACAGGAAGACAGGAGCAGGAGTAGACAATTCAGCCCATCGAGCCTGCTCTGCCATTCACTACAATCATTCATTTCAATGCTCTTTTCCCACACTGTTCCTATCAAGCCACTATTTAGTAGTGACATTGTGGAAGCTTATTTGTCAGTCTCCCATCTGTTTAGACATTAACACTGGAATTCTACTGCCCTAACTGCCTTGGAATTGGAGTGGGTGAGGAATGACAATGAAAATGTCCATTGACCTTGGACAGGAATTTCCAGTCTTGCTCTAGTGAGGCTGTAAAATCCTGCCCTATGGGTAGGATTCTCTGATCTTGTCCATTCCTGCCCTGGTGCCAGAATGGAGAATTTTGCACTCAGCCAAAACTCCATTCACTGCAGTGACACTGCACAATCCCAGCCGCAGACAAGGTCAGAGGCTCCCAGTATATGTGTGTATTTTTCGTCCTCCTGCTTTCCGTATATCAATCAAGGCTGATGCACTCATGCTGTGTTGAGGAAATGCTACAATTTTGGAGTTCTGACTTTCAGATGTGATGTTTATCCAAATGCCCTTTCAAGTGGATTTAAAAGATCCCAAGGCATATTTTGAGAAGAGCACCCTTTTCACAGAATCACAAAGTCATAGAGATATAAAGCACAGAAACAGGCCCTTCGGCCCATCTCTTGCATACTGACCAGTTTTCCTAAACTGAACTAATCCCATTTGCCTATGTGTGGCCTATGTGCCTCTAAACCTTTCCTACCCAGCTACCTGTCCAAATTTATTTTAAATGTTGTAATTTTACCTGCTTCTACCGCCTTCTCTGGCACTCATTCCATATATGCACCACCCTCTATGTGAAAAAGTTGTCTCTCAGATCCCTTTTAAATCTTTCTCCTCTCACATCAAACCTATGCCCTTCAGTTTTGGACTCCCCTACCCTGGAGAAAATACCTTGGCTATTCACCTTATCTATGCCCTTGATGATTTTATGAACCAATATAAGGTCACTCCTCATTCTTCTATGCTCCAGGGCAAAAAGTCCAAGCCTTATAATTCAAACCTTCCAGTCCCAATAACACCTTTGTAAATCTTTTTTGCACCCTTTCCCATTTAATAACATCCTTCCTGTGGCAGAGTGACCAGAACTGGACACAGTATTCCAAGTGTGGTCTTGCCAATATCTTGTACAATTGTAATATAACATCCCAACTCCTGTACTCAGTGCTCTGACCAATGAAGGCAAGTGTGCCAAATGCCGCCTTCACCACCCTGTCTACCTGTGATGTCACTTTCAAGGAACTATGTACCTGCACCCTAGGTTTCTCTGTTCGACAATACTCCCAGGGCCCTGCCATTAACTGTGTAAGTCCTGCCCTGGTTTGTCCTACCAAAATGCAACACATTGTACTTATCTGAACTGATCTCCATCTGCCATTCCTTGGCCCACTGGGCCAATTAATTAAGATCCTGATGTAGTCTTAGATAACCTTCTTCACTGTCCACTCCGTTCCTATTTTGGTGTCATCTGCAAACTTACTGACTGTGCATCCTATATTCTTATCCAAATCGTTTACCCTTCATTAAACCAGGTTGACTCTAATGGATTGCATTTTGATTAAACTTCCCGTTATTACTTCCTTTATAATGGATTTTAAAAATTTCCCAGCAACAGAGGTGTTAAGCTAATTGGCCTATAGTTTCCTACATTTTGCCTCCCTCCCTTTTTGAAATAAGTCCTCTAGGGTCTTTTACTTCAATACCTTTGTAATAAAGGCCAACATGCCACCTGTTTTCCTAATTATTTTTTGTACCTGAATGCTAACTTTGTGTCCCTTGTAGGGTACAATCAAACCCCTCTGAACAAAACAGAAACATTTACAAATTTGAAACATTTACAAGTTTCATGTCCTTTTTTTAAAATTCTACTTTTCCATTCTTACAATGAAGGCAAATTACCTCACACTTGCCTGTATTATACTCCTTCTGCCACCTTGTTGCCCATTCACTTAGCCTGTCTTTATGTTTTTGCAGCCTCTGTGACCTCCTTACAAGATACATTCCCACCTAGCTTTGTATCACCAGCAAACTTTCAAAGACACTCTTTTCCTCCAAATAAAAGGTTCTGCGATGGTAACCTGTATGGGTCCTAGCCATGCCCACCTCACAACGGGATTCATTGAACATTTTTCAACTCCTACATGGGGCAACCTCCCTCACCTCTTTTTTGACCATGTTGATGACTTTGTGTTCAGCGTCTTGCCACATGCTGCTTCCTGCCCTTGCTTTGAGCTGAAAATTTCTTCAACCTGGCTTCCAATTTCTACCCCATCCCATATCCATCTTTTCTCTTCTCTTCCTCAATTTGTTTTTGATTAAATCATGAGATTTGGGCAATGCAGATACGACACAGGATAATCTGTTGAATGTGCAGGCTGGTAGGCTGGATCTTTTTACAGTTCTGCTAAAAGGCCACTGACCCAAAACATTATTTCTTTCCCTCCCTACAAATGCTGCTAGGCCTGCTGAGCATTTCCAGCATCTTCTGTTTTTATTTCAGATTTTCAGCATCCGCAGTACTTTACTTTTATAAAGATTTTTGAACTGTGTTTATACAATTACATTTCTTTGTGTATCACATACAAGGCAGCAGCTTAACTTTGAAAGCTAATGAAACAGTGTAAATAAAGCAAACTGAACATGTGATGGAACTGCATGAACTGAATGGAAATTAAATAGGGGAAGCTTCTCATTTTTATCTCCAGATTTTGATTACAAATCTCCGAATTAAGAAAGAATTGAAACATTATTAGAATGGCCTCTAAAGCACTGCTGGAACTTGGAAAATTGCAGCCCAATATAAGTCACCATTGTTTGATATATAGGAAACAAAGACAGTGTTCCAATTCTCATCCCACTCCTAGTGGTGCACCAAGGCAGACTTTCATCAGTTTCCATATGTGTAATTCCCAGAACAGGTGATTATCCCTCAATCACTAATTATCCCTCAATCAACTCTATTTAACAAAAAAATTATTTGTTCTAAACCTTCCCTTGCACACATAGGCTGCAGTTGTAACAGTGACTGGGCTTCAGTTGGATGTGAAGTACTTTGGGTCATCCTGAGGTCATGAATGTTGCTATATAAATGCAATTGTTTTGTTTGGAACTCAGATCCTTAACCAGGGTCTGGCCTTCAAGGATTGCAGACATAGAGAATAAAATAGATAGTACACCGAGTCCAGACAGTTTTATCAACAAAGTCTCAAAGGAAGTGAAGACGGAAATGAATGAAGCTTTAAATGATATAATGTTGGCCCAATAACATTAGGAAGTTGAAACAATTTTGAGAGGTCAAATGGATAATTATTGGAAAAGCTTTAGCATGTTAAAGAACATCCAACATGAATGACAGAATGTCCTGCTTCACCAAGATTTCAAAGTATTCCAAGGACATCATTGATAATGGTGGGCAAGGCAAACTAAATTAGATATGTACTTGGAACTGTGGTCTGCTTTTGATAAGGTTCTACTCCAATGATTACAGTAAAAGTTAAATAGCCTCTTGCACAGGATTCAAAATTGTCTAACAACATGCACCGAATTCTACCACCCCTCCCGCCAAGGAATCTGAGTAGGTGAGAGATGGATAACGGAAACGCCTGTTGACCTTGAGCAGGAATTTTCAGTCTCGCTTGAGTGAGGCCGTAAAATCCCACCTATGCAGTCAAGGATAGGCAGAAACTCAAATGTAGGAGTAAAAAGGGAAGTCAGGTGGAATTCTTCTATCTAATAGATAATGAACTAGTGGAATGAGCTTCCAAGTAGAACTGTTGGTTCGTCTGGTGTAATTTTATAATTTATGAATAGAAAGTTCTGCAATGTCTACTAATCTTCATGTCCAAATTCTGATGATTTCTTACGAGAAATGAAGGTCAAGTCATTGAATATATTCAACGCTCAGATTTTTGATCAACAGGGGTTATGGGAAGATGGATTTGAGGCTATAATCAGCCATAATCTTATTGAACAGCACGGTGGCACAGTGGTTAACATTGCTGCTTTACAGTGCCAGGGCCTTGGGTGACTGTGTGAAGTTTGCACATTCACCCCATGTCTGCGTGGGTTTCTTCCAGGTGCTCTGGTTTCCTTCCAAAGTCCAAAGCTGTACAGTTTAGGTGGATTGGCCAAGGTAAATGTGCAGGGTTATAGGATAGGGTGGGGGTTGGACCTGCGTAACATGGTCCTTCAGTGAGTCGTGTAGGCCCAATGGGCTGAATGACCATTTTCTGCACTGTAGGAATTCCGTGGGTCTAATGACCTATTCCTGCTCCTATTTCTTATGTTGATGAGTTCGCTCCCAGCAGACAAATTTCTGCCTCAGAATTGCAACTTCATAACGCCTGTCCTAAAATCTCACAAATACCAGAGCCAACAATTTGGTGATCTATTACTTCAAGTACCTTTAAGTACCTAAGAGTTGGCAAAGGAACAGGACAACTATGATGAATAGCTTATCTGTCATATCTGCTCATTTCTGAACCATATTACTGTGACTTGCCAAGTTTGTGAATTATGCTTGAAATGCATTTGCTCTCATTCGCAAAACAATATGGCTTCATGATAACCAGTTACTTACTTTTGATTTTGTTGTGGTCAAGGTACAAGTGTTCAAGACTAAAATGGATGGGTGGGACTGAGGTGAGTTGGTTGTGCGACAGCTGCAAGTCTATTATGGACGACACGTTAAAAACGGTCTCGGGAATTCCAGTGTCAGAGATCTCATTATAATTCAGCCTGACGGAGGACAGCCTGGGCATACTGCTGAAGTAGTCCTGTGGGATTGCTGTGATGGCGTTATTGTCCAAGAAGAGCTGCAGGGTTGAAGAGGGGAGCTGTGGGGGCATTGCCTTCAGGCCATTTTTGGCCAAATTGATCTGCATCAGAGCTTTCAGTCCTCGAAACGTGTTTGCCTCAATGATAAAGTCCCTCAGGTTGTTCCCCTGCAGGTCAAGCACCATCAGCTTCCCTAGATTGGCGAAGGCTCCCTCAGGAATGCTGGAAATCTTGTTCCTGGCCAGGTGTAGGTGCTCTAGACTACTGGGTAGGGGTGCAGGCACTGCCTCAAGATTATTATCATCAAAGTATAGGTAGAGCAGGTTTTCCATCCTCTGAAAAAGACCCTTATCGATTTTGCTGCTTGTGATCTTGTTCTTATTTAAGTTTATCCAGCTCAAATGAGTTTTGTTCTTGAAGGACTTCTCCGAAAGTGCTTCAATGAAATTGTTTTGAATGTATGCATACAAGACCCTTGATGGTACTTTGGGCATCTCTTGGAGCTTTTGGCTGTCACAGTACAAGGCATTAGAAAAGTTAGGAGGGCACCGGCATTCTTTCGGGCATTCATAAAAATATTCCATGCGCTCTATATAGTTTGACATGTCCTGACACCAAGTGCCACTGCTCAGAAATAGAACAATTAGAACAGGCTGGATTGCAACTTTCATGTTTGCAATTACCCTGGAAAAGAAAAACAAAAGGGAAAAAAATCAATTGTTTCTTCACACTCTTTGTTCAGCATAACTCTATAATCGTGAGAGGAATTTTATAAAGATGCAGATACGTCAATTCTGCCTCACACCTCATGATGGTTAGGGTGTTAAGACTAAAAACCTGTCTCCTCTTGCCTCTCTTCACTGCCACCGAATCCTCCGTCCCCCCAGTGACCAAGGAAGTCATATAACCTTCTAAAATAGAGAAAAGACTCGGCATTGTGAGTCCAATGACAAAAAACACAGTGAAGGAATATTTTGGAAGGTTCCTGTTTGCCTATCCCTGATGACTGAAACAACTCCAAGAGAGTAAATGGACCCAGTGTTCTCTCCAAAGCAGACATTGCCAAACATTTTTCTGGTGTGACACCATTTTATTACCTCAGACTTTGTGTAGTCCTAGAGCGAAAATTTGGGGGTACGGTAGCTGTTGAGCAGTGGGAAGGTGCTATTCCAGTTGCTGAGTGGGGAGTAGGACAGGGGCGGGAGGCTTTATGCCAAGACCAGGGGTTGGAGCGGGGGCAGGGGAGTTAGCGGAGGAACATAAGCTGAATTTTAGGGAAGCTGATGGAAAAGCAGCATTTCTTTGAAAAAAACTAACCCCTACTCAGCAGCTGCAACAGGGCTTCAGAGTGCAGTGCATTAGGTCACGCCCACCAATAGAAAAGAATGTGAGGACTTAAAGAGGCCTCACAGCTGTCAGACATCAGTCTGAGTCCCACGATAGCCATTGCTGCCTCAGAGGTACAATCACAAAATTTGTTTTGTGACCCCACTGGGTTGGTGACCCACTGATTGGGAAGACCTGCTCTAAAGATACATGATTTGCAGATTATGTGATCTCTGCCCCACTCAAGAATTGATCCGGCTCCCACTTAAAAGGTGGAGGGTGAGTCAACATATCAGCCATGATTAATTAAGGTCAAATCTACTTACAATTCCAGCAAAAACTGCACCAAGTATCTGTTTTCCTCTGATGTGCCCAGTGCCTTGCACTGAAATTATATTCCAATGATCATCTTTCTATAAGAGTGCTCACAAGGGCCCATTTTCCAAGTTTGCGCTGCCAGTTGTGAGGCTGTCATGTGTATACAAAGAACAAAAAACAAAGAAAACAGGAACAGGTTCTTAAGCCCATCAAGCCTGTGCCGATCATAGTGCCCTAACTAAAGAAAATCTTCTGCCCTTACTCGGTCTGTATCTCTCTATTCCATCCCTACTCATGTTCCCATCCAGATGCCTCTTAAATGCTGCTAATGTTCCTGCTTCCACCACATCCTCTGGCAGCACGTTCCAGGCACCCACCACTCTGCGTGAAAATCTTCCCCCGCACATCTCCCTTAAACTTTCCCCCTCTCACCTTGAACCTATGCCCCCTTGTAATTGACACTCCCACACTTGGAAAAAACCTCTGACTATCCACCCTGTCTGTGCCTCTCATAATTTTGTAGGCCTCTATCAGGTCTTATCAGCCTCCGACTTTCCAGTGAAAACAATCTTAGTTGATTCATTCCCTCCTCATAGTCAACACTCATGAGACCAGGCAACACCCCAGTGAACCTTCTTTGTACTCTCTCCAAAGCTTCCACATCCTTCTGATAATGTGACCAGAACTGCACACAATACTCCATATGCAGCCTAACCAAGGTTTTATATAGTTGCAACACGGTTTCCCAACTCCTGTACTCAGTGCCCCGGCTGATGAAGGCAAGTATGCCATATGCCTTCTTAATCACCTTGGCCATCTGTGTGTGGGAACTGTGGACCTGCATGCCCAGACCCCTCCATATGTTAATGTTCCTAAGGGTTCTGCCTTTTGCAGTATAATTCATACCTAAATTTGATCCTCCAAAATGCATCACCCTGCATTTGTCCAGATTGAACTCCATCTGCTATTTCTGTGCCCAAGTCTCCAACCTATCCACATCCTGTTATATCCTCAACAGGGACAATCCTCAGCACTATCAGCAATTCCACCAATCTTTGTGTCATGTGCAAACCTACTAATCAGACCACCCACATTTTCCTCTGGATCTACAAACAACAGAGATCCCAGCATTGATCCCTGTGGAACACCACTAGCTACAGATCTCCATTCTGAAAAACATCCTTCCACCGCTGCTCTCTGTCTTCTATGACCAAGCCAGTTCTGTATTCATCTGTAGAAGTATTAGTAAAACATACAGTAATCTAGGCTTTATTAATACGAACATTGAATACAAGTTAGTGCATGGAGTTGATGCTGAACTTGTACGAGACATTAGTTAGACCTCAGCTGGAATATTGTGCACAGTTCTGGGCACCACGCTATAAGAAGGATGTGAATGCATTGGAGAGAATGCAGAAGAGCTTTCCAAGAATGGTTCCAGAAGGAGAAACTTCAGTTATGATAATAGATTGGAGAGATTGCTACTGTGCTCCTTGGAGAGAAGCAGGCTGAGAGAAGAGAACTGGAAAGAATACATAGGAAGAAACTGTTCCCACTCGGAAAAAGATGAAGAATGAAAGGGCACAGATTTAAAGTGATTTGCAAAAGAAGCAAATGTGATGTGAGAAAAACTTTCACACAGCGAGTGATTCGGGTCTGGGACGTATTGTCTGGAAGTGTAGTGGATGCAGGTTCAATCAAGGCATTCAAAAGGGAATTAGATGATCACTTGAATAGAAACAATGTGCAGGGGTACAAGGAAAAGGCAGGGGAATGGCATTAAGTCATGATACTCATTTGGACAGCTGGTGCAGACATGATTAGCCAAATGGCCTTCTTCTTTACTGTAACAATTCTGTAATTCTGTTTTTTTTAAAGCTGAATATATAGCCCTTTCAGGGGAGAAGTTCAGAAACAATTCTTCATTATGGAAATGTGGATCTCTCACCCCACAAAAAGCAGCAGTTGCTCCCTCATCTCATTGTTTTAAATCTGTGATCACTTGTTTTCTTTGCTAGCCAATGGTATGAAGGAACATGATGCAGAGGTGGATGAATGGAGTCAGGATGCAGAATAGCCATGATCTTACTGAATGGTGGAACAGGTGCAAGGGATCCTATGCTCCAAATAAGCTATAGAGTGCTTTGGGAAGTTGGATAAATACAACTTCTTTATTGTGCTTTTTATATTACTGACGATAGTGAGAAAATCAAAGGAAGGCAAGATAGGTGGGAGCACTGTAAAAGTTCAGCAAGCATTGCATCCCAAAGAGAACAGTTGTCATTTGTTCTTGTTGCCCGATCTCTATAGTTTAGGCACTTTTCAATTTGCTAATTCGGCATTGATCCAATGAACCTTGACCTTTAGAAGCCCTCTCATATAGAACATGAGGAAATTTCACAAATAGCTGGAGGCTATACTGTTCTAATGAGAAATAGCAGAGACTCAGGCACAGCAAAAACTGGAAATCAACAGCTTTTCCAACATAAACTAATGAAAAATATTCTGAGAGGAAAATGCCTCAAAACCAACATGCTAGGGAGTCACATCATGAATCCTTAATGAGGTTAGACGGGTAATGGAGAAGGGAAGTGCCCAGACTGAGGGTCTGAAGTGTGTCTACTTTAATGCCAGGAGTGTAGTGAACAAAGTAGATGAGCTTAGGGCGTGGATTGCTGCTTGGGAATGTGATGTGGTGGCCATTACAGAGACTTAGATGTCTCAGAGACAGGACTGGGTACTTCAGGTGCCGGGATTCAGATGCTTCAGGAAAGACAGGGAGGGGGGCAAAAGAGGTAGCGGAGTGGCACTGTTGATCAGAGACAGTGTTATGGCTGCAGAGAAGGTGGATGCTGTGGAGGGACTGTCTACGGAGTCTCTGTGGGTGGAAGTCAGGAACAGCAAAGAGTCGATAACTTTGCTGGGTGTTTTCTATAGGCCGCCCAATAGTGACAGGGAAGTTGAGGTGCAGATAGGGAAACAGATCCTAGAGAGATGTAGTAATAACAGAGTTGTCGTGATGGGAGACTTTAATTTCCCAAACTTCCCTAGGGTAAGGGGTTTGGATGGGGAGGAGTTTGTTAGATGTGTTCAGGAGGGTTCCTGACACAGCACGTGGATAAGCCTACGAGAGGAGAGGTTGTACTTGACCTGGTGCTGGCTAATAAACCAGGACAGGTGACGGATCTCTCGGTGGGAGAGCATCTGGGGGATGGAGATCATAATTCTATCGCCTTCATGATAGCATTGGAAAGAGATAGGATCAGGCAGGCTAGGAAGGTGTTTGTCTGGAGTAAGGGGAAATATGATGACATCAGGCAGACAATTGGACGAATAAACTGGAAGGACGTGTTCTTGGGGAAAAGTACTGAAGGAAGGTGGCGGATTTTCAAGGAATGTTTGACTGGAGCTCTGCACGACAAAGTTCCGATGAGACAAAGAGGTTTTGGTAGGTCGCGGGAGCCGTGGTGCACGAAGGTTGTGGTGAACCTGGACAGGAAGAAAAGAAAGGTGTATAAAAGGTTCAGAGAGCTAAGAGATGTTAAGGATCTAAAGGAGTATAAGGCTTGTAGAAAGGAGCTTAAAAAGGAAATTAGGAGAGCCAGAAGGGGACATGAGAAGGCCTTGGTGGGTAAAATTAAGGAGAATCCCAAGGCGTTCTACAAATATGTGAAGAGTTAAAGGATGAGAAAAGAAGGAATAGGACCGATAAAAGGTGAAGGGGGAAAAGTCTGTGTGGAACCTGAAGACACAGCAGAGGTGCTTAATGAATACTTTGCCTCAGTATTCATGGTGGAAAGTGATCTGGGAGGTTGTACTACAGGTTTGTGGCAGACTGAAAAGATTGAGTATGTGGATATTAAGAGAGAGGATGTGTTGGAACTTTTAAATTCTATTAAGATAGATAAGTCGCTGGAACCGGATGGGATGTACCCCAGGTTATTGTGGGAGGTGAGGGAAGTGATTGCAGAGCCCCTGGCGATGATCTTTGCATTGTCAATGGTGACGGGAGAGATTCCGGAGGATTGGAGGATTGCAGACGTGGTTCCTATTTTCAAGAAAGGGAACAGGGATAGCCCGGGAAATTACCGACAGGTGAGTCTGACCTCAGTGGTTGGTAAGTTGATGGAGAGGATTCTGAGGGACAAGATTTATGAGCATTTAAGAGAAGTTTAGAATGATCAGGAATAGTCAGCACGGCTTTGTCAAGGGCAGGTCATGCCTTACGAGCCTAGTTGAGTTCTTCGAAAATGTGACTGAACACATTGACGAAGGAAGAGCGGTGGACGTGGTTTACATGGACTTCGGCAAGGCATTTGATAAGGTCCCCCATGCAAGACTTCTTGAGAAGGTGAGAGGGCATGGGATCCAAGGGGCTTTGGCCTTGTGGATCCAGAACTGGCTTGCCTGCAGAAGGCAGAGGGTGGTTGTCAATGGGTCTTTTTCTGCATGGAGGTCGGTCACCAGCGGAGTGCCCCAGGGATCTGTTCTAGGACCCTTGCTGTTTGTCATTTTCATAAATGACCTACATGAGGAAGTGGAGGGATGGGTTAGTATGTTCGCTGACGATACGAAGGTTGGTGGTGTTGTGGATAGTCTGGAGGGATGTCAGAAGTTACAGCGTGACATAGATAGGATGCAAGACTGGGCGGAGAAGTGGCAGATGGACTTCAATGCGGATAAATGTGTAGTGGTCCATTTTGGCAGGACCAATGGGATGCAGGAGTACAATATCAAGGGTAGGAGTCTTAGCTGGGTTGAAGAGCAGAAGGATCTTGGGGTTCGGGTCCATATGACTCTTAAATCGGCCTCGCAGGTGGAGGATGTGGTCAAGAAGGCGTATGGTGTACTGGCCTTCATTAATCGAGGGATTGAGTTTAGGAGTCGGGAGGTAATGCTGCAACTTTATAGGACCCTTGTCAGATCCCACCTGGAGTACTGTGCGCAGTTATGGTTGCCTCACTACAGGAAGGATGTGGAAGCTATTGAGAGGGTGCAGAGGAGATTTACAGGGATGTTGCCTGGATTGGGAGGCACGTCTTATGAAAATAGGTTGAGGGAGCTAGGTCTCTCCCTGGAGAGACGAAGGTTGAGAGGCAACCTGATAGAGGTTTATAAAATGTTGAGAGGAATAGATAGGGTGGATTCTCGGAGGCTATTTCCCAGGGCTGAAATGGTCGCTACGAGAGGACACAGGTTTAAGGTGCTGGGAAGCAAGTACAGAGGAGATGTTAGGGGGAAGTTTTTCACTCAGAGGGTGGTGAGTGAGTGGAATCAGCTGCCGTCGGTGGTGGTAGAGGCGAACTCGCTGGGGTCTTTTAAAAGACTTCTGGATGAGTGTATGGGATCTAATGACATTGGAAATTACAGATAGTTCTATGGCTTGGTAGGTATAGATGTGATCAGCGCAACTTGTGGGCCGAAGGGCCTGCTTGTGCTATAGTGTTCTATGTTCTATGTTCCATGTTAAACAAGGGTAGTCTATAGACAGAAACATCAACCATACCCTGAATTGAAACATTTAAGACTTATAGCAATCACAAGGTGGGAAATATAAATGTTCCTGCAATTGTGCTACTCTGAAAATTGACACATCGAATGACGATTTCAGTCAGTGGATTGTGGCATACTGCAGAAATTAATGTTCAACAATAAAATAATGAGCCCAAGTGGCAGAAATATGTGGGCGTAAGCCCCATTCCAGAAACTTGAGCCCATTGCAGTACAGAGGGAGTGCTGCACTGTCAGAGATTCTGGCTCGGATTTTACAACCCTGCCATGGTGAGATGCACCATGGTGTGGCAGGTCAGCAAAAGGTTTGCCGACTTTTGGAGAACCTCACAAAGAAACCTGGTCTGGCTGCTATCTCTAGCAGGTTTTTCCCAACCAGCGAAAAGATATTACTCCCATCTTGAGTTAAAGTAGCAGGGCAGATCCCAGTGACATCATCAGATTTCAAATTGCATATTTAAAGAGGACCCTAGCTGGCTTGGGATATGTATCCACACTGCCTTTAATTAGAATTGCAGTCAGTCAGTTTGGTAAATCCATTTTAACTGGGGCATGGCAAGGAAGAAGAGGGTGATATTTCAAATTCCACTGCTGAGTGGGGATGTGGGAGAGTAGAGGATAAATGTCGAGATCATATAATTCACTGTGCAGTTTACAGTCCGACTGATCAAAGACTCTTCTGCATGACTTTATATCCTGAGGGGAATTTCTGTCCAAATAGTCCTTGATCTTTCAAAGGGAAATCTTGTGTAAATATAGACTGTTTACACATTCAATATCCTCACTGTTCAATCCAGATCATCTGCCTGAAAACCCACAAAATATCATAGAGAATTTCAAAGATCCCACTCCCCAAACTCAGAGGCCAAAATTCTCCAAAAAAAATTTTATGTGTTGAATTTGCGTGAAAACTAGAGTAATTCATGCTGTTTTTTTCAGTTGGAGTTGAGAGAAGAATCTCCCACACTCTGAGCACTGCAGAGGCCACTGGTGTAAATATCATTAAATTTCAAGGGGCAAGATTTAACCCTGCTGGAGAGGCTGAAATCAGCGCAGTACCGAGATTGGCTCATACGCAGCAGCCCTGCACTGCCGACCTCCCGATTGCTGGTCAGCTTGAATGCTGGCTGGCCCCGCAACCCCTGCAACGACAGGTCTCTGCATCCCCTTAGCCCAATCACTGGCCCCCTGATCATTCCCAGGCCCAGCTCTGAACCCTCCCCCCACCCCCATCCTGATCTTCAGCCCTCCCCCAAACTGATCACCTCCCCTCAACAGTTATTCCACCCCCCCACCCCCCCACAGTCCTGATCTACCCCCTGCAATGCCAACCCTTCCCCACAGGATGCCACCCATCCCAGGCTTACCCAGCTCCCCCAGTCTACCACAATTGCTGACCTTCCTTCTTCCCCCACTGATCCCGATTGCAGAGTGAATCTCCCACCACCACCGATTGCCTCTAGGCCCTGCCCCATCAAGCCCTGTCCCCTAGGCCTCATCCCCATTTGCTCCATCCCTTGGCACTGCCCCAAGCCCCATGGGCAGTGCTGACGTGTCCCTTGGGCGGTGCTGGGGGCCAATGCCCAGGGGCACATCCCCATTACTTGACCTACTGGGGAGCCCTGACTGCCCCCTTTGCTTCAGCAGGGTCGCTAGTTCCCCAAAAGTGGGGAGCTACTGTAACCCCTGATGGATGAAATCACTCTGGTGTGGTGGGGAATGCTAATGGGCCTGGTACTTCAGTCCCAGACCCACTATCTCATTCAAATTATATTGAAATGACCATTTATCTAGTCTTTGCGCCTCCTTGCTGATTTCAGGCGTGGACTTGACTCTGCCGAAAATCTGGCACTCGGAGACACTAGCACGCGAATCCTGTGAATTGCCCACTGTGGGATTCTCCCGGTCCCCTGCGCTAAAGCATTAGCACAGCAGGATGGAAGAATGGTCCCCAGAATTTAAAAAAATTAATGGGCACAATTCTCCGGGAAAAAAACTTTCTAATTGTTGTCCGCAGCTGGTGAGAGTCCCACTGCGACGGTTGCTGCTATTTGGTTCACCATTCACCTACACTTAAAATTTTGTTTGGAGTGGAGACCTAAAAATGCCAGCAAAATCAGAGTTTGGGCACTCCAATCCCCTGGCAGCCCCAGACACCCCATTCCACCTCTACTCGCTGGCTAAGACCATCTCCGCACTCGCTGGCATTAGGCACTCAGCTCCCGCTATGGGGTCGCCAATGACCCCCCTTCCCCTAGCTTAAGGCCCTCCCCATCCCTATTCAGCCCCACCCTTCAGACCCCCCTATCCAGGTCCTCCGCCCTCAACCCCACTTGCTGCTCTCCCTTTGGCACTGACAGGTTGGCACTGCAAGGGTGCCAGGGGCCGTGCCTGGGCTAACCACAGCCACATGGTAACCTGAGTGTGAACCAGAAACCAGATTACGTCAGGACACAGGGAGGGGGAAAATTCCGTTGCTGAACATCCTATGACTCTCCAGCTCCAACGTGAACAGTGCATGAGAGCGTATTGGCAAGAAATTTACACCCAAAGTCTTTGGCCACTTTTAAACCAGGAAACTGTGAGGCAGTATGTGTGCATAAGGATTAACGTAATGCAAAAACAAGCGCTTTACCTTGTTCACTTCGCACTCCAGGTCTAAAAAAGTCACCTACCTGTCCTCCACTACTAATGCTCAACAAACTCTCCTCACACGAGGCAAGCAAGAAAGGGAAGACTGGTCTACTGGGTCAAAGATTGTTGTTGCCCTGGTAGCTTCCAGAGCAGCCAAAATGGTGCGTTGGCCATCTCGATTAACTGTTAATGTTGTCCCAGCAGAGAGATGAAATTATTTGCTTGAGCCTGAACCCAAGCAAAAGACATGGGACACCCTGGTCAGTGAGCAGACTGATGGGTAAACAGGACTTGAGGTAGAATCTTGACAGTACAAAAGGAGGCTATTCAGCCTATCGAGTCCACACAGACCACAATCCCATCCAGGTCGTATTCCCGTGACCCCACATATTTACCCTGCTAATCTCCCGATACAAGAGTCAATTTAGCATGGCTAAATCAATTGAACCCACACATCTTTGGACGATGTGAGGAAACTGGCGCACCGAAGGAAACCCACGCAGACACAAGGAGAATGTGTAAACTCCACACAGACAGTGACCTGAGGCCGGAATTGAACCTGGGTCCCTAGTGCTTTGAGGCAGCAGTTCCACTGTGCCACTGTACCACCAACGTGAATTAGAATGAGCTCCAAATTTAAGGGGGATACAAAATAGACCAGCTGGGAGAGCACTGGAATCTCATGTCTCGAGGTGACAAACACATACCAGGTGTAGACACATTTAATCACCTTGATATAAAATAAAGTCATCTGGATTACATTTTCTACATTACCAACCATTACCAACCCAACATCAAAGGAAACTGTCGTTGCTGTTTATTGGACAGCTCAAAAAGGCAGGAAGTCCTGGTTGATAATTTTTCAATGATTATTGTCTCAGGAATAACAGCTGATTTATCCAGAGGCCAAATAACAGCCTCATATATAAATAAACAAAGTTTGAATAGAAATAACCTGCAGTTCAAAACTTTTTAACTCTCTCCATGTTTATTTTAGTTCTTATTTTGCAAGATTAACTAGGGAAGAAAATGTTTAAGTGGATCGTTATTTCAATTCAATAGATAAAGACGCCATGCAGTTAACATATATATTGTAATCATTGCTCCAATCAATTGATTGCATGCAAGAAAATAGATTAGGGTGAGTACACATGACAAAGAGGTAGTAATCTCCACCGCAAAAACAAATGAGCTTGTCAGCTTTATGACACAACAGGAAACCAATTAACAAGCATCATTATGTTGTTATATGATTTGCACCATATGTTTTTTTATTGTGATCACGTAGTTAACGCATTAAATCCCGCATCCTTTATTTTGAACATGGTGGTCTTATTGCTGGTACAAATGTAACCTGGCTATGACAGCCTTGAATGTGCAATGCAGCACCCATCACCAAACACCAGGATACTGAATAGGAAACTGAGTGGAGCAGGAGAAGGATGACACATGGGGAGACTGCAGGGATCCTAAAAAGCGATCACAGCTCACTCGCTGTCCTGTAACGTAAAGATCAATACTGAGACAGCGTAAGGAGAACTAGAGACGTACCTTTGTCACAACTGCATCTCGAACCACACATGCTGTTCCCAACTGCATAGCCCCCAAACATCAGCTTAGCACTCCAACTACCTGATATGATTTGTAGATCTGACGGATAGGGGAATTATATCTTAATCCTTATTTGAGAGTCACGTTCCAATTGGAACACAATCACCAAAACAAAACACAAACAAATATAAATAGTTTCATCTGTCTTTGATATTTTTGATAACTTCCCCAATCAGAACCAGTGTACGTCACAAAACCTGAGCCAAGGTTTTCTCGAAAGCAAGTGGGGAATGTCAGCTTTGTGATGATAATGCTTTTTGGATTTAGGAGCTGATGAGGTATGGACTAAAGATCATCACCTTGCTTATTAAATCAGCTTTCATTTGTGTAAATTAGAGCTAGAGATGATCATTTCCTCATATTTTCTATAGTTAAAAAAATGGAAAAATGTGCTGATAAAGTATGGATATCAAACAATTAAAAATAATATATAATTGTTTGAAAATCTGTAATTATTGTTTTATGAGATTATCCAAACTCAATTTCATGTATTTAGAATTATTTAATTACAGTATTCTTTTAAATAATTACCTAAAATGTTCTTCTGTAAAGATAGACAATTCTTCATCAAAGCATTAACTATTGACTAATTTTGCAGACACTAGCGTGTGTGGGCTTCATGCTGAGAATCCCAAATTCTTAAATATTTTGAAAAATCTGATTTATACTTTCGAAAAAATGTAATGATAGTTTACCTTGAATTCCAAAAGTTCAGCTCAACTCTCCTTTGACTGGTTTTTTCCCTCTGCTGCTGCTAAAGGGAATGCTGGATTATCTTAAATAGCTTTCATCCAATCTTGAGTTCCTCCTGAAAGTAAGTAGCTACCAAAAGCTCTCCAGGGTCTATCTTTAACCTCTTGCTCCTACGTGCACAGCAGAACTTAATCTGAAGACAATTTTCTTCAATCCCTCTTACGCCATTGTTTGCCCGTTAGAGATTGGCTGAGGTTGCATGCTGTCTTTTATTAAAGCAGCCTAATATATATGTACATTGATAAAGCCCTTTTTTTAACCCTAAAATAGCAGACACCTCCACATGTGAAGCTCAAAGGAGGGGTTGGGGGTGGAGTGGTCCTGGGGGCTAATGATTTGTAACAGCTGCTGGTACTGCAATTAATCCTTTCATAGAATAATTTAAATAATTTTACTTAACGTGGTAAAATAATGTAAAATGTCACCACATGAAAAATATGCAAATTAAAATAGAACCACATGGAATGGTGGTGAAAGAAACTTCAGATCAGCTCATTTTATTCAGCAATGATATTTTGTATTGCAGTCACATTGCAAAACAGTAAAGAATCCCAGCTGTTCACTGGATGGTCTTTCTCGGATTCAGGATATAAACCAGATGCAAGGATATTTAAGTCTAACATCTCAGATAGTCGATTCATCCTGTCAATGTCTAAAACCAGACTTATTAACTATGTGTACTGAATAAATGTACTGCCTGCAGATCATTAAAATCAATTCTGATCACACATGTGCGTTAGCCACATGTGGTAGATGGCCTTTGGCCGGAACAGAAGAATTACCAACTGCCTGGAGCCCTACCTTCGAGGTCCTCTCTGTACAATCCCCCCACCTACCTCCTCCTCACTGACTCATACGTAACAGAGAAGGGAACAATTCTAATCGGTCTGAGCAAGCATGACCATTTTCCCTAGCTCCCAGCCCTACCTTAAATCAACCTCAGAATCCAAGAACAAAATGCCTCGACCCTTGTGCCATTGGGCACACAGCAGTGTGGTTACTGGGTTTCCAGTCTAGAGGCTTGCAGTAATGCTATCAGAGAGTTCAAATCCCACCAAGATAACTTGGGGGAAATTTAAATTGAATTAACTAATAAATCACAAATAAATTGCTATTTATTATTTAAAATCATGAAACTAAAGAGCCATCTGATTTGCTAATGAATTTTAGAAAAGGAAATCTGCCATCTTTACCTGGTCTGGTCTATATGTGAGGTTGGCCCAACACAATGGGTTGACTATTAACTATCTCAGAAATGGCCAAGTAAGCCACTCAGTTGAAGGGCATTTAAGGACGGGAAACAAATGCTGGCCTTGCCAGTGACGCTCACATCCCAAGAATGAATTAAAAGTCTTCCAGCATAAGCCAAGAATTTCTAATAAGACAGTACACTCCTCAGTAGATAGTGGATGGCATATGGAACAGCAGCCCCGCCTCTGCTCTCTCAGCTAGATGTATTTTGAAGAGGAAAAGTGAGCTGCTCTCCAGTGTCCTTGTCAATATTTTTCCCTCAACTAATGCCAGTAAACAAATAGGTGATCTGGTCATTTAGCATATTGCTGTTTGTGGAAGATTGCTGTGCAAAGGTTGGCTTGCCATGTTTTCCTGTAATTCAAAGTAAAGCGGTTTGGGACATCCCATGGTAACGGAAGGTGCCATATAAACACAAATCTTTCTTTCTTTAATTAAAATGTTTGTTCCTGAATAAACTATATTCAGTGATATAAGAATACATTCACAGATGCCACACTCACAACAAGTAATAACATTCAAAGGGAGAATGTAATAGAAATAGCAATGCCAGACATTGGATGTTTCATATTTCTTTTCAATAGGAAGTGGGATCGGAGAATTTAGTCTGACCGCTTTGGACAATTTGATGAAAGCATGTTTTGCGGCAACAGGAAGCGGCCCTCCATTGACCAGCAGCAGAATCTTCTGGTTCTGCCACTGTCAGTGGGATTTCCATAAAATCCATACGACCCATAGATTGACGACAGTTCAGAAGAGGCCACTGTTATTTTTTGTCGATAGTGGATGAAGCGAATGTCCACAGAGTCACAGAATTGTTATGCCACAGAAGGAGGCTATTTGACCCATTATGTCTGCACCGATTCTCCAAACGGACATTGGGTCATAATATCTTTCCCTGCCTTTTCCTCATGCCTCTGAACATTGTTTCTAATCAAATAATCATCTGATGCTCTCTGGAATCCCTTGATTGAATCTGTCTGCATCACATTTCCAGGTAATGCATTCCAGACTAGAACCACTCATTGTGTGAAAAAGTTTTTTTTCACGTTGCATTTTCTTTTGTTGCAAGTCACTTTAAATCTTTGGCCTCTTGTTCCTGATCCTTTTAAGAGCAGGAACAGCTTCCCCCTATCTACTCTGTTCAGACCTCTCATGATTTTGAACATCTCTATCGAACCTCCTCTTAACTTTTTCTCTCAAAGGAGAACAGCCCCAACCTCTCCAATCTTATCCACATAACTAAAGTTTCTCATCACTGGAATCATTCTTGTAAACCTCTTCTATACTCTCTCCAATTCATTAATATCTTTCATATAATATGACACCCAGGACTGTAGATAATATTCCAGCTGAGATTTAACTAGTGTCTTATATAAGTCTAGCATAACCTCCTTGCTCTAGTACTCTGTGCGCCATTTTAATAAGGCCCAGTGTATTGTGTGCTTTATTAACTGCTCCTACTATATACCTGTCCTGCCACCTTCAATGATCTATACACATATACAACCAGATCCCTCTGTTCCTGCACCCCATTAAGAATTTTACCTCTTATTTTATATTGTCTCTCAATGTTCTTCTGATCAAAATGCATCACATCATACTTTAGTCTTGAAACAGAGTCTGTTTTGTTTTCAAAGAGATACTTGTGCAACCTGCCAGTAAGAACATAAGAGCAGGAGTAGGCCATCTAGCCCCTCGAGCCTGCCCTGCTATTCAATAAGATCATGGCTGATCTGAAGTGGATCAGTTCCACTTACCCACCTGCTCCCCTTAACCCTTAACTCCCTTATCAATTAGAAATCTATCTACCCTTGACTTAAACATATTCAACGAGGTAGCCTCCACCACTTCAATGGGCAGAGAATTCCAGAGATTCACTACCCTCTGAGAGAAGAAGTTCCTCCTCAACTCTGTTCTAAACTGCCCCCCTCATTATTTTGAGGCTGTGCCCTCTAGTTCTGGTTTCCTTTCTAAGTGGAAAGAATCTCTCTACCTCTACCCTATCTAGCCCTTTCATTATCTTATATGTCTCTATAAGATCCCCCCTCAGCCTTCTAAACTCCAACGAGTACAGGCCCAATCTACTCAATCTCTCCTCATAAGCTAACCCCCTCATCTCCGGTATCAACCTGGTGAACCTTCTCTGCGCGGCTTCCAAGGCCAATATATCCTTTCGCAAATAAGGGGACCAAAATTGCGCACAGTACTCCAGTTGTGGCCTCACCAGTGCCTTGTGCAGTTGCAGCAAGACCTCTCTGCTTTTATATTCTATCCCCCTCACGATAAAGGCCAACATTCCATTTGCCTTCTTGATCACCTGCTGTACCTACAGACTGAGTTTTTGCGATTCGTGGACAAGGACCCCCAGGTCCCTCTGCACAGTAGCATGCTGCAACTTTTCACCATTTAAATAATATTCCATCCTACTATTATTTCTTCCAAAGTGGATAACCTCCATCTGCTAGGTCCTGGCCCACTCACTCAGCCTATCCAAATCTCTCTGCCAGTGGTGCACTAATTGGAAAGTTCATTTGATATCCAACTCTAGTGTTTTATTGCATCTTAGGTATCCTTTCAGAAAACACTGCACAGAAATAAGTTTTCTGTCCTGAAATCTGATCTACTCTTAGCTATTCAAACATATGAACTTGAAAATGATATATTAATATTAAGGATATATATCAAACCCTTTTAGTATCACTTGATACCTATCATTATCCTCCCCCTTGTTTCAATGATTTTGATTCCGAATAAAGAATATCATATCCCATACTAGCTGTGTAGAATTGTGGTTATGTCACTGAATTAGGAATCCAGGAGGCCTGGCATAAGCTTTCCAGAGATGAGGGCTAACGTTTTACCAGCTCCTGAGTGGCAGCAAAGGGATGGAGATGGTGTGGCAGGCTGAAAAATTGCTGGGGAGCCGCCTCAAAACAGTTCTTTACTGCAGTCTCGCTGAAGGAAATGACCTGTACAACCTGGCCTGTTTAAAGGCCCAGTCGATGGTTACTGTCCCATGCCACTGGTTTGTTTATCCAGCAGCGTCCTGAGGCGCCATCTGGACCAGAGATTCCAACGCCCAAGCAGGGAACTGACGATGGCAATGAATGTTCCTGTGGCCCTGATCCGCTCTGGAGGAGCTCACCCTCTGAACACCAGGGCGTGGTATTTGGCTTCATCAGAAAATTGTAATGTCATCCTTGGTTCTCCTTGCAGCATTGGCAATAGTTGCCTCTCAGTGCCAAAGTTGCAGAGCTATCCATTGTGTATTCACCTGTTTGCAACCTATTTTGTATATTTCAGAGCTATACAGTTTCTAAGTGTGTTTTAATTACAGTGCTTCAAAATGTTTCTGCAATCACAAAATGTCAGCATCAATGTTCTGTTTACTCAATCTCTGAGTCATCTCCCAGGCTTAACCGATCAGACACAGTCAGCGTAGATAAGTTACCAGACTCTTGTAATCAAACACAGAACATTGAAACCATCGACCGCCATAATGATTGGTCCAGCACACAGCCCTTAAGAGATGGTAATCGGAAAGATCGCTACTGTGGGCCCGCTGCCCACTCCTGTAGCTAGGAGCCGACATATTAGGACTTTACCCTTGCCAGGAAATTCCTGGCCATGAGCTGAATCCCAACACAGCAGTTGCCATATTTCAGTTCACTCCATTAAATAAATCGGATTTGGAAAACTAGGATCAGTAATAGTGACCAAGGAAACACCCGGAATGTTGTAACAGCCTGAGTGGTTGGATAATACTCCTCAAAGAAAGCTGTGGCTGGTCCATCCTATAAGTAACTCTATGTTCTGAAATGGCCTAGAAAGACACTCAGTTGTGCCAACATTCAGGGAGCTCACCATCATCTTTTGAAGGTCAGTTAGGAATTGGCAATAAATTGTCAGCTAGACCCACATCTAGAAAGACTTTTTAAGAAGTCTAGCATCCACAATGTAGATTCCTTCATTATATTTAGGGCTCTGGTTTTAGTAAAGTCATGTTATGTAAGAGTGGTTAGATTACACTCCCCGCAAACTGCTCTGAATGGTAGAGTTCCACAAATACAACCCTACATTAATAACAACAACTTGCATTCATATAGCACCTTTCGTGTAGTAAAAACATCCCAATAGGTCTTCATGGGAGCCGCATTCAAACAAAATTTGGCACTGAGACAAGTATTGAGATATTAAGGCAAGTGAACAAAAGCTTGGTCAAAGGTGTGGATTTCTGGAGGTTTAGTAAAGGAGGACAGAAAGATAGGGAGGAGGAGGAGTTTCAGGGGGAATTCCAGACTTTAGCCCCTTGATAGTTAAAGACCAATGGTGGGCGAGGGAAATTTGGAATTTGCAAGAGACCAGAATTGGAATGTATTATGATAGGAGGAAGTTACAGATTGTATCAGGTTATTTTTTATTCTTTCATGGGATGTGAGCCTCACTGGCTGGGCCAGCTTTTTATGCCCATTCCTCATCACCCTTGAATTGAGTGTCATGCTCGATCATTTCAGAGGGCAGTTAAGAGTCAACCACATTGCTGTGGCTCTGGAGTCACATACAGGCTAGGTAAGGATGGCAGATCTCCTCCCCTGAAGGACATTAGTGAAGCAGATAGGTTTTAATGACAATCAATGATAGTTTCATGGTTACTATTACTACAGCTCACTTTAAGTTTAAATTTCACCAGCAGTGGTGGGATTTGAACCAATGCTCCCAGAGTATTAATCTGAGCCTCTAGAGTACTGATCCAGTGATCCACTATACCACCTGTTCATACAATATAAGCCAATATGAATAAACCTGATCAATAAAGTATTGCATTTTGATACTGTGGTAATGTGGCCCCTTTAAGGGGAAATTCTTTGTGGGCTACATGATCGGGCGAACTTGTGGAGTAGCTGTGCAGGAAGTTGGGCCAATCAGACCTGTGCATGTGTTTTGACAGACCCTTATCCTGAATATAATTATATTAACTTAATAAGCCCTTTGATGGAGCCACATCGAGTCACCTACACTTACAATAGATACATAAACTTAATTTCTGATTTGATTATTATCCTTAGTTTAGTGGGTGGCAAATTAGGATTTATTCTGGTCTATCTAAGGTCTTTTTTGTCTTCATTTGTCCTCACACATGTGTACCATGGAAGCTTGGGCTCACAGATCAAGTTTAAATCCTTTCTCAAATTTACTTTCTTGCTTCTCAAGTTGCCAATTCAGAAAAGTTTGACTGGGACTTATCCAACAATTAAATTACTGGATCCAGAGCAGCCCCTGTCCAAACCTCGCGGGCTGCATAATCCAAACAGAACATGCCAAGAAAAAGAGTTGAGCTATAGGGATTGGATCACCGGGCTGTAACTGGTCCAAAATGTTCCTGGTCCATCTGGTGCACAAGTTTGGCCCTATTAGTCCTCAGTGAGGCTTGTCCAATATATTTCAAATCCTTGCCTTAAACATTATGCCCTGGGTGTCTCTAAATGTGGTTCAAGTTTAATAAGGATATGCAAATCTGCATAATTTCATAACTATAATACAACCATAATTCCTGGCAGGTGGCACACCATGACAATAGTTTGATTGTGCTGAGTTTTATTGCCTCAGTGCTACATCTGGAATATATTCAACTTACCAAAGAAAAGAGATAGGGAGTGAAATGAGGTGGAAGATGATGGGGTGAATTTTCAGTCCCAACAACGATGGGAATGGAATGGATGGGACCCAAAAATTACAAGGCTGACCAGTATGCTTGTTTCTTGACTTTGTCTCTTTCCTGAAGTCAGCCATTTTGGATGCTGCTAGTTCAGGGCCCCCACAAGGCAGGTAGGTGATTAGGCTCATTAAGAGCCTTGTTAATCAGGGATTAAAGAAGATGACTGAGATTTTCCTGAGGGATCCTAAGGGGTCCAGTTTGAATCCCTTAGGACACAACACAGCTTAACCTCTCTGAGGCAAGAACCCTCAGGCTGGGGAGCTTTTGGAACTTCTTAAGTAAAGTTTCTAAAATGAGTGGCTACGTCAACATCTTTACTGTAACTCAGTGCTCCTCTAAAGCTAGAAGGCAGCTGATTAGCTCCTCAGCTTTGGACAGCGAACTTGGCCCAATGACATTTAATGGGGTGGCCTGTTCAAAATTCTAAGCCTGTCCCTCCCTGGGATAGTTTCAAGATGTGGAGATGCTAGTGTTAGACTGGGCTAAGCACAGTAAGAAGTTTCACAACACCAAGTTAAAGTCCAACAAGTTTATTTGGTAGCACAAGCTTTTGGAGTGTCGCTCCTTCTTCAGGTGATCGGATCATCTGGGCTGTAACTGGTCCAAAGTGTTCCTGGTATGTTGCTATACTCATTGGAATTCAGAAGACTGAGGGGAGAGCTTATAGAAACATGTAAGATCATGAAAGGGATAGGTAAGGTAGAGGCGGAGAAGTTGTTTCCATTGATGAGTGAAACTAGAACTAGGGGGCATAGCCTCAAAATAAGGAGAAGCAGATTTAGGACTGAGTTGAGGAGAGACTTCTTCACACAAAGGTTTGTGAATCTGTGGAATTCCCTGCCCAATGAAGCAGTTGAGGCTACCTCATTGAATGTTTTTAAGGCAAGGGTAGATACATTTTTGAACAGTAAAGGAATTAAGGGTTATGGTGAGCGGGTGGGCAAGCTGAGCTGAGTCCACAAAAAGATCAGCCATGATCTTATTGAATGGTGGAGCAGGCTTGAGGGGCCAGATGGCCTACTGTTGCTCCTAGTTTTTAAGTTCATATGTTCTTATAATCTTCACCTGTGTACTTCAGCAAAATAGTTACCATTACCATGATTATTCAATGTTTCTTTTCTTAGGCAGTCCCTCAGGATTGAGGATGATTTGCTTCCATTTCAGTTTGATGGGTTCTGAGATGGCTGACAAGTTCAACGCATGATTTGCAGACTCTGCCACATGTCGGGTAAGTGGTGTTTGAACAATTGTGTTTAGTGGATTGTTTGGAGTTTTGTGTGCTTTCCTCAATGCCTCAATTTCCCCCTGCACATTCCCAAAGCCTCTCAATGTGTTCCGTTGACTTTCCGAGAGACTTTCTCCGATTTGGTCGGTCACTAGCTGACCACATAATCTGTCGTGAATCAGCAGGTATGTTTTGATCTCTTCAGGGATGCTTTGACAACATGTCTGCTGTCCTCCTGGGTGTCTCTTGCTGCAAACAGGTTTTGATTAAAGCATTCGCTTTGACATACACATAGTTGAAGGGTGGTAAAAGGAGGATTAGAGGTTATGAGCAGCCAAAAAGGAGATTTATACATGGAGGTGGTGGGGATAGCTGAGATATTACATCAATACTTTGCATCTGTCTTTACCAAGGAAGAATATGTTGCCCAGGCTATATTAAAAGAGTACGTAATTCAGACAATGGATGAATTTAAAATTGATAATGAGGAGATATTGTGTATGTTATTTATATTTAAATTGATAAGGCACTGGTACATATGAGATGCATCCAAGGATACTGAAGGTGGAAGTGAAAGTGTAAATTGTGAAGGCACTGGTCATAGTTTTTCAGTCCTCCTTAGACTCAGTGGTGGTGCCAGAGGACTGGAGAATTGCAAATGTCATAAAGGATAGTCGTGGAAGGCAATTTGAGTGACTGACTGTCAGTTTAGAGCGGTGTAGTACAAGGATCAGTACTTGGGTTGTTATCGTTGTTTTTATATATAACAAATGTGGGGAGAATGATAAGCAAGCTTGAAGACGACACCAAGACTAGCCGAGTAGTTAATAGTGAAGAAGATGGTTGTAAGTTTAAGGAAGATATAGATGGGTTGATCAGATGGGCAGAGCAGTGGCAGATAGTATTTAATCCTGATAAGTGCGAGATGATGAACTTTGGAAGAATAAACAAGATGAAGGAGTATTTAATTAATGGCAGGACACTGAGAAGCTCAGAGGAACAGAAGGATCTCATTCCTGAAGTTGGCAGAGGATAGGATAGTGAATAAGTCATATGGGACACTTGCTCTCATCAGTCAGGGTATAGAGTATAAGTGCAAGGAGGTAATGTTGCAGTTGTACAGTGTTGATTAGGCCTCAGCTGGAGTAGCGTATGCAGTTCTGATCACCTCATTATAGGAAGGATGTGATAACACTAGAGGGGGTACAGAGGAAGTTCACCATGATGTTGTCTGGGATGGAGCATTTGAACTATAAGGAGAGACTGCGTAGACCTGGATTGTTTTCTTTAGAGCAGACAGGATTGGGGGGGAGGGGAGAACATGATTGAGGTGTTTAAGATTATGAGAGGTACGGAGAAGGTGAGTAGGCAACAGCAATTCCCTTTGGTTGAGGGGTCAATCACAAGGGGCCATAGTTTTAGGATGAGGGGTAGGAGATTCTGAGGGAATTTGAAAAAAAACTTTTTGCTCAGGGGAGCGGGAATCTGGAATGCACTGTCTGGGAAGGTAGTCGGGGCTGGAAGCCTTACAAACTTTAAAAAAAATTGGATGAGCACTTGAAATATTATAATAGTCAAGGATTTGGGACGAATGCAGGAAAATGTGATGATTGTGCATTTAGTAGTGGATATTGTCAGTGCTGACTTGATGGGCCAAAGGGCCTTTTCTGCACTGTATGACTATGACTAAGTAGAGACCGTTCTCCTTGGAGAGAAGAAGAGGAGATTTGATAGAAATGTTCAAAATCATGAGGGTCTGGACAGAGTAGATGGGAGGAAACTGTTCCTACTCATAAAAGGAGCAAGAGGGTACAGATTGAAAGTAATTAGTAAAAAGAGCAAAAATGATATGAGGACAAATGTTTTTATGCAGCAAATGGTTAGGGTTTGGAATGCACTGATTGAGAGTGTGGTGGAGACAAGATAAATGGAAGCTTTCAAAACAAAATTAGACTGTTATCTGAAAAGGAAGAATGCACGGTTACAGGGAGAAGGCAGGGAAATGGCGCCTGGTGAATTGCAACACTCAGAAAGGTGGCGCAGACATGATGGACCAAATGACTACCTTCTTCTGCATGATGATTCTGTGATTCTGAAGTTCTGGGAATGTGAGTCCAACATATGAACAACATGTCCCACCCAGTGGAGTTGATTTTCAATGATTAGCATCACAAGTTGGCTTGGGAGAGAACACTGCTGGTAGATCACCTTTCCTGTGACCTGATTTGGAGGGTCTTGCAAAGGAGCCACTGGTAGTGTTTCTCCAGTGCTCTGACAGCCAGCTGTAGCTGGCTGACAGCCAGTTGTCCAAATCCCCAAAGCCTATAGAAGCCACTGCTGCCCAGTAAACCATGACCCTAGTCTCAGGTTCAGACTCTGGTTCTCAAATAACTGAGTCTCAGTCAGCTGAAGGCTAAGCTGGTACATTGGAGGTGATGATGAATTTTACTGATTATGTCACCGGGAGGCTCACAAGGTGGGTGAGGTAGTGCTGTAGTGGACTAGTAATCCAGAGATCCAGGACAAGGTCTCATCTCCAAACTCCATGGCATGGGGTTTGGCTCCTCCCTCGAAGACTGGATCCCGAATTTCCTAACCCACAGACCACAATCATTAAGGATATGCAACAGCACCTCCTCCACGATCATCCTCAACACCAATGCAACACAAGGCTGTGTCTTCAGTCCCTTACTATTCTCCTTATGCACCTATGACTGTGTGGTCAAATTCCCCTCCAACTCGATTTTCAAGTTTGCTGATGACACCACCAAATTTGGTCAGATTTCAAACAATGACCAGATGGAGTACAGAAAAGGGAACTGGTACAACAACAATAATCTCTCCTTCAATGTCAGCAAAATGAAGGAGATAGTCATCAACTTCAGGAAGTGTAGTGGAGGACATGCCCCTATCTACATCAATAGACATGAAGTAGAAATCATCGAGAGCTTCAAGTTTTTAGGTGTCCAGATTACCAACGACCTGTCCTTGCCCCTCCATGCCGACGCTATAGTTAAGAAAGACCACCAATACATCATAGAAAGCATTCTTTCTGGTGGTATGGCTCCTACTCTGCCCAAGACAACGAGAAACTACAAAGGGTCGTGAGTGAAGCCCAATCCATCACTCAAACCAGCCTCCCACTCATTAACTGTTTACACTTACTACTGCCTCAGAAAAGCAGCCAACATAATTAAGGATCCCTGGACATATTCTCTTCCAGCTTCTTCTATCAGGAAAAAAATACAAAAGTCTGAGGACAAGTAACAACCAACTCAAGAACAGCTTCTTTCCTGCTGCCATCAGACTTTTGAATAGACCAACCTAGCATTCAGTTGATCTTTCTCTACACCCTAGCTACAACCGTAACACTACATTCTGCACTCTCTCCTTTCCTTCTCTATGTACAGCATGCTTTGTTGCTTTGCGCAAGAAATAATACTTTTCACTGTACATAAATACATGTGATAATAATAAATCAAATTAAATTGAATCAAATCTATTCTGGGGACCTGGGTTCGAATCTCACTGTTGCAGATGGTGAAATTTGAATTCGGTAAAAATCTGGAATTAAAAGTCCAACAACGACCAAAAACACCATCATTGATTGTTGTAAAAACCCATCTGGTTCACTAATGCCCTTTAGGGAAAGAAATCTATCATCCTTATCTGGCCTGCCCTTCACGTGACTCCAAATCCACAGCAATGTGGTTGACTCTCAAATGCCCTCTGAAATGGAGGACAGTTAGGAATGGGCAAAAAATGCTGGCCCAGCAAGTGACATTCACTTACCATAGAACCATAGAATCCCTACAGTGAAGAATGAGGCCATTCAGCCCATCGAGTCTACACCTACACCGACTCTCCGAAATAGCATCTTACCCAGGTCCAACCCCATCACCATATCACTATAACCCCGCGCATTTATCTTTACTAGTTATCTTTGAACACGAAGGGGCAATTCAGCTTGGTGAATCCACTTAACCTACACACCTTTAGACTGTTTGAGGAAACTGGAGCACCCGGAGCAAACATATATAGACCTGGGGAAAACATGCAAACTCTACACAGAGTCACCCAAGGCTGGAATCGAACCAGGTAACCTGGTGCTGTGAGGCAGCAATGTTAACCATTTTTCCACCATCCCGCCCCCACTACCTTAAATGAATTTTAAAAATGAGAAAATGTTGTGAAGGTAGGTTGCAGATCAGCCTTGATCCCATTGAATAATAAATTTAGCTCAAAGAATTAAATGATTTCTCTTCCTATGATGTATACAATCACTTTTTGGCATGAACGATGTGCGAGGTTATGTACAAGTCAGCACTGCAGTTTCAGCATAATCTTGATCGTATGACAGACTCTTATTTATACAGTACCTATCATGACATCAGGGTGGCTCAAAGTGTTTTACAACCAATAAAGTTATTTTAAAGTGGATAGTCACTGCTGTAATGTAGGCAAGAAGGCTGCTTGAGGATCAGGGATAATTATTGACCAACAAACCAAGGAAAACTCCCCAGTGCTTCTTTGAAATAGTCCCATGAATTATCTCATGTCCACCAAAGGGGACAGTTACAGGCTCATCTTACCAAAGAGCAACACTTACAAGAGTGCAGCAGACTTGAATTTAGAACGTTTCAGTCTGGGAGTTGACTATCCCTTGCTGTGTTCTTCTATTGTTTAACTCTGATTGGTTTAAGCGTAAGAACTGTGGAGATAAACATTGAAAATTTCTTCCTGATTTTAAGCCTGAAAGCATTGACCCTCTGTCAGGTCTAATTTAGAGTGATGATTCTGGTTGGCAGGCACTTGTACGCCAAAACAATCCTCCTTCTCCAATGCTGCTCAACTTCTCTGGCACCCACAGGTTCTTGCTCATTCAGGGAATGCTGATGTATTGGTATTCCTAAGGAAACCCCCTTCTGTAAGGAAAATCGTGCCAGATAAGAAATCAACCCTGGAAGTGTCAATCAGGATTCCACTTGCTGAAAGCTAAATCTTGAAGCCAAGCCAAGCCAAGCCAAGTGTATTTTTTCAGTATACACAATGGCAGGCTGCTCCTTTGAACCACTGCTGTGTTCAGGTGTTGACAGATTAACATGAATGTTTGTTCTCTTCACGTGGGCTTTCCTATTTGTGGCACTGATTCAGAGAGAAGTGGAGAGTTCTCCTGGTTAATATTTAACCCAACATCACCAACATCTCATTGATGTTTGTGGAAGTTTGCTGTGCACATCTTTAGTTGTTGTGTATCCTTAATAACAACAGCAACTCCGCTTCAGAAGGGACTTTATTGACCATAACGTACTCTGGGACAAATGAGGTTCTGAGAGATGCTATCTAAATGCTAGTCCTAGAGTGGGGGAGTGGGCCTTGGTACAATGCTCTTTCAGAGAATCGGTGTAGACTCAGTGGGCCAAATGGCCTCCATCTGCACTGTAGGGATTCTATGGATTCTATGGTGACTTCCACCTGATCGAAAGATACAAGTTCAGGTCCCAACATGACAGTAGTTGAATTAATTTAACTAATTAGAGGAGGAATAAAAAGCTGGTCTCAGTAATGATGATCATGAGGTTATCAGACTGTTGTAAAAACTCACCTACTCCACTAATGTGTATCAGGAAAGGAAATCTGCTTTCCTTACCTACATCAGACTCACAACAATGTGATTGACTCTTAACTGCACTCTGAAATGGCTGAACAAATCGCTAGAACAGCTCACTGCCACCTTCTCAAGAAAAGTAGTAAAAAGTCTGACAACACCAGGTTTTAGTCCAACCGATTTATTTGATAGTAAACTCACAAGCTTTCGAGGTTTCCCTCTTCGTCAGGTGAATGGAACTCTCCATTCACCTGACGAAGTTTACTATCAAATAAATCGGTTGGACTAAAACCTGGTGTTGTCAGACTTTTTACTGTGTTTACCCCAGTCCAACGCCGGCACATCCACATCATGACCTTCTCAAGAGCCATTAGGGGCGAACAATAAATGCTGGCCTTGTCAGTGATGCCCATTTTCTGCAATTCACTTTGCTTTCACTTAACTGCTTATTCCAGTTCAGTTCATGGTCATGGAGAATCAGAGCATATCCCAAAAGACACTGGGCATTAGGAAGGATAAGCTCAGGATGGAATACCAGTCCATTATAGACAACAGACTCAGAAAACTGAGAGGCAATTGAGCATGACCAATCCACACTTCTTTGCACTCTGGGAGGAAACTGGAGCACCTGGAGAAAACCCACACAAACACGAGGAGAATGTGCAAACTCCACACAGTCACCCAACGCTAGAATTGAACCTGGTTCCCTGAAGCTGTATGGCAGCAGTGCTAACCACAGGCCTATCTGGTTCTTTTTAACAATAACATTTTGCATTTGTACAATGCTTTCATCTATCTAGGTGCCTCACGGTGGGGAACGTGTGGTGGGAACTCGATCCAACAACATTTCTGGCAATGGACTGGAGTTTCTGGGCTAATAATTGTTTTCAACAAACTCAGTTTATCTCGGCCATTCCAACAACTTATATTTGTGTAGTGCCTTTAACATTGTAATCATCCCAAGGTGCTTCCGAGGAGCATAACTGGCTAAACATCCCAGTAAGCTATGTGAAATTAGAAGAGGTGTCCAGACATATTGTCAAAAGGGTAGGTTTTAAAGGAGGGGAGAGAGAGAGAGAGGAAGTATAAAAGTAGAGAGAGAAAGTTTATAGTCAAGGGGAGGCAGTGCCACAGTGGTGTGGTCACTGGACTAGTAATCCAGAGACTCAGGGTAATGTTCTGGGTACCCAGGTTTGAATCCACCATGGTAGATAGTGAAACTTGAATTTAATAAAAACCTGGAATTAAGAGTCTATTGATGACCAAGAAACCATTGTAAAAAAACCCATCTAGTTCATTAATCTCCTTTAGGGTATCTGCCACTCATTCCTGGCCTGGCCTACATGAGACTCCAGATCCATAGTAATATGGTAAACCCTTAAATGCCCTTTGAAATGGTCTAGCAAGACACTTGCTTCAAGGGACAGTCATGGTAATAAATGCTGGTTTTAGTCCAACCGATTTAACCGATTTATTTGATAGTAAACTCACAAGCTTTCGAGGTTTCCCTCTTCGTCAGGTGAATGGAACTCTCTCCATTCACCTGACGAAGAGGGAAACCTCGAAAGCTTGTGAGTTTACTATCAAATAAATTGGTTGGACTAAAACCTGGTGTTGTCAGACTTTTTACTACTTTTCTTGAGAAGGTGGCAGTGAGTTGTTCTAGCGATTTGTTCAGCCATTTCAGAGCGCAGTTAAGAGTCAATCACATTGTTGTGAGTCTGACGTAGGTAAGGAAAGCAGATTTCCTTTCCTGATACACATTAGTGGAGTAGGTGAGTTTTTAGGACAGTCTGATAACCTCATGATCATCATTACTGAGACCGGCTTTCGGTTGGACTAAAATCTGGTGTTGTCAGACTTTTTACTGTGTTTACCCCAGTCCAACGCCAGCGCATCCACACAATAAATGCTGGCCCAGGCAGTGACACCCACGTCCAGATCCTATGAATGAATTTTAAAAAAAACAGAATCTGACCGAGCTGATGATGGAGAAGAGACTGACAGCCCGGAGAGCGCTGAAAAGTCTTTATTCAGTGTACAGAAAGTAATCAGTTTCCAATCACTGTGAAGCCAGTGTACCAAACCCAAAACAAGTTTAGCCATGGCAACAAAACAGAACTCAGAGTAAGAGAAGGAAACAAGGTAAGTCATCCAAGCATACAGAAGTCAGGAATTTTCATTGATGTGTTTTTGGATATGGAACATTGTTCAAATATACTTAATGAAATGATGTAGTGGGATTCTTGTTCCACAGCCAGTCACTTCTGTTAGTGTTTATTTTAATTTAACAGCCACAAATTGACAGTAAACATGGACTAGGAGTGTCCATTATGTTAGTGGTTTGCTAGTGATGCATTTTGCATTTAAACCAATGTAATGTTGGAGCCAAAGCCTGAGTCCAAACATACAATTGGAGAGAGGTGGAAACCCTTTCATCGGACAGATTACAAGAATATTAAGAATAAAAAAAGACAATCAATTATAACAATGAATAATTATTAGCAAGGCAGTTGAGTTATGATGTTGTAGGTCTCCGGTTAGACGCCAGCTGCAATGTTGCGTTCAGTTCTGGGTATCATATTTTAGCAAGGGATGTAAAAATCTTGGAGAGAGTGTGGAGGTGATTTACTGGAATGGCACTTGGAGAGCCAGTGCAGACAGACATGATGGGCTAAATGGCTTCCGCTAGCTCCGCAAAGATCTGGGTACCATTTTAAAGAGTGTCCTGATCAGCAAAGAAACTGAGCAGTACCCAGCACAACCATACCACCATCCCCCTCACATTCCCCCACATAATCGTCAGGACTCCCAAGGGTCAAATATCCTCTCACAATCATTTGAGAGGTTGGAATATTCAGTTAGGGCAATCATGTGGTGGGAGGTTGGCTAATGAGATCAAAACATATTCAAAACCATTAAAATTAGGTATCAGCCTCGTGATATCACCAGCAAGGGGCGTGGAAAATTTCAAAACATGATCTTGCCAACGAGAGTAAAATTTCTGAATTCTCTCTAGATTTTCCACCCGCATTGGTGATCCCGTAGATTGCTAACACAGGCTTAATATCACTCACAACATGTGTGTATGTGAAATGAAACCCATCCATCTTATTATTACATTAGCAGTTTCCAGGCAGTCTGATTAACCCTTCACTTACAACAATTCACATCGATGTTGTGCCTTCAGCATAGTAAAAATTCCAAGATGTTTCAGAGTAACATCATCAAACAAGATTTAACACCAAGCCACATCAGGAGACATTAAGGCAGGTGAAAAAAAGCTTGATTGAAAGGGTAGAATTTGAATGGATTGCAAAACCCACACCCCAAGAGATGAGAAGTAATTAGGTACTTTGAAATTTGAATTAACTGAAGGGAGGTGCTATTCCAAGTCATACAAAGCAGTGACTGAAATAAGAAACAGAAAATGCTGGAAATACTCAGCAGGTCTGGCAGCAGCTGTGAAGTTAACATTTCGGGAAAATGACCTTTCATCCGAGCTGGAAAATTTGGTAGTAAATTCTCTGAAGACATATCTGTCAAATGTGAAAGTCTAGACTTGTATATTTTTATTTATATATTCTTATATTTTTAGCCCTGAGTCATGTCTGATTTCATAACGTTATAAAACATAAATGTAAATTAAACCAGTCACCGCGAACAATTATAATATTGAGGTCTTTGTTCTAAGGAAAACACTTAAAACAAACTTTTTCCACCTTGGGCTGACTAGACTGTCACCAAAAGAAGAGTTACAAAATTTCCTGTTTTCTTTTTTCTTCACAAATTTATAGATTTAAACCACTTGAAAACAGATGTGAAAAATGATTTCACTCAGCAATAATCTTCCTTCCTTAACTGGTTCCACAAACTTGTGAAAAACAAGGCTAGTTGGAACATTTTGAACAATGTGGGCATATCATAATTTCTCCAAAAATCAATTTGACCAATTGCACTTTAATTAATATCTGAGTACTCGTTTTATGCTTATTTTCAAACAACAACAATCTCACTCTGATTAAGCTGTGTCTTCTGAAGTGATCTAGCAAATTGCAAAATGAATGTAGATGGGCGATGGCTTGGGGCATTGCTCACATTCTGAGAGCAGGAGTATTTCAGCTTTGACTGCTTTTCTCTTTTTACTTTAATACCAGAAAATTGGAATCATACAGGCACCTGGTAGGTGGCCATTTGGCCCATTGTGCTTGTGCTTCCTCTTTCAAAGAGCTATCCAATCACACCCCCACCTCTGCTCTTTGGCATAACGCCATAAAATTTTCGTTTTCAAACTTATATTCAATTCTCAGCTGAAAGTTATCATTGAATACTTGAACCATCCTTTCAGATACCACACACATGATATCATAACTCAGTGCATAAGTAGACATTTTCCTCATCTCCCACCCCACATTTTATTTGCCATTTGTGTCTTCCAGCTTTTGGCAGTGACAGCCAACAAACTATCCTTTTACCCTCTAGTCTATATAATTTAAACCCCTTCACCTCTAATCTACCCTTAACCTTCCCAAATCTAATTATTTATTCTTTCATGAGATGTGAACATCCTTAGCAAGGCCAGCAATTGTTGCTCATTCATAATTGCCCTTGATCCTGAGTGACTTGTGAGACATCTTCAGAGCCAGCCACATTGCCGTGACTCTGGAGTCACATGTAGGCCAGACCATGATTATTATGATTATTACATTAACAGACCAGGAAAAAGTGGCAGATTTCCATCCCTAGAGGGGAGTTAGATGCAACATGTGGGAGCTCCTGGACACCATTGTGATCCAGGGCAAACACATTTTTGTGGTTCGAGGAATCTTAGCTCAGAATCATTCAGCAGGAGGCTGAACTGCGACACATTGTATGGTGGAGTTTCTGGTGCAGATGGAGGGGGAGAAAGTGGGTTCCCGGACACGCGTCCTTTGTTTGGACAGAGGGGAGTACGGTAGGATGAGAGAAGAATTGGCAAATGTTGACTGGGGGAGCGCGTTGGAAGGTAGGTCTGCTGAGGAGCAGTGGAGGATCTTTAAGGAGATCTTTCTTGGTGCTCAGCAGAAATTTATTCCGATGGTTAAAAAGGACCGTAGGAGGAGAGGTAATAAGCTGTGGATAACGGAGGAGGTGAAGGAAAGTGTTAAATTAAAAGTGGAGGCGTTTAGAGTAGCTAAGAGTAGTGGGTGAGAAGAGGATTGGGAGAGGTTTAAATGTCAACAAAGATTGACAAAGAAGTTGATAAAGAAGGGTAAGAGAAACTATGAAGCTGGGCGAGCGCTTAATATAAAAAAGGATAGCAAGAGTTTTTATAAATATATAAAAAGGAAGAGGCTGGCTAGGGTGAAAATTGGACCCTTAGAGGATGAGAGGGGGGACTTAGTGGTAGGGGATGGGGAAATGGCTGAGGTCTTCAATAACTTTTTTGTTTCGGTCTTCACGGAGGAGGACGTGAATAATTTGCCGGGTGTTAGCGATGGAAAGGTGGTACGACTGGAGGGTCTCAATGACATTATTGTTACTAGAGAGGCGGTGCTCAACAGACTGGAGGACTGATTGTGGACAAGTCCCCAGGACCGGATGGAATACATCCAAGGGTTCTGGAAGAAATGGCGGAGGTGATAGTGGATGCCTTGGTGGTTATTTTCCAAACGTCACTGGATTCCGAGGAAGTGGAAAACGGCTAATGTTACGCCGTTGTTTAAGAAGGGTGGCAGGCAAAAGGCAGGGAATTATAGGCCGGTTAGTTTAACGTCTGTTGTAGGTAAAATGTTAGAATCCGTCATCAAGGAGGAAATAGCGAGGCATCTTGAGGGGAATTGCTTGATAGAGCAGACGCAGCACGGTTTCGTTAAGGGGAAGTCGTGTCTGACAAATTTATTGGAGTTCTATGAGGATGTGTCTAGGGCGGTGGATAGAGGAGAGCTGGTGGATGTTGTGTTTCTTGATTTTCAGAAGGCGTTTGACAAGGTACCTCACAAGAGGTTATTGCAGAAGGTAAGGGGGCATGGAGTTGGGGGTAGGTTGTTAGCATGGATAGAGGATTGGTTGTCAAATAGGAGGCAGAGAGTGGGGATTAATGGGTGCTTTTCGGATTTGCGGTTGGTGACTAGTGGAGTGCCCCAGGGGTCGGTGCTGGGGCCTCAGCTATTTACCATTTATATAGATGATCTGGAGGAGGGAACCGAGTGTATGGTGTCGAAATTTGCTGATGAGACCAAGATTGGTGGAACGGCAAATTGTGCGGAGGGTGTGGAGAGTCTGCAGAAGGATCTAGATAGGCTGGGCGAATGGGCCAGGAACTGGCAAATGGAATTTAATGTTGGCAAGTGCGAGGTGGTCCACTTTGGTAGGAATAATGGTAGGAAGGACTATTACTTACATGGCGAAAAACTGCAGCAGGCGACGGTGCAGAGGGACCTCGGAGTCGCAAAAACCCAGCTTGCAGGTGCAGCAGGTGGTCAGGAAGGCTAATGGGATGCTGGCCTTCATAGCGAGGGGGATTGAATATAATAGTAGGGAGGTCTTGCTGCAGCTGTATAGGGCATTGGTGAGGCTGCAGCTGGAGTACTGTGTGCAGTTTTGGTCACCGCACTTACGCAAGGATATTTTGGCCTTGGAGGGAGTGCAGAGGAGGTTTACTAGGCTGATACCGGGGTTGAGCTATGAGGAGAGACTGAATAAACTAGGCTTGTACTCGTTAGAGTTTAGAAGAATGAGGGGAGATCTCATTGAGACACATAAGATGATGAATGGGATAGATAGAGGTGGAGAGACTCTTCCTGCTCAGAAAGGACAGTAGGACTAGGGGGCACAACCTCAAGATAAAGGGGGGGGGGCGGTTTAGAACGGAGTTGAGGAGGAACTTCTTCACTCAAAGGGTGGTGAATCTCTGGAATTCTCTGCCCGTTGAAGTGGTGGAGGCTGCCTCGCTAAATATTTTTAAGACACGGGTTGATGGGTTTTTGATAAGCGAGGGGATTAAGGGTTATGGGGAGAGGGCGGGAATGTGGAACTGAGCCACAACAGACCAGCCATGATCTTATTGAATGGTGGGGCAGGCTCGAGGGGCTAGATGGCCTACTCCTGCTCCTATTTCTTATGTTATGCTCATCAGGGAGGAAGAGAGTTATCTGAACACTTTGTTTCAGGAGGCAATCACGCCCATTTGGATAGGGTCTTCTGATTTGGAAAGTGGTCAGGGACAGTGGGGCTGCAACTGAGGCAAGTAAAAGAATCCATAGGGCAGGAGTGTCCAACAATTGTCGAACAGACTTGGGGTTCTTTCAGTCATTAGGCTATGGTGGATTAATTAAACAAGTATTTTGCATCAGCCTTCACTATAGTGGGCAAAAATCTGGCAAATGGTGAATAATCTGGGCAAAAAGGGAAACTGTCCATTTGATAAGAAGGATAAAAAAGAAACTTATTATCTAAAATTACAGAGCACTGATGATGCAAAGAGATCTGGGGGTCCTAGCGCATGAATAACAAAAAGCCAATATAGAGATACAGCAAGTAAAGCCAATAGAATGTTATTGTTTATTGTGATGGGAATTGAATACAAAAGGTTATGCATTTGTCATTATAATCAGACAAAGTCAGCACGGATTTACAAAAGGAAAATCATGCTTAACAAATCTATTGGAATTCTTTGAGGATGTAAGTAGTAGAATTAATTGCAGAGAATCATGGACATTGTTTATTTAAACTTTTGGAAATCTTTCTATAATGTCTCACATAACACCGTGACAGGGCAGCAAGTGGCACAGTGGTAAGCACTGCTGCTTCCACAGAGACCTGGGGCACCAGACACCTGGATTCGATTCCGGCCTTTGGTCACTGCGCAGTCTGCACGTTCTTCCTGTGTCTGCATGGATTTCCTCTGGGTACTCCAGTTTCCTTCCACAGTGCAAAAGATGTGCTGGTTAGATGCATTGGCCATGCTAAGTTCTCCCTCACTCTACCTGAACAGTCACCAGAGTATGGTGACTAAGGGATTTTCACAGTAACTTCATTGCAGTGTTACTGTAAGCCTACTTGTGACTAATATAGAAACTTACTTTTAACTGACTACTGTGTAAAATTAAAGCACATGGGATTGCAGGTAAGATGGATAGAAAGATGGATAGAAAGCTGGTTAGCACATAGAGAGCAAAGAGTTGGCATAAATGGCTCTTTTTTTGATTGGCCGTCAATGACCAATGAAATTCTGCAGGGTCCTGTGCTAGGACCTCAACTGCTCACATTATATATTAATGATTTGGAAGAAGGAACTGAACGTATTATCTCTAAATTTGCTGATGATACAAAGCTGGGTGGAGGGTGAGCTGTGAGGAGAATGTAGAGATGCATCATTATGATTTGGACAGGCTGTGTGTCTGAGCAGATGCAGTATAATGTGGATAAATATATTATAACAATAATAGGAAGACAAATTATTACTTGAATGGGTGTAAATTCAGAGAGGTGGATACTCAGTGAGACCTTAGTGTCTTCATGCATCAGTCACTACAGCAGACAGTAAAGAAGGCAAATCGTATGTCGGCTTTCATAGCAAGAGGATTTGAGTATAGAGACAAGAATGTTTTGCTGCAATTGATTAGGGCGTTGGTGAGGTCACGTCAGGAGTATTGTGTGCAGTTTTGGTATCCTTGTTTGCGGAAGGATGTCCTTGCTATTGAGGGAGTACAGCGAACGTTTACCAGACTGATTTCTGGAATGGCGGGTCTGTGGTATTTGGAGAATTTAAATCAATTAGGATTATATTCATGGATTTAGAAGAGTGAGACAGCATCTCATAAAAACTTATAAAATTCCAGTAGGATTAGACAGGATAGATTCAGAAAGAATGTTTGAGGATAAGGGGTAAACCTTTTAGAACTGAGGTGAGGAGAAGTTTCTTCATCCAGAGGTTGTTGAATGTATGGAATTCGCTACCACAGAAAGTAGTTGAGGCCAAAACATTGTCTGATTTCAAGAAGAAATTAAATATAGCTCTGGGGATCAAGAGATATGGGCACTGCTCCCAGGCAATGGGCAGTGCCAATCAATGAGGTCATGATAGCGGTGGGGCCAGAGGGGAGGGGGCAGGGCCATGATGGAATTTGGGACTAAGGGGAGGTGGGATGAACTGTGCACTCTGAAACCAGTAATGAGCCAGGATGGCGATCAACCGGGTTGGCAATCGACTGGGCCAGGGTTGGGGGGAGGGGGCCGGTGATTGGCTGGGGTGGGTAACAGGGCAGCGATCGTCCAGGGACGAGGGGGGTGTAATTAGGGTGGGAAGATTGACAGATGTCTCAGTTCTGTTGCACCCTTTAGTGTGAGCAGCTGGTTTTCCAGCAAGATTAGATTCCATCCATTCACTCTACTGGCTGGAATCACACTTCGCTTCTCTTTTTGCACAAAGTAGTATAAGTCCGTGTCTGAAAGCTTGTTGAAAATATGGGTGCGATTCTCTCCTGTTTTCACGCTCATTTGGTAGTTAGAATTTATTTTGGTAAGATTGCCCCCTAAATGTTTCTCATGTGGGCTATTCATTTTAATTTCAGACCCTAAACTGGGGTTTTAATCAGTGGAGGCTTCATTCCTTGTGCCAAGGCAAATATGAAAACAGTTTCGACAAATGGTTATTGTTGAAAAGTGAGACATGCTGCTGAAGTTTTTCATCTTACACTCATCAGGACAAACACAAGAATACCAAATTTCAAATGATCACAACAATCTATACTACAGAGAAAGGATGCCAACCAATCAGCACCCTTTTCTTATGTGGTATAAATTGTGTGACTGTTTGAAATTCGGCATTTTGGCATTTGCACCAATGAGTAAAAATCTTTGATAATTTGTCTTTTTCAGCAATTTCCACAGATGGGTAAATGGAGTGAAGCCAACAGGGAAACCTGGCCTAAGTCTATCCAAATGTTTTGGGGCTGTTGAAAACTGAAAATGAGTCACAAATGTTTGTGAATGATATACCGCAGTGAGCTACAGAAGTAACTGTGCAGTGAAAGTGTTCCATTGGCTGCATTTTTTATGCTGATCTCATTCTCTTTCCATAATTTGTCCCATCTGAAGAATCAAAGCTTAGGAAAGGAAATGAGTGCCTGCTGGAACAGTATGAAACAACAGCCTTTGCAATTTTACTGCTTTCTCAGTTCTCAGTATGAATTTTCCAGTATGCCGGATATTAGAAACATTCTGGGCATGTTTTTGTTAAAGAATCAGGGTATCTGCCCCACTAACTCCTGTCAAGGACAGGAGGAAATGTAAAATGAGCAAAAAGACTTTTGGGTCCACCAATCATGGACTGTAGTTGGAGATTGACTTCCAAGTTCCCACCATATGTAAAACTGGCATTACAACTGGCATTCAGCCTGCAGTAGAAACCATGTAGATTCGAAAATGGGCTGTGTATCTTGATGTTTCAAGGTGCGTCTTTCACAGGTTGATTGTTTCTTGTACTCCAAGTAAAGGTGTGGCTCCTTGAAGCTCACTCTTCTCCTTTCCCTTTCTGCTTCTCATTTCAAACTTGCCACTTCCTTCCTACTTTTTTCTTTCTGCCCTTCTGCTCCTCCTCACCTCTCTTCCTCTCCTCCACATTCACCCTTTCCTTCCCTTCCTCTTGTTCTTTCCCTCCCTCCTCCTGCCTTTCCTCCTGCAATTCATTCTCCTTCCGTTCTGACTGTTCTTCCTGCATCATGGGACTCATTTGGGATATATATCAGCAGCCCAGTGGTTAGAATTGTTTAGTAATCTGGAGCTTGAGGGTCCAAACTCTGCCATAGTGATCAGAATTCAATAAAAGATTGGGCTTGTATTTCCTTGAATCCATTTGTTTGGCACCCCATCAACCAATTTAAACGTTCACTCCTTCCACCACTGATGCACAGTGGCCACAGTGTGTATACTGTTATACAAGATGCACTGCAGCAACTCACAAAGTTTTCTTAGACAGCATCTTCCAAACCCACAACCCCTACCACCTAACAGGACAAAGGCAGAAGGTTGGAAACACCACCATCATCAAGTTCCCCTTCAAGCCACACACCATCCTGATGTGGAACAATATCATTGTTTATTCACTATCATTGAATTACATTCCTGAAACTCCTTCCCTAACAGCATTATGGGAGTACCTACTGCACAGGGACAGCAGTTGTTCAAGAAGGCAGCTCAACACAACTTTCTCGAGGGCAATTAGGGATGGACAATAAATACTGGCCCAGCCAGTGATGCCCGCACCCAAATGATCAAAGAACTTGAAAGGTTCAGTAGTAAGAAACTATTTACTCTGGTGGGGAATTCAGCAACAAGAGGTGATAACATAGAGGGTAGAGCAAGGCTATAACAGGGCTGATATCAGGAAACATTTCTTCACACAAAGGGATCTGGAAACCTGGAACCCTCTTTCCTAATGGGGAGCCCCTGGGAAATTAAAAAATAAAGATTAATCGAATATTGTTAGGCAAGGATGTTCAGGGTTACTGGATTAATGTAGGGATATAGAGTCAAAATACAGATCAGACATGAACTAATTAATTGGTGGAATGGGGATGAGGACCTCCTCCGGTTCCTATAAGCCTATAATTTATGGGTTTGGACCTGAAAGAAAATGACCATGAAAGCTGTTGGGTTGCAGAGAAAACATCTAATGATGACTTTAATGGACATATAGCCCAGGGTTTTACTGACCCTTCACAGACAGAGTGGGGTGGGGGACAGTAATATCCTGGGGATTTGGGTTGGGTTGGCTCAACAATGCCATCCCATCGTCGGGGCGTTCTACTGACATCTGCTGGATGCAAGCAAGGCTGCTCATCCTGAGGAGGAGAACAGCTGATTCACATATAGAAAGATACAGTGCAGGCCAAATCCATATTGAGCAGAGAATGGGGAGAGGGCCAGCTATTCCCAACGGCAGCCTAATGGAAAAGCCCCATTGGGCCCAAGAAAGAGAAGTGGGCAGGGAAGGCAACAGTCATGCCAAAAGTTTATTTATTAGTTGTAAGTAGGCTTACATTAACACTGTGATGAAGTTACTGTGAAATTCCCCTAGTCACCTATTTGGGCACACCGAGGGAGAATTTAGCATGGACAGTGAACCTAACCAGCATACCTTTGGATTGTGGGAGGAAATCGGAGCACTCGAAGGAAGCCCACACAGATACAGGGAGAACGTGCAGACTCCGCACAGACAGCAACCCAAGTGGGATTCGAACCCAGGTTCCTGGCTCTGTGAAGCAGCAGTGCTAACCACTGTGCTACTGTGCCACTTATACCTCTTGTTAGTGGGGAGAGGTTTCCCCACTAACATTCAGCTTACTTTTATTTATTGCGTGGGCCAGCTCCTGAGGTTTCTGTCTGCCTAGATCAGCAGACCAAATCTCCAAGTGGTACTGCTGAGTCTTCTGACCCAGCCCTCTGCTTGGGCTGACAGCATAGCAGATCCCCCAGCAGCCATTTAGGAGGTTGCCTTTGGTAAAGTTGGCTAGCATGGTCACTGGACACAATTTCTTTATTCTGACATTGGAGTCCCAAAGTTCCCTTTCATGCCATGTGGCCGGATCTTAAAACTCCAGGAAATGACCAAACAAATCATTCAGTTGAAAAACAGTCACTTGTGGTTCATTAAGAAGGTCACTTGGCCATAAGCAGCAATTGGACAATATCCAACCGTCAACAAAAATAGACATGAATGAACAAGAGGCTTATTGTCTTAAATGAGGTGCTGATTTGAAGCACATGTAGCAAAAAACTATTTTCTTGACTGAAGAATTTCTCTTGATATCTTAATAACAAATAAATGAAGACCCATGAAATTTGGATAAACAAAATAAACCACAAATGAAAATAGGTAAGATATATTTTAATGGTTAATATATGTGAACAGAGAAAAAGTTTGTATAGAAAGTTAAAACCATAAAGTCAGATAATTACATCTGGAAATGTTACATTTTTCAGGCCAATTTTTTGGAACTAGTTTTCTTGCAGAGTGTGATAAATCCTTCTTCCAGTCACGCCACATTCAATAATTTCAGATTCATGTCCATCCCATCAAGGCAGAGATCTTGTGCAGTCCACTTCAGGTGGGGTTTGATCACAAATATTTCCATGTTGGTCATTGTGTGATCAGCTGAAGAGATTGTCTCTTTGTAATGTTGCAAGATAACAATGTCAGGTAACATTGCCCCCCCCGCCCCCACCCCACCCCACCACCACTCAACAAACCCAACTCCAAGCATACCCCCGCAGCCTAACCCACTCCTCATTCCCCAAAGGCAGAGTGCTCCATGTCTCAATGATGCCTTCCCGTATTGGCCTGGTTAACAGTTGGACAGATTTCATTTCAATTAAGTACCGACTGGATACAAGAGGCGTAAGTAATGCAAATTTCATCTTACATATCTGACTATGGAAACAGTGGCTGCATATACTAACAACATTCCTGCAGTTCCAAGGCTGTGAGGTAAAACAGAAGGATACAACAGATAAGTTAATGGCAGCCATCAGCGTTCAACTTACAGGAAATGAAGCATGGTTAAGTATGATAAGTTATGTAAGCTGGTTAAAGGAAGACGCATAAAGGTCATGCATGATTTGCAACACATAATGCAAGCTGTGGTTAAAATATTCCATTGCACATATGTAAAATTAATCTGATAGTTTCAGTAACTCTGAGCTTTTTAAGACAAAGAAATTTAAGCAAGAATAAGAATTATTGAAAGAATTTGTTATGAAAATAATGTTTATTGTTTCCCTTTATTGTATAATAACTTCTGTACAAGAATTAAATTGCTAAACCCTCTTCCCCCAAATCCTATGATTTTTTTTCCAATCCCATTCTATAAGATTCCTAATACAGTAACTATGGATAGAGCAGATGCTATTTGATTCACTATAAGTTACACTGATGTCCCATGACAATCTTATATAGGTTTTTTGAAAATAATATTTTGATTAGTGTTTATTAGAAGATCTTCTGAATATCTATAATTTGCGAGAAAGGTTTGCACAGAAATATAGCTTGTTATAAAAGTGCTGAATCTTTTAAAAATCACTTCTAACATATGTAACCCAGTATAATAAACAGAGCAGAAGAGAACTCTACGTGAGAGAAGAGATCATTGATATGCACACAGAATAGTGAAGTTGAATTTTCCTCTTTCAAAAGTTCTAACCACAAGCATTATTCAATCATTACTCAATACGTGTACAGCAGGCCTTCAGTTTAAATGTACGTCTCAAAAAATGCTGAAATGTCATCCACTTCAAAAGACTAATACCTTCTTACCACATTACACGACTTTACTCTTTATTTATCCTCCACTTACTGTATCTCTACTTTCTTTTCAGTAATTCTGTCTTTTTTTCCTTAACTGATTAAAGATCTAGCAGAAAAGGTATGATTATGTGACGATATAACACTCAAAGGGGTTAGTTTGCACTATATGATGTGTTAATAAGTGAACAAATCTAACTTAGAAATCTTGGGGATGGGGGGGAGGGGCGAGATTTTAACTCACTTGAAATCCCATTCACTTACACAGAATTAAAATCGGGCCCAACCTTTGTGCTTTCCCAATTGGGTAGGTGTGAATCAAAACATTACTTCCCCAGCCACACGAAGACATTGAACCATTTCGTAGGGCAAACTAGATCGAGTCAAGTTATTACCATCCAAACGCAGGTGCCTGATCCTGGAGTAGTCCACAGGGCTGGTAACACGACAGAAGCTAGCCAGGTTGAACTCTGCAAAATGAAGATTCAGAGAATGAGTGACACTCACTGTATTCAAGTGGCCCAAGAAATATAGGCTGGAATTCCTCGACCTCACATGAAGCTGGGATTCTCTGGTCCCTCTGCTGTGGACAGAGATTTGGCTGAGCACTAAATTCTCTGTTCTCACTGGCAGCAATAATGGGGCTTGTGGGTCTGGAGAATTCTGGTCATGGATTCTGCTGGCAATGTCAGTCTGTGTTACCACATTTTAGAGGAATACTGAATATCTCAGATTTAAAATTTTGTAACTGGAATTTTATGCTCTCCTCGCAGTAGGTTCTAATGTAGGGAGAGAACATAAAATAACATGGAGGGAATCCCGCATGCCCCACCCTGGATTCAAATTCACGTTGGGGCAGACAGAGTCTTGGATGGGAAACCCATCCATGCCTCAATTAAAACCCTTAAGTGGTCTCTTAATTGCCACTTAAAGACCTTTTCCCACCAAATCTCAATTTTTAGGCTGGCAGGAGCCCAATGACTGAGGGTGGGAAACAGAAGAAGTTTTCACCCTCAATATCATCTCAAATTGAGAGTGAAATCTTTCTGTTTACCATCCACAGTCATTCGGCGCATCCATCGAAAGGCCCCTACAGACTGGGGTGCCCTCTCCCCATGGACTGGAGACCTACAATCCCCTCCACCTCCCACCACTCCCCCACCCTCTCTTTACCCTGGAGCTTTCCCCTGACAGCAAGATCCCTCCTCTTAGAGCCCCCAAGGATATGAGCTATCCTCCTCACCCTGGGACCTCTGCTAGTTAACAGCACAATGGTTCCCAGAACTTAGTCTCAGACATGGAGCTGCAGTACCTCCTCTGCGTTGCAGTGCTGTGTCTGGATGAGCTTGAGAGCAATCGGCTAAGTGAGGACAGATATTGTGCCTGCTGCCAATCAAAACTCATTGAGTATAAAATGGCAGTGGGCCTGTCAGATGTGGTGATGTTGTGTTCTCTGCCAATTCTCTGGATGATGAGCGCTGAGCACTCACCATCCTGAAAATTCAGGCCTACGTCTTTATCAAATTTGGGAAATAATACATGATATGCCACCATGCTGACCGAAACCTCGATTTCCTACAATACTGGAGATTAACTTTCAACTGAATTTAGTTGTTTTAGAAGAGTAACTAACAAAAGCAGACATTCAGAAGCATAAGATTCAGTTGGCTGTATTAGCAACTCTTAAGAACCTATGTCCAAGTAACTTTCCACAACAACATTAGGAAAGTAAGTTATGAAGTGAACATAAAGAGGCTACAAAAAGATATCAATAGGTTAAGTGAGTGGGCCAAGATCTGGCAAAGAGGGTATAATGTTAGAAAATGTGAAATTGTCTATTTTGCCAGGAAAAATAAAAAAAAATTATCTGAATGATGAGAGCTTACAGAGCCCTGGGGTGCAAAAGGATCTGGGTATCCTAATGTATGAATCACAAAAGGCGAGTATGCTAGTAATTAATTGGGAATATTATCAATTATTGTGATGGGAATTGATTACAAATGTAGGGAGGTTATGCTTCAGTTGTTTAGAGCACTAATGAGACCACATTTGGAGTATTGCGTACAGTATAAATCACCTTATTTAAGGAAAGATATAAATGCATCAGAAACAATTCAGAGAAGGTTTCCTAGATTGATACCTGGAAGGAGTGGATTGTCTTATGAGGAAAGGCTGGGCTTGTATCCGCTGGAGTTTAGAAGAGTAAGAGGCAACTTGATTGAAACATAGAATATCCTGAGCTGTCTTGATAGGGTCAATGTGGAAAGCGTGTTTCCTTTTGTGGAAGAATCTAGAACTGGGAGTCATTGTTTAAAAATAAGGGCTCACCATTTAAAACAGGGACAAGATGAAGTCCGGAATTTTACTGTCTTGCCCGAGGCTCGTAAAACCCCACCTGAGGCTAATAGAGAATGCCACCTGTGAACCTCGCCCGCCCCGATTCTGGAGTGGATGTGATGGTAAAATTCCACTGAAATATTTTCCCTCCGAGAGTTGTGAGTCTTTGGAACTCTCTTCCCAAAAAGGCCATGAAGCAGAATCTTTGACTATTTTAAGATAGAGGTGGATACATTCTTGATAAACAAGGGGGTGATGGGTAATTGGGAGTACACAGATTTGAACTCACTATCAGATTAGTCATGATCTCATTGAATGATAGAGCTGGCTTGAGGGGCTGAATGACTTACTCCTGCTCAAACGATGGTAGATTTCAAAAAGATGGGAGGATGCTCAAATGAAGCATAAACACTGGCGTAGACTGGTTGGACTCAATAGTCTGTTTCTGCGCTGCATGTAATGAATAGTGGCGGGAGATGCATGAATAAGAATAAAGATGGAGAAATTTCTCAGTTTAGTCTTGTATTTCTCCATTGAGTGTTATGTCGAATTGAAAGTGCTTTAGTTCACTATGTTACATTATGTTAGCAACCTGTACATCTAGAAAAGTTGCTTTGAGATATATTGACATGGATATTGTGACCAAACACATGGTGGACATGGCCAATTACCATCTACCGTGAAACCACCAATCACATTATCATAGAAAAAGCCAATTAACTATTTGGAAATCAAATCTTCTTCTTGAGTTACCTCTTAATCAGAGCATTGTGTAAATCACGTTTGATCGGAATTTACAATTTGATTGCAATGATACTGAGGCAAATATTTAGCACGTCAATCTGTATTTTAAGAGTATGAGAATTTTTAGGAAGAGAAAAAGAATTTAGTTTTCATAGTTCAATTCTTAACCTCCTTCTCCTCCCCACATCTCATTCATTTCTCCCTTCAGGAATACATCCAGTTGCCCCTGAATTCACTTTAAATTCTTTGCATCAGTTACATTCTATTGTAACAAAATTTTCAAGTCTTTTCTATTGGGGTCGACTTTCCGGCTTTGACCTAAATTCCTCATTTTACCTTGTGGCTTTTCATATCCCATTTTGTTATCCTAGTGAGTGAAATGCAGTCAGACTTACTATCAATTTTATTCGCCTGTAGGTATAGATTTTCTAGGTTTTCATTAACAAGGGGAATGCTCTTCAATTCATTGAATGCAAGATCCAACTCGATCAGTGTGGTGATGTTGAAGACTTTCTCAGGGATACCCTCATCAGTTAGTTCATTGTGCGACATGCGGAGATACTGGAGAGTATTCAGCTTCCTGAAGTAGTCCTTTGGAATGGTCTTGAGCTTATTATCATTAACATAAAACATCTCTACGGCTGATGGAGGATCATCAGGAAGCTTTGTTAATTGGTTGCTGCTCAAGTCAAGGTATGTCAAGGACTTCAAACCACTCAAAGACCCGCCAACATCATTCAGTTTATTGCCCTCGAGAATAAGTGTCGTCAGGTTTTCCAGTCCTTTCAAACCATTCCCAATCTTCGAGATCTTGTTTGATGAAAGCTTCAGTTCCACCAATGACTTTGGAAGGGAGCGAACGACATCCGTCAGATTGTTGTTGTTTATGTACAACCGCTGCAGGTTTTTCAGCTTTGAGAATACATTCCTGCCTACATTGTCGCTCGTAATTTGATTGTCATCAAGGACCAGCCAGCGGAGGTCAGTGGCATTTTCAAATGCACCACCTGGAATGCCAGTGAGTTGGTTGTTCTGGAGGTAAAGGTATTTTATTTGTGAGGGTACGATAGGGATCGTTTTAAGTCTGCGATGGTTGCAGTACATGGCGGTGGGGAAGATCACTGGACAGTCACACTCAACGGAACAAACTGGATATGCTGAGCCCTGCAAATTTGCTGAATCAAAATAACGATAGTATTCATCATAGTCATACTGACAAAGTATGCCGCTGACCAGCAAAGCAAATATAGGAAGGTGTATGAGCTTCATCTCAGCAATTGTAAAGCTGTGTGTAAAAACAAAGAAGAAAACAAGCATGGCATTATTACTCAGATCACAAAGTGGCAGTGATATATTTTGGTGGCGAGCTTACATTATTAATATTCAACAAGATATTTCAGATTTTCAATTCAATATCACAAACAATGTCAAGATCAACCTACTCAATGACAGGAGGACTTTTTTTTATTAAATCAGTACCGAAGGTCAAATGCTTTTCCTGGTGCCTAGTTCTGTAAACCCTCGAATGTCCCAACCAATGATACTGATCATGAGTGGGTTGGATTTTGTCATAGACTGCAGAACCATGGTGCTGGTAGAAAATATGGGGTTCTGACCCCACATTTGAGACAACGAGACCCAGTTGCATATTCTACCTGGAAGTTACTGCCTAATTGGCCATAGCCATACTCACTGTCCTATGAAATGTTGCAGATGAACTTGTGATGTTTCAGGCACAATACAAGGACCAGGGAGATGTAGACACAGATTTTAAAATTGCCAGGTTTTGAAGCCACTTGGAAAGGAGTGGAAACCCTGCCAGCAGATTTTTTGGCTGTAAGTAGAGCCTTTTCTGCAGGAAACCCCTATTGTTGAGGCATGGAGTCTCTGGTTCTGATGGTCTTCAATGAATTGATAGTCTCTACATGCAGCTGGGTGCTGCTCTACCAATATTACAATGCTGACAAGGCTGCAAAATTGCCCATCTTGAGTGATAATTGACTGTCCATCTCCATTGAGCAAGCAATCTGCTTTCTGAATCACCCCTGGGAAATTTCCCCATTGGTAGGACAAGCCAGAAGGTAGATGAGGGCAGTACAGTCGATGTTGTTTATATGCATTTTAGCAAGGCCTTTGACAAGGTACCGCATAGTAGGTTGTTACATAAGGTTACATCTCATGGGACCCAGGTGACATGGCCAATTGGATACAAAATTGGCTTGATGACAGAACACAGAGGGTGGTTATAGAGGTTGTTTTTCAAGTTGGAGGCCTGTGACCAGCGGTGTGCCTCAGGGATCAGTGCTGGATCCACTGTTATTCGTCATTTATATTAATGATTTGGATGAGAATTTAGAAGGCATGGTTAGTAAGTTTGCAGATGACACCAAGATTGGTGGCATAATAGATAGTGAAGAAGGTTATCTAGGATCGCAACGAGATTTTGATCAATTGGGCCAGTGGGCTGATGAATAGCAAATGGAGTTTAATTTTGATAAATGCAAGGTGATGCATTTTGGTAGCTAGAACCAGGGCAGGGTTTATTCAGTTAATGGTAGGGCGCTGGGAAGATTAATAGAACAAAAAGATCTAGGGATACAGGTTCATAGCTCCTTGGAAGTGGAGTCAAGGCGGACAGAGTGGTGAAGAAGGCATTTGGCATGCTTGATTTCATTGGCCAGAACATTGAATACAGGAGTTGGAACATCTTGTTGAAGTTGTACAAGGCCACGCTTGGAATATTGTGTACAGTTCTGGTCACCCTATTATGGAAAAGATATTGTTAAACTAGAAAGAGTGCAGAAAAGATTTACTAGGATGCTACCAGGACTTGATGGTTTGAGTTATAAGGAGAAGCTGGATAGACTGGGACTTTTTTTCCCTGGAGAGTAGGATGCTTAGGGTGAACTTGTAAAGGTTTATGAAATAATAAGGAGCATGGATAAGGTGGATGGTCGACATCTTTTCCGTAGGGGAGTCTAAAACTAGAGGGCATAGAATTAAGGTGAGAGGGGGGAGATTCAAAAGCGTCCAGAGGGGCAATTTTTTCACACAGAGGGTAATGAATGTCTGGAATAAGCTGCTAGAGATAGTAGTATAGGCGGGTACAATTTTGTTTTTTAAAAAACATTTAGATTGTTACATGGATAAGATTGGTATAGAGGGATATGGGCCAAACACAGCTAATTGGGACTAGCTAATAGTAAAAACTGGACATCGTTGACAATTTGGGTCTGCTTCCATGCTATAAACCTGACTCCATGTAGCTTCCCACTATTTATCAACTCCTTACCCGAATTCCAAGCCTGTCACATAACATCAAGAAAATTCAGCCTTTAGTATGGCAACTTGGAACTTAGGGTAGGAGTCCGTAGCTTAATGAAAATTGACCCATTGTATGTCAAGTAGCCTCAAAATTAATGAAAAGGAAGTCAACTGTGCTATTGGCTATCTGAGTTGGTTATTATTCTGTTACCTACAATCTCCTTCATGCCTCCATTACTTTTAGATTTGATTATTCCACTGTACCCCTGGTTGACTCCTGCATTCTACCCTCTGTAAATTTGTGATCACCCAAAACTCAGCTGCCCTTGCCCTGATGCACATTTGTTCACCCACAACTCCTGTACTCGGTGATCTACATTGGCTCCCAGTAAGCCAATATCTCAATTTTAAAATTCGCCCACTTACTTTCAAATCCCTTCATGGCCGCATCACTCCATATCTCCCAGTCCAAAAATTCTCAGAAGTATTTGCATTCCTTTAAATCTGCCCCCTTGAACCTCACAGGCCTGAGCTGCTCCACCGTTGTTGGTTGCGGCTTCAGCTACCATAAGGACATCAGAGCTGGAGTTCCTATCCCAAACCTCTATATCCCACTTACTTTACAACACCCCTCAAGACATGCCTCTCTGACCAAGCATTTGATTACCTGACTTAATACCTCTCATGTAGATCTATATAAAATTTTGTTTCGGAACATTCTTGTGAAGTTTTGTTATGTTAATAAAACTATACAAGTACAAGTTTATTTTTAAATTTCATTCTGTAAGATGTGAGTATCACCGACAAGGCCAGCATTTACTACCCATGAACTGAGTGGCTTGCTCAGACTTGTATGAGTCAACCACATTGCAATGGGTCTGGATATTAGGGACTTGGATGTAGCCTTGCTTTATAGAAATTACCACAAAGATTACAAGTTACAGGAACTGGATAGAAGGACAACACAAGAAAAGGTTGTGTGGTACCATATTTTTCATCGGTTAAAAGGTTGATGTGAAATCAGCTTCTGAGAGAAGTTTCCTTTCATGTTGATAAGTGTTAATTCTCAATGTGCTGTAGCAGGACGGAATTATCTAGAACTGGAATAAAGCTTTGTCAAGCACAGATGAAAGGGGAAATGCATGTGCATCTCCAAACTGTACTTCCATCATGCCAAAGAGCCAGGGGTTCAGAAGGTGAAAGATAAGGGCAATATTTTGCAAATGAATGTTTTGGATTTTTTTGGTGAGTTAGGCAGGATACGGCCATGTTTATTAATCATTATCTTTTGGTGTCTGCCCATTAGCTAGTTGGATAACTCCACAGCGTGGTCTGATACTCAGTGATGCAGATCATGAAGTTTTGTTCTGGGTAATTCAATATCAACCAAGGGGACATTGGGGATAGTACAGCTGAGCTTAGTCATTCTAAATTCAGCTCCCTGAACATTAGCCTCAGGGAGTGTACATGCAGGGCATGTATGACTACTGGAAAGGACCAGGGTCGAACTGGACTGCAAGAGGTTCATATTGTCTGTACAACCAGAAAAAAACATCTTTTATGTAGCACCTTTAAGGTAGTAAAATGTTCCAAAGGGTTTCACAAGTGTGTTATCAAATAGCACTTGATACTGAACCATATAAGGAGATGTTAGGGTGAGTTGCTGCCATGTATACCACCTACAAGATGCACTGCAGTAACTTGCCAAGGCTTCTGAAACGGCACCTTCCAAACCCAGGATTCTGCCACCTAAAAGGGCAAGGACAGCAGATGCATGGGAACACCACTAAGTGTTCCTCTCCAAGCCCCCCACTACCTCGACTTTGAAATGTATCACCATTCCTTTACTGTCACTGAGTCAAAACCCTGGAATCCCTCCTGAATAGCACTGTGGTTGTAGCTGCATTGCATGGACTATGCAGTTCAATAAGGCAGCTCATCACTGCCCATCTTCTCAATTAGAGATGGGCAATAAATGCTGACTTGTTCACATCCAATAAACAAATAAATACAATTCAGGTAGATCACCCTTTGTTTAAAAAGACATCATGTGTTGGCACAGGCTTGGTGGGTCAAAGGGCCTATTCCTGTGCTGTAATGTTCTTTGTATGACCAAAAGTTTGGTCAATGAAGTGGGTTTTAAGGAGTATCTTAAAGGAAGAGGGAGAGGAATAGAAGGGTTCAGGGAGAAAATTGCAAAGCCTAGGATCTAGGTAGTTGAAGGCATGGCTGGCAATGGTGGAATGATTAAAATTGGGGATGCTCAAGAGGCCAGAATTGAAGGAGTGCAGGTATTTCAGATGGATTGTAAGTCTGGAGGAGACTATAGAGATGGGGGGAGGGCATGCTGCGTCAATGGAGAGATTTGAACATAAGGATGGGAATTTTAGAACTGAGCAGTTGCTTAACTTGGAGCCATTGAAGGTCAGCAAGCACAGGGGTGATAAATAAATGGGACATGATGGGAGTTAGGACATGGACAACAGAGTTTTTAATATCCTCAAGTATGCAGAAGACCTAATGTGGGAAGCTGGTTAGAAGTGCATACAGTGAGTAAGTGGACATGTCACAATGAAAATATATCCAATAAACAACATTTTAATTGGTTTAATTTGTAAGTAGCAATTTTTTTCAGTGTGGATGAACAGAGGGATCTAGGTGTATGTGTACATAGATCCCTGAAAGTTGGGAATCAAGTAGATAGGGTTGTTAGGAAGGCATACGGTGTCTTGGCGTTTATTGGTAGGGGGATTGAATTTAGGAGCCACAGCGTCATGTTGCAACTGTACAAAACTCTGGTGTGGCCTCACTTGGAGTATTGTGTGCAGTTCTGGTCCCCACATTATAGGAAGGATGTGGAGGCTTTGGAGAGGGTGCAGAGGAGGTTTACCAGGATGTTGCCTGGTATGGAGGGGAGGTCCTATGAGGAGAGACTGAGGGATTTGAGGTTGTTTTCGTTAGAAAGAAGGCGGCTTCGTGGGGACCTTATTGAAACATATAAGATGATTGGAGGTTTAGGTAGGGTGGACAATGATAGCCTTTTTCCTCGGATGGAGAAAGCTAGCACGAGGGGGCATAGCTTTAAATTAAGGGGCGGTAGTTATAGGACGGATGTCAGGGGTAGGTTCTTTACCCAGAGGGTGGTGAGGGATTGGAATGCCCTGCCTGCTGCAGTTGTAAATGCGCCTAGTTTGGGGGCGTTTAAGAGATCCGTGGATAGGTTTATGGATGGTAAGGGTTTGGTTTAGGTTAGAGGGTCATTGTTTTTTAACTGGTCGGCGCAACATCGTGGGCCGAAGGGCGTGTTCTGCGCTGTAATGTTCTATGTTCTATGTAACCATTCTTTTATGTGTGTGGCTTATCATTTACCATGCCCCCAGAATTTTTGCCAATCCACTGTTCTCCAATTTATGCTGAATATTAGTCCTGTTGGGATGTTCTTATTTCCTGGCTGTATTGTCTGGTTTGAGGCCGGGGTCGCCCAATGACATTGTGAGTACAGCAAGTCTGCTCAGAACTTTCCCACAAATAAAGCTTACAAGGATCTCCATTTGACGAGGGGGAGATGTTTAATGGGTTGCTCCAGTTCTGTCAGTTAGACATTACTTCCCCACGCTATGTAATCAATGCATTTCCTGAATACCCAAATATGCCAACAATTCTGAAGATTTGCCTTTATAAAACATGGGCATTACATAACCTGAATGTTGCTGAAAAGAGAGACCTGTTGCAAATGCTTTTCATTTTGCATGCAATAGGACAAATGCAAGAATACCAAATTTCAAATGATCCCAACATTTTATCTCCTATAGTATATGTACAATGAGTAATGTAGAAGTGCCACAATCCAAAGGTGAAAAGCTTTGACCAGATGTTTCTTTTTCAGCAATATTGCATAATTTCCCAGGAAGCCTGCTGCAAATGAAAAAAGTAACATTTTTAGATGTTAATAAAGGCATATCAAATTATTTCAGTAAATCTACACAAAATGAACATTGCATTCAGAAAGAGATTGATCTGATGGCTACTAACTTCATTTGTGTTTTCTTTTCCCACAACATTGTTTTCTTGTGTTCCCCGTCATGTAATTCTGCCACTGGCTGGCGCCTATGATGAAATGTTCACTTATAGTTGCTGACGTTTTACAGAACTGAAAGGCAAGGCGAGAAGAAATCTCCTTTGGCTTTTCTGGTGGATATGATGGACTACCGGCGTAGGGGGCAGTAGTAGGGTGAAAAATATGGCCAGACCCAGTATCTCAGGTTTCTGCCCAGAAAGAAGCGGTAGCGAGGGGTTTAATTTCTTACTGGGAGATAGGTAGGGGAAGCTGGCAATGGTTGTGCCTGCCTCCCTTCAACTTGGTGCACTATAAGAAGAGAGTGTGCATTAAGCAGAGACAGTCATACCAACCTCTGATAGATGGGGATGAGGAGGATTGATTAGAAGAATGTGGCACCACCCACCTGAATTGGCATTAGGCCTGTCAACTCTGCCCAAAATTTGTGTGCCTATAGGGTACAGGAATATGTTTTGTTTTTTTGGGAGAACTGGGGCCCAAAGGGAAAATCACACACCTGGAACACTCAAAGACATTCGACCTCTGACCTTCCTAGAGAGGAACTGATACATCATTCCTTCAGAATTTCCCTTTCCCATCTTAGCAGGATCAAGACTGGGAGGAGTGTAACATGGGAATTTTGTTCAGCAACTGTGCTGAAGGACAGGGGGCAAAGGCAGGTCAACCACGTTGAGTTACAGTTCAGCCATAATTTCATTAAATGGTGGAGTAAGCTTGAAGGGCTGAATGGCCTCATCCTGCTCCCATGCTCCTCTGTGCCTAAGATACATCACCCTGCAAATTCCTGGGCCTGAGGGCACCATGACTGCAGCAGGTTGCAAGACCCACTCCACCATGATGATGGTGACGAAATGGGAAAGTTGCAGAGCCCATGATGCCTTTACACCCAGAGTCAGTAGGACATGAAATTCTCCATCACAAATGGGTGTTGAAGCAAATCGCACCAATTATTTTGAAGATGAACTATCTCCTAAGACCATAGGACATAGGAACCATCCAGTCCCATCAAGTCTGCGGCATTCAATGAGATCATGGCTGATCTGATTTAATTCTCAAATACACTTTCACCTTATCCCCATAACCCTTGATTTCTTTACTGATTAAAAATCTGTCTATCAATTTTAAACATTTAGCAACCAAGTCTCTACAGCCTCTGTGGTAAAGAATTCCACAGGTTCACTACCCACTGAGAGAAGAAATTCCTCCTCAACTCTGTCTTAAATGGGCGACCCCTTATTCTGAGATTATACCCTCTGGTCCGAGATTCTCCATTCTCTCCTTTATAAAAAAAGGGAAGGTGAATATGAAATGGGCATGAGGATTGAACAAGAGCAGCAAAAGCCCATGAGCAGGAGAACTCCAGTACTGACAGGGTTGATGGAATGGCCCTTCTGTCATGTTCTGTGACTCTGCACACAAATCCGGGTCAAGCCATGAACCAGTTGGAGAAAGCAGGGTTACAGAGATCGACAAAACTACCTACAATACTCAATATTTTGGAAACGGCTCTGAAACAGTTTGTTGTAAAGAAAAGTGATAAGTGTTTAGTAGTCCAACCACAGCTTCGACAACCCTCCCCTCATGCCAGAATGGACACTTCAAAAAAATGTCCTGGCATTAAAATTCTTTGCTGCAGTTTAGATTTGTGGTGTGGGGTCACTCTGTCTAAGCCAGTGTTGATAGATCCTACATGAGAACATCAATTTAAAGCACAACAAGGTCATTAGTGGTAATGTTTTCAGTTACTCATTGGGAGCAGACAATGGTTGTAATTAGTAGAACAGCATCTGAAAAAGGCGAGCTCAAATCTTCTGATGCATAACAGCTGTATTCCAGCGGGATCATAACAACAAGATTCCTTTAAAACCCTCTATGTCCTTTCGCTTCATTTGCATTAGGTGATCCTGAAGTGAATTGTCAGCATGCATTTCTGTTCAATGAAGAATAACATTTAGATTACAAACTCACACCTGGTTTGTAAAAGAAATCCCTTCACTCCCGCAGTCGTTTTAAACAAAAGGTTGAAATTGAGATTCTGGTAAAATCAAATAACTACTGCATTCTCCAAGGTTGGAGCTCTTAAAAACAAGTTTTCTCTGAGAACAATGCTAGTAATTTTACCAGCGTGCCATGGTCAAAGATTAAGACCTCCAAAGGGCGTTGCTGCTAAAAAATTCCGTGCCTCAACCTTTGTCACAGTTAGCACCAGAGGACTTACATTTTAATCTGGAAGAAGGTGATATTGTACACTGGGTAACTTGTAAAGGGAAATCATGATAAATTCAAGTAATGGGCTTCAAACTAAATAAATAATGTTCCACAAACTGGTAACACTACCACCTGTGTCATTACCTCTTCTATCTCCAAATAGATGCAAAATGTTGAATATTACTTTTGACAGTTTTTCTCCTACGAACAAGAATCTGGCTCATTTGGAATGAACAAAGGCGTTTATCTAAGACAGATATCCTCTGGAATGTAAGGACAAGAGCTCTACATACTTGTTGCTCAGTGCGTTTGCCCACCAAAGTCCTCCACATAGCTGGGGAATTCTTTCTGCAATAAACCTAATGTATCGTATGACAACTGCAGTGACTTCTCTTGCTGTATTGTCTCAGTTCACTGTAGTCAGTACGGAGTGGCAATTAGTTAGGGAATACTTTCTATATAAATGAACATGCTTTGGTCTGGTAACCTCAGAGTGATGGCTTGTTCTCTATGTGTGGCAGTCACAAAAACACGCACCATCAGTTCTTTGTACATTTTGTTAATTGGGTTTTGCATGTCACTTTACCAGAACCAGCCCTCCACAATAAAATTACCATGCTTAATACTATCCACTACACTGCAAAATAGCACAAACACACACTGTACTCTAAATAGTGATCCTCCGCAGTCTAGCTGCAATATATATGTCTACATGTATTATGTATACATATATTATAAATATATATATTACTCATCTTTTCATTTTTCAAGGGTTAAAAACAATGTTCCAAGCTTGTTTTCTGCATAAGAAGCATTTCTGAATATAGCTTTGGAAAAAGGAAACACATTATTTTGACATACTTTCATGCTGCATAAATTATTAAACCAAAACTGAAACCCACTTGCCTACCTTTGCTTGATGCCTTTTTGTTTCTTAATTCCAAAGGATGAGCAACAGCGAAAATGAGGGCAAGAATCAAATATTAAATGCTGTGTACTGGTCTCTGGAGAAAGAGGAGGCTGCCAGACTCCTGTGGCAGAGGCTGACAACAACAGTGGGAGAGGTGGATACCCCTCAACTATAAAGCTGCTATGTCATCAGTCTGGGTCTGTGCTCTGGTATGTTAAATAACGCTGAAAATAGAGCCTATTAACTAAATGCAGGAGGATGGCTGCAGCTTCAGTACAGATAAGACTTTGGAGTAAGAAGTTTTTTCAAAAATGCAATTTGCATTTTGTCATATCGAACTCCACAATTTCCCCATTTTGATTCAATTATGTTTTTGGTAAGTGTACAGCAAAAATGAATGGTGTATGCCAATAAGTTCAGAATGACTTCAAAGTACCTAAGTCTGTGGAGAATGTTACTTAACGCTCGACTAAGGGAGCAATACTTTCCATGTGTTCTTATTTCCTGAGAGAAGCAGTTGCGAAAGAACAGCACTCGTAAATAGCATTAACTATAGCTGAGCCCTGGCTAAAATGCTTTACAAGAATCTTGTGTTAAGTTACACTATCCCTGAACCTATAACAAAGAATGGCTCATATCCAAGTTCTGTACAGCTGCTGAATGGAAATAGAAGGAATCTGTTCAAAACTCAAAGCCTGCAGAAAGGAGAGAAGAGATAGAAGTGTTTACAGAAATCAATTACAGTTTATGTTACAGTTTCTATGGGGACATTAAAAAGACAAAGCTCGTTCCCCCCTTTATTTGTAAGATCCTTATGGTTTGGCTTTTTAAAATTATATGTCGGTGGTCAAATAGTCTGGAATAAATCAAGCCTTGGGTGAGGTCTGTTTCTTATTTTGTGGATAAGGGTGAAGGCTGCATATTCATCCTGCAGTGATAGACTCTGCAGGATCCTAGAACACGAGGACTTGTAATTAATGCTAAATACAGAATGAAACTTGTTGAAGTTACAATTTAGGATCGTAAGGTGAAATTTAATGTCTTCTCCTGTGGTGAGTTTGGTAGCCGGGGTGGAGATGGGGAGTGGGGTGTAGGGCTGGCAGGGTTGGATGAGTTTGTTGGGGAGGATGATGGCATTTAATCAGGTGGCAACAATGGAATATAGGAAGAAATGTGAAGTCTGTTTTTCTCTCCACAGAAGCTGCCAGACCTACTGAGTTTTTTCAAGATTTTCTGTTTTCATTCTGGAGTATAGGAAATCGGAGCATGAGCAGGCCATTCAGCCTATTGACTCTGCTCTGCCATTCAACTGGATCATGGCTATTCTTTTATGTCAGCACCATTTCCCCACACTATCCCATATCTCTTGATATTTTTAATATCAAGAAATCTATCGATCTCTGCCTTGAACACACTCAATGACTGAGTCTCCACGATCCTGTGAGATAAAGAATTCCAAAGATTCACCACCCTCTGAGTGCAGAAATCCCACCTTATCTCTGTCCTAAATGATCCACCCCTCATTCTGAGTGTTCCTGGCTTCAAGACATCTACCACCTCACCTCCCCACAACCATGCCCTCCTCACACCCCAGTCAGAGGAGGCATCCTCCCTGTATGTATCCTATAAGAGTTTTGTAGCCTTCAAGGAAATCATTTCTTATTATTCCAAGCTCTCAGGAATACAAGCCCAATCTCCTCAAAGGAGAATCTTGCCATCCAGGGAGTCAGTCTGAGGAACGCCCATGACACTTCAAGTACATCCTTCCTGAGGTAAGGAGACCAAAGCTGTGTGCAGTGCTCCAGGTGTGGTCTCACCAAGGCCCTGTACAACTGAAGCAGGAGGGTGGGGAACGTGAACACTCCCATTTCTGCCTGTTCCCCAATTAACCAGCAGCTTCAAACAGTGTGTGGACCTTATTAAAACATATCATAAAATCATAGAAACCCAACAGTGTAGAAGTGTAGACCATTTGGCCCATCGAGTCTGTACCGACTTTCCGAAAGAATGTCTTACCCAAGACCATCCCATCCCCATAATCCCACATATTTACCCCACTAATCCTCCTAACCTACACTAAGGGGTAATTTAACATGATCAATCCACCTAACCTGCACATCTTTGGACTGTGGAAGGAATCCGGTGCACCCGGAGGAAATCCACACAGACATGGGGAGAATGTGCAAACTCTATGTAGGCAGTGAACCAAGGCTGGAATAGAACCTGAGTTCCTGGCTCTGTGAGGCAGCAATGCTAATCACTGTGCCACCGTGCCACCCAAGTGGAAGGGAATGATACGACAAAATAAATTATAGAAATTCTCTTTGTGGTCAGAGGGCAATCATGTTAGGGCCAAAGGAAAGTTGGGTCTGTGTTTCAGATCAGTGACCACAATCTCCCAAAGATGAGGCATCATGGGGAACACCCCCCTGCGATGCAAGCATCTGAGAATTCATTTCCTGGCTTTATGGTTAAGTTTGGACTCTCCTGTCACACATACCACCTGCCCCAGTCAGTAGGGGCTTTAATTCTCCTGTTACACATCCAGAAGGATTGGGAGATATATGGCTGGTGGAGAACTTGGTGACCCCAAATACTTGTGGAGCTCTGAAAGGCAGAGAGGGTGAGGGCATAAAAACAGCAACTTGCATTTATGAAGTGCCTTTAATGTTGTAAATCATCCTGAGGCACATCCTTGGATCAACATCAACTTTGACCCTGAGCCACTTGGGATATCAGGATAGGTGAAAATAAATCTGAGTCAAAGATATGGACAAATGAGTTATAAGATCATGATGATGTTGGTGATGCAAACATGACATCAAGAGTAAGATAACCAAGAGTTTCCAAGAGAGCAGGACACAGAACAGTCTGTGCCCTGGGAATCATGTGAAACAAAAACAGAAAATGCTGGAAAATATCAGCAGGCCTGATAGCACCTGTGAAGAGAGAATAGAGCCAACGTTTGGAGTCTGAATGACTTTTTGTCAGAGAGGATTGTGAGGAGTGTTGTGACGTGATTACCCTGATATCTTTGTAAATAATTTTCAGTAAACAGTTTCAAAAAGAACTATACACCAACAATCACTAGTCAGTCATGGAATAAGCAAAGCCTCATCAAGGTATGGTAAGACACTAAAACATCAAGGTACAATCATCTCTTCCTCAATGTCAACAAAACAAAGGAGTTAGTCATGGACTTCAGGAAGCATAGTGGAGGACATGCCCCTGTCTACGTCAATGGGAGTAGAGTAGAAATGGTAAGTTTTTAGGTGCCCAGATCACCAACAATCTGTCCTGGCCCCTCCATGCTGATGCTATAGTTAAGAAAGCCCACCAATGCCTCTACTTTCTCAGAAGATTACAGGAATTTGGCATGTCAGCTACAACTCTCACCAACTTTTACAGATCCACCATCGAAAGCATTCTTTCTGGTTGTATCACAGGTTGGTATGGCTCCTACTCTGTCCAAAGCAAAAAACTACAAAGAGCCATGAATGAAGCCCAATCCATCACTCAAACCAGCCCCCCAACTATTGACAGTGTCTACTCTTCCCGCTGCCTCAGAAAAGCAGCCAGCGTAATTCAGGATCTCACCCACCCCAGACACACTCTCTTCCATTTTCTGTCAGGAAAAAGATACAAAAGTCTGAAGTCACATACCAACCAACTCAAGAACAGTTTCTTCCTTGCTGCCATCAGATGTTTGAATGGACTTATCTCGCATTAAGTTGATCTTTCTCTACACCCTAGCTATAATTGTGACACTACATTCTCCTTTCATTCTCTATGAACGGCATGCTTTATATAACACGCAAGAAACAATACTTTTCACTGTACCAAAACAAGATCCAAAAATAAATCAAATCAAATCAAATACACCAGAATGTGGAAACAGATTGAAACATGGTAATAGTGCTGCTGATCTTAGTTTAAGAAACTGAATCCACAGATTAATAATCCACAAGTGAATAGCATAGAATAAATTGACTTTGCAAAGTCAAAGTAAGAAACCAAAAAGTACCTCGGTAAGAGACAGTGAGACACACACAATGTTGACAGCTACTGAACTTTGCAGCACATCATGGCTTCATAGCAAGGACAACAATGGGAGCTCTGGAGGAGACAGTTTAAAGATGCCCAACAGAACAGTAGTGTTTACCCAAAAGAATACAGGAACACTATGGCAGTATCTTCTGGACTCCCTGAAGGTGATTCCTCGTATTGGGCTCCCCAGCAGTGGGATGGGCGAGCTATGCAAAGCCATTGGCATCGGTGGGACCAGATGATTCCATCAGCAGCTAATGGTGAGCCGCCTCTACCACCAGATAACGTGCACTGGGGCGGGACAGATCATCTCAGTCCAGGTCTATACACTTTTATATGCACTTGAGGTCATACTGATGATGTCCAGGTGTGACAAGGCAATGAGGAGATCTTAGCATCTTATGATGAGGTTGTGGGGCCTTTGATAACTACTTCAGCCCTAAGAATAATCTATTTATAGGAGTAAGATTCAACCAGTGGAGTCAAAGGCCTGGTGAATCCACTGATTATTTTATTAATGATTTAGTTTATTGGCTAGTACTTGCAATTACTTAGATCTTAATGCACAGGTTAACTAGATACCGTACCACAGTCAGCGTGTTTAATGATGCACTGTCAGATTTGTACATCCCAAAGAGAATCTAATCTTAGAGATGGTTGAAGTTTGAAAGCCTGAAACAAAAATAGAGAAATGCTGGAAAATCTCAGCAGGTCTGACAGCATCTGTGGAGAGAGAGTGGCTCTATTGTCTCTCCACAGATGCTGTCAGATCTGCTGAGATTTTCCAGTGGTTCTCTGTTTTTGTTTCGGATTCCAGCATCTGCAGTGTTTTGCGTTTATTATACTAGTTTGCAAGGCTGACTGTGTTGCAATGGCAGAATCTGGGAGAAACATGGCCCAGGACAAGCTGTCAGTAAGTGGACAAAAAGAGGGAGGCCCACTGAAAAGCCCGTGAAAAAGCTTGCTGAAACTGCCAAAGCAGTGTTATAACTCCAGCTATGCTAAAATTTTCGGTGCGCTGCCGGCAGGCAATCCACCACCAAGATGCCCAGCATAGGGAGCTGCATGTTTTCTCCAGTGAGACCAGACATTTTAGAAAGTTTTGCGGATCTAAAATACAATTCAAGAGAAAGCTAGAACATGTTCTCAACCGTCTTGAGGTCCAAGAAATTGGAGATACATTCTTCCAATCTGATGACTTTCGAGGAGAAATCTAAGAAGCTGATAAATAATTATCCTCTCTTTAGCTCCGAAGCAGAGTCATATGGACTCCAAACATTAACTCTGTTTTTCTCTCTCTACAAATGCTGCCAGACCTGCTGAGTTTTTCCAGCATTTTCTGTTCTTATTTCTGGTCTGTAGAGTTGGATTTTACCAGAAAGACGAATACATTCAAACCAATTGGTGGTGTTCCCATGCATCAGCTGCATAAGACATTAATGGTCATAAATTTGGGAAGGTGATAGCGTGGTGGTATTGTCACGGGACTAGTATTCCAGAGAACTAGGGCGATGCTATCGACCCCTTAAGCCTACTCCACCATTCACTAAGATCAGAGTGGACATGGAGAAGATGTTTCCATTTGTAGGAGAAACCAGGACCCAAAGGCACAGCCTCAGAGTAAAGGGACGACCCTTTAGAACCGAGATGAAGATTAATTTCAGCTGCCAGATGGTGGTGAATCTGTGGAATTCATTGCCACAGAAGGCTGTGGAGGCCAGTTCATTGAGTATACTTAAAATGGAGATAGATAGGTTCTTGATTGGTAAAGGGATCAAATATTATAGGGAAAAGGCAGGAGAATGGGGTTGAGAAACATCTCAGCCATGATTGAATGGCAGAGCAGACTCAAAGCATGGAATGGTCTAACTCTCCTCCTATATCTTATGGTCTTATGATCTAATGTGGCCCTAACTCCATTGTCCCCCATAATGCATAACTCTCTTGTCAATCAAAAATTTGTCTAACCCAGCCTTGAATATAGTCAATCACCCAGCCTCCATTGCTCTCTTTGGAAGAGAATTCCAAAAATTAACTACCCTCTGGGAGAAAAAATTTGGAGACCACCCACAGAGCTGTTCGGGAGGGACGTCCAGGATTTTGACAGTGAAGGATCGGCAATGTAGTTCTGAGTCAGGATGATGTATGGCTTAGAAGGGAACTTGCAGTGTTCCCGTGTGTCTGCCGTCCTGGTCCTTCTAGACAGTAGAGGTTGCAGGTTTGGAAGGTGCTGTCGAGAGAACCTTGGTGAGTTATGATGGTGATTGTGTTCTCATGCTTATCAGTGTGTTTGTCAGTACAACTTTGAGTCATTTGAAATGCATACTGTGCTATTGGCTTACAAAAGAAAGTACGTCTTCAAAAAAGAAACAAGTTCCAAAGGAGCAGTCCGCAATTAAGTCTAAAACAGAGACAGCAATTGCTATGTTGCAAAGTCATAACCAGCTGTGAATGCCTATATAATGAGAAGCTATGTTGTAGAAAGGATGGCAGGAACGTGATGGGTTATAATAATTAAGCTATTACTTACTGCTCAGCTGGTATGATCATACATTTGGTCAGTCAGGGAGAGGCATACTTTGACTTCTCTTTAGAACTGAAAGATGTTAGAGAGTGACATATTTTAAACAAGTGTAGAACTAGGGGAAAGTAGCACAGGAAAAAAGACCTGTGATAGCTTGGATGGCAGAGGTGATAATGGGGAATTATAATAAGATGGAAATCTAGAACACTCTGTGCACCGTTGAGGCAAGTGAAGCTTTTAAAAAGTTCAAACTTGAGATTGTAGGATTTTCATTAAGCTCTGCTATGTTGTGAGAGATACAGTGGGAGTGGAGAATCCCGGCTTCAGGGAAGGTCAGGGAATTCCAGCCATCACCTTCTGTAAATTTGTTTGAGCCTTTCATTCACAAATTTATAATTGTCTGAAATGATAACATTTGGAATGCCTTGTTTTGCAAAAAAATATTTTGGTGAATTGATATTGCTTCTGAGGTTGAACAATGAGGGCTTTTAACCTCAATCCATCTGGAATAGACAACACCTACAAAGAATGTCTTCCCCTCAACCTCAAAAAGGACTAGAGACATTTCCATAGTTCGGATGGGAATAAGGATACCATCAGTGGTTCTTTTTGCTCTTGGCAATGGATTGCACGGTGGATGCAGCTGATTTCCTCTAATGATTCTGAGATTCTTGGCCACCAGAGTGAATTTCACACCTTAGCACAACGCTTTGTGACTAAGGCGTTGGTGGTGTATTTTCCGAAGGACAAGATTCTCTGCCCTCCCAGCTGCATGTTTCTCACCAGTGGGAGGTGGCGCGTTATTTGCTCGTGGCAGGATTCTCTGGTCCCACCGCCATCAATGGGAACTCCCATTAATATCAGCCCTCACTGCTGGGAAACCCGTGGGTGGGTGCTGGCGGGACCGGAGAATCTGTCAACATGAATGGCCGGAGAATTCCGGCCGTTGAGCCTGAGGGCTCAGGTATGACCAATCTTCTATCATAAATTAGTATGTCATCTACAACACTGAAGATGTCTTCATAAGAAGTTAGACTAACTTTTCCTGAGTAAATATTAGTTAATCCAGTCAGGACTATCCCAAGTTTGTGCTTTAAATCATATTTTATGGATAGTTCCCAGTGCAAGGCAGTTGCCCAGGGGACTTTGCTGTGCATGACCTTATCTGGAGATTTCTGAAGGAAGGTTCTGGCCCTTTGCATGTGATCCACAACCAGGAATATTCACTGTGAAGTTGAAAAGCCTACACAGAGCTCCAATTTACCTTCAAAACAGATCCTACTTAAGTGCTTGCCATATTTCATTCAGCCTCTGTGTTGCTTGTGGTAGGAATTTTATAATGTGGAGAATTTTGTAGACAATGAGGTATACAAGTCCACATCCTTGATCATACTTATCATCATCTGTCCAGGCTTCTCAGTAGGAATGTGTGACAATGCATCTGTTGTTGTTTGTTGTTTTCCTTTGATATCTTTGACTGTAGCATCAAACCTCATGAGCCTCGGCCAAACTCTCTGAACTCTAGGTGACATCTTTGCTAGTTCATTGGTATTTAGTAGCTTGTGAATCACAAAGGTGAACTGCAGGCTTAAGGTGTACTCAGCAAGCTTCTTACAATCCCATGTGACTGCCAATGCCTTTGGCAGCATATCTTTGTTCCATTTCAATCAATGACTGAGAAGTGTAATAAACTGGCCTGCCTTGTCCATCTTTCTAGATTTGAAAGAATTTATAAGAGATCTATAAAATAATAGGTGCATAGATCAGCTAGGGAAGGAAACTCCCTACATGATTGACGATCTCTATGAAGTACTGAACCTTTGTAATGTTGCAGGGTGGCGGAAAATCCTTGATTGCCTTGGCTTTTTGGGAATGGCATTGGAGCTTTGGAGTACTGTGTGCAGTTTTGGTCCCCTTACCTTAGAAGGGATATTATTGCCATCAAGGGAGTGCAATGAAGGTTCACCAGTCTTGTTTCTGGAGTGGTGTGACTGTCTTATGAAGAGAGGTTGGACAAACTGGGCCTATAAACTCCAGAGTTTCGAAGAATGAGAGGTGATCTTATTGAAACCTACAAAATACGTAAAGGAATAGACAGTGTAGATGCTTGTTTTTCTAAGTAAAACCAGGGGCGCAATTTCAAAATAAAAGGGGAAACCACTGAGGAACGAAATGAGAAGAAATTTCTTTGCACAGAGAGTTGTGGATCTTTGGAATTCTTTACCTCAGAGAGGTGAAGAAACTCAACCATTGAGTATGCTTGAGGTAGATTTGCTGAGATAGATTTCTGATTAACAGTCAAGTAAGGGTTATAGGAATAATGGATGTAAAAGGCGTTTAAGTATCCAATCAGCTATGATCGTATTAATTGGTGGATCAGCCTCGATGGGCTGAATGGCCTATGTTCCAATAAGTAGAATTTTAAGGATGGCGAGCAGTTTGGTGCACAATGTGCTTCTGCTGACTCTCAGAAGCCCACTGCCATTTGACGCTCACTTGAGCATTGACTGTCAGAGGGTGGGATTTCTGTCTGCCCCTGTCAACCAATCAGATTAGCGACAACTCTGCAATCCATCCAGGTATAGCACTGCACTGGCCAGAGCAGGCACTGCCTGGAACTAAGTTCTGGGACTGTCAAGATAAGTCCTGGGGGCCCTGGGGGCAGATATTCCACACAAGGCTCCTCCCACATTTCTTGATCACAATATCAAGATAACCTTTAGCTTCTTTCTTCCTCATATATTTTTGTAACTTCCTCATGTGTTTCATCAATACTGGATTCATTGAATGTTGACAGAAGGAGGCCGTTCAGTGCATTATCTTTGTGTCAATTCTCCGCAACAGCAACTCAGCTAATCCTATTTCTCGACCTTTTCCCTATGGTCCAGTAACATCGTTTCTCCAGATAATTATTCAGTTTCGTTTTCAAAACCGCAATTGAATCTGTCTCCACCACACGCTCAGGCAGTGCATGTCAGATACAAACCATTTGTTGCATAAAGAGGTTTTCCCTCATGTCACCTCTGAATTCTTTTGTTAATCGCCTTAGCGTTCTCAAACTTCTGCCAACAGGAATAGTTTCTCCCCATTTACAGTGTCCAGACCCCTCATGATTTTGAACATGTCTAACTAATCCCTCCTCACTTTCTCTTCTCCCAGGAACACCCTCAGCTTCTCCACGTAGCTGAAGTTTCTCATCCTCGGAACCATTCTTGTAAATCTTTTCTGCACCCTTTCTAAAACCTTCACATCCTTCCTACTGAGGCTAAACCAGTGTTTTATGAAGGTTCATTCATAACTTATTTGCTTTTGTAGTCTGTGTACCTGTGCAATGGATATTAGGAACGTAGGTGTAGACTTGGTTTTTGGAAGTTAAAACAAGAATTGGGCAGTGTGGAGGGGTGCCAGGGTAAGATGTGCACTGCCCTTTTTTTTTACTCCATGAGATTCCTTTATCGCTTTAAAAATTTGATTTTGTTTTTTTGACTTCAGCCTGCCTTGCTATTTGCACACCCTTCAATTGGGTCAAATCATCCCTTGACTGCAGAAAATCTGATAAAGCCTCTTTGAATTCTCCTACAACAATACAATCCCAAGTTAATTTATCTTTCAAGGCTTCTTATTCACAATGGTCACTAATTGACAGATATTACGAATGAAGGAATCCATGCTCTCTCCCAAACTTTGGGTATACCTATTGAATTTTGCTCTCTCTGTAATGGTGTTCCTCCAAAGAGTAAGTATCAAAGGCTTTATAACTTCTTCATTAGTCACTATCTCTTCATTTACACTCCATCTGCCCATTATGTTGTCTGCACTACTGCCTATGGTTAAGACGAAGGTAGTGACCTGTTCCTTTGCTAGTCTTCTCTGCTAGTCCCCTACCCTGTACCTGGTAAATCTGTGACGCCAGTTCTGCCACTTTCCGGCTCTATCCAGGCCTTCCACATGGCCAAAACACCCTGGTAAAGATAGGATTTTCTCCATGGCTTCCCTTTACTGTAGCCTTTCCTAGGGTTCAGTTGGACCTGTACTGTCCTTGCCCTGCAGTCATTTCTCTCGCTGCTTCTTCCAGTCACTGGGCTCTTCACCTGTTGCTCCTTTCATTGTGTTTTCCACCATTACCATGTGTTAGCATCGTTGTGGGTCTTGGATGGGGTTGTTCATGATCTTGCTTTCTAGCCAACACTGGAGGTTTGGCTGTTGGTAAACTTGACTTTGTATTCGACATAATGCAACACAGACTTAAGCACGAGGCTCTACATAGAACTATCTCCATACTCTGTTGCCATGTGATCTTACATCACTGGTGATATAGACTATATAATTACATATCTAACATTAGCTCTTTATACTGTAATCCCTGGTCTGTTACTGAAACTGCAGTATAATTTTTGTTGAACCAGTGCTGTGTGGAAACATTAGTGAAAGGGAAGTTATCAAAAGCACTGTCCCTGGGAAGCAAAAGAAATCAGAATATTTTGTAGGGGAGGATGGGGTGGGCGGGGGCACAGTGTTATCATTGTACAGGTGAGATGTGTGGCTAGTTGCAGCAGGGTAAGTGTGTATTGGTTCTCTGCAGAAAATCCTGTCAGGTTAGAGTGCTGTATGTCACCTCTGCGCTGTGTTTTACATGCTTTGAAAGAGCTTAATGCTGGGTATAACATACGGAACACTGTGTTACTCAGCAGCAAAATCTTGCATTCACTCCGAACTTTTAATATGGAAGAAGGCTTAAGGGAAAGAATTGCTTGAGTGTGATTTGGAGCTGTGTGACATTAAACTAATCTAATTGTTCAGTGTCCAGAGGAGGGCTGACTTGTGATCTCAGCCCCAAGAAACAGCTTACTGTTTGGAATCTTTCCAGTTTACCCTGCCAAACCTAACACATCACATCTCTTCCAAAATACAGAGATGAGGTTGAATGCCAAACCTGTAACAATTCCTCCCCTCCCAGAACTGATTTCTTCCTATCTCGTCTCTTTTTTTCTCCCCTTGTCCAGTTTCTTCCCACCGACTTCCTCACTTTAACAATTTCCAATTTCCTGGCCCTAACCATCTCCTCTTCACCACTGGCATCCAATCTCTCTACACCTTCCTCCCCCACCAGGATAATCTAAGAGCTCCTCACTTCTTCCCAGAATGGTGCATTCAGCATTCAGCACAATAATCAGCATTCTCCTCCCTCACTTGACTAAACTCATTTTCATGTTGAGAAATTCCACTCACTGTCTCCAGATGAAATGTGTTGCTTTGAGTTCCCAGATGGATCCTATCCACCTGCCTTTTTATGGGATATATAGAATATTCCTTGTGCCAGTCCTACTCAGGGTTCCTCCTTCACCTTTTTCCAATACATTAATGGCAATTCTTTCCTGCTCTTGCTTGGAACTGGAAAATGTCATCAATTTTGCTTCCAATTTGCACCATTCTCCCATCTTCACCTGGTCCATTCCCTTCCTCAATTCCTCTGCCTTCACATCTGTGATGCTATCAATGAACACTCAGCATACACTGACTCCTACAGCTACCAGTGATAACATTTCCTCACATTCAGCTTTCGGTAAGGATTCAGAATCACAGAATTCTCACAACATAACAGGAGTCTGCGTGGGTTTCCTCCAGGTACTCCAGTTTCCTCCCACAGTCCAAAGATCTGCAGGGTTAGGTTGATTGGCCATGCTAAGAAATTGCCCCTTAGTGTCCTGGGATGTGTAGGTTAGAAGGATTAGTGGGTATAATATGTAGGGATATGGGGGTAGGGCCTGGGTGGGATTGTGTTCAGTGCAGACTCGATGGGCCGAAGGGCCTCTTTCTGCACTGTAGTGTTCTATGATTCTAGAAAGCTATTCAGCTTCTTGTTGTCAGAGTCAGCAATGTGCCTAGTGTCTTTGCCCTACGTCTCTCCATAGCCTGAAACATTCTTCCTTTTTAGATAATAATTCAATCCCATCTTGAAAACCTTGATTGAATCAACTCCCACACAATTTCAGGCAGTGCATTCCAGATCCTAACCGCTGGCTGCATGAAAAAAGTTTCCTTCTGTCCTTTTTGCTCCTTTTCCCAGCAACTTTAAATCTGTATCCTCTCATTCTCAATCTTTCCATCAATTGCAATAGCTTTCCTTTACCTATTCTGTACACATTCCTCATGATTTTGAATATCTGTATCAAATCTCCTTCCAGCTCCCTCTTCTCCACGCAACTGAAGTTCCTGATCCCTGGAACTACTCTTGTGAATCTTGTCTGCACTCTCACTAATGCCTTCTGATCTTGCTTAAAGTATACTCGAGTTAAGGCTGAATCAGTTAAACCCAACCTCTTTGTTCTTTTACTCAACGCTCCTAATATGAAGCCTTGGATGCTGTATGCTTTATTAACCATGCTCTTAACCTGTCCTGCTATCTTCATGATTCATGCACAAATACATGCAGGTTCCTACCAAAATTACCCACTTCACATTTCTCTGTTTTGAACTCCATCTGCTGCCTGTCCTCCTATTCCACAAATTTATCTATATTCTTTTGAAATTCCATACTTCCCTCCTCACAGTTTTCGATGTTTCCAAGTTTCATATCGTCTACATTTTTTAAAAAATTGTGCACTTCACACCAAGGTCCAGGTCATTAATATCAGGAAAAGCAGGGTTCCCAACACTGACGCCTAGGGAACTCCACTACGAACCTCCCTCCAGTCCGAAAAACATCCATTAACCATTTATGTCTGTATTCTGTCATAGCCGATTTCTGGACAGTTTCACACTTTTACACATTATATTCCATTTGCCTTGACTTTGCCCACTCGCTTAACCCATCTATATTTCTTTGTAGCCTCCTTGCATATTCTTCACAACTCACTATCCTACCTATCTTTGTGTTATCTGCAAATTTAGCAACTATGCCTTCAGCCCTTTCATTCAAGTCATTTATATCAATTGTAAAAAGCTGAGGCTCCATCATGGATCCTAGTGGTACACCACTCATTACATCTTACAAAACAGGAAAAGAGTCGATTATGCCGACCCTCTGTTTCATGTTCGTTAGCCAATCATGTATTCTTGCCAATATGTTACCTTCTACATCATGAATTTTTATTTCTTGCAATAATCTTTGATCTGACACCTTACGAAATGCTTTCTGAAAATCTAGGTTCAGTACATCCACCAGTTCAGCTTTATCCACAGCATAAATCCACAGTCCAAAGATATGCGGGTTAGGTTGATTGGCCGTGCTAAGTTATCCCTTGTGTCAGGGGGATTAGTTAGGGTAAATATGTGGAGTTACAGGAATAGGGCCTGAATGAGATTGTGGTAGGTGAAGACGCAATGGGCCGAATAGCCTCCTTCTGCATTATAGGGATTCTATGATTCTATATGTTACTTCTTCAAAATACTCCAGTAAACTGGTTAAACATGATTTCCTTTTCACATTGACTCTGCCCAAATCCCTGAACTTTTACAAGTTCCCTGCTATAATAGCTTTAAGAATAGCTTCTAAACATTTTTCCTACAACAGATGTTAAGCTAACTGACCTTTTTTTTATATATGTCTCCCCCCTCTTTGATTAAAGGAGTTACATTTGCTACTTTTCAATCTAATTGAACCTCCCTGAATCCAGGGAGTTTTGGAAAACTAAACCAATGCATCAACATCTCACTCACCATTTCTTTTAAGACCCTAGGATGTAGTCCATCAGACCCAAGAACTTGTCAACCCACAGCTTGTAGTGTTGCCAAGGTCTTCACCATCCATCCAAGCAGTCTCTGTATTCAATGGATTGATTCACATTGTATCTGAAGATACTTTAACGTAAAAGACTAATTTACAAGTCTTGGAAACATATCCATCGTTTTCTTATCCATCAAGCTTTAGTTATGGTGATCTTGCTGTATGGTTTCAGAATGCTGGTTAGAATTTTCTGTGTTTAAGACTTTGTTCTGTTCATAATTTGACTGTTCTGTGTTTTATTGATGTGTTATTTTTCTGATTTGCCGTCTCTTTTATCACATTGTTGAGCCGTTTGGTGTTTGTATTTGATACCATCTTGGTTCTGGGCACATGCTGCTGATTTCTGCTGGATTCCTGGTGCCATAAGTTGCGTATTGTGTTCAAACTTTTTGTCCAATGTTCAGGTTTGATCATTTGTTACCCACATGCGGATCTTGGACGTTGTTCATTTACTCTTGTTTTTCGAGTGATGCACCATGTATCCTTGGGAGTACTGAAGAGTGATGACTGGGGAGGATTGTTCGCACTTGTCTCCTGAATAGTAATCCACGTTGGTTCCACGTTATGTTGAAGTTTACAACTTTGGAATGGGTATACAAATTTGGTTCAGTGTCATGTAGCCTGTTAGTGGTGATCTGTATTGCAGAGTTACTATTCTTCTTCTCCCATTGTAAGCAGAGGATTTCCAATAGTGTTCCTTGTGGCCTGTGATCCTTGGCATTGTCTTAACAATATCACAGATGGTGATCATGGACAGATCTTTGCAAGCCGATAGACCTGAGATTACTGAAACTATGGTATCCACAACAAAAATACCTGGGGTGACCAGGGTGAATTTTTGTAGCGGCACTTCAGTGTGCTGGAATCTTTTACGTGGTTGTACATTAGTATTGGTTGGTATTACATCACCACTTGCCACTTCTGTGCATACATCTCTGAGTGCAATCTGGAAGAGTATTTGCACCTGTTTTCCTGTGTTGTGTACAGACTATGCTGACCCTTCATTTGTGGGTTTATAATCTGGATGGTGGCAAAAGCTCCTGTTATACCATCATGCCCATCCACTCTTTGATGCTCACTGTACTGAATGTTGGCTCACTTTGTGATCCATGTCTGGTCATTTTCATCATCTGATTGTGTAACATGGCTAGACATTTCATGGTTCTGGTTACGCTGTTTGGTACATACTCCTGGTTGTTTGGAGTGCTGCACCTGTCTGGCCTTCCTTGGTAGCTTCTCATGATGTTGCACCACTTGTAGCCTTTGCTTTTGCATTGGCATGGCCATTGTTCTCTGTTGCTGCAGGTCTTGCATACCTGATAAAACCTAGGAATTCCCTGGGTATTTGAGGCTGCAATGCTTACAAGGTTGCCTACGTTACCTATCGTACCAATGGTGGACAAATTATGCATAACCTGTGTGCTATGTCTACCCATTAGCATGGCTTTGTATTTGCACTTGCTTTGCAGTAGTGCTTCATCAGTGCACAATGATCCTGTAGTAAATGATCCTTCAAGGAAGAGTGATAATTGCATGTTTGAATTTCACATTCAATTTCAGGCCACTAAACTTGAGTCCCACAGCAATATTCTGGTGTTGAACCAAGTTAATTACATAGGTATGAGGACGGATTGCCCAGTGGATTGGGCAAAAAGACTCAAAGGTAGAATATTTGATGAACAGTGACAGATATTTAAGGAGATATTCAATTCCTTCCAACTAGGGTATATTTGAAAGGAAGAAAGATTGTAAGAGGGGGAGAATGCATTTGTGGCTAGGCAAGGACATTGAAGATAACATAAAGGCAAAACATAAGGCATACAATGTTGCAAAGGTCAGTGGCAGACTGGAGCATTGGGAAATTTTTAAATACCAACAAAGGGTTACCAGAAATTGTAAAAAAAAAAGCAAATGTAAATTATTAAAAAAATACACAAGATGTAAAAATGAATGGTAAAAGATTCTATGAGTATATAAAAAGGAAGAGAGTAGCTAAAGTCAACATTTGTCCTTTAGAGGACGAGACTGAGGAGCTAATAATGGGGATCACAGAAATGGCAGTGACTTTCCTTCTGTTTTCATGATGGTGGACACGAGAACTATCCTAATAGTAACAGGTAATGCGGAGATTGTTGAAAAAGAGGAAATTAAAACAATTACTATCACTAGGGAAATAGTACTGAATGAACTATTGCGATTAAAGGCAGACAAGACCCCAAGGCCTGATGGCCTACATCCTAGGATCTTAAAAGAAGTGGCAGCAGAGAAAGTGGAGGTATTGGTTATAATATTCCAAAATTCCTGGATTCTGGAAACATTCCAGTTGATTGGAAAAAGACAAATGTAACACCCCCTTTTCAAAAAGGGAGAAAGACAGAAAGTAGGAATCAATAGACCAATTAGTCTAACGTTTATTGTTTGGAAACTGTTGGAATTCATTATTAAGGAAGTAGTAATCAGAATCAGCAACGATTTATGAAAGATAAATCGTGTTTGACTAAATTGCTGGGATTCTTCAAAGATGTAACAAGCAAAGTGGATAATGTGGATCTAGTAGATGTAAACATAAGAACATAAGAAATAGGAGCAGGAGTAGGCCATCTAGCCCTTCGAGCCTAAACTTCCAGAACGCATTTGATAAAGCACCACACAAAAGGTTAATACACAAGGTAAGATCCCCAAGAGTATTAGCTTGGATAGAGAAAACAGAGAATGGGGATAAATAGGTCTTTTTCTGGTTGGTAAGCTGTAACTAGTGATATGCCAGAGTCTTCGGTCCTCGGGCCCTAACTATTCACAATCTGTATTAATGACTTGGATGCAGGATTGAAATGTAAATTGCCAAATTTGCAGATGACACTAAAATAGGTGGGAAAGCAAGTTGTAATGAAGAAATAAGAAATTTACAAATAGATATGGATAGTTTGGGTCAGTGGGCCAAAATTTGGCAGATAGAATTTAACATGGATATGTGTATGGTTATCCAGTTTGGTCAGAGGAATAAGAAGGCAACTTATTATCTAAATGGAAAGAAACCTCTAAGTGCTTCAGTGCAGAGGGATCATGTTCTCCTGCATGAAACACAAAAGTTTAGAATGCCGGTGCAGCAGGTAACAAGGAAGGCAAATGGAATTTTGGCATTCTGCTTATGGAATACAATATAAAAATATGGAGATGCTGTTGCAACTGTATAGGGCATTGATGAGACCACATCTGGAGTACTGCGCACTGTTTTGATCCCTTATTTGAGGAAGGATGAAAATACATTAGAGGTGGTTAGGAAAAGGTTCGCTAGAATGATCCCAGGGATGAAGGACTTAACTTATGAAGAGAGATTGAGCAGTTTAAACCCATACCCACTGGAGTTTGAAGGAATGAGAAGCGATCAGGCTTGAGGAACCAGATGGCCTATTCCTGCTCTTAGTTCTTACATTCTTATGTTCTTATGAAGCTGTGATTTAGATAGGAAAATGGCTCCAGGACTCCAAAACCAAATGCAAACCTAAAAGTTTTTTTTACTGGCTTCTCCTGGTTGTTACTGCTTGGATTCTGCTTCCCAAGCCAGTCTGCAGAATTTTAACTTTCTCAGAAGCATCAATGATAGACTCTCTCTTTGTTTACAGTGAGACATTACAGTCTCTGCTATTTAATTTCTGTTCCTGTTTAAACTTTGCAACAGTTAAAATTTTTACTAATTTAGCTCTCCCAGATTTGAACAATCTTACTCGGATCTGGTGCCTGTTGCCTGGAGTGAGGTGCGCTACCAGAATGAAGGAACGGTATGTTATGTGTAGAATTCCTAAAGTTGCTCGGTCAAACAGACATTCCTCACACCAACCCCATCTGAAAGATTCTATCACTGAGGATCAATAATGTTCAAATGAAATAAAGGAAGCATACAAATCTTTAACCTTACAATATTGGGTTGTGTCCTGAACATCAATTTATCAACCCTGGAGACTTCAGTGCAAACCTGGAGAATTGGCAACCCATAATGGGGAGCCAATATCTCTCAGTTGGAAATCCCAAGCTGTATTGTTCGGGCTGAGTAATGAATGTTGCCATATTTTGTGCATTGGAAGGAGCCTTCTAAGGACACCATTGTAACTAGCAGTCACAGACTATTGCATCAACTGCAAGAGAGAAAATGCTGGAAAATCTCATAGGGTCTGGCAGCATCTGTAAGGAGAGAAAAGAGCTGACATTTCAAGTCCAGACGAACTGCAGGGTGAGGGAATGAAAGATGAGTCATAGCCACAGAAATCAGGGGAAAAGACTGCAAATAGTTGTCCACAGAGAGAATAAATGGTGTGAATGGCCAAACGGCGGAGAAGCTAAAATGAAGACTTGGGGGTGGAGTGGGGGGAGGGGGCTGCATGAGGGGAGGGGATGAGGAGGGGACGGGGGCACATGGGTGGTGAGGGGGGCTCCCCCAATATCTTCATTTTAGCTCCTCTGCCGTTTGGCCGTTCACACTCTTCATTCTCTCTGTGGACAGTTATTAGCAATCTTTTCCCCTGGTTTCTGTGGCTATGACTCATCTTTCATTCCCTCACCCTGTAGTATAAATATCTCCCACTTTCTATGCCTTTTAGCTTTGACAAAGGGTCGTCTGGACTCGAAATGTCAGCTCTTTTCTCTCCTTACAGATGCTCCCAGACCTGATGAGATTTTCCAGCATTTTCTCTCTTGGTTTCAGATTCTAGCATCCGCAGTAATTTGCTTTTATTTTATTTCATCAGCTGGTTTCTTTCTATGCTATAATACTCTGATTTTGATTTGATGTATTATTGTCACATGTATTATTGTATAATGAAAAGTATTGTTTCATACTTTTTCTGTATAACATGGAAGAAGCAATACTTTTCACTGTACACTAATACATGTGACAATAATAAATCAAATCAAATCAAAATCAGAGTATTACAGCACAGAAACAGACCAGTTGTTGCAATAATCCACGTTGTCTTGACTTCAAGCCCTCTTCATCTAACCCCATCAGCTTATCCTTCTATCCCTGTCTCCCTCAAAAGTTCTTCAGCTTCCTCTTAAATGCATCTATGTTATATTCACCTCAACCACTCCCTGCATTAGCAAATTACACATTCTCACCACGCTCCGGGTAAAGAAATTTTTCCTTTTGGATTTATTAGCGACCAGCTTATTTTTATGGCCCCTGCTTCTGGTGTCACCTGTAAATGGAAACATCTTTGCAGCAACACACAAAAAACAGACTGAGTTAACAGTGAGCACTTGGAGCATGTTTTTCCAGCTGCAGTCATTGGGTCACTCTAAAGTAGCTGAAGCAGTTGACTCATAAATCACTAGCGGAAGTTCCTCCCAGGCAACAAATGTTTAATTTGCAGAACTTTCTTTGGGCTCAATTTCTTGATCACAAAATGGAGTAATTTCAAAGCGTACATAGCTAGAGAGGGGAAGCTGCCTATTCAGACTGGCAGCTGCAAGCAATTGGAGACTTATCAGAGTAAATATTTATCTTGGATCTTTTGAAAGATTTTTTAGTCATGTTCAAATTGTAAAAAAAAGTTATAAAAATAAGGTTTTATAAGTTTAAGTGCAAAAATAAACCCTCTTTCAGGCCTTACAACCGATATGCCACACAGCAAAGTAAACATGTCAGGTAACTTAATTTAATTCCAATGTTGTTCCTTTCAGAGAACAATGTTGAGTTACACAACTGCAAGCACTTTTCACCTCAGAATCCAGTAATCAAAAATTATTTTAAAAAATGGGTTGGCATCTGAGCGGAAAAAAATGTGTAATCTTGTCAAACTCTCCTCACTGAGGCAAATCATTTACTTCAGAGAAGCTCAGCTTGTGAATCCCTCTGAGGATGTGGAGGCTCAAAGTTAACCATGGGAAGAGGTGAAGAGTTTAACCACCTCCACATGGCAGGTGTTGAGTGTAGTGAGTGGAGTTTCAAGAGAGGTAGGTTATATTAGCTAACCCAGGAAAGAGTTTGGACAAGTACTTGAAGAATCCTTTGATGGAGTGCTGTGAGAGGAATCATAGAATATGATACTTCCTGACGGACCTCACTAGCCATCTGAGCCGCAGTGTCTTTTTCCTATCCTGCGAATTTCTATGTTCCTATGTATCCATGCGTTAGGAAGTGTGGGAGACTGCATGGACTGTGTGCTCTGTTTCCCACACTGTGACAGTATTTGACATCAGATACTAATGGTTCATGCAGTTGGAAGCTGAGGACTGTTCAGATTCCAAGTGTCCCATTTTACCGGAGTGTGAAAACATGACCAAAGGTCTGATAAGAAATACTGAAGACGTGGTGCAATTGTCGAAATCAGTAAAGAAGAACTTGCATTTATATATCTTTTTTCACAACCTCAGGTATCCAAAGTACCTTACAACTAATTAAGCACATCTGAAGTCTAGCCAATGGTGGCAGTGCTGAGTGGAATCTTGGTGGAGGCAACGAGATCTTGCCCATGGCATCAAAGTCCCCCGCAAGTACAAGTCCAGTCTACCAAGAGCACCAGTCAGAGGATGATAGCTCTTCTGTACTCAGCAGTGTCACTGGGGAGGCGGTGACTGCTGCCAGTAAAATACCCACCCATTGTCTTGACTCAAAAAAAGAACCCAGGTACACGTGACTGACAGCAGAGAAGGTTCACAGTCTAGAGGTGAGGAGATGATGTCAACAGCAAGGGCAGGTGGGTGTGGGGGGGGGGGTGGGGCAGTGGCTTTCAAGATTACATCCACAGTAACCAATGTGCACACAGCACCATCTTATTAATACTAATGTGATAATGAGGCAGACAGGAAAGTGGATAGAATATGGAATCTTATGAATTTTTCTCCTTGCTGCAAATTGAATTTTTTTTGATATTAACACATTTTTCATCTTCAGAAAATTATTTCTGGTTCTCTCTATCCTTCTTCTGACTTCAGCATTGCATCTACTATCTTCAGTTATCCCTCGTCCTAAATAGAAGTTTAAATAATGGATATATAATGGGACAAACTTATCTACTTGTTCCAGTGTGACACTATTCACTTCGATCCTCACACTAGTTTCTTTGAATATTATTTCTGTCTACCATAGTTTTTGACTTGTTGGTGTTTATACCCCATCTATGTTCTCAAATTCTAAATTTTACTTCATCCATGGTATTTTGCATGGCCTTTTTTGATTTAGTGGTGTGTTGTCAGCGTATCACAAGTTTGTTAGGTTCTTATCTCCATTTGTTTAGTCCTGGAAGTATATCTTCTTTAATGACTATTTGTTCTGTGCATAGATTGAATAATTTTGGTAACAGTACACAGATTCATCATATCACTCCCGTCACTTGAAACATATCTAGTCATCTATCTTTCAATCTGATGTTCACTATTTAGTTCCAATTTAGACTTTGAATAAATCTCACATCTTTACTTTCAATGTCACATTTCAACATAGGCACTTGAAAAATTAAAATGTGCAATCATGGGGGAAGAGCAGAGGAATGGGGATTAATTCAACAGTTTTTTTCAAAGAACTGGCAGAGAAATGATGGGCTTCAAGGCCTATATCTGTACATTGATTGACTCTATGGACATTCGTTATAAAAACCTAGCTCGTCCTCATGAAATTTTGATTCACTTTCAAATGATGATTGATATCACAGTTCCATTGAGTGGACTTCTTAAAATTTATGGGATGAGGCATCACAGACTAGGCCAACATTTATTGCCCATCATTAGCTGCCCTTGAGAAGGTGATGGTAGGTTGCCTTCTTGAGCTGCTGCTGTCCCTGAAATGTAGGTACACCCACAGTGCTATTAGGAAGGGAGTTATAAGGTACTGACGCAGCGACTGTCAAGGAGCAGCTATATATTTTCAAGCCAGAATGATGAGTGACTTGGAGAGGAACTCCCAGGTATTTGCTGCCCTTCTCAAGGGTAGTGGTCCTGGGTTTGGAAGGTGCTGTCTAAGGAGCCTTGGTGAGTTCCTCCAGTGCATCTTGTAGATGGTACAGACTGTTACCACTATTCATCGGTGGTTGAGGGAGTGAATGTTTGTCAAAGGGGCAACGATCAAGTGGCTGCTTTGACCTAAATGGTGCTGAGCCATCCAAAGCTATGCCTTCAATTGAGCATTTACTATTTCCTGTGCAACACAGCTGGGTGATTTCAGAGAGGGACACGTTCAGTCTTAATAGAAACAGTGTAGAGCTGGCTCAGTTTCTCATTTCCTGTGTCCACGTTTCACATTGGATAGAGCCTCTAGCCAAAAGACAACAGTGTACATGCACGTTTGGACATTGTGACGAGAATTGTAGCCAGCATCCATATGTGAGATTACAATTTTCAGGTTGAATGCACAGGAACAGCATACACATTCCAGTCAAGTCAATTAGATGTGTAGACAGATGGGACCAATTATTCCATCAGCTATCTTCCCTTGTAATTTAGCATTCCTGCTGCACAGTTTATATTCTCCTTAAAAAAAACACAGTTCTTTAACTACACTTCCTCATCTATCCCCTGCCTACCTCTGTAACCTCTTGTTGCCCGACAAACCTCTATGCACCTCCAATTTTAGTACATCCGTGATTCTTGTCACAAAACCAATGGTGGTGGTGCCTTCAACCCCCTGAGCCCTATACTCTGCAACTCCCCTGCATTGGAGTGGGATATATCAATGAAAGTTTTGTTGTACCCTGGACATCTTTTACATCTTTTGCTTCAAACTGGAGAGTTTCTGGGTTAAGGCATTCACTTCAGTGTACTGTCAGAACCCACTTCCTTCATGTGAAGTTTAAACTGAGGGTCTGTCTACCTGCGCTTGTGATTCAGTGGATGTCCTGGCCAACATTCCTCCCCCAAAGAAACTTGCACCATAAAACAACAAATCAAATGTCCATTGCTCTGATAAATCCTTGGTGGCATTGCTGCATGCAAAATTGCCACTACATTGACTTACATGTCAGGATTGATTGTATTTCTCTCTTTATGATTTCAAGGGCTGTGGATATTACTGGCTGGGCCAGCATTTATTGCTCATCCCTGACTTCCCTTCAAACTGAATGGCTTTCTGGACTATTTTAGAGGACATTAAGAGTCAACCACATTTCTGTGGATCCTCCGGGTGCTCCAGTTTCCTTCCACAGTCCAAAGGTGTGCGGGTTAGGTGGATTGGCCATGCTAAATTGTTCCTGAGTGTCAGGGGGACTAGCTAGGGTAAATGCATGGGGTCCTGGAGATGGGGCCTGGGGAGCATTGTGGTCAGTGCAGACTCAATGTGCCAAATGGCCTCATTCTGCACTGTAGGTTTCTATGATTCTATGAGGTCACATGTAGGCCAGACCAGGTAAGGATGGCAGGTTTCCCTCCCTCAAGGACATAAGTGAACCAGATGGGTTTTTGATGGACAGTTGTTTAATGGTCATCATTAGACTTTTAACTGCAGTATTTTTATTGAATTCAAATTTCACTATTTGCTGTGATAGGATTCAAACCCAGGTATCCAGAGCATTACCCTGGGTCCCTCGATTACTTGACTAGTGACAATATCACCACATCACTGCCTCCCATAAAGTAATGCATATTCATGAAATGTTTTAAGATGTTTCCAAGGTAGGATTGCAGATCTTCTCAATGCCACCTTTTCCTTTTATTCCCCCCCGATAAGGATATGAATAAGCAACCCCACTCAAGCATGGCATTGCAGTTGATAGAGGCCAATCTTTTCAGCCTCAAAATATTGATGGAGTTTCTCAGCGCACTGTCCAAGACCCAACTATTTTCAGCTGCTTTATCAATGAAATTCCCTCCATCCAAAGGTCAGAAGCAGAACTGTTCAACTCAATTTGTAACTCCTCAGATTATGAAACTCCACAACATCCATGGCAAAGCAGTTCCTCTGTTCAGCATCTTGTTCATCTACTCTCTCTGCAAGAGGCACACTGTGTCTGCACTGTGAACATTGCAACAACTCACCAAGAATTCTCCAGGATTAGAGGGAACCCTTCCAGTTCTGGTGCATTTGGATGTGTTGTCTTATATTATTATTTGCTTTCTTTCTGTACATGAATGATGAAGCTCATTGCTTCTTGCCCCAAAATGTTGGTGTCACATAGAAACATAGAAACTAGAAGCAGGAGTAGACCATTTGGCCCTTCAGTCCTGCTACACCATTCATTTTGATCATGGCTGATCATCAAATTCAATATCCTGATTCTCACTCCCCCGCCCCCATATCCCTTGATCCCTTGAGCCCCAAGAGCTATATCCAATTTCCTCTTGAAATCAGACAATGTTTCAACTACATTCAGTGGTGGGTGAAGAAATTTCTCCTCATCTCAGTTCTAAAAGATTTACCCCTTATCTTCAAAATGTGACCCCTAGTTCTGATCTCCCCCACGATTGAGAACATTCTTTCTGAATCTACCCTGTCTAACCATGTTAGAATTTTATAAATTTCTATGAGACCCCCTCTTACTCTTCTAAACTCCAGTGAATATAATCCTAACTGATTTAATCTCTCGTCATATCAGAGACCTGCCATCCCAGGAATCAGCCTGGTAAACCTGGTACTCCCTTTATAGAAAAGACATCTTTCCTCAGATAAGGGCACCACAACTGCACACAATACTCCGGATGTGGCCTCACCAATGTCCTATACAATTGCAGCAAAACATCCCTATCCCTATACCCAAATTGTCTTGCTATGAAGACCAACATACCATTTTGCCTTCTTTACTGCCTGCTGAACCTGTGGGCCTTCTGTTGAGTTTTCTCCTATGGGTCTTCTTCTTGAACCACTGCAGTCTTTTTGGAAACGGAGTTCCCACAATAGTATTCAGTGGGGGCGCGAGGTTGGTGGGAGGCCGCGGGGAGGAGGTGGGGGTGGCAGTCCCAGGATTGATGATATAAGTCAAAACCAGAATACTGTGTGACAAGAAGGGTAAGTTGGTGTTACTATGACACCTTTGGTGTCTCTTGGGTGGCAGAGGGCAAGAGACTGGGAGCCACACATTTTTATCTCAATTGGTGTAGATTTAATGCCAAGGAAACAAGGTGACTCTCACAACAGTCTGTGTCAGGAAAGAAATATAATTGTGACATTACTTTTTTATTTCTCAACCTCTCAGGTCACCTTTTAGGGTTTGCCTGATATCCTGGTCAACTTTTATTCTTCAGCCAAGACCCAAAATAGATAATCTAGCCACTTGTGGAATCTTGCTGTACACATTTGCTGCTGCTTTTCCTACATTACTACACTGGCTCTGCTTCAGTTGCCTGGAACACCCTAAGATTATGAAAGGTACTGCATCGCTATAAGTTCTTCATTTTTCCAAATATCCTCTTGGTGCCGATTTATTTGAAGAGTTCAATGCTTCAATATATTACAGATTGTGGCTTCAGACAGGCTTCATTGAGACTCCGCTTGCTGATTTTCTTTCCTCCTCCAGACAATCACATCTGGTCTGCAGTCACGACACTGCAATCTCCAGCAGGAGATCTTTGACCCTGTTTTCAGGTTTTGGCTGGTTCACAGATTATGGGACATCTGTAATTAATAAGCAACACATTCTTAACTTCACTTCAATCCCAGCCAGGCAAATGTCTGAAATCTAGCTTGCTCTGCATTTGTTGATAGTTTCATTCACAACAGGAATGCTATTATTCTGGAAATGCAATTTGCCTTGCCGTACGTTTAATTCTAAACGTCTACAGTTTGTGCGCAGTTATCAGGCGAGTTGCTTGCTAATGGGAGGATTGAAATCAGTATTAGAGATGTTTACTGTATAGTCAAATCTTGTATTGACACTCTGGTTACTGATAAGCAAGAAGAAGATGAATTACACCCAATCCAACAACACTTTTACACCCCATTTATTGTCATGTGCTTCCGCTGACTGAAATTTGAATGTATTTGCAATAGAAGAAAAGGTGACCGAGTTTGTGGTCGACCCAGAGCTCAGTTCTAACTGAAAACGTTTGCTTCACAGATGTTTAATTTTTCCCTCCATTCTCCAGGCCAATCGCCTAGAGCAGTCTGTGAACTCTAATCAAGCGTGTATGAAAGACAGCGAGAGGGAAGGGCAGCACAAAACAGAAACAACCGCTGAAGAACAGCTAATGATCATGTGGCAGTGATTCTAAAAGCTGAAAGGAGACAAAGGACACTGAGGAGGAGGCGTACATAGGACATAAAGCACAGAAACAGGCCATTCAGCCCAACTTTCCCATACCTATGTACTCTGTGTGTATGTAAGGTTCACTAGGGGGCAATATTTCACAGATTATAAGGCCTTGCTCCCACTCGATCTTCGGGAAGATCACTTGTGCCAATGCTGGAAATGTGAAATAAAATTAGAACAGTGCAGAAAACAGGAGAATCAGGCAGTCTCCGTTGAGGATGCTGGGTAGGGTTAATGACCTTTCACATAACCTGAAATGTTAACCCTACTATACCATTAGACCATAAAATGTAGGAGCAGAAGTAGGCCATTCAGTCCATCAAGTCTGCTCCGCCATTCAATGCATTAATTACTGAGAGCATACTCTGTTCACTTGTTGCAATTCTTCAGAGTGTGAAGAATTTACTGATGGCTCTGAAGTTTCCCTTCAATGAGCCACACTACACTTTACAATTCACTTGTAACAAAACCCATTGGAATAGAGTATGGATTCTCATTGTTTAACAAGCAGGAAGTTGATCTCTGGACCCTGTTAACAATTGTTTCACCAATGTTAGTGCACTTGTAGATTAGGGAAAACATGGTGGAATTCAAAAAGTAAACAAAGCTAAAACAGAATGGATAGAATTTTCCAGCCACTGCATGTGATGATAAAAAATTTGGCCCTCGGTTAAATCTCCGTTTGCTGAAGCAGGTCCAGAGAATCCTGTTGACGTGAATGGCTGGAAAGTTTTGGTCAATATATGGGTGGAATCTTCTGTATTTAGAAGATTCTCAGCTGTTGGGGCCATTTCCAGGTCACACTCCTCCTGATGTTGGAGCTCCACCCACCAGCATGATCTTCTCAGAAACAGCCAATTCAGAGGCTGCCTCCATGTTCACGGCCCAATTAGGGATGGTGGGCATGTGGCGGAGGTGGCGGGGTGGGGTGGGGGGTTGGGGGGGGTGGCAGTTGGTGGCAATCAAATCACCCAAAAGGGGGAACTGGCAAAATTACCGAGACGTATGGTGCCGATCCAGATCGGAGACAAAGAGGTAGCTCAAGGTGGAGGCAGCCTCTGAATCATCTGATAGGGAATAAAAGGGAACAGCAAATGCAGATTTCAAATTTAATTAATGGAAGATAGTTTCCTGTGTATATCACAAAACCGTGAATGTTTTCTTTCGAAACAGGGTTCTGGGCTGGTTAAACATATATAGGGTGGAAAACTGTACCCCATGTGCGAACAGTTAACTCCTCTACAATGATATATCTTGTGTTGTCTGCACCAACAATCCATCATTAAGCCAGGCCCAAAATATCTTACTACACTCTGTTTAAAAGTTCGAAGACAAATCCAGTTTTGTTTTGGTAGTTAATTTTGTTAACTACGTAAACTGATGTGCTTAATACAAGTAAGCAGTGCTCTCTGCTGGCAGTTTTTGCATGATCGGTGTCTAAAGAATCTTATGTAATGACGGAAACACGCTCACTGATGGGATTACAAATGCCCAGTGAATCCAATCCAATAAATGGCTGTGTAACAGTGGCATGACCTTTTATCCCCGAGATTGACCAAATCATTCTTGGTAGCAGCCTGACTTTTTCTTCATAGAGGATTTCATAGCTAAAGTGGTTCAATTTAGAATTGTGTTTTTCGGTGACAGTCTATACGAACTTCAGGTATAACCCTGCCTCCTGCACTCATTAACATCCTTAATCATGCTTGCTTCTTTTCTTTGAACCTCCTTCCTCTCCTGCAATGTTTGATTTGCAGTCGAGATCCTAAATTTCAAATTTGAAATTTGCAGCCTTTTCCCTCCACGTGCCTCCTCAACTTCCTGCTATAACAAAGCTACTTTTAAAAAATATCAGTGAACAAAATGCAGACAGGTGATGGGGAACAAAGTGGGACAGTTCAATCTAAGAGTAAATATTTCAGCCTTTCCCTTCAGGTGAAGTATGTATCACATCGAATTAATCGTATATTATGCAGTGTGCATGCTGATGTGTCACAGGCATGTTGCTGACTTGGTATTAATTTATATGTTACAGTGATCTATCCATACCAGATGATAAGTATTATTTTTATTATTTGAATCAAGTTCTGTTTGTCCTAAACTAAATCACTCCCTGGTATGTATTGACTCTGACATATCATACTTGATATGTTCTCCCCATGCCTACATGGACTTGGTGATATTCTATGAACATAAATCCATTACTGTCAGGGAAACTTTGTGGAATGTGTGATTGACTGTGACATATCATACTTGATATGTCACAGTCAATCCCACATTCCACAAAGTTTCCCTGACAGTAATGGATTTATGTTCATAGAATATCACCAAGTCACATTGCTGCTTCTTAAACAGTAATTACTGGTGCAGCTATTCTGTGCAGTGTAATCCCAGTGTCACATGTGTGAACAATATGTTTTTCCAATGTATTTAGAGATTTCCAATCTTTATCACTGTCTGTTTATAAACATTGTAGTAACATGGCCCCTTTGAAGGAGCGATTCTTGAGGGCCACGTGTTCAGGCCAGATCCAATGGAGAGGCAGTGCAGAAAGTCAAGCCAATCAGGGACAAGGGCGCATGTTTTGGGTCAGGGAGGAACCTCAGTTGGACCCGGGGAGGAGGAGAGAATGAACATGTATTGCGGTCTGTCAGACAAATATTGTTATTAATATATTAGTTGTAATTTGCAGCCTCAAGAGTCATCTCTGAGGTTACTACAGACTCAATTCCTGATCTAATCATTTTCAAGTCCTGTTTTGTTCTGGAGTCTTCTTATGTCAGATTTTAGAAAATTGGAAATGTTCTGGTGCTGTTGTAAATTGTGGACTTTCTTCTGTCCAAATGATACAAAAAAAACTTCTTGGATTTAATCTGGCATGAGAAAGTCCAGATCCAAGATCTTTCGAAGATTTGAGAGCCTTTTGTCCCCTTCCCTTTGAGCCCGACAACCCTCCAAGATCTAAGTATTCCTCTAATTGGCCTCCTACTTTGATTTCCATTACTCCACCATTGGCAGACATTCCTACAACTGCCTGATTCCTAAACTCTGGAACTCCCACTCTCAACCTCCACCTCTCCCTTATCCTTTACGACATTCCAGAAAATCTATCTTTTTAACAAAGCCTTTGCTCATTTGTTCTCATTGGGTGGCACAGTGGTTAGAACTGCTACCCCACAGTGCCCAGACCCGGGTTCAATTCCCGGCTTGGGTGACTGTCTGTGTGGAGTCTGCATGTTTTCCCCATGCCTACATGGATCCAAAGGTGTGCGGGTTAGGTGGATTGGCCATGCTAAATTGCCCCTTAGTGTCAGGAGGACTAGCTGGGGTAAATGTATGGGGATAGGGCCTGGGTGGGATTGTGTTCAATGCAGACCCAATGGGCCAAATAGCTTCCTTCTGCACTGTGGGATCCTTGATTCTATGATATTGCCTTCTTTGGCTCAGTGTCAATTCTTATCCAAAGGAACTCCTTTGAAATGCCTTGGGACATTTAACAACATTAAAAGTTTTATAGAAATGCAAGTTGTTGATTAAACTACCTGAAAGCATCAGCAGCAACTGTCATCTATCTTCAGTGTTGTGGTCAATGCTGTTTGAAATGCATCTTTGGGAGCAGCCCTGAAACTTCTGATCCAGGATATTTCCCACTTTGTGTTGTGATTTTTTTTAGAAGATGGCATTGTGTTATTGGTGGAATTGGGTATCTTTTCAGCATCTCAGCAGCTTAAACAATGGACTGATCCATGAGATGTGAAGGTCAAAGAGCCATGCTATGACACTGTGGGTGGGGTTCACCAATTTTGTCCATTTCCGCCCCACTGCCAGCGAGAATGGAGAGTTTGGCACTCACCCAAAATTCCATTGATTGCAGCAGGGCTGGAGAATCCCAAATGCTGGCGAGGTCAGAGATTTCTGGCATATGTGTCTCCAAAGTGAGATTTCAGAAGCATTGACTGAATGGCGCACAAAGTATCGACCCTAATTGCTGTCTCATATTGACGCCTGGGTGCCGCTGGGCGAGGCTGGCATTTATTTTGCATCCCTAGTTATCCTTTAGACAGAGGTAATGAGCTGCATTCCTGAACTCAGCAGTCCATGTAGTAAATCTGCACTAACCATATGCCTGCACGCATGCACACACACAAGCAAACACATGCATGTACACAGATACGCCTGCACACACATGCTCACATGCACACATATACACACACATATTCATAGCACTGAATTTTCAGACTACAAGAATACAAAGGTGAACTCTGGCAACTTATTTGACATTAAGAAGAGTAAAAATGGTAGGAAATCACTTGTCAATCTAATCTCACAAAACCACTTGACCCCAGCTGTTTATTTGCATATATAACTCACGGCAGGAGTCAGGCGAGTGACAACCCACCCTGAGCTCAGCTTAACCCCAGTTTCACCTGCACACTCCCCACTCAGATTCCCACCCAACACTGGTGAGAAGCACCCAGTGGGAAGCTAGTCAATGTCAGGTGGTGAGAGGCGAATAGCAGCGACCAATGGAAAGTCTGTTACTCTTGGAAAAATCAGATTGGATAGCCTGGGTCGGGGGATACTTAAACGTTGCTTTCTGAGGCTCCCTGAAGTAAAGTAAAGAAACTGGAAACAATTTGCTTTTTCAGGTACCTGACAGTCTCAGCACCTTTTATTTTGGCTGTTTGAACAACACAGACTAACATCTGTATTCCACTGATGTGTGGCTAACAACATGACAACAACCAGATTATATGGATTTGTGATGATGATGGAGGGATAGATATTGGCCAGGACACTGCACTTAACTGTCCTAATCGTTCTTAAAATACCACCACAGGGTCCTTTACACCTCGAACCTGAGGTGTGGTGATCCTCAGCCTATGGTGATCCAGGGCTTAACTTTTTTACAGCACAAAACAAGGCCGTAAGAACATAAGAACATAAGAAATAGGAGCAGGAGTAGCCCTTCGAGCCTGCCCCACCATTTAATAAAATCATGGCTGATCTGAAGTGGATCAGTTCCACTTACCCGCCTGCTCCCCATAACCCTTAATTCCCTTATCGATCAGAAATCTATCTACCCTTGACTTAAACATATTCAACGAGGTAGCCTCCACCACTTCAATGGGCAGAGAATTCCAGAGCTTTACCACCCTCTGAGAGAAGAAGCTCCTCCTCAACTCTATTCTAAACTGCACACCCCCCCGGCCCCTTACTTTGAGGCTGTGCCCTCTAGTTCTGGTTTCCTTTCAAAGTGGATAATACAGCCTATTGTGTCTGCGTTGGTCTTTTGAAGAAGCAATTTGCCCTGTACCAAGCTGCCTTCTCCTCATGGCCCTGCACATTTTTCCTCTTCTGAAAATAATCCAATTGCTTTTTGAAAGCCTCGATTGACCCAACCTCATTCTGAGACAGTGCATTCCAGATTCCAGTCACTCGCTTTGTAAAAACATTTTTTCTCATGTCACCATTTTGCTAGTCACTTTAAACCTGTGCTCCCTAGCTCTCGATTCTTGCACAAATGGGAATAGTTTCTCCTGATCTACCCTGGCCAGAACCTGGAAGATTTTGAACGCCTCTATCAAACCTCTCACAACCTTCTCTTCTCCATGAAAAGTGGAAGTGTGCTGTTAATATTTGCCCCTGAACCACTATCATGAAATCAGACTATCTGATCATTATCATGTTGCTGTTCTTGGGATCCTGCTATGCGTAGATTGGCTGCCATGTTTCCAACATTACAACAGGGACTATACTTTCAAAGTATTTCATTGGCTGTAAAGTGCTTTGGGACATCCTGAGGTTGGGATAGAAGCAGGCACAGAACATGACAAAGAGCTGATTTTGCACCAAAGGTATTTTGTGCCAGGTAGCTTCCGCTCCAGTGAGGCCAACCAAAGAACCTTCTAGATTTTGTTTTATTGTTTCATATTTGGACTTAAAAGACTTGTCGAATTCAACTGGAAAAACCTCCGTCGAAAAGAAATAAGACCTTCAGTCCTCCGCCAAGAATAATTGTCATATCCAACACTTGCCAGAGGAAATGACTTAGTGAGAAAAATGCTTCCAACACTGATATTCCTGTTTTCATAGAACACATGAGGGCCATCAGAGAGCACAGAATGTGTGGTTTTGATAAAAGTTTATTTGTGATGGCATGGACCCAGGCATGAAGTCTCATTTCTTCAGTCAGAGAAGCTGAGTTAGATTTCTAAGCAGGAAAGAACAAAGTCAGTGGCCTGGTGAACCATCACTCTCCTGGGCAGCATCAGATGATGTACACTTGTCAAAATATTATCATAAATTAACAGCAGGACGAGGGAAAGTTAAAACGGGTCTGCATTGTTTCACCAGACACAAATGCAGCTGACTACACGTTGATTAATAAACAAATATCTGGGTCAAGTTTGCCAAGGGGAAGCAGTATAACTTCCACTTCCTGTCCATTGAATTGATAATCATTTTATTTCAATCAAACGCTTCACAGTTGATACTTCAAATCTTCTCAGGGTTGCAATGAATACTGACTGGGACCAGCGTGAACATAGAATTATAGAATTTTACAGCACAAAAGGAGGCCCTTCAATCCATTGTGCATCTAGAGTCATAGAGGTTTACAGCGTGGAAACAGGCCCTTCGGCCCAACTTGTCCATGTCGCCCTATTTTTTACCAGTAAGCTAGTCCCAATTACCCGCATTTGGTCAATATCCCTTTATACCCATCTAATCCATGTAACTACCTAAACACCTTTTAAAAGACAAAATTGTACCAGCCTCTAGTACTACCTCTGGCAGCTTGTTCCAGACACTCACCACCCTCTATGTAAAAAATTGTCCCTCTGGACCTTTTGTATCTCTCCCCTGTCACCTTAAACAATGCCCTCTAGTTTTAGACTCCCCTGCCTTTGGAAAAGATACTGACTGTGGCTGATCTATGCACCTTATTATTTTATAGACCTCTATAAGATCATCCCTAAGCCTCCAGGAAAAGAGTCCCAGACTATCCAGGCTGTACTTGTAACTCAAACCATCAAGTCCCAATATCATCTTAATAAATCTTTTGCACTCTTTCTAGTGTAATAATATCGTTTCTCTAATGGGGTGACCAGAACTATACACAGTATTCCAAATGTGGCCTTACCAATGTCTTGTACAACTTCAACAAGACATCCCAACTCCTGTATTTAATGTTCTGACCAATGAAACCAAGCATGCTGAATGCCTTTTTCAGCATGACTCCACTTTCAAGGAAATATGAGCCTGTACCCTTAGTTCTCTATGTTCTATAACTTTCCCCAATGTCCTACCATCAATGAGTAAATCCTGCTTTATCTAAATTAAACTCCATTCGTCAGCCCTCTGGTCCAATTGAACAAGGTCCCGCTGCAATCCTAGATAACCTACTTCACTGTCATCTGCAAACTTACTAACCATATCTTCTAAATTCTCACCCATATCATCTCTATAAATGACAAATAACAGTGGACCCAGCATCAATCCCTGAGGCACACCGCTAGTCACAGACCAGTTTGAAAAACAGCCCTCCACAATTGCCCTCTGTCTTTTGTCTTCAAGCCAATTTTATATCCCTGGATTCCATGAGATTTAACCTTATGCAACAACCTATCATGCAGTACCTTGTCAAAGATCTTGCTAAAATCCATGTAGACAACATTGACTGCACTGCCCTCATCCACCTTCTTGGTTACTCCCTTCAAGAAACTCCAATTCGGGAGACATGATTTTCCACTCACAAAGCCGTGCTGACTTGTCCCTAATCAGTCCTTGCCTTTCTAAATGCCTGTAGATCCTCTCTCTCAGAATACCTTCTAACAACTTACCCATTACAGATGTTAAGCTCATAGACTTTAGGTTCCCAGGCTTTTTCCTGCCACCCTTCTTCAACAAAGGCATAACATTTGCCACCCTCCAGTCTTCAGGCACCTCACCTGCAACTATTGATGAATCAAACATCTCTGCTAGGGGACCAGCAATTTCCTCCCTAGCCTCCCACAATATCCTTGGATACACTTCATCAGGATTACCTATCCTAATCTCATTTTACAGCACTTGGTCCATAGCCTTGTATGCTGTAACGTTTTGAGTGCTCATCTAAATGCTTCTTAAATGATGTGAGGATTCTTGTCTTTACCACCCTTTTGGGCAGTGAGCTCCCAGATTCCCACCAGCATCTGGGTAAAGATGTCCTACCTCAAATCCCCTTTAAATCTCCTGCTCCTTATCTTAAATCTATATGCTTTGGTTATTGGCCCCCTCTATTAAGGGAAAGGGCTCATTCCTATCGACCTATCACATTAACAGGTTAACAAGCTCATGTCAAATTCCTTCCTGCATGGAGACATCCTGTTTCTGGGTAAAGAAGTGGATGGAAGATTTTCCTAGCTCAGTCACACATCCATTATTAATGTCACAGAACCTCATATCATCACAGTTTCACAAAACCTGGAGTGAGAAAAAGCCACTTAGCAAATGGTTCTGCTCCTTCCAGAACTTACAGATCAATTTTCAACCACTGGTTTCCCTTCAAAGATGTGTAAGTTGAGTAGATTAGCCATGATAAATGTGCAGGATTACGGGGGTAGGGCATAGGAGAGGGCATGGATGGAATGCTCTTTCAGAGAGTCAGTTCAGGCTTGATGGCCTCCTTCTGCACTAAAGAGATTCTGTGGTTCTCCCACCAAACATTCAAATTCTGTTGTTGCTAGTGTAGATTCCCCTTAACAACAAATATGGACCCATCTCATTTTTCAGACAAGCTTCTTCATTGAAAATAAATATAATTACCTGAATCTTCCTTCTAGACCCTGACCAGGTGCTAGAAAATGAAGGGAGATTGGTTGGGAAAGCCTGTCTTTATTGGCATGCCTCAGTCAATGAAGAGCTTTTACTCCCTCTACTGTTCGAGGATTCCTGTCATACTTGCATGTCCCATAGGTGGAGGACTGTAGGGAATACGGCCTGAAAACCTGGTCTTTTTCCTCTTCCTTGTGTTGAACTGCATTGTTCCCAATAAAGGAGAAGTGGCAGCAGAGGCTGAGGTACGAGTGAGAAGTGTGACCAGTTTCTTTCTATAGGAAGGGGGCTTTGTCTGAAGCTCAATCTCTTCCCCCTCCCCCGTCATATGTCAATCATTTGGATGAGGGAACAAAATGTAACATCTCAAAGTTTGCAGATGATACCAAGTTGGGTGGGAAAGGGAACTGTGACGAGAATGCAGAAATCCTTCAGAATGATCTGGAAGGTTGAGTGAGTGGGCTAAACAATGGCAGACGCAGTATAATTTGGTTAAGTGTGCGGTTATTCACTTTGGAAGCAAAAACAAGAAAGCAGATTATTACCTGAATGGCTGTAAATTGGGAGAGGGGAGTGTGCAGCGGGAACCTGGATGTCCTTTTGCACCAGTTACTGAAGGTGAGCATGCAGGTACAGCAGGTGGTAAAGAAGGCATATGGCATGTTGGCCTTCATTGTGAGAGGTTTCGAGTACAGGAGCAGGGATATGTTGTTGCAACTATACAGGGCCTTGGTGGGGCCACATCTAGAGGATTGTGTGCAGTTTTGTTCTCCTTTTCTGAGGAAGGATGTTCTTGCTCTGGAGGGAGTGCAAGCGAAGGTTTACCAGGCTGATTCCAGGATGGCGGGACTGATGTATGAGGAGAGATTGACTAACTTAGGATTGTTTTTGCTGGAGGTCAGACAAATGAGGGGAGATTTCATAGAGACTCATAAAATTTTAACAGGCCTAGACAGGATAGATGCAGGAAGGATGTTCCCGATGGTGGGTGAATCCAGAACCAGGATCACAGTTTGAGGATTCAGGATAGACTATTTAGGACAGAGGTGAGGAGACATTTCTTTAGCCAAAGGGTGGTGACCCTGTGGAATTCATTACCACAAGAAGTAATTGATGCCAAAACATTGAATGCATACAGAGGCAGCTGTATATAGCACTTCAGGCAAATGGGATCAAAGATTATAAGGAAAAAGCAGGATTAGGCTATTGAGTTGGATGATCAGCCGTGATCGTAATGAATGGCGGAGCAGGCTTGAAGGGCCAAATGGCCTCCTCCTGCTCCTATCTTCTATATTTCTATTTACCCTTGTACAGGGTCTGGCTCAATATGAAAGATCTTAAGATGAATGTAACGGGGTGGTGGGTTGCGGGTGCAGAGGATTTGGGATATGATACATTGCTCACCCCACCCTGGAAACAAAATTGGCATGGCAATAACCCACTGTAATGCTGCACACTTAGGCTAAACAGGATCTGTGTAGGACTTCAGACACTCATTAAGGAGAAGCCCTGCCTTTGGGAGTGGCCAGCAGTTCCATCAACCCTGGCAGCACCAAGAACATATTAGTGGGGATTCTGCCAGGACTGCAACGGGGAAACAGAAGGCAGCCCAATGGATCCACAGAAACAGTTATGTCTGAAATCTTGGGCAAGAAGTTTGGACAGGTTAGAGAGGGGTTTGAGGAGGTTGGGCTGGTGACTTTATGGGTACAGCGAGGCAAGAAGAAAGGGGGGAATTCTGTCATGAAGGGACCACCCCTCGATCCTAGAAGATAGAATCCCACCCCCTTTCCTTCCTGTCCTTTCAATAAATTTATTTAAAATATTAGTTGCCCCCTCACTCCCATGCCGTTTTGTCATGTGGGGAGTATATTTTTGGGGAGCTGGCTTGGTAATGGCAATATGATGGGCGGACTGCCAATTTTGGTGTCTGTCCATCCCCTCTATATTCTGAGATGAACTCAGGGGTGGATGGGGTGGACACAAGTCTTATTTTATGTCCCCTTACCTGTCGAAAACACGCTGGCCGGAGTGTAAAATGCAGGCGCTTGTTAAATTTGATCTTCAGAGGCTCTTTTGTGAATCTTATCCTTTCCCCTCCCCCCTCCCCATGATAGAGGGAAAGATTTCTAAAACTCATTAAAAAGTGAAACCGGATCCCCATCCATGGGAAATATGCCTCCTTCTGGTTTAGGTGTGACAGTTCTGGGGGATATGTGAGTAAACTGTCTGGGGAGGCGTATCGGTGATTATAATATTCAAATATCAGCTCCTCAGAGGAGTTATTTAAATTGAACAGTTTTGGGCTGGCTGCAGGGCTTGGGAAACCCATCCAGTCAGGTGCAGCAGGTAAAGATTTTTCCAACATTGCTGTGGGCCAGAGGGAGTAGGATGGCTTCCCTCAACACCACAGGCAAATCTGCCACCACAACCTCTCCTCCTGCGATCCCTACCCCACTGTGACTGGCCAACCAGCAACTCCGCCCTGCATTTCTCCCCTTGCAATCAACCCACACCTTTCCATGTCTCCCATCTTGCTGTTGCTCTCCCCCCCACTCCCAGCAATTCCTATTTCCATCCTCTCCACCACTTCCCTCTCCTCACCATGCCCTGATCTTTGATTGCTGGGGACAAATCCGATTTGCGGGCTTTGGCTTTCCCATACAGCAGTCAGGCAGACTTTCAATCTGGCCAGGCAACAGAGTAAAAAAAAGTTGCTAATGATAATCTATGTTAAAATTAGGCAGGATTGGAATTTGCAAGCTGGTCGTCTACAGACGCATTCACTCTGCTCAAACCCATCAAATAATGGGGCCAGTGTTATTGTTGGTGCAGCTGTGCACCAAGGTGAAGTCTAGAATTAGATTACATACTTGTCTGATTTTTATTGCATTTATTTTGATTATTTATCTCAATCATTTTGAACTTTTAAATTTGGTGCCAAAACACATCAGAAGTTACGTCTCGGATTGGTCAAAAATCAGTTGACAGACAGTTAAAGCAAGACCATCGAGGTAATGTGACATTGACTATCCAGTCGTCTCCCACATTCACCCTCCAGGGGCTCATCTGAAACTCCAATGTCTCTTAACTCTCATCGAGAGCCATCCAACTATCAGCCTGTGCATGATGGTAACCTGCATTGGTCAAGTAATGTTAAAATCCTTATCCTTGTTTTCACATCATTTGATGGCCTCACCTCTCCCTATCTCTTTAATGTCCTCCAGCTCTCCCAGCCATCTGTGTTCATCAAATTCTAGCTTTTTTAAGCAGCCCTGATTTTAATTGCTTTGCTATCGGCAATCATGTCTTCAACTGCCTAAAACCTAGGTAGTGGAATAATCCTTCCCCCTTACAACTCTCCGCTTCTCTACTTCACTTTCCTCCTTTAAAACTGTTAGGAAAACAAAGATAGTTTTAAGTGATTTATATTTGTATTGGTAAATTTTAGAAGATACAGCTTTAAATGGATTTAATTTAGCATTTGTGTAAGAAAGCATAAAGTTGGATTCATTGAGACAAAGGTGAAGGTTTTGGATTCAGTTCAAAATGTGCTTCTATTTTGCTTAGAGAGGTTACAGCATAAAGAGTAAATAAAAGCTAGCAGAAGCATGAGGTTGTTGCTGAGCAATGGGGGACCCTTTTAAGGTAGAAAGGTTTCTTGAGTTTAGTTTTAGTTGAATTGACTGATAATTGGTTTAGATGGCTAGAGAGGGAACAGCTCTCTCAGCCTTGCTAGAAGAAAGCCATACATAAGAAATAGGAGCAGGAGTAGGCCATCTAGCCCCTCGAGCCTGCCCCGCCATTCAATAAGATCATGGCTGATCTGTCGCTGCTCAGTTCCACTTTCCCGCTTTCTCCCCATAACCCTTAATCCCCTCTCTTATCAAAAACCCATCAACCTGCATCTTAAAAATATTTAGCAAGGCAGCCTCCACCACTTCAACGGGCAGAGAATTCCAGAGATTCACCACCCTTTGAGTGAAGAAGTTCCTCCTCAACTCCGTTCTAAACCGCCCCCCTTTTATCTTGAGGCTGTGCCCCCTAGTCCTACTGTCTTTTTTGAGCGGGAAGAGTCTCTCCACCTCTATCCTATCCATCCCATTCAACATCTTATACATCTCAATGAGATCTCCCCTCATTCTTCTAAACTCTAATGAGTACAAGCCCAGTTTATTCAGCCTCTCCTCATAGCTCAACCCCCTCAACTCCGGTATCAGCCTAGTAAACCTCCCTCCAAGGCCAAAATATCTTTGCGCAGGTGCGGCGCCCAAAACTGCACACAGTACTCCAGCTGCGGCCTCACCAATGCCCTATACAGCTGCAGCAAGACCTCCCTACTTTTATATTCAATCCCCCTCGCTATGAAGGCCAGCATCCCATTCGCCTTCCTGACCACCTGCTGCACCTGCAAGCTGGGTTTTTGCGACTCATGCACAAGGACCCCGAGGTCCCTCTGCACCGTCGCCTGCTGCAGTTTTTCGCCCCGTAAGTAATAGTCCTTCCTACCATTCTTCCTACCAAAGTGGACCACCTCACACTTGCCAACATTAAATTCCATTTGCCATTTCCTGGCCCATTTGCCCAGCCTATCTACATCCTTCTGCAGACTCTCCACACCCTCCGCACAATTTGCCGTTCCCCCAATCTTGGTGTCATCAGCAAATTTCAACACCCTACACTCGGTTCCCTCCTCCAGATCATCTATATAAATGGTACCATGGAGTAATGATTAAGAAAAATTAAGATTAAGTCTAGGTGGCTCATGGCATAAGATTCATCTGAGCGGTGGGCCACGGGGATGGGGGTTGGTGGTTGGATTTTGAGGAGAAATCCACAGAAATTCACTCAGGTTAAGAAAAAGAGAGTGTGTCTTACCACAGGCATCCTGTGTGTTTATAGTATAGGGACTGTGTATTACTAAGACTGTTATTGCAAAAGTTATACTTTGAAACCTGTGTTGACCTTAAAATCTGTGTATATTTGTGAAGCTAAGGGAGGGGTAAAGGAGTATTATAGCATCACCAAACTTTCATGGTTAATAAATGCTTTTTTCTTGTTAAAGCTAATTAGTGGCCCAATGACTCTCTTCTAAAAAATTGTTGGCTGGAATTTTCCAGCCATTCATGCCCTGCTGCCTCTGTAAGCGAGGACAGAAAATTTGGTGCTTAGTCAAACCTGGATTCGCTGCAGCAGGACCAGAGAATCCTGCCGATGTGAACAGCCGGAAAATTCCGGCCACGGTTTTTTGAGCCAGGATTCCATTTTGAGATCTTTCTGTCCAGTTGTAACATCCACTGGAACCGTGATGAGAAACTCCTTAAATTCTACCTCTTTGATTAAATTTTGGCCATCTGACCCTTTTGTGTCTAGGTTTCACATTTTGTTTTATTACGCTCCTGTGAAGCGCCCTGGGATGTTTTATTACATTAAAGACGCAACATAAATGCTGTTGTCGAAAACAATGAATCCAAGGAAACCAGAACTGGAGCATACGATATATTTTGTATGGTTCTCACTTTAGTCAGATGAGCACCAACATGCTGCTTATGATACATACACTTTGCAAAGAATGGGAGAGCCACATATTTCAATCAATCAAAACCGCCTCTTCCCCTTTCCCCACACACAAAGACTTTCAACACAAATGGGACAAAAAGCATTTCCAAGGAATTCTTGACAAATTTGGTCAGGGACAATGTGAGATTTAGCAATGAGCGCTGGAGAAGGTTTATGGTTGACAGGTTGTCATAGCAATGGATAATAAATTACTGGCTGATGGTGGGGGGAGGATTCAGTCGGACCGTGTAATGCACTTGCGCCCGCAGACATTACAGGCTAAGGAAACTGATGGAAAATGAAGCTCGTGGATATGCCCGACCCTATAATTATTCAGGAATAATGAAGATAGTGTAGTAGCACTGTTTCTGTTTGGTCAGCTGTAGGGTTACACTTCCCACCAGCTCTTGGGGTGTTTGTATTTTTTTGGTTTTAAACTGTACGGGGGAAACTCAGCACCAAATGTGACATTTCCTTCTCACTGATTGGGAAGGTTTTATTTAAAGTTGCCGAGCTGGATGGCCGCTCGGTTTGTAGCACAGCGGAAGGTTAATGGCTGGATCTCCCAGTATGCGACAGGGTTATTGAAGAGGCTTATCCCTGAATACAGGTTCTTCTTTGCATAGTAGTCGAGTCCGCAGAAGTCGTTGACACCCACGGCCGTGATGAGATTGTTATGCAGGTAAACCACCTGCAGGGAGAAAGGAAACGATAGTGTTAGCAAGAACAGCAATCATCAGTGAACAAAATGAAAAACTTGCCTTTCCATAGCAGCTTGCACCATCTCCAAGTGCTTCACAGCCAATATGAGGAACCTATTTCTGTTATAGGAAACTTATTGAAAGCCAATTCACTCCTATAAAGAGCAACAGGAAATGTATCTTCAGTGATGTTGACTGAGGGATAAATATTGGCAAAGACATCAGGGAAAACTTGCCTACTCTTCTTCAAAATAGTGCCCTGGAATCTTTCAAGTCACTGAGAAGGAAAACAGGACCTTAGTTTAATATCTCATCTGAAAAGCGGCATCGCCGGCAGTGCAGCATGCAACTGAGTGTCAGCCTAGAGCAGTGATGGGCAACCTGTGACCCGGGGGCGGGGGGTGGGGACAACATCCGACCCAACAGGGTTCTGAGTGTGGTCCACCAGACATTTTGTTCACTGTTGTTCAGGTGCCGAATTGCCAGTTCCCACTGATTTCCTTCTGAGTATTTTTTTTCCTACCAATATGACTGAAGTGATGTAAAGCAAAAGTGAGTGAAGTGAGGTGTGTGCTGATTGCTCACAACATTGACTGTGAAAGCCATGCGCTCCCTCTGTGTCCAAAGTGTAAACATTTCTTTTGTTTTTACCATTTGAAGTTGATAATTCTATTAATATATAAATGATGAAGCATTTTCTGTACTCCTTATGAAATATTCAGTGTGCATTAAATGTATCTAACCTTATTCATGGGGTCACAGTTAGTGAACAAGCCTGATTTCAATCTTGTGGTCCACCGAGATGAAGGAGGGCCACTCATGAAGCTCACTCGCTAGCCAAGATTGCCCATCATTGGCCATGATTGTGATTTCAAGTTTCTGGACTAGGAGTCAAGCCCTAGTCTTCTGATTCATCACATTATAAAATGGTTACAGGGCAGAAGAACATTTGGCCCATTCTATCCATGGTAGCTCTCTCCAAGAGCAACCCCAAGCAAGTCCCACTCCCCTGTCTTTTCCCTGTAGCCCTGCAAATTTATTTCTCTTTAGGCACTATTCCAAATCTCCTTTGAAAGCCATGGTTGAATCACTCTCCACCCTCAGGGACTGCAATTCAGATCCTAACACTCACAGCATTGAAATGTTTTGCCTCATGCTGTCTTTGCTGTTTTTTGTCAAACACCTTAAAATGGGGTTTCCTCTGGTTATTTCTGGAAATAGAGACATGGGGTAGAATTTTACCAGCATGTCCACCCAAATTTCAGATGATCCCACCTGAGGCCATTGGAGAATGCTGTTCTCTGAGCCTCGCCCACCCCGGAATTGGGGTGGGCGCGCTGGTAAAATTCCAGCCATGCTGTCAAAGTTTCTTGTCTTGTATTCATCAGGAGAAACATAAATATGGCAAATTCTAACCAATCATAATAATTTCTACCGCAGGGGAAAAAGGCTGCTGATTGGTTGGCAAGTCAACTCTGGCTGAGGAGAAGACAATGGGGAGCTACAGACTCCCAAGCTCCCGGGTCATTCAAAAGCAGTGCAAGGCTTGAACATATTCCTTTTGTTTGCAAAGAACAGAATCCTACGTATGAATGTATATACGAATGTGCTTCAAGTCTTGCCCATTTTCTGAATTACCCAGGAGCTTGGGGAGCCTATGGTTGCTTTCTCCAATTGCCTTTGCCAATCAGAATCAACTTGCCAACCAATCAGCACTTTTTTCTCCTGTGGTATAAATTGTTGTGATTGTTTGAAATTTGACATTCTTATGTTTATCCTGATGAGTGAAAACGTCAGTAACATTCTCTTTTCAGCATTATTCAAGTTCTGTAACACCAAGCGACTATTCTCTGGTTCACAACTCCTCTCCCAATAGGACGTGTTTCTTTCTGTCTACTCTGTCCAGACTCCTACGGGGACTGCAGTGGTTCAAGAAGGCAGCTCATCACCAACTTCTCAAGGGTAATTAGAGATGGTCAATCAATGCTAGCCTTACTAGTGACACTCATATCCCACAAATATATTAAAAATTCCCAACAATTGCCACTGATGCTCATACCTCAAGAATAAAAAGAAAATGAATATTGCTGAAAAAAGGGACAATCAAAGCTATTCATCTTGCACACATCAGGACAGACACAAGAATGTCAAACTTCAAAGGGAGCTCCCATTTATCAGGGTGCCGGCTGGTTGGCATGTTGACTCTGCTTGATCAGAGTCTTGCCATGAAGAATGCATCAGAAAACAATAAAGAAAATGGTCTTTTAATGTTCCTCTTAAACATCATGTTCAGTTTATAAAATAGCCAGATACCTCAAACAGATTAAACACAGGATCATTAGTGTAAACATATCACAGTTTGTCTTTCACCTACGTACCTGGATGTATCGGTGGTCACCCAAGCCAGCAGGCACTTTACTGAGTGCATTGTTGTCCATGTGAAGTTCTCGCAGGTATGGTACATGATTCAGTGTGCCATTGTCCACAGTGACAATCTCATTGAAACTCAAGCCAAGCCTGCAATTGTGGAAATGAATTAGAACACTATAGTTCATGTGATGTGAAACCTCACAAGTTGAATACTAACAGGAGATGTTAGGTAATAATGGGCAGGGTTTTCCAGTCTTGGCCGCGGTTGGGCCTATTGCAGCGAGAACAGAGAATGTTGCTTTCCAGCCAAACCTCCATTCACTATCAGCAACACTGGAAAACTCCAGCCATGAATGATGATGGAAGATTTTGGCCAATGGGGACAGAATATGCTAAAAGCTTCTGAAAAGAGTCCCACCAATGGCATATCCCAGCCACAGGTTTCACTGCACTGAGGTGTGCCTTCAACGGGAAAACCCATTGTCAACAGCGGGACCAGAAGACCTGCCATCGGCCAATAACAAGTCACCTCTCATTTGACAGTGAATTGCAGATGCTCCTCTTATAAGCCATCTGGAAAAGAGGTCATAGTCTTAAGGTAAGGGGTGTGCAGATTTAAAACAGAGATGAGGAGAAACTACTTCTCAAAGGGTGGTGAATACGTGGAATTCACTATCCCAGAGTGCGGCGGATGCTGGGCCATTCAGTAAATTTAAGAAGAATATAGATAGATTTGTAATTAGCATTGGGTTGAAGGATTATGGAGAACGGGCAGGTAAATGGAGTTGAGTCCAAGGTGAGATCAGCCATAATCACAGTGAATGGCAAAGCAGGCTGAAGGGGCTGAATTGCCACTCCTGCTCCTAGTTCTTAGGTTCTTAGCTTTTAGGTTGGCACAAAACCTATCAACTTGAAAGATTAACTCTGTCCACTGAAGCTAGCTGACCTCGAATCATACAGATGGTATGGCACAGAATAGTCTATTCAGTCATTGAGTGGGTACCTGTAGAGCAATCTAACCAGACCATTTTGAATTATATAATGGGAGAGGTGAGATGGAGAATGTGGGGGAAAATAGAAGATCAGGGAGAGGTGGCATGGCGGCACAGTGGTTAGCACTGCTGCTTCACTGCTCCAGGGACCTGTGTTTGATTCCCAGCTTGGGTCACTGTATGTGGGGAGTTTGCATGTTCTCCCTGTGTCTGCGTGGGTTTCCTCCATGTGCTCTGATTTCCTCCCACAGTCTGAAAGACATGCTGGTTAGGTGCATTGACCAAACAGGTGCTGGAATGTGGTGACTAGGGGAGTTTCACAGTAAATTCATTGCAGTGTTAATGTAAGCCTTACTTGTGACTAATAAATAAACTTTAACTTTTAGGTCGGAGCTACGAAGAGATGGACAAAAAGTCATGGACACAAAACAAACGGAATGTGAATGGCATTAAGGATTGAACCACATTGTCCATTATACACACCGTTAATTAGTGAAATTTTCCAAGGTTTGTCACAGGAGTGTTATTTAACAAAATGTGATCCCGAGCCACAAAAAGGAGACATTAGGGCCAATAATCAAAAAGTAGGTTTTACAGAGTGTCTAAAGGAAGAAAGGGAACTATACAGGTCACAAATCAGGGTCTAAGCAGCTGGAGGCACAGCCGCAATGGTGGTGAGTAAAATCAGGGATGCACAAGTTGCCAGGATTGGAGGAATGAAAAAGTATTGAGATGTGCACTTGTGATGCCAAAGCACAAAAGGCTATGGGCCAAGTTCTGGAAAATGGAATTGGAAAGTTAGGTGGTTTGTCTTTGGCCAGCACAGATGCAATGGGCTGAAGGGCTTTTTCTGTGCTGTAGACCTCTATGACCCTATAACTGTATGTGGGAGGATTGATGGGATTGGAAGAGATCAGACAGACAGGGAGACTGTCAGACCACATGTTCCATTTACCTGGCCAAGTTTTGAAGACCTTTCAGTGAATCAGCTTTCACACGAGTAATTTTGTTGCCATCAAGATGGATTTCAGACAAAGAACTCGGGAGACCTGGTTTAGGGGGTCGGGGGGAAGGGAAAGAAATTAATCAAAAAGAGCTATGTGTGAGTTAGTATAAACCACTGAGACTAAAGGCCTGTTGATAAATATTCCATCACCTTCAAATAAGACAAGGAGTAGGTTCCATTCTCTTGCACTCCAATAAAAAGCATTTACCACTGGAAACCCAACTCCAATATTCATTGGAAAGAAACCTATTGGTCCCCATGATGTGCCCCCTCCATTCCAGGAATTATTGGGTTTGTCAAATTATCCCTCATACATTTAAGGAATGTCATTATCAATTGAAAGTACTTTGAGCTGGTGGGGCAATGATATTGTCACTGGGCTAGTGGGAAACCCAGGCTCCGGGAACCCAGGTTCGAATCCTATCACAGCAGATAGTGAAATCTGAATTCAGTAAAAGTCTGGAATTAAAAGTCTAATGATGGCCAATTGATTATTGTAAAAATCCATCTAGTTCACTTGGCAGCATGGTGGCACAGTGGCTAGCACTGCTGCCTTACAGCGCCAGGGACTTAGGTTCGATTCCCAGCTTGGGTCACTGTCTGTGTGGAATTTGCACATTCTCCTGTGTCTGCTTGGACTTCCTCTGGGTGTTCCGGTTTTCTCCCACAGTCTGCAAAACTTGCTGGTTAGGTACATTGGCCATGCTAAATTCTCCCTCAGTGTACCCGAACAGGCACCAGAGTGTGGCGACTCGGGGATTTTCACTGTAATTTCATTACGGTGTTAATAAAAACCTACTTGTAACACTAGTAAATAAAAATAATAATGAAGAAAATTTGGCTTCCTAATGTGGTCTGGCCTACATATGACACTTAACTAGTGATGCCCACATCCCATTAAACAATCCTTTAAAAATTCTGAACATCAATGGGTCTTTGGATGGGCGGCACTAGCATTATAGTTACGGTGTTGGGCTAGTGATGTGAGTTTCAAACAGCAGTTGCTGTGGAACTACTGATTGTCACAAAAACCCATCTGGTTACCAATGTTTTTCAACAGAAGCAATCTGCCATCTGTACCCAGAAGCATGACTTCAGACCCACAACATTGCAGTGGCCTCTGAGATGATACAGCAAGCCACTCAGTTATAGGTAGCTCACAGTTACGCCTTTGAGAGCAGTTAGGAATGGGCAATAACTGCTTGCCTTGTGAGTACTGCTCAAATCCCAAGAACAAAATCAACGTATCAACAAATTATTCAGAGAAAGGGTCATTTATATAGTGCCATTTGTGCTCTCTGGGTTCCCAAAGTGCTTTACAGCCATTGAAGTACTTTTGCAATGTTGTCACTTCACCAGTAATGTAGGTAAGTAAATCAATTGACCTGCTTTTCAGTAATGTTACAAAGAACAAAGAAAAGTACAGCACAGGAACAGGCCTGTTGGCCCTCCAAGCCTCTGCCAATCATGATGCCCTAACTAAACTGAAAAAACATTCTGCCTTACTCAATCCATATTCCTCTATTCCCTCCCTATTCATGTACCCATCCAGATGCCTTTTAAACATTGCTAATGTGCTTATTTCCATCACCTCCTTTGGCAACCATGGTGCGTTCCAGACACCCACATTCTCTGCATGAAAAATGTCCCCTCCATCTCTCCCTTAAACTTTCCTCCTCTCACCTTGAATCTGTGCCCCCTTGTAATTGACACTTTCACCCTGGGAAAAAGCCTCTGCTTATCCATCCTGTCTATGCTGCTCATAATTTTGTAGACCGCTATCAGGTTTCACCTCAGCCTCCCCTTTTCCAGTGAAAACAATCCTAGTTTAGTTATCACTGTGTCACTATCTCATTGTGTGAAGTCAATCCAAGTGAATATACAGCATTGTTTTTCTACCTGCTGACCTTTGTGAAGGAATTCCTCATTGGACTTTAACTCTAGACACACATGAAGCAATAATTATTTTCTCTATGGTCTTTGAAGAATGCACAGGGTTATGGGGATAGGCTGGGAAGTGGGCCTGTGTAAGATGCTTTTTCAGAGAGTCGGTTAAATGGCTTCCTTCTGCGCTGTAGGGATTCGATGGAAAGAAAGAAATAGAAGGTGAAATTGAAGAGAGAAGAATTCCAGCTTTGAAAATTGGAAATAGAGCCAGCAACTTAAAGTGATAGAGAGAGAGAGAGAGAGCAGACAGCTGGAAGTCACATGGGGAAGTCTCTCTCTACCCTGGAACACACCTTTATCTTTCTAATCTTGAACCACTCTCTGAGGCTCTCAGGCTAGATTCATTCACAAATCCAAAAAGAGTGATGTGGAGTCATTGAGAAAGTAGCAGGATAATTAAAATGACCATTGGATTTCTGGACAAGATTAATTCAAGGACAACTAACAGGGAGAGCCAAGAGGACTTCCCCATGCTGTCTCCTGATGTGTCCATGAGTTACAAGCAGACTAGAGCCTGCCATCCTAAGTGTCAATGAGTTAGTCCTGGAGGTACATCAGCAATTCTGGAACACACGAAGAAATCCACACAAACCTACATCGAGTTTGAACGTCTGAAGCAAATCCCATTCGACTGATGGGTAAGATCCCCAAGAATCCCACTCAGCTGTGAGGGGCTGTGTGAGATGATAGTGTTGCAGGAATTCAAATGCTGTCAACACTCCAATCTGCAAGTGCACTCGGAGGAGCAAAGACTCCTCACAGCCAGGGATACGATCTCACCCATAGGCCTCGAAACTCAGGCAGGCTCTTTCCAAACCATTCCCATGAACATTAGAAAGGTAAACAGGGTGATCTAGACAGGAAAGGCCCCCAACTAGAAAGGAAAACATGAGGGAGGGTGAGGAAAGCATTCCTGCAGCCCAAAAAGAGAACACATAGAAGCTAGTTCCCATTGCAATAGAATAGGCCATTCTGGACCTAAGGCTGGAAATTGTAAGGGAAACCTGTTTATCTAATAAGGTTCCACATGAGTAGACCCCCAAAGGATGCCCAAGGCTAGTGCAACAGAGCCTCTCGCTACTGACACTTCCTTTTAGAGATTTGGCAGTCTAAACGAAACAAACCCCCAGAGAACTTCCAGAGTTTTGTACTTTTAGGAACAGTATCCTTCTACCTATTCTACAATGTCACAAGTCCATTGTACTGCCCCAGGACACAAGAGACAGCCAGCCCATAATGTTGGAGAGAAACTTAAATCTGTCCCACGACCCCACCACCCCTCCCCCACCCAATTCCTTTCCAAAGGCTAAATCTCTGATTAGTGGAATGGGAGGAGAATCTGTGTTTGCCCCCCTTCATCAGTTCCAGCGAGCGTGGACCTTGTTTCAAGGCCAGTCACAGTAGGCATTGTCCCTGAACCACCAGGAGCAGGAATCGGTACGATTTGGCCGTCTGGCAGGTGTTCGCTGGCAAAAGATAGATAACCTTACGATGCTCCACTTCTCCAGCTTCCACCCTAAACACGTTAAAGAAGCCATCCCCTATGACAAGCCCTCCGTATACACAGGATCTGCTCAGATGAGAATGATCGCAACAGACACCTCCAGATGCTCAAAGATGCCCTCATAAGAACAGGATATGGTGCCAGGGACCCGGGTTCGATTCCCGGCATGGGTCACTCACCGTGTGGAGTTTGTATATTCTCCTTGTGTCTGCGTGGGTTTCCTCTAGGTGCTCCAGTTTCCTCTCACAGTCTGAAAGACATGCTGGTTCGGTGCATTGACCCGAACAGACACCGAACTTTGGGTGACTTGGGGAATTTCACAGTAACTTCATTGCAATATTAATGTAAGCCTTACTTGTGACTAACAAAAAAATTTTAAACATTTTTAAACAGGGATCAGAGAAATCCCAAAACAGGGAAAGAGATAGGGAGTTGTTCCACATAAGTGAAGAATGAAACCCTGAATTAAATGCATTACAAGCTGGGTATGCTGCTATTTAAGGATTAGGTCTGTTGGTTAAATCCTGCAGCTGGGTGGTGGTTAGATTAGGAAACATGAATTGAGAAGGATGTTGCACATTGGTTAGTAATTACTCTGTGAGAATGGAATGATCAGTCAATGAGGTTGCCACAGTTAAATGCTCCTTTGCACTCTTCATGGGTGGCACAGTGGTTAGCACTACTGCCTCAAGGCACCAGGGACTGACGTTCAACTCCCAGTTTGGGTCATTATCTGTGTGGAGTTTGCACGGTCTCCCTATGGCTGCGTGGGTTTCCTCCAGGTGCTCTGGTTTCCTCCCCCAGTCCAAAAGATGTGGATTTAGGTAGATTGGCCATGCTAAATGTCCCCTTAATGTCAGGAGGATTAGCTAGAGTAAATGCATGGGGTTGTGGGGATAGGGCCTGGGTGAGGTTGTGGTCAGTGCAGACCCGATGGGCCAAATGGCCTCGTTATGCACTGTAGGATTCTATAATTCCTCTCAGGGTCAGCAACACTTTTGGACTGGCCCAAAGTGTGGAGATGCCGGCATTGGATTGGGGTAAGCACGGTGAGAAGTCTCACAACACTGGGATAAAGTCCAACAGGTTTATTTTATAGCACAAGCTTTTGGAGCACCTTATGAAGAGACAGTATTCCGAAAGCTTGTGCTATTAAATAAACCTGTTGTACTTTAACCTGGTGTTGTGAGACTTCTTACTGTGGCCCAAAGTGTCCAGGAATAGAAAACTGATCTCCAAAATGCTGCTGTGAGTAACAGGCAGGGGAAAAAATATCATGGGACATTAAATAAATTGCGTTACGTTCATTTTATTTGATTACTTTTGTTATTCATGATCAAAATATTTCAGATGTGGGGGGAGGGGATTGAAGGCTGAGCAATTGACAGTCAGAAATCATCCAGTGTAACAGAGGCTAGCCGTGGGAGGGCAAGGCACTCTCAGGAAATCTGCCATCCTAGCCCGGTCTGGCCTACATGTGACTCCAGACCCACAACAATGTGGTTGACTCTTAACTGTCGTCTGAAATGGCTGAGCGACACACTTAGTTCAAGGGGCAATTAGGGATTGGGTAACAAATACTGGTCTTGCCAGTGATGCCCACATCTCATGAAGTAGGAAACATTTTAAAAATCGTAAACCAGACCTCAGCCATCATTAAACTTTGCAAATCATTTGCATCAAGCTTATTTCTGAGCATGAATGCAAAGAAAATTCCAAGGCCTGGGAACAAGATTATCTCCAATCTGAAAGTAATATCTATGATCTATTGCTTGCTCCGGCATCAACCTAGACCAAAAGGGTCACCGGGAAACATATATCAGAAACCCAGATCCACACAAGCATGCAACTTCCAACCATTCATTTAAATGGTGAGGGAAACATGCAGTCCAATCCCACTATATTTGATGGGCTCATTTTCCCATCGGGATTGTGAAATTGGAAGTTACACCACTAAATCTGCACTGACATGAATCTGATGGATACAAGGTTGAAATGGTTGTTGTCAAAGTAGCATTTAAAGCTGTTCATCGGACAGTTATGTGCCCACCATTTCTGTTGAGGTGTTAACTATGTCAAATGTGCAGCCACTTAAAAATATCAGATTGACAAATGGACCAGAATATATATTCATTATCAGTTCATTAATATCAGCAGGGATAATCTTATTTACTATTAGCTACCTTCATTAAGGGACAGAATTTCACACTTGTAAACAAACCAAGGTCAAACAGCACCAAAGAAGACCTTTCGGCCCATCATGTCCCAGACAATTTAATGAAGAACTATCCTTTCTTGCCATTTCCCTGTTCTTTCCCCCTAGGCCTGCAAGTGTTTCCTTAAAAAGGTATCTGTCTAACTTCCTTTTGAAAGTTACCTTTGATTCTGCATCTACCTTTCAGATCACAGCAAGCTGTTGTATAAAAAAAACTCTTCTTCTTTAGCTCTTTCGCCAATTACCATTGGTATGTGTCCCTCTGGTTCCTGAGCCTTCTGCCAATGGAAGCAGTTTCTCCTTACTTACTCTATCAAAGTCCCACTTCATTTTGAACACTTTGATTAAATCTCCTACTAGTCTTCTCTGCTTTTCTCTGCTTTAATGGAGAACAATCCAAGCTTCACTGGTGATCATGAGTTAATAAGTGTGTTGGCAAATTAATAAGAAATTAATAGATAACAGACACATTTATGGAGAATGGCACCATACGCTCAGTACAGTTCTGGCTAGACACGCAGATCCCGCCAAGCTCACAGCTCCTTTGCCAAGATGGATTGCTCCAATTGCTTCATTCGTTCATTACCTTTCGGAACAGCGGTGAGGGCTGCATCTGATAGTCGAATGAAAGAAAGCTTTTTCAGTCCATGAAAAGCTCCACTGTCAATACCCGAATTTTTCAGGGGGTTGCCGCCCATTTCTGTTGAAGTTGGAGGTGAAAGAATTGAAAAGAAAAATTAGAATCAACATATTTTACCTCACCTTAAGTGAGTGCAGTTCCAACAACATTCAAGAATTCCATTCAAGGTTGGCTCCCCATTCACCATCTTCAACACTTACTCTCTTCACCACTGACACAGTGTGTACCATCTACAAGATGCACCGCAGCAATTTGCCCAAGCTCCTTCAACAACACCTTCCAAACTCATGATCAATATCACCTAGAAAGGCCAGGTCAGCAAACACAAGGGAACACCACCACCTGCAAGTTCCCCTTCAAGTCAGACACCATCCTGACTTAAACTATATCACCATTCCTCTACTGTCACTGAATCAAAATCTGGAACTCCCTCTCTAACAGTAAAGTGAAATTAATTCTCCACACCCCCCAGTCTTTTAACCACTGGTGTCAGCTGATGAGAATAAACTCAGTATCAATGAAAGGAGAGGGAAGATGGCCTGGATTAGCTTTGTACCCTGTCTGATCTCAGTCAGCAAAGTGTCACTGAGTTATACCTAAGGCGTACACCTGCGACAGATTGTCAAACACGTTCTTCTTCACTTTGGTGATTTCGTTCTCATGGATGCGTAGCTCCTGGAGGGCGGGAGGCATGTTTTCTGGGATTTCCTTCAGCACGTTCTTGGACAAGTAAAGTCTCTGCAACTTCACCAGGGGTGCAAAGGCTTTGGGATGAACGCTGCCGATTTTGTTGTTGACCAGGATCAATGCCTGGAAAAGAAAGGAAAGCCACAAAAATCAGCATGAACGCCACAAAACACAAAATACCATGGATGCTGGGAATCTGAAAAAGAAACTGAAAATGTCGGAAAATGTCAACAAGCACCAGTGGAGAGAGAGAGAGTTCACGGGCTTTCAGAAGGTCATCATTCTGAAATGTTAACTCTGTGTCTGTCAACATATCATTTCATCTGGCTTGTATACAACTTATACAAAAATAGCACCACCACCTTAAGGATCAGGGCCTGGGTGTCCACTAAATTATAACCATGCTGTTCCACCCATATTAATTTTCTAAATTGGATTCATACTCCATGGTGATGCATATTAACTTCTGAACTTGTACTGGACTTTAGTAGGTGGCACAGAACCCTGCGCACAGTCATGATCTCAATGTTACAAAAAGGACACAGGCACTCCAGAAGGTGCAACAAAAGACTTTCACAGATGATAGCAGATCTGAGATGTATCAGGCAAGACTGAATAGGCTGATGTCATTTTTTCCACATACTGACTATCTTTCAATTTATGAATGGGTAAATGTGGAGCTAATGTGCCCACTTGTGGGTATTCTAAAACTAAGGAAAATAAGTATCGGGTAGTCACTAATAAACCTGATAAGAGAATTCAGGAGAAACATATTTACCCAGAGAGTAGTTAGAATGAGAAACCTGCTACCTCGTGGAGTAGTTATGGTTGGATGCATTTAAGATGAAGCTAGATGTATACAGGAGAGAGAAAGGATTAGAGAGAGAAGAAGATTGAGTTAGACGAAGAGCAGTGGAAGAGGGCATTTATGGAGGACAACACCAACATGAACCAGATGGGCTGAATGGCCTATGTGTCTGAGCAATTCTTAAAAAAAAACTTATCTACTGCTCCTAGCTGCCTATAATTACCTGATTGGATTCAGGAGAAGATATGAAGATATACATGTTACCTCTTCTTTATCAAAAGATTCTACTTCTGAGTTACAAACATGCCAATTAAAAGCAGAAGAAGGCCATTTGGCTCCTCGAGCCTGTTCCACCATTCAAAAAGATTATGGCTGATCTCTTTGTGTTTTGAATTCCACATTCCCATCTACCTGATTATCTGTGGTCCCTTGCCTGACAAGAATCTACCTACTACTACCTTTAAAATATTCAATGACATTATCTTCACCACCTTTGAGCAGAGTGCTCCAAAGTCATACAACCTTCTGAGAGAAAAAAATGTTTCCTCATCTCTGCCTGTAAAGGACAGGCCCTAATTTTAAAGCAGTGTCCCCTAGTTCTGGACTCACCCACAAGAGGAAACATCCTTTCCACATCCACCTTGTCAATACTGTTTAAGATCTTATATACTTGAATCAAATCACCCTTTACTCCTGTAAACTCCAGTGGAAACAAGCCTTGAAAACAAGTCACTCATGTCAGGTATCAATCCAATAAACCTCCTCTGGACCGCCTCCAATGTATTTACATACATCCTTAAATATGTGCTGGGATTCTCTGGCTTCAACGCAGGAGGGGGCGCGCCATTGTTCAGTGGTGGTATCTTCTAGTTCCGTCATTGTCAATGGGATTTCCCATTGACTGCAGCCCACACCGTCAGGAAACCCACAGCAGGGGTGATTATAGATGGGACCAGACAATCTCACTGGCATGAAGAGCCAGAAGGTCGTGCCCATGGAGACCAAAATGGCACACAGATATGTCTTACCTCCAGCGAGCAAACAGCTGCTATTCTGTTATCTCACCTGTGAGGGGGCATCCATGAAGTGGAGAATCTCTGATCGAATTTGGAATGCTGAGGCTAGTTTTCCATCATTGCTGAATGCAAACAGCAGTGCAGGGTCATTAATCCTTGGAATTCTCTTCCCCAGAGAGCAGCAGGGACAGGATCATTGAATCTTTTCAAGGCTGAGTTAGATAGATTCTTGATCGACAAGAGAGAGTTAAGGGTTATGGGGCAGACAGGAAAGTGGAGCTGAGGCTGCGATCAGAACAATCATGATCTCATTGAATGACAGAGCAGGCTCAATGGTCCGAATGGTCTACTCCCGCTCTGATCTTTTATGTTCTTATGGTAAGCCAAAAGGTCAAGCACCTGGTCGATTTATTTGATTTGATTTGATTTATTATTTTCACATGTATTAGTATACAGTGAAAAGTATTGTTTCTTGTGCGTTATACACAAATTATACCATTCATAGAGAAGGAAACGAGAAAGTACAGAATGTACTGTTGCAGTTATAGTTAGGGTGTAGAGAAAGATCAACTTAATGCATTCAAAACTCTGATGGCAGCAGAGAAGAAGCTATTCTTGAGTCGCTTGGTATGTGACCTCAGACTTTTGTATCTTTTTTCTGACGGAAGAAGGTGGATTTATCATAACTGTAGGGTATTGTGGGAGCATTGTCTTTTCGCTGAGGCCCTCTCTGCTCTCTCTAAAGAGGACATCCCTTGGTGATGTTTAAAGAAGAGCAGGGGAGTTCTCTTTGTGCCGTGGCTAACATTTCTCCCTCACACATTCATCAGCTGATTATGGATAATAGTCTCTCCCAGGCTGATTATTGTGCACAATTGTTTGCTGCTAATTTGACATACTGATTACTCACCTCAAATAGAATTGATCATTTAGCCTCATTTAGTATCCTGAGTGTCCTTGGCACCATTCCTGACACAACATGACCAAGCAAGCCATTCCCAGGCACTTTTTGATCCCAGTTTGATCAATGTGTTACAAGGAGCTTTGAGTTAACACATTCCCTGATTCTCCCTCCCTCTCTCTAGAGTTGCACCTCACCTTTGCTCAACCTGGCCCTGTAGCTGGCTGAGATAAGGAACTTACTCTGTGAGCGAATATAGAAGGATTATATGGGGGCAACATTTTTCTCTATTTGCTATTTACACTGACATCATTAGTGTCAGTTAATGGAATGTGTTTACAACTCACTGTGAAATCTGCCTCTGGCCTCAAATGTACAATTTTAAAAAAGAACAGCTTATAAAAATAATGTTGGCATAAAGGAATTTTGGATCATTCTTTTGGCCTTAATGAAGCTAAACCTCTAATTCCAACAAAGCCTAGATTCGTGCAACAGAATAAAATACTGACTAATGACCTTCTACCCAATACCTATAAACAGTTTTTTAGAACTTTGCTGGTATAGTCTTTATGGAGCCACAGAGGAAACCAGTTAGTGTAGCCCCCATCTGAATTTTATTATAGGTACCTTGGTGCTGAGAGTAAATGACAGACATGAAGTTGTTGTTTTCAGATTGCATCCTGCCGGAGGTTACCTCCAGTGCTTCCCATGGCTTTTATTCTATTGGAGCTCATTTCTCTTAAAAAGAAAGACATGCATTTATAATAATGCCTTTTATGAGATGTCCCAAAGCTCTCCACAGCCGTTGGAATACTTTTGGGGAACAATAACTGTTACAACGTAACTAGAATACTTACAGCAAAGAAGGAGGCCATTCAGCACACTATCACTGCATCAATTCTCTGCAACAGCAACTCAGCCAGTCCCATTCAAAGAACAAAGACCAAAGAACCTTGCCCCTCACACCTTGAATCTGTGCCCCTTAGCAATTGACTCTTCCACCCTGGGAAAAAGCTTCTGACTATCGACTCTGTCCATGCCTCTCATAATCTTGTAGACTTCAATCAGGTCACCCCTCAACCTCCGTCATTCCAGTGAGAACAAACCGAGTTTCTCCAACCTCTCCTCATAGCTAATGCCCTCCATAACAGGCAATACCCAGGTAATTCTTTTCTGTATCCTCTAAAAGCCTCCACATCCTTCTGGAGGTGTGGCAACCAGAATTGAACATTATATTCCACTCCTCAACCTTTTCCCTGTAGCCATGTAATTTATTTTCTCCAGATAATAATCCAGTTCCCTTTTGAAAACCACACTGAATCTGTCTCCACCACACACGCAGGCAGTGCATATCAGATTCAAACCATTTGTTGCATAAAGAGGTTTATCCTCACGTTGCTTCTGCTCCTTTTGTTAATCATCTTCGGATTCTCAACCTTCTGCTGATATGAACAGTTCCTCCCCATTTACACTGTCCAGACTCCTCGTGATTTTGAACATGTCTAAAAAACCCCTTTCAACCTTCTCTTCACCCAGGAACAGTCCCAGCTTCTCCAATCTGTCCACATAACTGAAGTCTGTCATCCTTGGAACCTTTCTTGTAAACCTTTTCTGCACCCTTTCTAAAACCTTCATATCCTTCCTGTTGAGGCTAAACCAGTGTTTTATGAAGGTTCATAACTTACTTGTTTTTGTACTTAGTGTATCTTGAACGATTTATGCACGTATACATTCAGTTCCTCTGCTTCTGCATTTCTTTTAGAATTTTACTCGTTATTTTCTGCCTCCTTTCATCACTCTTTGATCAAAACATATCACTTCACAATTCTCTCCACATGTCTACCCATTCCACCCGGCCTATCTATATCCTCTTGAAATCTATCCTTCCCAATTCACAATACCTCCAAGTCTTGCATCATCTTCAAAAGTTGAAATTGTGCCGTCTGCACCTAGGTCTAGATTATTAATATAAATCAGGAAAAGCAGGGGTCCTCTATATACCATTCCTCACTCTCGAGTAGGTAAAATCTTCTGTAATTCGTGTTTTTGGTCAGTAGGACTGCTGAGGAACAATGGAGGATCTTTAAGGAGATCTTTTTTGGTGCTCAGCAGAAATTTATTCCAATGGTAAAGAAGGATCGTAGGAGAAGGGATAATCAGCCGTGGTTATCGACGGAATTAAAGGAAAGTATTAAATTAAAAGCTGATGCGTTTAGAGTGGCTAAAAGTAGTGGGCGAGTAGAAGATTGGGAGAGGTTTAAAAATCAACAAAGATTGACGAAGAAGATGATAAAGAAAGGAAGGATAGACTATGAAGCTAAATTAGCACTAAATATAAAAAAGGATAGTAAGAGTTTTTATAAATATGTAAAGAGGAGGAGGCTGGCTAGGGTGAATGTTGGACCCTCAGAGGATGAGAGGGGGGATTTAGTGATGGGGGATGAGGAAATGGCTGAGGCCTTAAATAAGTTTTTTGCCTCGGTCTTCACGGAGGAGGACGCGAATAGTTTGCCGGGTATTAAAGATAGGAGGATGGTAGGAGTTGAGGGCCTGAATGCAATCACTGTCACTAGAGAGGCAGTGCTTGATCAGCTAGCAGGACTGATGATGGACAAGTCCCTGGGACCGGATGGAATGCATCCCAGGGTTAGAACAAAGAACAAAGAACAACCCAGCACGGGAAACAGGCCCTTCGGCCCAATGAGCCCGTGCCGCCGCATCACCCTACACCTATTCTACCCTGCGTGTCTACGAATGGAACCCCTAACTTAGCCAGATTCAGGGGAGAATAGTGTCAATTTGGTAACCCAATCAGCCTAAGAGCACATCTTTGGGGTGTGGGAGGAAACCAGAGCGCCCGGAGGAAACCCACGCAACCACAGGGAGAGTGCACAAACTCCCACAGACACAGGCCCAAATCCATGTATCTGCACAGCTAGCAGTGCTAGTCACTGAGCTGTTGCGGCGCCCATCTACCGGTCCAGGATCAAGCACACACACCGACACGAAGTACTAGGCCACTCCCGGAACCTCCAAGAGCAGCCCACGCACGACCCACCGTGTGCATGCCCCTCGTTTGACAACGAGGTGGACCTCCACCTGCGGAATAAAAAGACAAAAAACGTTAACTTACAAGTCTGCATTTCCGGTGTCTCCCGAGGATCTGACCTTATTTAATAGCCCCTACTATAACCCTCCATCCTCGTTTCGCTCATGTGTCTGTCTAACTGAACCTTAAACGAGTCCAACATTCCCGCCTCCACCACCTTACTCGGTAGCGCGTTCCATACCCCCACGACCCTCTGCGTAAAGAACCTTCCTCTCACATCCAAATTATACCTCTCCCCCCTCACCCTTAAATCATGACCTCTCGTATTTGTACCCAGTCTAGGGAGCAGTCTCTCACTGTTGACTCTATCTATTCCCTTCAGTATCTTATATACCTCTATCATGCCCCCCTCAATCTCCGTCTTTCCAAGGAGAAAAGTCCCAGTTTCTCCAACCTTTCCTTGTAACCCAGTCCCTCCATGCTAGGCAACATCCTGGTAAACCTCCTCTGCACCCTCTCCAGAGACTCCACGTCCTTCCGGTAGTAAGGTGACCAGAACTGGACGCAGTACTCCAAATGCGGTCTAACCAACGTTCTGTACAACTGAAGCATTAGACTGCAGCTTTTATACTCTATACCCCTTCCTATAAAGGCTAGCATTCTATAAGCCTTCCTAACAACCTTCTCCACTTGTGTCGCAACCTTCATAGACCTGTGAACCTGCACTCCCAGGTCCCTCTGTATTTCTACACTCCTAATCGGTCTACCTTTTATCACATAGCTCCTCTCTGCATTATTCCTTCCAAAATGCATCACCTCGCATTTGTCAGGATTAAATTCCATCTGCCACCTATCTGCCCAATGCACCAACCTATCTATATCCTGTTGTATCACCTGACATTCCACTTCAGTATCCGCCAACCCCGCCATCTTGGTGTCATCCGCAAACTTGCTGATCACACCACTTACGCTTCTTCCAAGTCGTTTATGTATACTACAAAGAGGAGAGGTCCCAGTACTGAGCCCTGCGGCACACCACTGGTCACTGGCCTCCAGCCCGACAAGGTCCCCTCCACAACTACCCTCTGCCTCCTATTGCCCATCCAGTTCTCAATCCAATTCTGAAGGAAATGGCAGAGGTGAAAGCAGATGCCTTTGTGATTATTTTCCAAACCTTGCTGGATTCCGGGGAAGTGCCGGAAGATTGGAAAACGGCTAATGTTACGCTGCTGTTTAAAAAGGGTAGCAGGCAAAAGGCAGGGAATTATAGGCCGGTTAGTTTAACGTCTGTTGTGGGAAAAATGCTTGAATCCGTCATCAAAGAAGAAATAGCAAGGCACCTTGAGAAGAATTGTTTGATAGAGCAGACGCAGCATGGATTTGTTAAGGGGAAGTCGTGTCTGACGAATTTATTGGAATTCTATGAGGATGTGACTAGTGCGGTAGACAGAGGGGAACCGGTGGATGTGGTGTTTCTCGATTTTCAGAAGGCGTTTGATAAGGTGCCGCACAAAAGGTTGCTTCAGAAGGTTAGGGGGCATGGAGTTGGCGGTAAGGTGTTAGCATGGATAGAGGATTGATTGTCTAATAGGAGGCAGAGAGTTGGTATCAATGGATGCTATTCTGATTGGCGGTTGGTGACTAGTGGAGTGCCCCAGGGATCGGTGCTGGGACCTCAACTATTTACCATTTATATAGATGATCTGGAGGAGGGGACTGAGTGTAGGTTGTCGAAATTTGCTGATGACACAAAGATAAGTGGAAAAGCAAATTGTGCAGAGGGTGTGGAAAGTCTGCAGAAGGATCTAGATAGGCTAAGCGAGTGGGCGAGGACCTGGCAGATGGAGTACAATGTTAGCAAGTGTGAGGTTATCCACTTTGGCAGGAATAATAGTAGGAAAGATTACTATTTGAAGGGAGAAAAGCTGCAGCATGCTACGGTGCAGAGGGACCTGGGGGTGCAGCAGGTGATCAGGAAGGCAAATGGGATGCTGGCCTTTATAGCAAGGGGGATTGAATATAAAAGCAGGGAGGTCTTGCTGCAACTGTACAGGGCACTGGTGAGGCCGCAGCTGGAGTACTGTGTGCAGTTTTGGTCACCGCACTTGCGCAAGGATATTTTGGCCTTGGAGGGAGTGCAGAGGAGGTTCACTAGGCTGATACCAGAGATGAGGGGGTTGGATTATGAAGAGAGGCTGAATAGACTGGGTTTGTACTCGTTGGAGTTTAGAAGGATGAGGGGGCATCTTATAAAGACGTATAAGATAATGAAGGGGATGGATAGGGTAGAGGTGGAGAGATTCTTCCCGCTCAGAAAGGACAGCAGGACTAGAGGGCACAGCCTCAAGATAAGGGGGGTGCAGTTTAGAACAGAGTTGAGGAGGAACTTCTTCACTCAAAGGGTGGTGAGTCTCTGGAATGCTCTGCCCGTTGTTGTGGTGGAGGCTACCTTGCTAAATATATTTAAGTCACGGGTAGATAGGTTTTTGATAGACAGGGGAATTAAGGGTTATGGGGAGAAAGCAGGAAAGTGGAACTGAGCCACTTCAGATCAGCCATGATCTTATTGAATGGCGGGGCAGGCTCAAAGGGCTAGATGGCCTACTCCTCCTATTTCTTATGTTCTTATGTTCTTACGTAATAGGTTTGAATTAAATAATTAGACATTGCATAACGAAATTCTAGCTATGCTAAAGGCTAATGATTCAGAATACTGCTTGGTTTGAAATAAAATGCCTACAGGCACTAATATTTTTCACTTAAAAAAGTGCATTTTACTGATGTTTGGTGACTCAAGTATTAATTAATAGAAAAACAGTGTGATATTAGATTTGGAAATGCCATGGCCAACACATGATGAAACCTCTAGAAACATGGCTAATCCGAGTTTTAACCCTATTGAATTCTGCACTCTGAGACGGGTGCTTGAACATGGACTAAGTTATCTCACTTATGCCTTTGGTGCTTCAGGTGCAGGCAAAGTTTAGTTTACTAAGTTTATCTATTACTGCCACGAGTAGGCTTACATTAACAGTTACTGTGAAAACTCCGGCACCTATTCGGGTACACTGAGGAGGACTTATCATGGCCAATGAACCTAACCAGCATGTCTTTTGGAGTATGGGAGGAAACCGGAGCATCCAGAGGAAATCCATGCAGACATGCCGAGAACGTGCAAACTCCACACAGACAGTGATCAAAGCTGGGTGCCTAGCATTCTGAGACAGCAGTGCTAACCACTGTGCCACTGTGCTGCAAAAAAATAGGAGGCGGATGTCTCTCCTTGCTAATCATGTGTCTTTTGGTTTAATTAATCTTCAATGAATTAGTCCAGAGGACACTTGATTAAGAGATAAATTGGAGCTGTTTATGAACACAAGAAAGAAGAGTGGCTCTTTTGTCCTCTGGAACCTGCTCTGCCAAAGATCATAGCTGATCTCCGACCTCAACTCCATTTTGCTGCCTTCCTCCTTAAATCCTTGAGGTGCCCAAAAATCAATAACCTCTGTCTGAACTCAATGTCTGTGCTGTCACAGTTCGCTCGAGAATCCCAAACTATTCACAACCCTTCCAGTGAAGAAATATTTCCTCCAAAGTAGCCGTACTCTTGTCAGGGTAAGATTTCAGTGAGATTTCCTGGCATTCTCTCAAATGCCTGGGAATATTGGCCCATTCTACTCCAATGTTCCTGCCTCTTGATTGCTTTACTGATTTGAATTGAAGGTGACTGCACACTACATCAGCAGCAAAGGTTCTGATATCAGGCCAGAGCTGTTTGGTGTCAATTGCAATTATTGTTACTCCTAAGGGCCTGTTCCTGCTAAATCCTGTAGGCCATTTGCAATAATAACAGTACTCCCACTAACTTTGTTTAAGTATATAGGAGGCAGCTTGGCAAGGGGTTAGGGCATGGAAGTGACGCCAGAAAGGAATTAACAGGAAGTGGTCACTTACAGGTAAATGGCTATATGTATGGGATAAATGTTTGGGAAAAAATAATCCTTTGGAAGCAAAGCAAGTTTGAGGAGGCCAGAAAGTCAAGCTCATTAGTAAATGATACAATGGTGCATTACCTGTTTGATAGCATATGCACAAGTGGCTTGGCACGGGGAGGTACATAGGTGGTGGAGGTACATAGGCCGGGGTTGGGAATGTGTACATGGGATGGTACCTGACAGGAATGTTATGGGTGGTCCTGTGATGGGCCAGGGGAGTGCGGGTGTGGTGGGGGAGTTGGTGGTGGTGGGGGGGGGGGGGGGTTGGGATCTGTTAAGGAGAACCACAGAAACCAGTGGTACATAGGCCCTATGCTGGCTCATTGAATGACGGCTCATACTTAAATGAGAGAATGATACCTTGTACCAGTAATGGAGGACAGCTCAGAATTGATTTGACTCAGGGAAAGCCACTTTGTGCTCAACAATAAAGGCAGTGGGAAGAAAGAATCGCCCACAGTTAGTGACTTGCAATATAAATGGGCCGCTTTGTCACTGAAGGCTGAACAGAGCACAAAAGACCACAACAAAATGACAATGCCACAAAACCCCCTGCCTTCCACCCCCCAGTATTCACCAGGAACTAGTTAGAGAGCTGGAGAAGGATATCTGTGCATCAAACCTTCCAGCTGGACAGGGGTTTTGATAGGGACAATTTGCTTTCCGTTATATGAACCATTAAATATTTCTATCCATTGCCATCAGTGGAAAGTCACAGGAGAGTGGAATGAGGCACGTAGGGTGCACAGTCTGAGACAATTACAAAGTGGCATTCATTGGCACAGCAATTCTGAGGCCCAGGCTAATGTCTTGGGGACACGGGTTCAAATCCCACTATGGCAGCTAATAGAATTTAAATTCAATTAATAAATCTGGAATATAAAGCTAGTCTCAGTAATGGTGAACATGAAAACTACTATTGACTGGCATCTGGTTCACTAATGTCCTTTAGGGAAGGAAATGCGCTGTCCTTACTTGGTCTAGTCTACATGTGCCTTCAGAGCTATAGCAATATGGTTGACTCTTGACTGCCCTTTGAAATGACCAAGCAAGACATTCACTTCAAGGGCAGTTATGGATGGGCAATAAATGCTGGCCTTGCCAATGATGCCCACATCCCATGAAAGATTAATAAATAATCCACTATTATTCACTTTCATCCCTGCCAATGTTAAAGCTTTGCCCTTTAGGTGTGAAATATTCCATTCCCTCATACCCAACAGCACTGTGGATGTACCTCCACCGCATGGAGTACAGCATCACCATCTTCTCAAGAGCAATAAATGGTGGCTGTGCCTTGACCAAATGTTTTAAAATGATTGGATCAAGTTTCTTCCACCAAAGGACTTCAGCAAACCAGATTGTTTCTTTTTCCCGACAGTCCAACACTTTTCACTTTTACTCATGCCCTGCAGCTTTGTATTGCCAGGTCTTTTTAAAACTCAATTTAAATTCCCAAATGACTGTGGAGAGGATTTGAATGTACTGTAATTATTGCTTAAGGTCACAGCATTACTTGCCCAGTAACGTAACCACTCCACCACTGTAACCTACACGTTGAAACAAAGAGAGACTGCAGTAAGAACATTCCTTTGCAAAGACAAGTTGAAGCTAGTTTGACTCCGTTAACCAATCAGCAAGGATGATAAATGATCAGCACAAGAACATTTAAACCTATGAGTCCCTTATTACAGTGGTACAAATTAAAGTTCCAAATGATGACAAAACTCACTAGAAAAATAATTTAACAATTTAATTTTGTTTCCTTAAGTCTTCAATGCATTCCAGTTCTTCATGTGTCCACCAATCAAGCATAGCTGGGGACAACATGTGCTCCTCCTTTGGGAACATCTGAACAGAGGCATAACCGTGGAAGAGAGGTATTGAACATTCCCACTGGATAACACTGTGGCACAGTGGTTAGCACTGCTGCCTCACAGCGCCATGGAACTGGGTTCAATTCCAGCCTTGGGTGTCTGTGTGGGTTTCCTCTGGATGTGTAGATTAGGTGGATTGGCCATGCTAAATTGCCCTTTAGTGTGCAAAAATCTGTAGGTTAGGTGAATTAATACATGGGGTTACAGGGAAGGGCAGAAGGGAGGGCCTGGGTTCGATGCTGTTTCGGAGATTGAGCACAGAATCGATGGGCTGGGTTTCCTCTTTCTGCACTGTAGGGATTTTATTGTTCTGTGGCTCCACTCAGCAATTGCAATGTCCATCTAGATTTGAAACATTAGCTCTATTCTCTCCCCACAAATACTGTCAGACCCACTGAGATTTTCTAGCATTTTCTGTTCTTGTTTCAGAGTCCAGCATCCGCAGTATTTTGCTTTTATCTAAGCAATTGATGCCCTGTTTAGGCCCAAGAGCAGACCAACAGGCTGCTCCTACCCTCTCTCCCATTTCCCCACAACACTATGCGACCAGTAAGCAAGGATGTCGGGCCTGAAGTGGACCCAGATTTAGGGGGGCAGTCCTCTCAGATAATGGAAGATAGGTGGCATTGGGAGAAGATCATGGTGAAGATCGAGACCTCAACCCCACTACTGAAGAAAACATATCAAGAGGCAATTCTGTGTGAGGCTGACTGTCTTGGGAATAGGATCTACAGGCCACTAATGAGAGGTGGCTTACATTAAGGTTCTTTAAGTCCTTGAAGTCATTTTCTTTTATCTCTGTGATCTTGTTGTTCTGCAGATCAAGCATTGTGGTGTCCTTGGGAATGTTCTCGGGCACTGTGGTCAGACCTGTTTCAAAAGAAAATTTGAAAGACATCACTTTTTACAAGTTTACACATCGCTTTTTAGACTTGCACCAACCCCGGCTCAAGTGTCAGCACCTCACCTAGAAGATTCGAGTTCTGCGTGCAAGCGCTTAATCCAGGCTGACACTAAATGAAGTATCAGAAATGTAGACACTGTTACAATGCAGGAAACATAGGAGCAAATTTGCACACAGCAAGCTCCCACAAGTTGCAGTGTGATTTAGAGCAGGTACTCTGTTTCTGCAGTGGTGTTAGGTGAGGGATAAATAAATATTGGTTGAGGAACTAGGGAGAGTTGCCCAGCTGAAAGCAGTGGCATTCAATCTCTTACATCCACCCAATAGGTGACACCTCCAATAGCGCATTATGGCCATGAATAGGCGGGACCAATGGAAATAAGTAAAAGAGCATTCCAGCAGAATTGGCATGGTGTAAAATCAACATAAATCAGCTAGGGTCAGAAACCATCACTCTTGCACTGAAATGACGACGAAAGAACATTGATATTCAGTCAGCAATGTGAAAAGCAGGGCCGAGTAAAGGATTAAATTACAGCCTCTGGGCAACCTAACTCTGAGCTCCAATCTTTTCCACATCTGATTTTAGGATACATGTCTCTAAAATCAGTTGATTTATTTTAGCTACAGACAAGCAGAGACGGTAAACACTGAGTATTATCTGCCTTGTTATCTGCAGGTCCATACAGTTGGCAATGAATATTAGTTTGAGTATTGCCAGGAGGGTATTTTGCTGTGACACTTCAGCCTTGCGTATGTTAACCAAACTATCGAACCAAAGTAGCAACCCATTTCCCAGCTGCACCCCCAGCCCCCAAAACTTTCCTTTCTCAGAACAACTCAAAGCAAAGCATGTATCCCAGAACATAATGGTCCACTTACAAGAATGTGTAATTCATTTAATGTTATACAGATGCTCCAACAACATAGCCCCAGGTTTGAAAATCAAGTAGATTTATGAAAAACAAATTTAATTTAATTGAAGACATGAAACGTTGATAAAAGAAGTGTATCTCATGATTTACATAGCGTTTCACAGCACAGAAACAGGCCACTCGGTTTAACTGGCCTAGGCCTGTGCTAATGCTCCACATATGAGCCTCCTTCTGCCCTTTTTCATTTAATCTTCCTACTCCTTTCTCCCTCATGTACTCAACTCTCTCCCCCTTAAATGCAACTGTAAAATACACCACAACTACTCCTTGTAGCATTCTAAACACTCTCTGAGTAATAAAAGCTGGAACTTTCCAACTGTTCATGCCAGCCGGATCTCCTGGTCCCACTGACGACGCACCCTGCCATGCGTTTCGCAGCGGTGTAGAGTGCCGTCAATAGGAAATCCCATTAGCAGTGGCAGGACCAGGAGATCCCGCCACCAGCAAATGGTGCATCATCTCACGTCGCTGAATAAAACACTGTGGGGAGACCAGAGAATCTCACCCAAAATTTATCCTGAATTCCCCATTGGATTTATCCATAAATAGAAACAGGCCATTTGGACCAACCAGCCCATGCTGTGTTTGCGTTCTACTCAAGACTCCTCCCATCTTTCCTCATCTAATCTATCATTGCAATTCTCTATTCTATTTCCCCTTAAACACATCAACCACTCGCTATGGGAGTGACTTCCACATTTTCCCCACTCTCTGGGTGAAGAAATTTCTTCTGAATTCCCTGTTGAATTTATTGGTGTTAGTGGCCTCCAAATATGCTCCTTCCCAAAAGAAAAAACATTCTCTTTGTATCCAGTCTTTCAAGAGGTTTATCATTTTAAAAACCCTCGTCATAACTACCTGACATTTCAATTCTATTAATGACTATCTCACATTTGTGGCCCTTGGTCATTTTTTTTTAAAGAGAAAAGAGACCCAACCTGTTAATCCTTTCCTGGTGTTATACCCACACATTTCTACTATCGCCCTTGTAAATCTTCTGTGCACCCTTGATGGTGCCTCTATATCTTTTTTTATGATATAGAGACCAGAATTGCATGCCATACCCTAATCAATAAAGATTCAGCATAACTCCCTGACATTTCAGTTCTATTATGACTATCTCAGATTTGTGGCCCCGAGTTTTAGATTCACCTTACAAGTGAAACCACCTTTTCTCCATATGCCCTATCGAACCTCTTGATAATATTCAAGATCTCAGTCTTATCCTCTCCGGAGCAAAGACCATCAGTTTGTTTAGTCGGATTTATTTAAAATAGTCCACAATTCATGGCAAACTTGCTGAGGCATTTGTGCAAAATGATTGAGCAAAGTTTTCTATTGTGTTAATGTCACTGGCCTAGTAATCCAGAAGCCCAGGCTAATGCCCTGGCAATGTGGGTTTGAATCCCATGACAGCAGATGGTGGAATTTCATTTCAATTAATAAATCAGGATTATAAAGCTAGTCTCAGTCATGGTGACCAGGACAACTATTATTGATTGTTGTAAAAATTCACTAATGATCCTTAGGGAAGGAAATCTACTGTCCTTACCTGGTCTGGCCTACATGTGACTCCAGACTCACACAATGTGGTTGACTCTTAACTGCCCACTGAAATAGTTGAGAAAGCCACTCATTTTAAGGGCAATTAGAGATGGGCAACAAATGCTTGCCTCGTCAGTGACACCTACATCCCGTGAAAGAATGAAACAAACTCCATGTACCTGAATGTATGTATAACAGATGGTTCAAATGACAGAAACTATAATAACGTGTTGAATAAGCCTATGATCCAAGAATTAAAAAGCAATTAGTAAGTGCCAATTGCTTTTCTGGCTTTGGGTTAATGGAACATTCAAAGTAATGATAAGAATCCCGTGTAATAGTTAAGAGTATTCCTGAATTCTGCTTCTCTTCCAGTCATGTTGGTAACAGACTAACATCTCAGTCGCGCCAACATTCATATAGGTGACATGGGAACACTGAAGATTGACTTCACACATCCCACCTGCAATGGTTGCCCCCACCCCACCCCACCCCATTAATGGGGCTGGAAAATCCCACCCTGTATCTTGGAAACAAATGTGGCCGATATTCTTCCAATCCCACCCCGCAGTGTTCTCCAGCAGCAATGGTAGCTTACCATTGACGTAAGAACATAAGAAATAGGAGCAGGAGTTAGCCATCTAGCCCTTTGAGCCTGCCCCGCCATTCAATAAGATCATGGCTGATCTGAAGTGGATCAGTTCCACTTACCTGCCTGCTCCCCATAACCCTTAATTCCCTTATCTATCAGAAATCTATCTACCCGTGACTTAAACATATTCAACGAGGTAGCCTCCACCACTTCAATGGGCAGAGAATTCCAGAGATTCACCACCCTCTGAGTAAAGAAGTTCCTCCCCAAGTCTGTTCTAAACTGTCCCCCTGCCCTTATTTTGAGGCTGTGCCCTCTCGTTCTGATTTTGAGGCTATACCCTCTAGTTCTGCTGGTGGGAACTTCCATACCTGCCAATCTCAACGATGTTTTGCATGGATTGCCCGTCCAGGTGCCAGGACCTTTGGCATGACAAGGGGGTTGGTCTCCTTCGACAGGTTCGGAAGATCCTGGTGGGAAGGGCCACCCATGACTGTGTGGACAGCTACCTTGTGTTTTGACATTGCTGGAGGACACCAGGTACTTGTTTGTGTCAATTCCCACCAGTCCACCTCATATAACACACACAGTCTATTTCCCTCCTCCCTTTGAATTTTACACGTCCCATATTTCCCTCTGCATAGAAATGCGGGCTAAAGGATCATTTACTGGTGTGTCAGGAGTTAGCTTTGAGAGATATACTTTGAAACAGACTTAAAAATATATGGGCTGGTGGGGGAAGGGATGGCAAAACTTGCATTAACCAGACTCAGCAAGGTCTGAACTGAATCAGACGCTTGGTTCATTTAGCTGAGAGCCTGGAGCCATAGTCTGGCTTCAACAATTAAAGCTGTCCTTCCCAGTGGAGTGAAGCAGGCGGTTCAAAAGCTGTCAGGCTGCTCCACTGGAGACAGGAGGAAATGTCTGTGTGATGTGCCTGCGAGATACCTGACTAAATGCTGGGCTGGAGTTAACTGATGGAAAAGGCGAACTGCTGACTGAAAACTGGGAAAGAGCAAGTGTGGGTTTTGCCTGTGGGCCTGTCTCAAAATTGTTTCACCGGTGAGATGTTCCCCTGAGATTCATCTTGTTAAGCCAGTGTCAATTCTGAAATGAGGAACCAATACAGCTCATAGATTCATATGGCAAAGAACATGGCCATTTGGCCCATTAGGCTGTTCCAACTCTTTGAAGGAGGTATCCCACTAGTTCCTGCCACTTTTTTGTGAATTGGCTGCTGCATTTCACTACATTCACTACGGGCAACATTTTCTGGTGTCTCCAACAGTGGGAATCATGATGAGGGATTGGGGATGGTCACTTAATTTGACAGGAGGCAAAAGACCTGTTTCCAAAGAGAGGGATAAACTGATTCCCGACTTTCAAGGCAGGTTATAGCCTTCCCGATGAACAATTTGGGAACACTATTTGCATGAATTAAAGCATCTCCTGCATGCTCATTGAAAGCCACCTTATCAGCATGAAATTCACCCTTTATAATCCAGTGTCTTGCCAGCGAGAATTTAGTATATTCAGTTTTATGACTGTACGTGAGTGGCACATGCCTGGCAGAGCTTCACCTCTTCACACCGCGGTGGTCCATAAATGTTGCTTTCTCCTTCTCGGAGGCAATGTGTAACTTCACTCGAGTGGCGTTAGCAAACATTGCACCAAGACTGAACAAAGCAGGCAGGCAAAGGCTGGGATGGGGAGAGGGAGAGGGTGGACAGTGAGTGAAAGCTGGACAGGAGAGGCAGGATTACAGGAGAAAGGGAGGGGGAATGTCTAGAGTGGGTTGCATCTTATAAGGCAGGGTCAGTACTATTGATGCTTGGCTCCTTGGATAAGAACTCAAGGTACTGCCTATAGGACTGCAAAAGTTGAAGAAGGCAGCTCACCACTGCTTTCACAAGGGCAATTAGGGATGGGCAATAAACACTGGCCTAACGAGTGACGGTCACATGCCATAAAAGGATAAAAACAAGAGCGAACAGACACAGTCAGAGGGGGAAGTGGGATGCAGTGGGGTAGCAAGTCCACATTTAGAATCTGGTAGAACATGGGGTAGGATTGACAGGTGGAGAGCTCAGCATTAGCCTTCTAACTCTCAGATGGAGGGAAACCTGTAGAGGACATGCTTACTAAGTGTATCACTTCAATTTGTTCAAAGATGCACTGAGATGTCACTGATTCACTCAATAGGCCACATTGCCTTGGTAACAGCTCTGATCAGATGGGGAGAAGACGGGGTGCATTGTAGTTTGGCACAGGGCCAGGAGGAGCAAGTGCTTGAACAGCAAGAGGCAGCACAACCTCTAGAAGGTCAAGGGACTGGTGAACACCGACCACTGCTTTAGGGCATTGGCCTGAGCATGGGTGTATTGCTGACACTGCCCTTATGCAGGGATGCACGAAAGGCAATGCCCGAGGTGCTCCCATGTCCTGGGTTGTGGTTGCCCACATCTGCCGGCTTTTCCTATACGAGCTGTGGCCACAAGGACTCTGGAGGAGTAGTGTAGCACTCCTCACCTGCAATGATTGAATGTCTGTCCAGGTGCCTTTTAGAAATGGCAGCAGAACTTAGGCCCTATGAGATAAATGTGGGGCAGGCAACTTCCTGCCCATCCCACCACGAGACTCACCCAGTGCCTCCCTGATGCATAACTAATAAGCTGGAAAGTGAAGGATTGTATGTTTCCACCCTCTCCACTGCCAGTGGAAATCAGGGCGACTTTCCCGCATGCCACTGGATCCCATCCTACACTTCAAGCATAGTTCAATGACTTTAAAGTACTTTGGAATGTCCTGTGTTTGGAATAGACATGATATAAATGCTCTATCCCCAAAGTCCTACAAATATCTCCTTTTCAAATATTTATCCAATTCCCTTCCAAACATTATGATTTAAACTTTTTTCATCACATTCCAGATCACAACACATTCCAGACCATAACTGAGTAACAATAATACTCATCGCCTCTCTCATTGCAAATTTTAAATTTTTCTTTTAAATCTTTGTCCTTTGGTCACTGATGCTCGTCAATGTGGAACAGTTTCTCCATTGGGATTTTCTGGCCCTGTATGCCAGAGGGATCATCCAGTTCCACTAAAGTTAATAGACTCGCCAAATCACTGGAGAGCAATAAGCACGGCAAAGGCAGAAAGTCCTGCTCTCCTTATCTAAATCCTCTCATCACTGCTCGTTCTCCCGAACTAAATCCCCTCATCACTGCTCACTCTCCCTATCTAAATCCCCTCATCACTGCTCACTCTCCCTATCTAAATCCCTCATCACTGCTCGTTCTCCCTATCTAAATCCTCACATCGCTGTTCACTCTCCCTATCTAAATCCCCTCATCACTGTTCACTCTCCCTATCTAAATCCCCCCATCGCTATTCACTCTCCCTATCTAAATCCCCCCATCGCTGTTCACTCTCCCTATCTAAATCCCCCCATCGCTGTTCACTCTCCCTATCTAAATCCCCCCATCACTGCTCACTCTCCCTATCTAAATCCCCTCATCACTGCTCACTCTAAATCCCCTCATCACTGCTCACTCTCCCTATCTAAATCCCCCCATCACTGCTCACTCTCCCTATCTAAATCCCCTCATCACTGCTCACTCTCCCTATCTAAATCCCCTCATCACTGCTCGTTCTCCCTATCTAAATCCCCCCATCACTGTTCACTCTCCCTATCTAAATCCCCCCATCGCTGTTCACTCTCCCTATCTAAATCCCCCCATCACTGCTCGCTCTCCCTATCTATATCCCCTCATCACTGCACACTCTCCCTGTCTAAATCCCCTCATCACTGCTCACTCTCCCTATCTAAATCCCCTCATTACTGCTCACTCTCCCTATCTAATTCCCCTCATCACTGCTCACTCTCCCTATCTAAATCCCCTCATCACTGCTCACTCTCCCTATCTAAATCCCCTCATCACTGCTCGTTCTCCCGAACTAAATCCCCTCATCACTGCTCACTCTCCCTATCTAAATCCCCTCATCACTGCTCAGTCTCCCTATCTAAATCCCCTCATCACTGCTCATTCTCCCTATCTAAATCCCCCCATCGCTGTTCACTCTCCCTATCTAAATCCCCTCATCACTGCTCACTATACCCTATCTAAATCCCCTCATCACTGCTCATTCTCCCTATCTAAATCCCCCCATCGCTGTTCACTCTCCCTATCTAAATCCCCTCATCACTGCTCATTCTCCCTATCTAAATCCCCCCATCGCTGTTCACTCTAAATCCCCTCATCACTGCTCACTCTCCCTATCTAATTCCCCTCATCACTGCTCACTCTCCCTATCTAAATCCCCTCATTACTGCTCACTCTCCCTATCTAATTCCCCTCATCACTGCTCAGTCTCCCTATCTAAATCCCCTCATCACTGCTCACTCTCCCTATCTAAATCCCCTCATCACTGCTCGTTCTCCCGAACTAAATCCCCTCATCACTGCTCACTCTCCCTATCTAAATCCCCTCATCACTGCTCAGTCTCCCTATCTAAATCCCCTCATCACTGCTCATTCTCCCTATCTAAATCCCCCCATCGCTGTTCACTCTCCCTATCTAAATCCCCTCATCACTGCTCACGCTCCCTATCTAATTCCCCTCATCACTGCTCACTCTCCCTATCTAAATCCCCTCATCACTGCTCACTCTCCCTATCTAAATCCCCCCATCGCTGTTCACTCTCCCTATCTAAATCCCCTCATCACTGCTCACTCTCCCTATCTAAATCCCCTCATCACTGCTCATTCTCCCTATCTAAATCCCCCCCATCGCTGTTCACTCTCCCTATCTAAATCCCCTCATCACTGCTCATTCTCCCTATCTAAATCCCCCCATCGCTGTTCACTCTAAATCCCCTCATCACTGCTCACTCTCCCTATCTAATTCCCCTCATCATTGCTCACTCTCCCTATCTAAATCCCCTCATCACTGCTCACTCTCCCTATCTAAATCCCCCCATCGCTGTTCATTCTCCCTATCTAAATCCCCCCATCGCTGTTCATTCTCCCTATCTAAATCCCCTCATCACTGCTCGTTCTCCCTGTCTAAATCCCCTCATTACTGCTCACTCTCCCTATCTAAATCCCCTCATCACTGTTCGCTCTCCCTTTCTAAATCCCCTCATCACTGTTCGCTCTCCCTATCTAAAACCCCTCATTACTGCTCACTCTCCCTGTCTAAATCCCCCCATCGCTGTTCACTCTCCCTATCTAAATCCCCCCATCGCTGTTCACTCTCCCTGTCTAAATCCCCTCATCACTGCTCACTCACCTGAACTAAATCCCCTCATCACTGTTCACTCTCCCGAACTAAATCCCTTCATCACTGCTTGCTCTCCCTATCTAAAACCCCTCATTACTGCTCACTCTCCCTGTCTAAATCCCCTCATCACAGTTCGCTTTCCCTATCTAAAAACCCTCATCATTGCTCTCTCTCCCTATCTAAATCCCCTCATCGCTGTTCACTCTCCCTATCTAAATCCCCTCATTGCTGTTCACTCTCCCTATTTAAATCCCCTCATCATTTCTTGCTCTCCCTATCTAAATCCCCTCATCGCTGCTCGCTCTCCCTATCTAAATTCTCTTATCACTGCTCACTCTCCTTATCTAAAACCCCTCTTCATATTTGTGACCATCTCCAAAAATGGAGAATCTCACTGTTGCCGCTTGACATTCAATGGTGTTACTATCACTGAATCTATGATTTTATGGTATAAACACTGGACCACAAGAGCAGGTCAGAGGTTAGGGTTTCTGCAGCAAGTAACTCATCTCCTGATTCTCCAAAGCTTGTCCACCATCTACAAGGCACAAGTCAGGAGTGTGAGGAAAGTGTGAGGAGTGTGTTGATTCTGAGGAAAAAGGTTGACCTCTCACGATGGGTTCCAACTTGTAGGTTATGTGCTTAACTGCTACTTGCAATCTTAGATAGGCTATTCCGCAATGGTTGGTTGAATGAACCCAGACTTCTATTAAACCTAGATTTCCTAATCCACAGATCGCAATGAGTAAGGATAGGCAATAACATCCCTGTGTCCTCAGCCCCTTACCATTCTCCGTATCCACCTATGACTGTGAGGCCAAATTGCTCTCTAACACATTTTCAAGTTTGCTGACGGGTCAGATTTCAAACAATGATGAGCTGGAGTACAGATAGAGAATCTGGTGAACTGATGCAACGACAATAATCACTCCCTTAATGTCAACAAAACAAAGGAGACGGTCATCGACTTCAGGAAGCATAGTAGAGGACATGCCCCTGTTGATATGGGAGGCTGGTTTGTGTTATGGACTGGACTTCAAGTTTCTAGGTGTCCAGATTACCAATGATCTGTCTGGTCCCTCCATGCTGATGTTATAGTTAAGAGAGCCCACCAATGTTTCTACATTCTCAGGAAGCTAAGGAAATTTGGCATGTCCAGTAGCACTCTCATCAATTTTTACAGATGCACCATAGAAAGTATTCTTTCTGGTTGTATCACAGCTTAGAATGGCTCCTGTTCTGTCCAATACCACAAAAAACTATAAAGGATCCTGAACGAAGCTCAGTCCATAATGCAAACCAGCCTTCCATCCATTGACTCTGTCTACACTTCCCACTGCCTAGGAAAACCAGCCAGTATAACCACGGATTCCATGCACCCTAGACATATTCTCTTCCACCTTCTTCCATTAGGAAAAAGATACAAAAGTCTGAGGACACTTACCAACTGACTCAAGAATGGCTTCTTCCCTGCTACCACTGGACTTTTGAATGGACCTACCTCACATTAAGTTGATCTTTCTCTACATCCTAGCTATGACTGTAACACTACATTCTGCACTCTTCACTTTTCTTCTCTATGTTTGATATGCTTTTAAACATAGACATAGAACAGTACAGCACATTACAGGCCCTTGGCCCTCGATGTTGTGCCGAGCTTTGTCCGAAACCAAGATGAAGCTATCCCACTCCCTAGCATTCTGGTATGCTCCGTGTGCCTATCCAGTAACCGCTTGAAAGTTCCTAAAGTGTCCCACTCCACTATCACAACAGACAGTCCATTCCATACCCCAACCTCTCTCTGTGTAAAGAACATATCTTGGACATCCCTCCTATATCTCTTATAGTTATCCCCCCTAGTAACAGTAACCCGAGGAAATAGTCTCTGAACATCCGCTCTACCGCCCTCATTATCTTATAAATCTCTGTTAAGTTTCCGCTCATCCTCCTCTGCTGTAAAGAGAAAAGCCCCAGCTCCCTCAACCTTTCCTCATAAGACCTAGCCTCCAAACCAGGCAATCCTGGTAAATCTTCTCTGCACTCTCTCCAATGCTTCCACATCCTTCTTATAGTGAGGTGACTAGAACTGCACACAATATTCCAAATGTGGTCTCACCAAGGTCCTATATTGTTGCAGCATAACCCCACAGCTCTTAAACTCAAACCCCCTGTTAATAAATGCTAATACACTATAGGCCTTCTTCACGGCTCTATCCACTTGAGTGGCAGCCTTCAGAGATCTGTGGATATGAACTCCAAGATCTTTCTGTTCCCCATATTCCTCAGAACCCTGCCGTTGACCCTGTAATCCACATCCAAATTTGTCCTACCAAAATGAATCACCTTGCACTTATCAGGGTTAAACTCCATCTGTCACTTTTCAGCCTAGCTCTTCATCCTATCAATGTCTCTTTGCTGCCTACAACAGCCCTCCACCTCATCCACTACTCCACCAATCTTGGTGTCATCAGCAAATTTACTGACCCACCCTTCAGCCCCCTCCTCCAAGTCATTGATAAAAATCACAAATATCAGAGGACCCACACTGATCCCTGTGGTACACCACTGGTAACTGGTCTCCAATCTGAAAATTTTCCATCCACCACCACCCTCTGTCTTCTATGAGATACAGTAAAAAGTCTGACAACACCAGGTTTTAGTCCAACCAATTTATTTGATAGTAAACGCACAAGCTTTCGAGGTTTCCCTCTTCGTCAGGTGACTATGAGATAGTCAGTTACTTATCCAATCGGCCAAATTTCCTTCTATCCCATACCTCCTTACTTTCTTCATGAGCCTACTATGGGGAACCTTATCAAACGCCTTACTAAAATCCATGTATACATCAACTGCTCTACCTTCATCTACACACTTAGTTACCCTCTCAAAAAATACAATAAGTTTATCAGGCAAGACTTACCCTTCACAAATCCGTGCTGACTATCCCGGATTAAGCTGCATCTTTCCAAATGGTCATAAATCCTGTCCCTCAGGATCTTTTCCATTAACGTACCAATCACCGAAGTAAGACGAACCGGCCTATAATTACCAGGGTCATTCCTATTTCCTTTCTTGAACAGAGGAACAACATTCACCACTCTCCAGTCCTCTGGCACAATCCCCGTGGACAGTGAGAACCCAAAGATCAAAGCCAAAGTCTCTGCAATCTCATCCCTTGCCTCCCAAAGAATCCTAGGATATATCCCATCTGGCCCAGGGGACTTATCGACCCTCAGGTTTTCCAAAATCGCTAATACATCTTCCCTCAGAACATCTACTTCCTTCAGCCTATCAGCCTGTACATACTCTCATCCTCAAAAATACGGCCCCTCTCCTTATAAACACTGAAGAAAAGTATTCATTCATCGCCTTTCCTATCTCTTCTGACCGTCCCTAACCTCACCCTGGTCATTCTTTTATTTCTCACATAAGAATAAAAAGCCTTGGGGTTTTCCTTTGTCCAACCCGCCAAGGACTTCTTATGCCCCCTCCCAGCTCTCCTCAGCCCTTTTTTTAGTTCATTCCTTGCTACCTTATAACCCTCAAGCGACCCAACTGAACCTCGTTTTCACATCCTTACATACACTTCCTTTTTCCTTTTGAAAGACATTCAACCTCTTTTGTGAACTTTGGTTCACTCACACGGCTATTTCCTCCCTGCCTGACAGGGACGTACCTATCAAGGACATGCAGTATTTGTTCCTTGAAAAAGCTCCACTTTTCGTTTGTGCCCATATCTGACAGTTTCTGTTCCCATCTTATGCTCCCTAATTCTTGCCTAATTGCATCATAATTACCCCTCCCCCAATTATAAACCTTGCCCTGCCATATGGCCCTATCCCTCTCCATTGCAATAACGAAAGACACTGAATTGTGGTCATTATATCCAAAGTGCTCTCCCTCAAACAAATCTAATACTTGGCCTGGTTCATTACTTAGTACCAAATCCAATGTGGCCTCACCTCTTGTCTATCCATATTTTGTACCAGGAAACCCTCCTGCACACATTATACAAAAACTGCCCCATCTGAACTATTTGACCTATAAAGATTCCAATCAATATTTGGAAAGTTAAAGTCACCCATGATAACTACCCTGTGACCTCCACACCTATCCATAATCTGTTTTGCAATTTCCTCCTTCACATCTCTATTACTATTTGGGGGTCTATAGAAAACTCCTAACAACGTGACCGCTCCTTTCCTATTTCTAACTTCAGCCCATGTTACCTCATTAGGCAGATCCCCCTCGAACTACCTTTCAGCAGCTGTTAAACTATCCTTGATTAACAATGCTACTCCTCCACCTCTTTCACCACCTTCTCTACTCTTACTGAAACATCTTTACCCCTGAACTTCCAACAACCATTCCTGTCCCTTTTCTAACCATGTCTCCGTAATGGCCACAACATCGTAGTCCCATATGACTTGACTTGTTGATGGAGGGAAGATCATTAAAGAAGCAGCTGAAAATGGTTGGGTGTAAGACACTGCCCTGAGGAACTCCTGCAATGATGTCTAAGATGCTTGACTTCCAACCACCACAACCATCTTGCTTTGTGTTAAGTATGACTCCAGTTTTGCTAAGGCTCTTTGATGCAGTAAAGGTGTAGTAGTAATGTCACTGGACTGGTAATCCAAAAACCCATCTAATACTAAGGTTCAAATCCCACCACAGCAGTTAGTGAAATTTAGATTCAATTAATAAAATCAGGAATAAATTTAATAAATAAAATCAGGAGACATAGATAGGATGCGAGACTGGGCAGAGAAGTGGCAGATGGACTTCAACACAGATAAATGTGTAGTGGTCCGTTTTGGCAGGTCCAATGGGATGAAGGAGTATAATATCAAGGGTAGGACTCTTAGCAGTGTAGAGGATCAGAAGGACCTTGGGGTCCGGGTCCATAGGACTCTTAAATCAGCCTCGCAGGTGGAGGCCAAGAAGGCATATGGTGTACTAGTCTTCATTAATCGAGGGATTGAGTTTAGGAGTCGAGAGATAATGCTGCAACTTTATAAGACCCTGTCAGACCCCATTTGGAGTACTGTGCGCAGTTCTGGTCACCTGACTAGAAGAAGGATGTGAAAGCTATTGAAAGGGTGCAGAGGAGATTTACAAGGATGTTGCCTGGATTGGGTGGCATGCCTTATGAGGATAGGTTGAGGGAGCTAGGTCTTTTCTCCCTGGAGAGACGAAGGATGAGAGGTGACCTGATAGAGGTTTATAAGATGTTGAGAGGTATAGATAGGGTGGATTCTCAGAGGCTATTTCCCAGGGCTGAAATGATCGCTATGAGAGGACACAGGTTTAAGGTGCTGGGGAGTAGGTACAGAGGAGATGTCAGGGGTAAGTTTTTCACTCGGAGGGTGGTGGGTGAGTGGAACTGGCTGCCGTCGGTGGTGGTGGAGGCAAACTCGCTGGGGTCTTTTAAGAGACTTCTGGATGAGTACATGGGATTTAACGGGATTGAGGGTTATAGATAGGCCTGGTAGGCAGGGATATGATCAGCGCAACTTGTGGGCTGAAGGGCCTGTTTGTGCTGTAGTGTTCTATATTCTAGGAATATAAAGCTATTCTCAGTAATGCTGAACATAAAAATATCATCAACAGCCATAAACATACATCAGGATCACTAATATTCTTTAGGGAAATAAAACTGCCATCTTTACCCAGTTTGGCTTACACGTGACTCCAGACCCACAGAAATGTGGTTGACTCTTAATTGCCCCTTAGTTTGACACTCAATGGTGTCAAACTGCTATTACCTGTGTTTCCTGCCTGAGTTATGGGTAGAAACAGTTAAACTGTTCTTCCACTATGTCAAGTCGGAACATGGATAGAAGAATGAGATAAAAGCTGCTCTGTTTTTCCTGATAGTGAAAGAATTTGGAGACTTTCAATCTATTCTTAGGGGATGTGTGTCCCACAGCACAAGAACTGTCCCTAATTTCTGTTACCAATTGACACTCCTGGGAGGATGCCATTCGCAGGAGTTGGAAAAACTTAAGTGGTCTGATGTAAAATGACCTCCGGGTTTGTGTCTGAGGAACATTGTTTGGCAGGATGGAGAAAGCCTTTACTCTCCATCTGGCCCTGCCACACTCGATGTGTTTGATGTTTTCGTTGGGTAACTTAAACGAGGAAAGCTCTTTTTTTCCCCTTTAGTCACATCCTACACAGGCATAAGCACAAAGAAAATATCACAAATATCACATCACCATCTTGGAAAGAACTTTGAGAAGTGGAAAGATTTAGGAATGAGAGTCCCTTGTCCAAGATTTCTGGTGGATACATTCTCACCAAAGCGATGTGCCAAAAGAATATCATTAAGCTTTAAAACAAGAACCTTGAGTCAAACAAATTCCCTGCACATCTGATATTTTAGCCTAAATGAAGTAATGGAACCAGAGCAAAAAGGCTCCACTTGAATTAGTCCTTAAACTATTTGCCAGGTTTATTGCTGCCACCAGTTTCCAAACTAGTTTTTCAAACCTTGATTCTGACCAGGAGATTAATGATTTGTGCTGATATGATTATTATTCAAGTTGATATGCCAATTTGCACAAATTCTTCCACGTGATATGTCTTGTACTTATATCAACCCCTCTCTGTGTCTTGTAGGTGGGAGTTGTGTTAGGGACAATCAAACCTGGGGAGGTGGAGGAACAATTTTCTTGGGATCAGTGAGCTGAGGCCCGGGAGTGGACATCGCATTCTGGAGGTCAGAAGGAAGCGAGGCCTGGTAGATCCAACATTTTTAATATTTGAAATTAAGTCTTTTGCTCGGTGGGAACAACCCCATGATCAATGAGTGGGATCAAGAGTTGGGGCACTGGGAGACCACAACAAGAATAAGTTAACTGCTTAAGAGGATTGTGGGAATGTTAAGTGTAGGAGAGTTTGAGGCAGGCAAGAATTCCTTACAGAACCTGGACAAGGACTTCTTCAGGAGAATATAAATAATTTAACTTAGTTTGGCCACTTGCTATCTCCAGCCAGGTTTCTCGATTGTGTTTGACACAATATAGCTCTGATGAAAGGTCATCACCTTGAAACATTTAACTCTGTTTCCACAGATGGTACCTGAGTATTTCCAGCGTTTGTTGTTTTTCCACTGACGTTAAGTCTAGTCCTGCAATACCCCCCCAACCCCCAGCTCTCCAGAACACCCTGCCACCCTCCAAGACACCTCATTCATCCCCCCCGCCCCTAATTTCACCGCCATCTTAATGAAACTTCTTCCACACCCACTCCACCTCATTCCAACCTCTCCCTCTCTCCATCCCAACCCCTTCCCCTCTTCCCACTTTCCACCCTCCAACCCCCCCACTCCCCTCATACCTACCTAGTTTAAATGGGGCTGGTTTTAACCTTCCTGCTCACCATTCCAGCTGGGTGGGGTAAAGTATTAAAAGTGACCCCAGGGCATGACCTGGGGAATACAGTCTGCTTCTTCCCTGGCAAATGATGGGCCAATTGGCCCCCTCTTGTGCCACATGCTTCTACGATCCTACATTCTAACAGTGACTATACTTCAAAATTACTTCATTGGGTGTGAAACAGTTTGGGACAACCTGACGATATGATGTGCTATGTACTTTCCAAACCCATCACCATTATCTGCTAGAAGGACAAGGGCAGCAGATGCATGGGAACAACAGAAGGTTCCCCTCCAAGCCACCCATCATCCAGACTTGGAACGCAATTGCCGTTCCTTCACTGTCACTGGGTCAAAATCTTAGAGCGCCTTCTCTAACAGCACTCTGCTTTTCTTCATTAACCAAATAAACTAACGCAGCAAACTGTGGGATCAATTACAATGCAACTTCTTAAAGGGAAACTGTATCATAGAATCATAGAGTGCAGAAAGAGGCCATCTGGCTCATTGAGTCAGCACTGACCACAATCCCACCCAGGCCCTACACCCATATCCCTACACATTTACCCGCTAATCCCTCTAACCTACACATCTCAGGACACTAAGGAACAATTTTAGCATGGCCAATCAACGTAACCTGCACATGTTTGGACTGTGGAAGGAAACCAGAGCACCCAGAGGAAACCCATGAGGATACAAGGAGAATGTGCAAACTCCACACAGTCAGTGACCCAAGCCAGGAATCGAACCCGGGTCCCTGGAGCTGTGAAGCAGCAGTGCTAACTACTGTGCTACCATGCTGCCTTGTGCCACCATAATATCAAAGTAAACAGAATCTCAAAGGAAATATAAAACATCAAAACAAAATATGGCTAAATATGATAATGCAGCCCAGTCCCCGCGGTGCCCACTGGGCATGGAAGGCCTTGATGATGTCCATAGACACCCATGTGCCATGCATGCTCCCTTTCCAGGAACACCCAGCAGCAAACATAGCCGCAGAAAAGGGACAGAAAGTCAGGAAGGGCAACGCCCTCAAACGCCCACTGCCTGAACCTATTAATGGCCAGCTTGACTCCCAGGAGAGGAGCTAAGAGGAGATGGTCCTCTCACCCCCTGCCCTACTATCAAGCCCCCCCATCCCTTTTGTACAGGTGCCTGAAGATCAAGAACATGGATCTGAAGTGCAACCAAAAAAGTAACAGATTTCTCAGAAAGCTAGTCCACATAGTCCACACGACTGCAAAAGATGCAGTCATCTTGAGAGTCATTGAAACAATGCAACCTACAGTTGTATGGGGCTGCTTCTAACAACATCCTCCACCCCAGGTTCCTATATGGGGAAGGACTCCTGTGTAGAAAACCCTCCAGTGGATCCTCCATCACTAGATGGAAAGCACACTTGGATGTGTGTGGACAGCGGATGAAGGCAAGGGAGTGAATGGTGTGCAGCAGCAGCCTATATAGGAAACCATTCCGCACAGTGCTAAAGGACCCCGAGAGCATTTCTGTGAGGCAACAGCACTGTGCATCTTCCTACAACACAAGGACTGCAACATCTCAAGAAGGCACCATCTTGGGCAATTAGGGATGGGCAAAAATTCTGGCCTAGCCCAATAATATCTACATCCCCTGAGAGAATAAAACAATCCAAATCTTTCTGTCTGATGAACTCTATAAAGGCAACTTGATTTAATTTACCCAGACCATCTATCTTTTTCAGAAAGCTTTGTAAGCCTGCGTCAAAGCTGATGATCAAACTAATTATGGACACATTTGTGTTTGTGTCCTTGCCCTGGACTCAATCTACATTTCTGTCGTGCACATCACTGATCCAAAAATTAAATAAAAACACGCACAAATGTGCCTTACAACTCATTATAAGCCAGTCTATTCAAAAAGAGAAGATATTCAAAGAATGTTTTTCCATTCTTAGGATGTGTTCAGTGGTCAGGCTTGGACTCATTATGAAGGATTTTGTTCCAAAGTCATTGTTTTTCCAACTGAATGGTTGGGAAATTGGGCTCTGGCTGATTGGATGCAGGTTCTTGAACTTGGACTATGCAGGTACTGTGACTATTCACAGTGGAACATGCGTTCTACATGAGTCTAATATGACTGTTCTACAGTACTGAAGAGGAATGAAATGTAGTGAGTTATATAGTTTGAGAGCGGGCTGGGGCAGAATGAAATATCAGGCATAGGTCAGAGCTAAAGAGGAATTGGCAAATACGTTGTGGACAGAAGGCAAAGGAGGTGCTAATGGTGCCATTAAGGACTGAAAACATCTTATAGTGTCACAAAGTTAAGGACTCGGAATGTTAACTCTGTTTCTCTCTCCACAGATACTGCCGAACTTGCTGAGTTTATCAGGCATTTGCTGTTTTAAATCCAGATTTACAATTCAGTATCAGATACAATAGGATTCTATTCATCATTTTCACAATTCCATTCTTTGTGGTTAGTAATATTATCAAACCGTACAACCATCCAGCAGATTGTTAATTCCAATAATGGAATGTTGTGAAAGAATGAGTCAGAAGCTAGCCTGTATCTTAAAATAGGTTTATTTCCCAGACAACAAAATAAAGTCACAGACTCACCCAGTTCCTTCCAGACACCCAGAGTGAACTGGTTTACGTACTCTTGCAATGGTTTCCTATTCCTTCCCCAGCCGGGGACAGCGGTGCTTAATTACCAACTTAAAGTATGTACTCCATTCAACATTAACACAGAGAGGATGCCACTCAGCCATCGTGCCCATGATAGCTAGTTGAAAGCATGCCCACTTAGTCCCGCTCCAGCTCTTTCACGTATTGCCCTTCATTTCTTTTTCCTTTTCAAGTACAAATTCGATTCCCTTTTGAGAGTTACGACTCAGCCTGCTTCTGTCCTTTCAAGCAGTGCTTTCCAGATCATAACTACTAATTGTGTTAAAATGAAGATTGTCCTCATTTCCCCTTCATGGTTATGGACACCCTGTTTTTATCGGGCCCCACCAATAGAAGTGGTTGTTCCTCATTTACTCTATCAGAACCATTCTTCATAGCGAACAAGAACTAGCTGAAATGATAAAACAGCCCAAAAGGAGCTTCACAAGGGCATTATCAAAAATAAAACTAAGCCAAAGAAAGCGTTACTGGGCCAGCTGATTAAAAATCCTGTCAAGAGGTAGGTGTTTAGGAGACCATTTTAAAGGACAAGAGAGACCAAGAGGTTTAGGGGAGATTTCCAGAGCTTCGGGCCTAAGCAGCTGAAGGCACGGGCACTGATGGTGGAGCCATTAAAAATCAGGGATGCTCACAAAATAAGAGCAAAAAAGAAATCTGGGAGGGCTGGAAACCTCAGGGGTAGTTACAGAGATAGTAAAGGGTGAGAAAATGGAGGAAGATGAAAACAAGACTGAGAATTTGACCTGATTTATTCAACATGAAGATGACGGGGAAGAGAAATCCCCATGACTGGAGCAATTTGAGATCACATAGCTTACCTAAGTCAGAGCACTGAACCACTCTGCGATGGCACTGGCAACCAAATGGGCAGATGGGTCCCTCGCTTTCAGGAAGAAAACCAGATCCCTCATCCTCCAGCATAAAGTCAAGGAACTGTGTCTGATGGAATGGCTTGGCCCAGGAGGCTGCGATCAGGAACACCAGCAATATGATCACACGCATGGTTGGTACAAGTAACACAGTGACTTAACCTAGGAGAAGACAAAGGAACACTGTGGTTATGACGCACAGAAATGCATTACGTTGACAGTCCCGGAGCAGCTCTATTCAGCCCAACTAGTCTCCTCCCACACTCTATTCTAACCCCATCAGCATGTCCTTCTATCCCTCTCACATATTCCCCCTTCAATGCATCTTGCTATATTATGTATAACACATATACATAATATACATGTCATTCAAAGATCAAGATAGTGACATGTAGTAAAGCTTTGCAGGGGGCAGGGAAACACAAACCTTTGAGATCATAGGAGCTTATGAAATGGCAGGAGTTAGGCCATTCAGCCCTTTGAGCCTTCACTGCCATTCAGCTAGACAATGGCTGACCTTCCATCTCAATGCTATTTACCCACATTATCCCCATATTCCTTGATATCATTCATTTCTTTACTCAGAGAGTGGTTGGGATGGGGAATGGACTGCCTGTTGTGATAGTGGAGTCGGACACTTTAGGAACTTTCAAGCGGTTATTGGATAGGCATATGGAGCACACCAGAATAATAGGAAGTGGGATAGCTTGATCTTGGTTTCGGACAAAGCTCGGCACAACTTCAAGGGCCGAAGGGCCTGTATTGTGCTGTACTGTTCTATGTTTCTATATTAATATCAAAAAATCTATCAATCTCTATTTTGAGCATACTCAATGACTTCACAATCTGCAGGGGTAAAGAATTCAAAGATTCACCACCTTCTGACTAAAGAAATTCTTCCTAAAATCAGACCTTAATGGCCTAACCCTTATTCTGAGACTGGATCCCTGGTTGTAGACCTAGCCAGGGAAACATCCTACCTGCATCTACTCTGTCGAGCCATGTAAGAATTGTCTTTGTTTCAGTGAGATCACCACTCATTCTTCTAAACACTGGAGAATACGAGCCCAGTTTCTTCAATCTCTCCCCACAGGACAGTCCCGGGAATCAATCTGTTGAACTTTCTTTGCAATCCCTCTATTCCTTACAGAAGGAGACCAAAACTGTATGCAGTTCAGTGAAAAGATTTTCCTCCCACTCCCAGTCAGTTCTTTCCTGCAGTTTATTTGAAATAGATTCTGCATCTATTAAATTGGGGGTTTCAAAGACCAGCTGCTCACTGTAATTCATGGTTCTGCACTCAGCTAACACTCCTTCCAATCTTTTCCAACCCCTTGCACACTTGTTCAAAGCTTCAGCCAGCACTGCTCAACAGCACTGAGTGAAAGAAAGAACTTACATTTATATAGCACTTTTCACAACCTCAGATCATCCCAAAGTGTTTTATAATTATTATTTTGAACTGATGTGATGCAAGAAGCAATAATTTGTGTGCAGAAAACTCTAACAAATAGAGAGAAAACAAATGATAATCTGTTTTGTTCTAGTGATGTTGATCCAGGGATAAATATTATAGTGGCAGGAACTCTGAGGAGTTATTCCCTATTCTTCTCTGATAACTGCTAAGGAATTTCTTAGATTCACTCGAGACAGTAGAGCAGTCTCAGTTAACATCTCATCTGAAACACTGCACCTCTGAAAGTGCAACACTCCCTCAGTACTTTGCCGCAGCGTCAGCCTAGATTTCATTCTCAGTTTTACAGCATAAAAAGAGTCCATCCAGTCCATCATGTGTGTACTGGTCATTAAGCACTTTCTATTTGAATCCCCTTTTCCTGTACTTCATTCATAGCTTTGTATGCAATGGTGTGTCAAGTGTTCATCTAAATGCTTCTGAAATGTTGTGAGGGTTCCTGTCTGTACCACCCTTTCAGGCAGTGAGTTCCAGATTCCCACCACCGTCTGGATGAAAAACCCTTTCCTCCAACCCCCTCTAAATCTCCTACTCCTCACCTTAATTCTATGCCCCTGGTTATTGACACCTCCACTAATATAAAATGTTCCTACCTATTTACCCTATCTGTGTCCCTCATAATTTTGTACATCTCAATAGGTCTTCCCTTCAGACTTCTCCCCTCTAAGGAAAACAATCCCTGGCTAACCAGTCTCTCTCCATAGCTGAAACACTCCAGTCCAGACAGCATCCTGATGAATCTTCTCTGCACCCTTTCCAGTGCAATCACATTCTTCCTATAGTGACTCATTCTTGTCAATTATCCATAGAATCTATAGAAACCCTACAGTGCAAAAAGAGGCCATTTGACCCATCACATCTGCACCAACTCTCTGAAAGAGCATCTTACCCATGCCCACTCACCCCTTCCCTATCCACATAACCCCATGCATATACCATGGCTAATCCACTAGCCTACATATCATTAGACACTAAAGAGCAATTTAGCATGGCCAATCTACCTAACCTGCACATCTTTGGAGTGTGGGTGAAAACTGGAGCACCCGGAGGAAACCCACATAGACATGGGGAGAATGTGCAAACTCCACACGAACAGTCGCTCAAGGCCAGAATTGAACCCAGCTCCCTGGCACTGTGAGGGATCTGCGTTCAATTCCGGCTTTGAATGAGCCAGGGATTCTATAGTAATTCTTGTTAGTTGTACATTGGATAACTAGAAGCTGTTCAGAAGGAGAGATTTACTGGCTCTTTACACCACCCTAGCACTGAGCATTCAAGGAGAGTTTCAGATTGAGGAGGTCTCGAGGTCGTAGGGTGCGCGGCTGCAGTCGTTACTGAAGGGGGGGGTGAGGTTTGAACCCTACAATCATTGAACTTGTGACAAAGTACGACGATTACCAGCTGTTCCAGTTGACTAAATTCTACGGGGACAGATTGGAACAGGTGATTGAAGAAGAGATGGAAGAACCCTGATCTCATGTTAACAGATGGAGATCATTTCAGTGGACAAGAATGTCATGAAGTCACCAAGCTTGCAGAGAAGGGGAACCGGACAGACAGTTCCAAACTTCTGCTTAACCTAATAATGGAGAAAGGCTCTCAGGCCTGAAGAGTGATGTGGGAATCCTTTGTGAAAATGTGCCACGGGTTACCAAAGCTGGACGAAATGCTGAAAGAAATATGGGAACTTGAGCCTGATCCATTTGGTTATATGAGCATCACACAAGGTTTATCCGAAGCAGCCAGCTCTTCCACTTTGTCTCCTATTCCATGGGAATGGGAAAACTGCTCCTGATTTCCACCCAATATGTGTAACTGATAAAGATGGGTCCATGGTGCAAGCTCCAAAGCAGACAGTCTCTCCTCAATGTTTACATATAAGTAAAATACTGCAGATGCTGGAATCTGAAACAAAAGCAGAAAATGCTGCAAAATATCAGGTAGTCTGACAGCATCTATGGGGAGAGAATAGAACCAATGTTTCGAGTCTCGGTGACCCTTTGCCAGAGCTGGTAGAGTTCTGATGAAGGGCCATCCAGATTCGAAACGTTGGCTCTATTCTCTCTCCACAAATGCTGTTAGACCTGCTGAGGTTTTCCAGCATTTTCTGTTTTGTTCCCTCAATGTTTAATGAGAGAAGTAGACACAAACTGGTGAAATTTGTCACAGCGTGTGTCACAATAATTTAATAGCGCTCTATAAGGCCATCCCTTTCAGAGTCCTCCAGAATTCAGTTTATCAGCAGGAATATTTTCCTCCACTGCTAATACCAATGAGTTCTAAATATATCTCCTGAACTGTCTCAAGTGAATTGACAATAATTCATTCAACATGCACATTTCTGATAAATGCAGAGGGAAATGTTATTTTGAAATAGATGTTTGTGGAGTTGAGGCATATAATTAAGAAAAAATATAACTTTGGAAAACATCACTGAATCCCTGACTACCTATTTCAGCATCTTCATTCACATCTAATCATAATTAAGTCTCGTCAAATAGTCATCAGTCTGGTGTATTACTCTAAAACTACAGCAGTTCTAGTTACCACAAAATTCAGGCAGTTACTCTCTGTGACATTCCAGCCAATGTGTTGCTTATGAAAATAAGGAATTTCAGATCAGACATTGTCTCATTCCACAGCTGGCCATCTCTTGAGCTAAATAAATTATATTGCCCGAATATTCTAAATTTGTCGCTAGAAGGATTGGAGATGTGGTCATGTGTGACCACATTGGATATCATTTTGTAAAGATTTTTTTAAATAGCTTGTATCAATGTGTTTCCCTCTGAATTTAAATTTAGATCAGGAACTGAAAGGGACAAGCCATATAAAGACTGTGGCTACAGAAGTAGATCAACAGTTTGGAATTCTGCAGCGAGTAATTTACCCCTGTTCAAAGCCTTTCCATTATCTTTAAGACATAAGTCAGGAGTGTGACAGAATGCCCACTCCTGACTGGTTGAGTGTAGCTCCAACAATTCTCGAGAAGCTCAACACCATCCAGGACAAAGCAGCCCTGCTTGATGGATACAACACCTTAAACATTCACTCCTTCCACCACCAATGCACAGTGTGGCAGCCCATCTACAAGATATACTTGTCAAGGCTCCTTCAATAGTGCCTTCCAAATTTGTGATCTCTACCACTTAGTGTAGTAGATGCATGGGAACACCATCATCTGCAAGTTCCCCTCCAAGCCACTCACCACTTTGACTTCATAGATCATAGAACCCTGCAGTGCAGAAAGAGGCCCTTCGGCCTATCGAGTCTGCACCAAACACAATCCCACCCAGACCCTACCCCCATATCATACCCACTAATCCCTCTAACCTCTGCTACCCTGGATACTAAGGGGCAATTTCTTAGCATGGCCAATCAACCTAACCCGCACATCTTTGGACTGTGGGAGGAAACCGGAGCACCCAGAGGAAACCCACGGAGACACGAGGAGAATGTGCAAACTCCACACAGACAGTGACCCGAGCCAAGAATCGAACCCAGGACCCAGGACCCTGGAGCTGTGAAGCAACAGTGCTAACCACTGTGCTACCGTGCTGCCCATAAGAATCAAGACTGCGCTGGGATTTGAACCGAGGATCTCCTGCTTACTAGGCAGGCGCTTCAACCAACTAAACCACAGAGCCTGTCATTTTTGAAAATATATTTCCAGCACTTTTTGTTTTTATCTCTGGGTTAATAACCCAGTAGCATAATTACTATGCAATTGTACTCCTAAATGTAATAATCAAATATTCAAAAAGAATGTTCTAGAAGGCTATTGTAAAAGTTATTATCATCATATCTACACAATTAGATAAATCATTTACAATCAAAACACAAGTAAACAGACGCACAATCGTGCACAGAAATTTCACTACAGAATAAAAGAGAGAACTTGCATTTATCTAGCACCTTTCATATCCTCAGGAGATCATAGAGAATTTTACAGCCAATGAAGCATTTTTTAAGTGTAGTCACTATAGTAACAGAGGGTAACATGGCAACCAATTTGCACACAGCAAGCAGAAATGACCAGATAATCTGCTTTTCGACGTCAGTTGAGGAGTAAATGTTGCTCAAAAAGTGCCAGGGATCTTTAAGAACCCAGATAGAGCTTCACTTCAACATTTAATCCAAAACACTCCCCCAGTTACTGAACAAAAGCACCAGTCAAGATTTGGTGCTCACATCTCAAGAGCTGGACTTGAACCCAACACCTTCTGACTCAAGGGTGTCAATGTTACCCACTGAACCACAGCTAGCAGACACAACTGGTTGAAAATATTAACAACATACTTGCCATAAAGAATACCAAGCAAATTCCTCCCTTAGGAAAGGTTCTGCTTTGCAGAACCCTTTAGGAGAGGTTCTGCTTTGCAGCAAGGAACCTCTAAAAATGTATCCAGTAATAGTTAAAGGTTGACAACAAGTGATCAGTTTCTTTATAACAAAGATCGCTACACAGTAAGGATTTGGAAGGATTTAGATGTTTTTGGACTGGAAAAATTTGAGTAAATAATACAGGTAATGGAATTAGCAGCTTTAACAATGTAGGAGTTGAATTAGACAATGGCAAGATTCTCCGGCCTCCCCCTCTGCATTTTTCTGGTTCTGTCACTTTCAGTGGGAATGTCCATTGACACCACCCCACACTGCCAGGAAACCCGCAGCATGGGGTGCGCTGCCAGTGAGACTGGAGAATCCCGCCAACATGAATGGCTGCAGAGTCGGGGCCATAGAATCATCACATCTTACAGTATGGAGGACATATGGCCCATTGTGCCTGTAGTGGCACTTTGAAAGATTCAATGAGGTCCCACTTTCCTTCACCGATCATTGTTCCCTTTCAGATATCAGTCCAATCCTCTTTTGAAAGTTAATATTGAATCTGCTTCCACCATCCTTCCAAATTGCAAATACTCACTGCTTTTATGATCACACCAGACATTGTTTGCTAAGCGAGCCAGATCCCAGAGGGACTGACCATAAAACTTTTTTAATCTATTGTGAAAATGAGGAGGGATAGCTACTACCCCAAAAGCATAGAACTCCAGCAACACCTTTAGGACTTTGAAAATTAAGAGATTTACTAAAGAAAAATTAAAGTTACACAGTTAAATCTATCTTGTAGAACAACCCTTCAAAAAAACCCATTTGGTCAAAACACACAAGTAAACTTCCTTCTTGACAACAACTGTCTTACAGATTTTTAATCATAAAAGTACAGTAAAATTATCCGAAGCATGAATTGGTGTCTCTTTAAAAAATGTGTATTGGACAACTCCTCAAACACTTCTCCTCAGACAGTGGAAATCCAAACTAAAAGGTCAGAAATAAACTGCTTTCTGGAAACAAAGGGTGGGTGGGAATTTTTGCCCCCTCCCCCACCCCCCATCTGCTCCATACGGCATGTTTTCCAGTAGTCATGGCGGCTGTTGGTAAGATTTCCTTGTCCCACCGATACCTGCAACGTTTTGTATGCCCTGCACACTGCATTGCCACCAGGGAACATGCCATAGTGTGACTATTTGCCATGAGTGGGACTGGAAGATCTCACTGGTGGGACCGGGAAGAAAATTTTAACCAAAGACTTTTCTGGCTTGAAGCTGTATGGCTGCTTCAAATTCACCCTTTTGTATCTTTTCAACACACAGATATGATCCTCAGGCCATTTCCAGCCCACAACACAACTAAACTTCTTTTCTAAAACATCCATTTTCCCTTTCACCTCAGAGTTCATTGCCCTCAAACACCTCTTTGAATTCAACATTTCGAAATATAGAAATCTTTCATCTTTTCCTATTGCCTCCACTTTTGGGCCAATAAAATGTAATGTACCTTCCCATGTTTACTTATGAAACCTTTGTAGGTTGTGAAAATAGTCCCTTGCAACTTCTAAACTCCCCTTTGAAAAGCCAGGTCCCTGCTTATCTCTTAATGCAAATTTTAAATCCAGCCGATTTACTTGTAAAGCAAACTTCACCACACCTTTACCCTTTCATCTCTTAGTTCTCACAGAGAAGCTGTCTCCAGTCACCTTCCTCTGGTTTAATGAATCATGGACACACACACACAAACACAACTTTCTTAAAGAGTACCACCATAATCCCAAAAATATGTTTAAAAATATCTGTCATCACACCGTGCGCACAAAATAGCATGTGAATTTATTATACTTTCACTCAAAGGGTGGAATTTTCCAACCTCTCTGCAGCGTGCATTGCGGCAGCAGAGGTGGCCCACAATTGGCCAGCAGTGGGATCTTCCAGTTCCGCACCTGTCAACAGGTTTCCACATTGGTCACACCCTCCAAAGACCCCATAGTGGAGAGTGGGGGCAGGGGGGTGGGTGTGTCAATGAGACTGGAAGATCCCTCCAGTGGAAACACCCAGAAATGTTGGCCATTGTTTTCAATTCCCTGTTTAAATAGAGAACTAATATACATAATTGCACATTAACGATGAAATATAAACTGATCATGGTTAGACAATGTTCAGTAAACAACAGTGACTATATTCCAAAAGTACCTCATTGGCTGTACAATGCTTTGAAACATCATGGGATTATGAAAGATGTGAGATAATTTAAATCTTTTTTTCCTTTTATTTTGTTACCTAACTTTACCAGAGAGACTGTAACATCCATAAGGATAAGCATTTTTAAATAGACACCCAACCTCCACCATATACTGGGTGAATTTTGCTAATCTTCATGCTTCAATTTGCAATAATTGGTAGGAGCTGCACCAGTTTCTATTGACTGATTGCAGTATCATTGACTGCACCCTTAGCAATGGGAGGCTATGAAAAGAGATCAAGATTGCTCTAGAACTCAGCCAGACAGTACATCTATACATTCATGGCTATTCAAAACTCGAGCTGCAGCACTACATACAGAGGCAGTAAATAGCAATCCGAGAGAAGGAGCCAGGGAGAACAGATAAAGAGACAGACAGCATGAATAGAAAGCTCAAATTATAGACACTGTACATTAAATTTCAGTGCTCCAAAGCTGACTGAAGCCCAGCTGAGAACTATCAGTAACAAGTTTAGATGGCAGTCAGAAAAACACCATATTCATTTGCTGCTATTTGATGTTATTCTACACTCTGTTTTTCTACTCAATTCTTAAGATATGACAAATTATTTGACAGATCCACGTGAAATCCTACATGCCAATTCTGCAACTGAACTCCACCTCATCCTTCCTCTACTAATGTTCCACCAGACTCTCCGACTGTTATTTCATTTGGCACCAAACATCTGTTTAAAATCCAGCTGTCCTTGCCTGCACCAGCCACACATACAACCACCACTTCCCTGCCACTACCCCCCCAACCAGGATACATTAAGGGTGAACACAGAATAGGAAGAAATGCGGTTACTGCAGGGGAAAACTGGAAATTTGTTGTAATTATTACCAAATATATGCAGAACAAATATTTCAGGGAGTGTTAAATATTATAAATGTCATCCTTTGGAATGTGAGATATTATTTATTGGTGTTATATGAGTGGCTGCTGTTTGCTATAGGACTGAGGCTCTGAAATGTAGTGGAATGTTTCACTGCAACCTCTCAGCCTCTCAGTAAATGTGAAGCAACATCTGTCCCTAGGGAAACAGCACTAATGGTCTGAGTTATGGCAGGAACACCTGTGGAATCTCAGGTCTTAGAAATAAAGGTCCTCGTTGGAAGTTAAGAATGTGTAAATGCTTACTTGAATAATGAGATAACTAAAGAGCCAATAATGATCTGTGGACTGGAATTTAAGTACCTGAGGGGAATGGCAAGAGCTTCAAGTTTCTGGGTGTCCAAATCACCAGCAACCTGTCTTGGTCCCTCCATGCCAAAAGTACAGTAAAAAAAAAGCCCACCAACACCTCTACTTAGGAGGCTAAGGAAATTTGGCATGTCCATTACAACTCTTACCAACTTTTACACATGCATCATAGAAAGCATTCTTTTTGGTTGTATCATAAAAACTACAATAGTCGTGAATGAAGCCAAGTCCATCACGCAAACCAGCCTCCCATCCAGTGACCCTGTCTACCCTTCCCGTTGTCACAGAAAAGCAGCCAGCATAATTAAGGTTTAAAGCCAGCACCCTCCCCTCACCCCGGGCATACACTTCTCCACCTTCTTCCGTCAGGAAAAAGATACAAAAGTCCGAGGTTATGAGGAAAGATTGGGTAAACTGGGGCTCTTCTTAGAAAGACGGAGATTAAGGGGGGATCTGATAGAGGTGTATAAAATAATGAAGGGTATAGATAGAGTCAACAGTGGCAGGCTTTTCCCTAGATTGGAGACAACTATCACAAGAGGTCACGAGCTAAGGGTGAGGGGGGAGAAGTATAATTTGGATACTAGAGGAAGGTTTTTCACATAGAGGGTCGTGGGGGTATGGAATGCGCTACCAAGTAAGGTGATGGAGGCAGGCATGCTGGACTTGTTTAACGTTTACTTAGATAGGCACATGAGTGAAACAGGGATGGAAGGTTATAGAAGACGGTTTTAAAAAGGGTCAGAGCCTCAGGACGATACTGGAAATGTAATACTAGATGTTAATGTTTTGTTTCTTTTAATCCACAGGTGTGTCGGTCCACCTTGTTGTCAAACGAGGGGCATGCACACGGTGGGTCGTGCATGGGCTGCTCTTGGATGTTTCGAGAGTGGCCTAGTACTTTGTGTCGTTGTGTGTGCTTAAACCTGGACCAGCAGGCGGGCACCACAACAGCTCAGTGACTATCACTGCTGGCTGTGCAAATACATGGACTTGGGCCAGTGTCTGTGAGAGTTTGCACATTCTCCCTGTGGTTGCATGGGTTTCCTCCGGGTGCTCCGGTTTCCTCCCACACCCCAAAGATGTGCTCTTAGGCTGATTGGTGTACCAAATTGACCCTACACTATTCTCCCCTGAATCTGGCTACAATGGAGGTACCATTTGCATACACACGAGGCAAGGTAGGTGTAGGAAAATGCTTTGTTAAGATGGTGGCACGGGCTCGTTGGGCTGAAGGGCCTGTTTCCCGTGCTGGGTTGTTGTTTGTTCTTTGAGGTCACATAACAACCGACTCAAGAACAGCTTCTTCCCTGCAGCCATCAGACTTTTGATTGGGCCTACCTCGCATTAAGTCAATTTTTCTCTACATGCTAGTTATGACTGAAACACTACATTCTGCACTCTCTCCTTTCCTTCTCTATGAATGATATGCTTTGTCTGTATAACGCGCAAGAAATAATACTTTTCACTGTATGTTAATACATGTGGCAATAATAAATCAAACAAATATCGCAGATTTTTATCGTTGACCATGGGTTTTCTCTTTAGCTCCCTTTCTGGTGGATGAGGCGCGAGGATTCAAGGCAGGGGACAAGGGTTGGTATCATCTAATCTTGATGCCCCAACCATCACGTAGGTTTGGGGCATATTTGCTGGATCAGATGGTCTTTAACTGCATCAATTTGCATTTGTACTTTGGTTTGCACTCCTGGTAAACTAATGACATCAAAGATGGCAGATCCAGCAGTAGCCCGTTTCCATTAGTACTTATTGTTTAATAAAATCCTAAGGAGGCTTGACAGGGTAGATGGTGAAACGTATTTTGGCCTTGGAGGGAGTGCAGAGGAGGTTTACTAGGCTGATACCGGAGTTGAGGGGGTTGAGCTATGAGGAGAGGCTGAATAAACTAGGCTTGTACTCGTTAGAGTTTAGAAGAATGAGGGGAGATCTCATTGAGACGTATAAGATGATGAATGGGATGGATAGGATAGAGGTGGAAAGACTCTTCCCGCTCAAAAAAAACAGTAGGACTAGGGGGCACAGCCTCAAGATAAAGGGGGGGCGGTTCAGAACGGAGTTGAGGAGGAACTTCTTCACTCAAAGGGTGGTGAATCTCTGGAATTCTCTGCCCGTTGAAGTGGTGGAGGCTGCCTCGCTAAATATTTTTAAGAAGCGGGTTGATGGGTTTTTGATAAGAGAGGGGATTAAGGGTTATGGGGAGAGGGCGGGAAAGTGGAACTGAGCCACGACAGATCAGCCATGATCTTATTGAATGGCGGGGCAGGCTCGAAGGGCCAGATGGCCTACTCCTGCTCCTATTTCTTATGTTCTTATGTTCTTATGTTTTGCCAGTGAGAGATTCACAAACAAGAGGACATAGTTACAAGCTAAAGAGCCAGTCATTAAAACTGAGGTGCGTGGAAATTTCTTTTCGCAGAGGGTGGGGAATCTCTGAATTTCTTTGACCCAAAGGGTGGAGGAGGCTGGATCATCAAAGTGAAGTGGACAAATGTTTGATAGATTGAAGAATAGAGAACTATGGGAAAATATCACAGAAAAGGAGCTGAGGCCAGCATACATCAGCCATGATCATATTGAATGACGGTGCAGGTCCTGGTGGCTACTCCTGCTGCTACATCTTGTGTTGTATTCTTGTGTCAGCTGTGAACTCCTGCTCTCGACTCTCATGGAACTTAATACTTCAATACAGCTTTTCCTCTTATTTATAGACTGCAGTACGAGCTCCCATTCCGATTGGAGGTGACCCAACGTGTTACATACAGGGACAGAAGAGTTGAACTTAGTACTGTTGGTTCGGAGAAGAAAAGTTGCTATTTAAATGCAATGAGTTCATGTAACCTTGTGTTCATATTTTGCTTGATGTTCACAAACTTATACTCTGTATGATGTTGTAAGGTGACATGATAGTAATGTCACTGGGCTAGCAATCCAGAGGCCCAGGCTAATAATCTGGGCACCACCAAATCCCACCAACTCTCACCAACTTTTACAGATACACCATAGAAAGCATTCTTTCTGGTTGTATCACAGCTTGGTATGGCTCCTGCTCTGCCCAAGACCGCAAGAAACTACAAAAGGTCATGAATGTAACCTAATCCATCATGTAAACTAGCCTCCCATCCGTTGACACTCTGTACACTTCCCACTGTCTTGGCAAAGCAGCCAGCATAATCAAGGACCCCAAGTACCCTAGACGTACTCTCTTCACCTTCTTCTGTCGGGAAAAAGATACAAAAGTCTGAGTCACATGCCAACCAACTCAAGGACAGCTTCTTCCCTGCTGCCATCAGGCTTTTGAATGGACTTACGTTGCATTAAGTTATCATTCTCCACACCTAGCTATGACTGTAACACTACATTCTGCACACTCTCTTCTCTATGAACAGTATGCTTTGTCTGTATAGTGCGCAAGAAACAACACTTTTCATCACAGCATCAGAGACCTAGATTTGATTCCCAGCTTGGGTCACTGTCTGTGTGGAGTTTGCACATTCTTCCTGTGTCTGCATGGGTTTTCTCCGGGTGCTCTGGTTTCTTCCCACAGTCCAAAGCTGTGTGGGTTGATTGGCCATGCTAAACTGCCCCTTAATGTCAGAGCAATTAGCTAGGGTAATTGAATAGGATTATCAGGATAGGACCTGGGTGGGATTATGGTTTGTGCAGATTCGATGGGTCGAATAGCCTCCTTCTGCTCTGTATTATTCTATGAATTCTAAAACAGTCTTGAAAAATTCAGGAAGGAACATATCTTTGAATTGGGATAAATAAATTGGTTTGCTCATTTTCATGTTGGCTCCCACTCTGAAATTGGATTAATGTCCTTGATTAAGTTATACACATGTTAAACAGTGCAAGATTACATGTGGTAGAAAACCTACCAATTAAATCCCACAGAGCATAGGCATCCAGAAGCAATTATTATTTCTGTCCCGATTCATTAATGGAAAACCAAAAACAATGGTGAGACCACGACTGGAGCATTGTGTGCAGTATTGGTCTCCTTATTTAAGGGAGGATGCAAATGTATTGAAAGCAGATCAGAGAAGAACAAAGAACAGAGAAAACTACAGCACAGGAACAGGCCCTTCAGCCCTCCAAACCTACACCGACCATGCTGCCCGACTGAACTAAACCCCCTGCCCTTCCGGGGACCATATCCCTCTGTTCCCATCCTATTCATGTATTTGTCAAGACACCCCTTAAAAGTCACCACCTTATCCGCTTCCACTACCTCCCCTGGCGACAGGTTCCAGGCAGCCACCACTCTCTGTGTAAAAAATTTCCTCCTTTAAACTGAATCTGGCTACATTAGGGGTTCCATTCACATACACACAGGGCAGGGTAGGTGTAGGAAGATGCGGCGGTGCGGGATCATTGGGCCGAAGGGCCTGTTTCCCGTGCTGGGTTGTTCTTTGTTCTTTGTTCTAAACCTTGCCTTTCGCATCTTAAACTTATGCCCCCTAGTAATTGACTCTTCCTCTGTGGGAAAAGCTTCTTTCTATCCACTCTGTCCATGCCCCTCATAATCTTGTAGACTTCTATCAGGTCATCCCTCAACCTCCGTCATTCCAGTAAGAACAAAGATTCATTATACTAATGCCTGGAATGGGTGGGATCTCTTATGAGGAAAGGTTGATCAGTCTCAGCTTGCATCGCTGGAGTTTATAAGAGTAAGAAGCGAATTGGTTGTAACATATAAGATCCAAAGAGCAACTTGACAGGGTGGATTAGAGAGGATGTTTCCTCTTGTGGGAAAATCTTAAACTCGGGGTCACTGTTTAAAAGTTGGAGGTCACTCATTTAAGATAGAGAGGAGGAGAACTTTTTCTCTCAGAGGGGCATGAGTTTTTGGAGCTCTCTCCCTCAAAAGACAGTGGGAAGAGTCTTTGATTATGTTTAAGGCAGTGGTAGAGAGATTCTTGACAAGCAAGAGGGTGAAAGGTTATCGTGTAGGTGAAAATGTGAAATCGAGGTTACAATCAGATCAAACACAATCTTCTTGAGTGACAGACAGGTTCCTGCTCCAAATTTATGTGTTCGTATGTATTTTCACACCTCCATTTCTTAAAGGAGGATCACTTTTTTTCGTCATTGAGTGTAGGGATGCTGGTGTACGTTGCCTTCCAAGTTGTTGAGGTAATAGAATTAAACAAGGGCTTGATGTCTGTGAACATTACCAGTGTCCATTTTGTGGCGTTGCTGGCGTTGTTCTGGGGCTAGGCACAGTAAGTAGTCTCACAACACCAGGTTAAAGTCCAACGGGTTTATTTGGTAGCACAAGCTTTCGGAGTGCTGCTCCTTCATCAGGTGAGTCACCTGATGAATGGGCAATGTTCCGAAAGCTTGTGCTACCAAATAAACCATAGAACCATAGAACACTACAGCACAGAAACAGGACTTTTGGCCCTTCTTGGCTGTGCCGAACCATTTTTCTGCCTAGTCCCACTGACCCGCACCTGGACCATATCTCCCCACACCCCTCTCAACCATGTACCTGTCCAAGATTTTCTTAAATGTTAAAAGTGAGCCCACATTCACCACTTCATCTGGAAGCTCATTCCACACTCCCACCACTCTCTGTTTGAAGAAGCCTCCCCCTAATATTCCCTTTAAACCTGTTGGACTTTAACCTAGTGTTACGAGACTACTTACTGTGTCCATTTTGAAAGATAAAATGGAATGTGGCACTTAGGAGGAATGGAAATATGCAGGTCATTTAAGTTAATTTCATCTTCCTTCCAGATATGGGGGACTTAAATTTTGGCCAGCAATAATTGTGAACCAATTAAATTAGGTTCATTATTTGTGAAACATTTCTTCACAGTTTCTGTACATCATGGGAGGCCTGACTAACACGACACTGGTTAATTATATTGATGTGGTTTAGCACAGTTCAGCATCATTTAGAACGAGGATCAGTGAATGAGTACCAGGGCAGCACGATGGCACAGTTGTCAATTCCAACCTTGGGTGACCGTCATAGAACCACAGAAACCTACAATGCAGAAAGAGGCTATTTGGCCCATCGAGTCTGCACCGACCACAATCCCACCGAGGCCCTATCCCCATAACCCCTTGCATTTACCCTAGCTAGCCCCCATGACACTAAGGGGCAATTTAGCATAGCCAATTCACCTAACCTGCACGTCTTCTGGACTGTGGGAGGAAACCAGAGCAGCCGGTGGAAACCCACGCAGACATGGGGGGAACGTGCAGACTCCACACAGACAGTGACCCAAGCCAGGAATCGAACCCAGGTCCCTGGCACTGTGAGGCTGCAGTGCTAACCACTGTGCCATTGTGCCGCCCTGGTATCATTCTGGTAAATCTACACTGCACACAAATGGATGGAGCAGTCCTACATAGGAGGTAGTGCGCTAAATAAAGTGCATGGGATTGGAGGTAATTGAGAATTGGTTAGCAGACAGGAAACAGCGAGTAGGAATAAATGAACCTTTTTCTAAATAGCAGGCAATGACTAGAGGGGTCCCGCAAGGTTCAGTTCTTGTTCCCAGCTATTCACAAAATACATCAGTGATTTCGATGAAGGAACCAAATGCAATATTTCCAAGATTGCTGATGAAATGAAACTTGGTGGGAATGTGAGTGAGTGACTGATGAGGAGGATGTTAAGAGGCTTCAGAGTGATTTGGACAAGTTGAGTAAGAGAGGAAATACACGGCAGATGCAGAATAATGTGGATAAATGTGACCTTATCCACTTTGGACAGAGAAACAGAATGGCAGAGTATTCTGTAACTGGTGATAGATTGGGAAATGTTGTATAAAGGGACCTGGGTATCCGAGAACACGAGTTGCTGAAAACAGCGTGCAGATACAGCAAGCAGTTCGGAAGATCAATGGTATGTTGCCCTTCATTGCAAGAGGATTTAAGTAAAAGAACAAAGGTGTCTTACTGCAGCTGCACAGGGCCTCGGTAAGACGACACCTGTGAGTTTTGCTTTCTTTATCTCAGATGGCAGCATTGTTGTATAAGGGGAGTATGTGGCAACTGGGTTTGTATTCACTGGAATTTAGAGGAATGAGAGGAGATCGAATTGAAATTTATAAATCTCTGACAGGTTGGATACAGGGATAATGTTTCCTCTGGCTGGAGAGTCTGGAACAAGGGATCACAGTCTCAGCATCAGGTTAGGCCATTTAGGACTCAGATGAGGAGAAATATTTTCACTCAGAGGTTGGTGAACCTGTGGAATTCTCCAACGAATAAGGGTGTGGAAGCCAATTCATGATATATAAAAGAAGGGAATATATGAAGTTCTAAGGTTCTAGTCTGGGGATTGCATTGATGCATGGCACTGAGACAGAGGCTCAGCCATAATAGTATTGAAAGGTGGGTCAGTCTCAATGGACCGAATGGCCTCTTCCTCCTCTTATTTTCTATATGTAAGTGACTGCTCCAAGTCTTTTTGGACATGCACTGTTTCCAGCTTTTCCCCATTTATAAAGTAACCCATGATGTTATTGAATGGCAGAGCAGGCTTGAGGGGCCAGAAGGCATACTCTTGCTCCTAGATCTTATGCTTTTAGGTCAAGATGAGCGGAGGATGTTTAGTGGGGATTTGAGGAAAAACTTTGTCACCCAGATGCTGGTGACAGTCTGTAATCCGCTGCAGGGAGAGTGGCAGAGGCGGGTTGCCTCACATCCTTTATAAAAGATAGCACATTGTATATTCAGGGCAATGGTAAATGGGATCAGGTAAGGTCAGGTTTCCACGTGTCAGTGCCGTCTCGATGGGCAGAAGGGCTTCTTCTGCTTTGTGTGATTCGATGGTTCTAAATTATCGGGATTAGGGAATATTAGCGATTAGGAAGGATTAGACGGGGTGGGACTTCTTTAGATCAAGGCGGTGGTGGGAGCTGAGCAGAGATTTAGTGGGGTGGAGGGGTGTAAAATGATGTGGGGCCATATTAAGAGAACAATGGGAGGAAGTGGTGGGATTCAAACCCGGGTCCCCAGAAAATTAGCTGAGTTGCTGGATGAAGAGTGTAGCAATGATACCACTAGGCCATCATCACCTCTTTAGGGAAGGAATTGCACAGTTAGAGGCCTCGGCAGCTGAAGACACAGCCACTGATGTTGGAGTGACTGTGACTGGGGGACGTTCAAATGGCCCAGGTTACAGGGGCTGAGAAACCGCGCCCCCCCCAACCCGGGTTGGAACATGTGAGCAGGATTTGTAAAGCAACAACAATTTGCATTAGTATAGCACCAGAAACAGAGTGGAACGTCCCAAAGACACTTCACATGGGGGCCCTCCAAAAACAAATTCTCCCAGCCAGACACACGGGGAGATATTCGGACAGGCAACCAAAAGCTGGGATAGAGAGGATTTCCTCATATGACAATTGGTTCTTTCACCAATCCCTTCAAATTCGTGTCCCCGAGAGAGAGAGAGAGACGGTTATTTCACACAGAGCAGAGTCTGGCTACTACCTTCACACTGCTACACACATTTGTGGCAATATTAGCCCTCATTAACCATCCCAATCTCATTCTTTTTCTGTCTCTCACTCTCTGTCTCTCCCTCAGTAGCAAGACTTGGCCCTAATGTTCCTTCCAACATGATTTACAGACAGTTCCAGTGGGGAAAGGTCAGATATTGAAATAGAAAATGATCAAATGCTGAACTGCTGAGGCAGAATCTGTGTTCCAGAGACACAGAGAAAGGGAGCAGATGTACACAGACTGACCGACAACATACAGTCCATATGCACATATACACAAACATATGTGAACACACACATACACACACACACACACACATGTACACACACTCATATATGCAGACACATGTACATGTATGCACACACACACACACCACACACACATACAGATGGCTAGGAACCTGCACATGTTCACATGTGATTTCAAGAAGAAATTGGACATATTTTTTGGGGCTAAAGGGATTGAGGGTTATGGAGGGGAAGGGGGATCAGGATATTGAATTTGATGATCAACCATGATCAAAATGAATGGTGGAGCAAGCTCAAAGGGCCAAATGGCCTCCTCCTGATTCTCATTTCTATGTTTCACACACTAACCCCCATGCAGGCAAACACTTACACACTCACACACAGAATCACACACACAATTTCACTCACGTACACACCCATACTCTCACATATAGGCACACATATGCACAAACACCTCCCATGCACATATACTCACATGTGCACATACATACATGCAGAATACACACACACACACACACACACACACTCACACACGTGCAAATAAACCAATGCAAACCACCTCAGATCCACAATGCAGACCCACAGGGATGTTTTTTTACACAGAGGGTGGTGGGGGCCTGGAATGCACTGCCAAGTAGGGTGATGGAGGCGGACACGCTGGGATCGTTTAAGACTTAGCTGGATAGTCACATGAGCAGACTGGGAATGGAGGGATACAAATGAATGGCCTAATTGGACCAATGAGCGGCACAGGCTTAGAGGGCTGAAGGGCCTGTTTCCTGTGCTGTACTGTTCTTTGTCTTTGTCTTTGATACACAACACCCCGATACACACACACACCCGATACACACACACACACACACACACAGATATCACACACACATATACAGATATACACACAGACACACACACTATAATACACGCACACACATTGATAAGACACACGGATTGACATACACACACACACACACACGCACCAACACACAAACACACATGCACACACACACACTGATACCTACACAGATATACACATGCAGACACACTGACACATACACCGCTACATACTCACACACCCGATACATACACATACTGATACATACACCGAAATACACACACAGATACATACAACGATATACACACACACAGACACACTCACACACACTCAGTCACACACACGCAGACACACACACAGACACATACACACACACACACACATACAGCCCATTACAAAGTCAATCTCCCATTTCACTGTTTCATCAAACAAGGACAGGCAGTTCAGAAAATGCAGTTAGATACAGATGAAACCTCCTTCCATATCAGCCTCTCTTTCTCACCTTCCATCCAGCTGGAGCGGGCAAGAGAAAGAAAAAGGGACAGAGGTAGGGAGAGAGTAACAGAGAGAGGGGAGAGGAGGAAAGGAATGGGGTGAGAATCACAAAGAAAGGGGAAGCATTGAGATAGAAACTGTCAGGCATTGTTCCAGCAAAGCTGAGTGCAGTGGCCACTGAAAGTACCATACAGAACATAAGAAATTGGAGCAAGAGTAGACCAATCTGCCCCTCGAAAATGTTCCCTCCACTGATAAGATCATGGCTGATCTGATAGTGGCTTGAACTCCTTTTTGTTGTCTGCCTCCCCATAACCCTCAATTCCCTTGAATATGTTCAATGCCCCAACACCCACTGCTCTCTGGGGAAGGGAATTCTCAATACTAACCACCGTGTCAGAGAAGAAATTATTCCTCCTCATCTCCATCTTTAATGGAAGCTCAATGAATTTTAAACTGTGCCCTCCCTGATACTAGATTCCTCCATGTTGGCCCTGTTCTGTGACAATTAATGCAGATGTTTAAAGGTTATTCAATTTAAGGGACACAGGGAAAAAAATACATGCAGCGTGGGTTCCCTCCGAGTGCTCCGGTTTTCTCCCACAGTCCAAAAGTGTGCAGGTTAAGTGGATTAGCCATCAGGATTACTGAGATAAGGCAGGGCGAAGGGGTGGATGGGCGAGCATAAGATGCTAAATCAGTAAAGACTCAATGGGCCAAATGGCCTCCTTCTGCACCTTAGTAATTCTATGGGACTCCGAGGGCAGCCCACCATTTATAGGTCCAGGCAGCGGGCGATTGAGGGGGCCGTCCATCCTGACTGTCTGCCCCTCTACCGCGGCTACGTTCGTGGCCAGGTGTCCCTGGAGAGGGAACATGTGGTGTCCACAGGCGCAGTTGATGCCTTCTGCACCCGTTGGGCACCACAGGGGCTGGGGTGCATTATTGACCCTAATAATCACAATTTAATTTGACGTTTTTTAAGTTTACTTTGTACTTTGTTTTTTGTTCGGGCTGTTCCCCATCCTTTTGGGGAGCTGCGCCTTTTACTTTGTCTTAATTTAATTTGAATTTGTCTATTTGGTTTGACCTTAAAAGAGGCCAAGGGCAGCTCCTATGGAATGATAAAAGAAAGAACTTGCATATTTCACAATCTCAGAATGTCCCCATGTGTTTTACAGCCAATTAAATACTTCATAGTCATTGCAGTAATGTAGGAATTTTATGCACAGCAAGCTCCCACAAACTGCAATGTCATAATGACCAGATAATTTGGGGTTTTTATACGTAATGCTGATGGATTTGTCATACTTCTGTTCAAAAATGGAGAAAAAGGTAAACCTGGGAATTAAATTCTATTCAGCTTAATATTGTGATAGAGAAACAGTTAGAGAGGTTAGTCCAGGACACAATTAATTGGCACTTGGAAAGCTATGTTAGAAGTGAAAGCCAGTGTAGGCTTGTTAAAGGGAAATCATATCTGACTAACTTGACTGAGTTCTTGAATTAAGTTTTAGAGAGGATTGATGGAGACAGTGTGGCTGATGTTGGCTATGCAAACTTTCAAACTTTGCCAATATGCCAATAATAGACTTGTTAGCAAAACTGAAGCCCATGGGAAGAAAGGGGCCGTATAATGTCCAAGTTTCAATCCCATAACAGCAGATGGTGAAATCTGAATTCAATAAAAATCTGGAATTAAAAGTCTACTGATGACATGAAACCATTGTCGATTGTCATAAAATCCTATCTGGTTCACCAATGCTCTTTAGAGAAGGAAATCTGCCTTTCTTACCTGGTTCTGCTTACTGGTGACTCCAGACCTACAACAATGTGAGTGACTCTTAAAATGTCCTCTGAAATGGCCTAGCAAGCCATTCAGGTCAAGGGCAATTAGAGATGGGCAATAAGTGCTGGGCTTGCCAGCAACAGTGTAATAGCAAAGCAATTATGTCACTTATAAGACACCTGGAGTGATTGTGGGGTATCTCTTTAAGAACGCAGATCAGAAGAGGGTTACCTGCCTTGAGGAGCCAATAGGAACCAAGAGAGGACTCCACCCTCTGGGTGATCACTCATTTTCAGTTCCGATTGGTCCCTCAAGCCAGGTAACCCTCTTCTGCTGTGCTGTCTTAAAGAGATAGACCGCATAATTACAACAACATTGGGTAGGATCCAACTGGAGCATTGTGTACAATTGCAGGATTCACACATTAGGAAGGATTTCAAAGTCTTCGAGAGGATAGAATGAGACCAGGAATAAAAAAACTGCAGCAGTTTAGAGAGACTTGGGCAGCTGGAATTGTCCTCCTTAGGAAAGAGGAAATTAGGGGAGATTTGATAGAGTAAATGAAGAGAACCAGTTTCCACTAGCAGTAAGGTCAATAACAAGAGGACACAGACTTAAGGTGATTGGCAAAGGAACCAGAAGTGACAAGAAGAAAGATTTTATGCAGCAAGGAGAGGGTAACAAACACATGGGAACACCACCACCTGTAGGTTCCCTTCAAGTCGCTCACCATCCTGTCTTGGAAATATATCACCATTCTTTCACTATCCCTGGGTCAAAACCCTGGAACTCCCTCCCTTTCAGCATTGTGTGTGTACTTTACACCATATGGACTGTATCAGTTTAAGAAGGCAGTTCAATACCACCTTCACAAAGATAATTACGGATGGGCAATAAATATTGGCCTAGCCAGCAACACCAACATCCCATGAAAGGGTAATTGATGCACAGGAATGTGCTGCTTGATAGTGAAATGAAAGCAGGTTCAATAGGTGCTTCCAAAAGAGAACTGGATATTTACTTAAAGAGGAATAATTGGGCAGTGTTGGGCAGTGGGGAAATAAGTACTAACTGGGTAGGTCTTTGAAAGAGCCAGTATAGGACTGATAGGCTGATGGGCCTCTTGCTATGCTGTATGTTCTCTGATGGAGGGTAAATATTGACCTGGATGTCAGTAAGAACTATGTTGCCTTTTTCAACATATTGTAATGCCACCTGGAAGAGCAGCAAGGCTTTGGTTTAATATTTCATGCAGAAGGAAGTACCTGCGGCACTGCAGCACTCCCTCAACAGTGTGCTGATGTCAACCTAATGGCAGTGGCACTGTGGCACAGTGGTTAGCACTGCTACCTCACAGCTCCAGGGATCTGGGTTCAGTTCCCAGCTTGGGTCCCTGTCTGCATCAAATCATAGAATCCCTACAGTGTAGAAGGAGGCCATTTGGCCCATCAAGTTTGCATTGACCACAATCCAGCCAGGCCCCGTAACCCCTCATATTTACCCTGCTAGTCCCCTGACACTAAGGGTCAATTTAGCATAGCCATTCAACCTAACTTGCACTTCTTTGGAGTGTGGGAGAAAACTGGGGCACCCAGAGGAAACCCACACAGACAAGGGGAGAATGTGCAAAGTCCACATAGACAGTGATCCAAGGCCAGAATTGAACCCGGGACCCTGGTGCTGTGAGGCAGTAATGTTAACCACTTAAGTTTGGAGTTTGCACGGTCTCCCTGTGTCTGCATGGGTTTCTTCCGGGTGCTCTGGTTTCCTTCCACACCCAAAGATGTGCGGGTTAGGTTGATTGGCCATGCTAAATTGCCCTTAGTGTCCAGGGATGCGTAGATTAGAGGGATTAGTGGGGTAAATATGTAGGTGATGGGGATAGGGCCTGGATGGGACTGTTGTTTGTGCAAACTCGATGGGCCAAATGGCCTCCTTCTGCACTGTAGTATTTCTATGAACCTAAATTGCATGTTCAATTGTCTGATATGAGACTTGAACTAATGACCTTGTAAGTCAGGGTGTGAGTCCAGCTCAGTGAGCCACAGTGGGCACCAACTGATTGATGAATGATTCCACCACCACCCCCCCTCCATTTAGTGCCCCATAACAATATGCTCCTGGCCACACACACCTTCATGTTTTAGCTGATACCCCTCCATTCAATAGATCAGGGCAACAAAGGAAATGGAAATGAGTTTATAGAGGGATTAATTTTTATCTCTGAAGGAAAAATCAGATGGGGCATATGTCACCTTGCTACAATACTAATGAAACACCCTCTTCAAACTGCAACACATTTCAACAAAATATTGAGGGCAAGGACTCTGAATGACTGGAATTACCCTTTGTGGTGACTCTTGTTCTTAATTTTTCCTCAAAAAAAATCTATATTTCAATCTGGTGTACAAAGGGTTAGTTGGTCACTATCTATGGGAATGTAACATTACGAAGGGACTCTCAAGCTACTATTTACTTTACCGCATTGAAACATGAATTTGGGCACAGTTTCCAAACACTTACAGGAAGAGATCAAAGTGATCATTTCAGAAATGATGCTAAGAAAATAGCTTGTGACGGAAAATGGAACTGCTCAGAATTAGACAACACGGGATTCTATACATCTAGAATCTTTTTAGTTAAAGTAATATTTTTAGGACCATGTGATTGTTTCACTTATCAGTTTCATTATTCTGTGAATGGGACTAACAGCAATGTACTCCAGTACCACAAGCTTATCTGCTCAGCTCCACCGTGTCGCTTTAATTGACTGCACCCCCCGAGCGCTGCTAACAAAGAGCTTACAAGGTCAGTTTTGCAACTCCTTTCGGTGCGTTCAAACGTTAAGGGGATAAAGTCAACACATCCATCCTCAAGCCCGTTAAACTCTGAGCGTTGCAGGCTAAAACATTTCACTACATTTACATTACTGCAGTCAAAACAAAGCGCCCGTCCTGCACGATAACTGCGAGCCATTTAATAATTAGCCCATGCTGAAAGGGCAAATAAAAAGAACTCAACTTATTTTTGTAGCAAAGCAAACCTTGTATGTTTTGGTGGATGAGAAAAGTACCTCGGATCCAACGCATGCAATCGAGTTGAATATTGAGAACAAGTCGCTCAGGTTCACAGAGGCGACAGCATTTAGACAGAGAGAGAAAAAATCACAATCAAATGACTATTTACAGCAAGACTGAATTGATCAGCATTGGACGCGAGCCATACCTTTTCAGTTGCTGAGATCTGTCCCAGTATTCCTCTGAAGATGTTCTGATGGTGAAGTTTTCAGCTGCCTGGGGAGAGCAGTACAGGTGTGTAAGGGGGAGGGAGCCTTGTTGCTGTTCGCTGGAGGGTCACAGCTGGTTAAAAAAAAACTCCCCTGCTCCTGTTCTTTTAGCTAGCCTCCAGACTAGGTCCCATTAACTGCAGAGAACTTTAACTGACACACACACACACACACACACACCGGCAACTCCTGATCATATGGTAATGATATATCCCTTGTATTGAAGCCAAGAACACTTTATTAGCCTTTTGTTGGATTCTACCCACCCCACCCCCCACCTCTCCACCCCAGTTGTGTACTCCTCTTTGCTGGTGGATTTGTGAAGCCACACACCCACTAGATCTGAACTGTAATTTATCAAATGTGTCGCTGGGGTTTGTGAAAATAAACTCCATAATGGTGACACTTTCCATGGGTTTGAAAAGGAAACAGTTACAGTTACTTAAAATGATAATTGGTATCAATTAGAAATGATCTTACTTGGGGCACAGTATATTCAAGGTGAAGATTTCAACCTAATGGAAATCCAAGGTTCTGTCACAGAACCTTTCAGAGTATTTAGTAAAATGCAAAAAAGTTTTTTTTAAATAAAAGAAACCCTTTTTGGGTGGCCTGCTATTTAGTTGACAGAAGACGCCTGGCCATTTTTAGCTTTATAACAAGGCTGCCGTTAGCCTGGTCTTCTAAAGTGCTTATTGCACCAGAATAACCTCTTTCCACCGCTATACTAAAGTGAGTGGCCAGTACTTCACTTTCCCCACAAGTTAACCTGAATTGCGACCCCACAGCAGACCATCACACCCACTAAAGAGTTATAACACAATTAACATTTAGTTTTTGCTGAAACAATTATTATCACTAGCTTGTCGAAACGTCTACCCAGAAATTGCTGGAGAGGGACAACTAGTAGTGAGTGCCACAAATTGAATTCTTACTGTCTCACCCCCTCAGAACGCATCTTTTGCATGACAGACTGCTGGTGGCGTGTTATTGCGGTGCTTCTTCTCACTGGCTGTCGAGAATGACTTCTACTCAGGGTGGCGAGATCCCATCATGGGTCTTCCGGTGACTGATCAGGCCGAATTGACTAATCAATCTTTAGGCGCAGAATCTCCCACGAGGTAGTGGCATCTGGAGTGTAGGATTTGCATCCTTTACTTTCCTTCTCTGTTGCTGCCCTGCCTCATCATTAAGATGTGGACCAGAATTCTCCGACCGTTGAGGCCGGTGGGATTCTGCAGCCTCACCGGCAGCGTACCCCTTCCTGCAGGTTTCCCACCAGCGTGGGGTGACGTCAATGGGAATTCCCATTGATAGCTATGGGACCACAGAACCCCGCCACAAGCAAACAATGTGCCACCTCCCGCTGGTGGGAAACACATGGCTGGAAGGCCAGAGAATCTTGCCCTTTGTGACTCAAAGCGTGATGCAACTTGGTATACAAGTTACTGCTATTTTTAACAGTTGATGACAAGCTCCTTCCAGTCATTAAGGTCAATGCTATAATGCTTCAAGGCAAGCTTCAGAGTGTCTTTGAAGTGTTTTCTTTGGCCTCTCCTGCAAAGTTAGCCATTTGAGAGTTGAGAAAAGAAGACCTGGTAGAGAAGATGGATCCAATGATCTATCTCCTATTAACTAATAAAATTTAAGATTGAGGGGTAAAAAGGAGGAAGCAACACTGAAGGAATAAGGATTAATTAGGGTCAAATCAAGTACAGAAAGAAATAAAGAGAGGGAAAGAAAGATTGGATTAAAAACGAGAGAGGAAACAGCAACCAAAAGGAAAAGTAAGAAAAAAAAAGTAAAAACCTTGTATAACTCCAGGAATAAGTTACTACCTGCTGCAATTAGACACTTTCAATTGTTCTTTTCTGGGCTGGGGAGGTTGGGTGGAAGATCAGAACGATAAATCCCCCCAATATCAGGGTCCTTGTGATGTAAAATACCAGCCCTAACTTGCTGTGATGAGGCTTATTCATATTCACATTGTAAATCTAGCCATTCCTTGACACTCTTTGGGAGGCTGAAGGCTTTGCTGCCATATTTGGGGGCAACATGGGCCAAATCTTCCAGCAGTTTGTGATGATTCCCAAACTTATGGTGGATCCCTTCCTTGCCTCAATTTCCTAGGGGTTGTTTTACATGGTAATAATGACAGACTTTGTGAACTCATTGTTAATTATTCACCAAATTCTGCAGCTATTAAACTGATGACAACATTTCTGATTATGGAATAAAGTAAATTTTATAAAAATGCAGTAAAGGAGCACAAACTGCTTCAAATTGCTCCACCCTCATCACTCAGGCAGGTTTAAAAAGGATTGATACTGGAAATGGAAATCATTCTACAATTGCGTAGGTTGTGTTAGCAAGGGTGAAAGTGCAGAGAGATCAGCACTGACTATACTATGGTTAACCTGGATTCTGTGAATATTTGACTTGATGCTGGATGCCTGAAATTGTAGACTCGTACAGTTTGTTGAGGACTGAATGTTAGCCAGGACACTAGGAGGCCTCCTTCCCGTCATGAGATTATGTCAGAGGGCCTTCATTTAACTGAAAGGGCACACAGAGCCTGAATTTAACTTCTCATCCAGAAAACAGCAAGTCCAACAGTGCAGCATTCCCTCGGTACTGCAATAAAGTTTCAGCCTGGAGATTGTGCTCATGACTCCGGAGTAATCAGCCTTCTGAATTCAGCTGCAAGATTGAAATGACGTAGCCAAGGAGCTTGTGCAAACTGTCCAGTGCATTTATCCACGCAGTGTTGGAGTGGGCCAGTGGCACAGTGGTTAGCACTACTGCCTCACAGCGCCAGGGACCCAGGTTCAATTCCTGGCTTAGGTCACTGTCTATGTGGAGTCTGTAAGTTCTCCCTGTGTCTGTGTGGGTTTCCTCTCACAGTCCAAAAGATGTGCTCATTACATGCATTGGCCATGCTAAATTCTCCCTCAGTGTACCTGCTGAACAGGCAGTGGAGTGTGGTGACTTTTAGCTTCAAGGTAATTGTACAAAAGGCACTTTGGACCATCTTGTGATCGAGTTTCACCAAGGTGTATTTCAGCACAAGTTCTTTTCAGCTGACTGATATCTAACTACTTTTTGTGAATCATTTTGGGATCTTTCACAAACTTAAAAAGTTACATAAGTGTAAAGCTTTTTTTTCATCCAGTTTTAAATGAATGTCAATGTATGGCAGATCAGTTGCTAACCAAAGGATAGAGATTGCAGCAGCTAATTAGCACAATGAGCTAGAAGCGTGTAGAGGGGATTCTTTATACACAATGAGTTATTGTGATCTGGGATACATTGACTAAAAAAATGATGGAAGCAAATTCAATTGCAACTAGCAAACCAGAAGTTGGATATATACTTCAAGGTGGATTGGCCATGCTAAATTGCCCCTTTAATGTCCAAAGATGTGCAGGTTAGGTGGACTGGCCATGCTAAGTGCGCAGGGTTACAAGGATAGGACAGAGGGGATGCTCTTTTGGAGAGCCAGTGCAGACTCGATGGGCCGATGGCCTCTTCCTGCACTGTAGGGATTCAGTGGTTCGAGGGACAAAGTTGTCGGAATAAGAGGAAGAACAAGGAGAGTAATGTTCCCACTAAGTTACACAAATGCATCCTAAAAGACACCACATAGGACTTGTTAAGCGCACACACCATAGTCACAAACTGGAAAAGACCAACATGCATTAGTAACTAAATATGAGGGGAAGTGAACGGCAATGTGATAAATGTGCAGATTATCTGTTTTTGATGGTGACAGTTGAAGGATAAATCTTGGCCATTATGCCAGAAGAACCCTGCATCCTCTCCCATTTTTGACTGTGTCACAAGTGGGACTAATCAATAACACTTTGAAAGGGATGGCACAGGCATTATGCACCAAATGGCCTTCTTCTAAAATGGATGCTTCAGTGATACTTGGTGGTGTGCAGAAGTAGCTCCTAGGTGAACAGTTACAGCAGCAAAACAACTCACCTGGAAACACATCACAGAATTCCAATCTGCAAAGTTAGGTACAAATACTTATTGCACTCATTATAGTCAGCAATTCACCAAGATTCCTTCGACAGCACCTCTCAAACCTGCAACTTCTACCACTTAGATTGATAAGAGCAGCAGATGCATGGGAACACCATCACCCTCAAATTCCCCTCCAAGCCACTCACCATCCTCACTTGGAAATATATCACCGTTCTTTCGCTGTTGCTGGGTCAAAATCCTGGAACCCCCTCCCTAACAGCACTGTGGATATACCTACATCACTTGGCCTTCTGAGATTAAACAAGGTGGTTCACCATCACCTTCCCTTAGGGATTGTTGCTTAGGGATGGGTAATAAATACTGACTTTGCCAATGACGCCCACATCCCATGAAAGCATTAAAAAGAAATACGTACCTCCATGTGCAGTTAGCTCATTTACTTGGTCTTATATTCAATGGGCTAATAACAATGATGATAGAATAACCTGCCTAAAAGCAGCACGTGGAGGAATGAAGCACAAGCAGGCTAAATGTTTGTCCCCAGCTTCATTCGTAACTCCACGCCACTTTGCTCTGGGCAAACCATTTCTTGTGTAAAATCATATTTCAAGAGACCTTCACTGTGAAGTAGCTTATAATTGCCTTTCTCCACCCATGTCAAATTTCCAATCAGGACCGGTAATGGCCCGTCAATTGATTTAAAAAAGCAATTGGGATTTAAAGTAGAAACAAAATCTTAATAACCTTTTCGAAAGCCATGCACAGTGATGAATGTTAGCATTGGAAACTTTTCTATGTTGAAAGAAAGATAAAAAGAACTTACATAGCGGCCCAAGACATCCCAAAGTACTTTACCATCAAAAAAGATTTTTTCTAATAATAAACAACGACCAAGTAATCTGCTTTTAGTGGTGATGGTTGAAGGGTAAATATTGGCCAGAATAATGGCGCTAACCCCACCCTGTTTTTCCATAGACTGCTGGCATAGGATCTTTTACAACCTCCCCGCCCCAAGAGAGCAGATGGGAATTTGGTTTAACGCCAGGTTCAAAACCTGGCATCTCCAAATGTGGAGCATTCCCTCAATACCGCATTTTGTATACAGTGGGTCACGTGGGACAGGCTGCTGTGTTTCATCCCTCACAGCATGGCTACCCTTCAGAAAGTACTGTTTGATTTGAATTGGGAAGTCTTGAGTCGTGAAAAGCGTTATATGAATGCAAGTTATTTCTTCCTTCCAATAACATGTCGCATTTGACATGTATGTGAAAAGCTACCCCCTTTCCCCAGGAGCGGCATAGTGGCACAATGGTTAGCACTGCTGCCTCACAGTGCCAGGCACGCAGGTTCAATTCCTGACTTGGGTCACTGACTGTGTGGAGTTTGCACATTCTCCCCGTGTCTGTGTGGGTTTCCTCTGGGTGCTCTGGTTTCCTCCCACAGTTCAAAGATGTGCAGATTAGGTGCATTGGCCACGCTAGATTCTCCCTCAGTGCACCTGAACAGGTGCCGGAGTGTGGCAACTAGGGGTTTTTCACAGTAACTTCATTAAGTCTACTTGTGACTAATAAATAAACTTTACTTTACCTCACCACCATCTCTGCCGACCCCGCCAATGTCCCCAAATCATCACACTGGTTGTCCGATATGCACCCAGCTATCGATGACCAGAAATTTCATCCAACTAAATTTTTTAAAAAGTCTTAATTGCCACCACAAATTATGTTCCCTCACTACCAACTCAATCCCACTCCCTAGCAACTGCCTGATGTTTGACCAGACTCTTTGCAAACTTGATGTTATCATAACCTTGAAATGATCTGCACCACCAGCAAGATCACTCTGGAGTTTCTTCCTTTAACCTTTCTACTTCTCAATCTCCCTTTCCTGTTTTAAGACATCCCTTAAAACCTATCCATTTGACAAGCCTTTGGTCACTTGTTCTAAAGCTCCCAAAGTGACTTGTTGTGAAATTCTGTTTGACAATCGCCCCTGTGAAGACATTCGCTGTGGGACATTTTGCTGCAATGGATAGGCTTTGTAAATGCAACATAAGAACGTAATCTAGTAAGTCCCATCGCAAGTTCTAGTTGTTGAGAAAGTTAAGTAGAAATTTAACAAAGATCTTCACAAAGCATGGGATAGGGATGCCATGCTTTCATCAAAAATATAAGGAGAAACTGTTTCCACTGGCTGGTTGGCAACCAGGTGACAGAGATATATAAGATAATTGTCCAGAGAGGTAGAGATGAGGAGAACCTTTTTAACTGAATGAAGTTGTTGTGATCTGGAATGTGCTGCCTGACTTGTTGGTGGAAGCTGATTCAATGGTAACTTGCCCTTTTACAGATGCACAATAGAAAGCATTCTTTCTGGTTGTGGATAGGGGATTGGCTGTCAAATAGGAGGCTGAGAGTGGGTGTCAATGGGTGCTATTCGGATTGGCGGTTGGTGACTAGTGGAGTGCCCCAGGGATCGATGCTGGGGCCTCAGCTATTTACCATTTATATAGATGATCTGGAGGAGGGAGCTGAGTGTAAAGTGTCGAAATTTGCTGATGACACAAAGATAAGTGGAACAGCAAATTGTGCGGAAGGTGTAGAAAGTCTGCAGGGGGATCTAGATGGGCTGAGCAAGTGGGCGAGGACCTGGCAGATGGAATACAATGTTGGCAAGTGTGAGGTTATCCACTTTGGCAGGAATAATAGTAGGAAGAACTACTACTTATAGGGCAAAAAGCTGCAGCATGCTACAGTGCAGAGGGACCTGGGGGTCCTTGTGCATGAGTCGCAAAAACCCAGCCTACAGGTGCAGCAGGTGGTCAGGAAGGCGAATGGGATGCTGGGCTTCATAGCGAGGGGGATTGAATATAAAAGTAGGGAGATCTTGCTGCAACTGTACAGGGCACTGGTGAGGCCGCAGCTGGAGTACTGTGTGCAGTTTTGGTCGCCGCACTTGTGCAAGGATATTTTGGCCTTGGATGGAGTGCAGAGGAGGTTCACTAGGCTGATACCAGAGTTGAGGGGATTGAGCTATGAAGAGAGGCTGAATAGACTGGGCTTGTACTTGTTAGAGTTTAGAAGGATGAGGGGGGATCTTATTGAGACATATAAGATGATGAAAGGGATGGATAGGGTAGAGGTGGAGAGGTTCTTCCTGCTCAGAAAGGACAGCAGGACTAGAGGGCACAGCCTCAAGATAAGGGGGGTGCAGTTTAGAACAGAGTTGAGGAGGAACTTCTTCACTCAAAGGGTGGTGAATCTCTGGAATTCTCTGCCCGTTGAAGTGGTGGAGGCTACCTCGCTAAATATATTTAAGATGTGGGTAGATAGGTTTTTGGTAGGCAAGGGAATTAAAGGTTATGGGGAGAAAGTGGGAAAGTGGAACTGAGCCACTTCAGATCAGCCATGATCTTATTGAATGGCGGGGCAGGCTCAAAGGGCTAGATGGCCTACTCCTGCTCTTATTTCGTATGTTCTTATGTTCTTATGTTATGTTTATCACACTTTGGTATGGCTCCTGCTCTGGCCAAGACCGCAAGGGACTACAAAAGATCATGAATGTACCCCAATCCATCACGCAAACCAGCCTCCCATCCATTGACTCTGTCTACACTTCCCACTGCCTCGGAAAAGCAGCCAGCATAATTAAGGACCCCACACACGCCAGACATTGTCACTTCCACCTTCTTCCATCAGGAAAAAGGGGCAAAAGTCTGAGGTCACATACCAACCAACTCAAGAATAGTTTATTCCCTGTTGCTGTCAGACTTTGGAATGGACTTACCTTGCATTAAGTTGATCTTTCTCTACACCCTAGCTTTGACTGTAGCACTATATTCTGCACTCTCTCATTTCCTTCTGTATGAATGGTATGCTTTGTCTGTAGAGTGTGCAAGAAACAATACTTCTCACTGTATATTAATACATGTGACAATAATAAATCAAATCAAATCAAAATCAGGGAATCAGACAACTACTTAAAGAGGAAAGTTTTGCAAGGGTTATGGGGGAAAGAGGGATGGGGTGTGAACCCAATTGCATAGCTCTTTCAAAGAGTCAGCTTAGGCATGAAGGGCCAAATGCCCTCCATCTGCATTGGATGATTCCATAGGTTCAAAGGTGCATGAGAGCAATTAATAGTTTGAACTTTCAGCTTTAAGGAGAACAGCACAACATGAGGAATATGTTTTCAAAAAAATCACAAGAAGACCATGGAGTGAGTGTTTCAGCATAGAAAAATCATTTGGTTCATCAAAGAGAGCTGGTTCAAGCATACGTCTTCCAGAATCCCATTTTTCTGCCCTTTCTAGCATCATTTTATACTTATACTAAAAGCAAAACCATTGCTCAAAATTACAGAACTTGAACATTACTGAATAGGAAGACTTGTTGTGTGGGATTTTTCTCCCTCTCTATGACGAGTTTGGTGGCAGTGGGAGGTGACATATCACTTATTAGCAGTGGGATCTTATGGTGCTGTCTTTGTCAACCGGGTTTTCCCACTGAAATCCACAGCGAGAGTGTGCCGTCAGCTAGCCTGTAAGATTCTGCCAGCGTGAGCAAGAGCAAGATTTCAGTGGTTGTCAAAGTTTTTCACTTGCACTCGTCAAGACAAATAAAAGAATTTCAAACAATCACCACAATTTATACATCTTGCTTGATCAGAGTTGTCTTGCCAACCAATCAGCACCCTTTTCTCCTGTTGCGTAAATTGCAGTGAGCATTTGAAATTTGTAATTTTTGCATTTGTCTTGATGAGCGTAAGGTGGAAAACTTCCACAACATGTCTCTCTTTTCAAAAATACAAAAACAAATATCGCAGATGCTGGAAATCTGAAATAATAACAGAAAATGCTGGAAATACTAAGCTCTGAAGAACAGCAATATCCAACTTGAAATACTAACACTGCCTTTTCTTCACAGATGTTGGCTGACTGGCTGAGTATTTTTAGCACTTTCCATTTTTATCAAGTTACTTCCCTCTCATGGCTGATACTAATCTCATTCCCATTTAAAAGATATTGTGGATTCTGCTTCCAACACTGTTTCTGGTCAAGTCACCCACTCTGGATTAACTGCCTGAAGAAAATGAAAAACACTCTTCAAACATCTTTTTAATTCTTTTGGAGACGGCCTTTGTTGGTGACTCATCAACCAATTGTTCCTCCAGATTTATCTGATGTTCTCATAACTTTGAACAGCTGCCTTAGATTTTCCATTAATTGCCTTTAACAAAGGAAAGAATTTGCTTGGGCCAGATTTTGCTGAAGAATGAACAGCATATGAATGATGCACATTGTTACTGATGCGCCCCAGAGTACTTAAGGAAGTGGCTCTAGAAACAGTGGATGCATTGATGGCCATCTTCCAGGATTTTATAGACTGTGGAACTGTCCCTGCAGATTGGAGGATAGCTAATAAATATTCAAAAAAGGAGGTAGAGAGAAAACAGGGAATTATAGATCAGTAAGCCTAACACCGGCAGTGGTGAAAATTCTCAAAACCATTAGTGGAGCATTTAGAAAGCAGTGAGAGGATCAAACAGAATCAGCATGGATTTATGAAGGGGAAATCATGCTTGACAAAGAACTCACCTGCCCTTCTTAAAGAATGCCATAGGATTATTTGTGCCCATTGCAGAGAGCTGACATGGCGTTAGTTTAACATCACATCTGAAAAATAGCACCTCTGGCACTGATCCATTATTGCATTGGTGTGTCAGGTGTAGTGAAGTTTGAACCCACTGTGGTGTTCCAGGGCCCAATTTAGAAATGTTTAGCTGACATAAAACATGGAAGCACTGTGAGGAGGTTTGTGTTGAACTTCAAAAGGACATTGACAAGTTGGTGGAACAGACCGGCAGCCACAGCAGATGGAGTTCAATGCAGAGAAACGTGAAGTGGTTAATTTTGGTATGAAGAACATGAAGAGACAATACAAAATAAAGGATACAATTCTGAAGGGTGTGCAGAAGAAGGGAGAGCTGGATGTATATGTGCATTATCACTGCAGGTGGCAGGACAGGTTAAAAAAGTTGTTAATAAAGAAAATAATATCCTGGTCTTTACTAAAAGGCTCATGGAGTATAATAGCTAGGAGGTTATGTTGAACTTGTATAAGCCACCAGCTCAGTGTCATCTGAAGTATTGTATCCAATTCTGGGAACTATACTTTAGGAAGGAACATGAGAAATAGGAGCAGGAACAGGCCATTTGACCTCTCAAGTCTGCTCTGTCAATCAATTAGATCATGGCTGATTTACCATGACAATGCTATTTTCCTGCACCATCCCCATACTCCTTAATGTATTTACTATCTAAAAATCTATTGACCTCTGCTTTGAATGTGCTCAATGACTCCATCACCTCTGGAATGGTGAAGTCCAAAGATATACCACCCTCTGAATGAAGAAAATCCTCCTCATCTCTGTCCTAAATGGCCTACCCCTTATTCTGAGATTGTGTCCCTGGATTCTGGACCCCTCCACTGACTAGGGGAAACATCCTTCCTGCATGCATAATAATAATAAATTATTATTAGAGCCCTAGAATAATTTTGTAATTTCAATGAGGTAGCCTCTCGTTCTTCAAAATACTAGAGAATGCCAGCCCAGTCTCCTCAGTTTCTCTTCCTCGGACAATCCTGCTATCTCTGCATTCAGTCTGGTGAACCTTTGTTACACTCCCTCTTTGGCAAATATTTCCTCTTTTAGGTAAGGAAAGCAAAACTGTACAATATACTCCAGGTGTTGTCTCACCAAGACTCTATACAGCTGCAGCGAGACATCTTTACTCATGTCCTCAAGTCTTCTTGCAATGAAAGCCATTATACCATTTGCCATCCTAATTGCTTGCTGTTCCTGCATGTTAATTTTCAGTGACTCGTGAACAAGGACACACAGGTCCCTTTGCACATCAACACCTTCCAACCTCTCACCCTTTAAACAAGGCTTTTCATTTATGCTTTCCTCACCAAAGTGGATAACGTTTTTTCACATGATATCCCATCTGCCATGTTCCTCCCTACTCACTCAGCCTGTCTAAATTCACTGGAAGCCTCTTTGCATTCTCCTCAAAATTACATTCCCACTTAGCTTAATCTCAACAGCAAACAAGGAAATATTACATTTGGTCTCCCCATCCAAATCACTGATATTGATTGTGAATAGCTGGGGCCCCAAGCACTGATCCTTGTGGTACCACACTAGTCACAGCCTGCCAACCTAAGAATGACCTATTTATTCCTATTCATTGTTTTCTGTCCAATCCTCAATACGTGCCAATATATTACTCCCATTTCCATATGTTCTAATTCTGCTTACTAACCTTTTGTGTGAAGCCTTATCAAAAGCCTCTAAATATCTATTATCTACCTTGTTAGTTATATCCTCAAAAAACTCCAACAGGTCAGTCAAACATGAGTTCTATTTCATAAATCTATGTTGGCCTTATGTGATAACTTTCAAGTGTTCTGTTATCACATCCTTTATAATAGATTCTTGCAATTTCCCTACAACTGATGTCAGGCCAACATGTATGGTTCCTCTCTCATTCTTTTCTTAACTAGTGGAGTGCCAATATGTATGGTTCCTCTCTCACTATCTTCTTAAATAGTGGAGTGACATTTGTTATCTTCCAATGTACACGAACCATTCCAGAATCTAAATAACTTTGGAAAGTGACCACCAGTGCATTCACTACCTTGACAGCCACCAGTCTATTAATTTCTCTAGTCCTACTTTTTTTACTAATAAGGATGTAAAGACATTGGAAAAAGTGTAGAAAAGATTCATGAGAATGATTCTAGGGATGAGGAACTTCAGTTACGAAGATAGATTAGAAAGTTAGGACTGTTTTCCTTGAAGAAAAGAAGGCTGAGAAGAGATTTGATCGAAGAATTCAAGATAATGGGGGGGCTGGACAAGAAGGTCTGGAAAAATTGTTCCCATCATGGAAGGATCGAGTTCCAGAGAACACAGATTTAACATAATTGGCAAAAGAATCAAAAGCAATATGAAAAAAAACGTTTTTACAAATATGTGACTGAGGTTTTGGAATGCACTGCCTGAGAGTGTGGTGGAGGCAAGTTTAACTAAAGAATCCTAAAGAGAATTAGACCGTTATCCGAAGAGGAGGAATGTGCAGGGTTATGGGGAGAAGGTTGAAGAATGGCACTAAGAACCGGTGTTGACACAGTGGGCCAAATGATCTGCTTATATACTGTAATAATTCTGTGAACTTGCAAACCTTTGTGTGAGGCATAGATGATACCAAAAACAAGGGCTTTATTTCAAAAACAACATCTCAATTTTTTTTCCCAAAAATATACTTTATTCATAAAAATCTCAATTAATCCATTGCAAACCTACATGTCTATACATTGCAAACAGTGCAGAATAAAAACATTTTTACAGTCCTATCTCAATTCATTTCATTAAAGTATGAAAGAGCTGAAACTTGAAACATTTAGATCGCAACAAGCTAAGCTGCACTTGACATACTTGTAAAATGCATGGTATCATCAGTCTTGCTTCAAATTGCAATGTAACCACCACATTTGTCAAAATACTGGAGTAAAAGGAAGATTCAAGGATAGAGTAAAATCAAGTATTGGATAAAAGGGGAACCATTACAAGTGTTACAAGTCCGAAGGGATCATTTTGATATGCAAAGTAGCATAGCAATAGGAAAATACATGTTTATCTAAGTGACTAGGAGGTGAACAATGTTGTATAAAAATATGTGTTAGAACTGGGGAAGAGATAAGTTCAAAGTGGAGAGAAAAGAAAATACTTTGCGCCTGTATGCTAAAAACCTGGTCCAAGGTGATACTAAAATAGAATAACATCAAAGGGAAGAAACAATATATTCATTTTGATTTGATTTGATTTATTATTGTCATGTACCATTCATAGAGAAAGAAACGAGAGAATGCAGAATGTAGTGTTATCGTCATAGCTAGGGTGTAGAGAAAGAACAACTTAATACAAGATAAGCCCATTCAAAAGCCTGACAGCAGCAGGGAAGAAGCTGTTCTTGAGTCAGTTGATATGTGATCTCAGAATTTTATCTTTTTCCCAAAGGAAGAAGGTGGAAGAGAGAATGTCCAGGGTGAGTGGGGTCCTCAATTATGCTGGCTGCTTTGCCGAGGCAGCGGGAAGTGTAGACAGAGTCAACGAATGGGACGCTGGTTTGAGTGATAGACTGGGCTACATTTACGACCTTTTGTAGATCCTTCCAGTCTTGGGCAGAGCAGGAGCCATACCAAGCTGTGATACAACCAGAAAGAATGCTCACTATGGTACATCTGTAAAAGTTAGTGAGAGTCGTGGGCTGAGATACCAAATGTCCTTAGTCTTCTAAGAAAGCGGAAGCATTGGTGAGCTTTCTTAACGATAGTATCGGCATGGGGAGACCAGGACAGGTTGTTGGTGATCTGGGCACTTAAAAACTTGAAGCTCTTGACCCTTACTGCTTAATTAAGTACAGTAGGAGAGGAGGAAGAAAGATAAAACTGATAAGCAGTTGCAACCATAGCCGCACCCTGCTGGAGAAGGCAGCATGTCCCAAAAACAGGTTGGTGCTGAAAGCTGTTGTTTTAAATCTCTTGAAGAGAAGAAACACTACGCTGAACTGAAGAAAGATTATCCCAAACGGGAAGATAACTTATGGGTGGTAACTAAATGCTGGATTTAGCTCATGGAGTTATATAATATTGGATTTTGTGTGGGAAAAGGGCATTTTTCATAGTTTAGGAATATAGATAGCTGTGAACAAGGATTAACTTCATGAGATACTGTATGTGCATAGCCGTCATTGAAATTAAGAGTACTGTGGTATTGTATTGTAGTCTTTTTTATTGTGTGTTTATTAATTGTGTCTTTATTAATTGATTACAACAAGACTAATGGTTCCTCACTGATTTGCACATCTTTCCTCACATTATACCAAATTGAAAATACATACCACGAAGAACTGACGTTACAAGTTACCCTTCTGTGTTTTGGATTACTCTTGCATTTAACATCAACGGGGTTCTCAACAACATGACACAATTCATTTGAAAATGGCATCTCAACTGACACAGATCAAGCCCAATCAGGCATCCAGTCTTTCACTTTCACAACATTTCCATACACTTCACACCTCTACAATCTGAGGTAACTCTGCACTGTTCCACCATCCTACCCTTGCTCCAGTTTAGGCCTATGCCACCTAGTGGCAACTGTGTGCTTCTCAGTCTATAAATCTGTCACTCCATCACTTCAGCTTCTTGTTGCTAGTCCCGATCACCTAAAATGGAAGGTAAAAATGATACTCAGAAAAAAATCTAAAGTTCAGTGAAGTTCCAAGTGGAATATCCAAGTGCAAAAATCAATCACATTAGACTTTTAAATTTCAAGCATCCTATAATTTAGTATAAAGTAAACATAAACTGTTTGTTGGATGACAACAGTGACCAAGCTTCAAAAGTAATTAACTGGGCACATAGGGTTTTTGGATGTCCTGAGATCACAAAGGGCAGGGGATGGGACATGAGGAAGAGGTTGGGGAGGTGAATACGGGGGATATAAATGCAAATGTCCCTTCTAATTTCAAAAACTGACAACTTCCATTAAGACCAGGCTCTTGCTTTTCCAACACAGAAGAAAGACTTCATCAATAAGCTATAAAGTGCTTGTGAAATGCAAATTATTATTTTCCTTTAACAATTAATGAAAAAATAGACCAGCACTACTAATTCATTTAACAGTGTTGCCTTCGCATCTTTAGTAATATTTTTATTTATTTTTCAAAAAGTCATCAAATTGTGAGCCAGAATCACAAATAGCTTCTGCTTATAGTGGCAATAATGGAAATGTGGCTGGTTACAGAGATGGAGTTGAAGGATGAATCTGGATGGGAGAGTTGGTGCAGACTCGATGAGCTAAATGGCCTCTTTCTGCACCAAAGGGATTCTATGATTTTATTTGATTTTCCCTGATTGAAAATCCCAAAATGGGATGGCACACTGACCTGACCTTTCAACCCTGGAAATCCTGGCTTGCATTTATCCGTTAAATCAAACTGATTGTTCATAAATTTTGCCCCTGAAACTTGGATTCAATTTTTGTCCAGACTTTCGTGATCCTTTACACATCCTGAAATGTTCAATGACTTACATAACAGCACTGCTCGCACAATGGAGCTCTACACATGCAAAGCAGTTTAGAACACTTCTTGGAGATTTGCTAAAGAGCTGTTGCAAACATTAGTTCTTCCATTTTTTTTCTTTAAATAGCTGTTACGAACATGACCACCACAATTGTTTGAAAACACCAGTTAGCACTGAAGAATGAGTTTGCCAATTCTGCTGTCCCATGACACAAGTGAAAAACCACCAACTCCTCGGAGCAGGACTTCCATTGACATTTTTCCCTGATCAGAGGATCATAGAATCCCTACAGTGTAGAAGGAGGCCATTTGGCCCATTGAGTCTCAACCGACCACAATCCCATCCATGCCCTATTCCCCCAACCCCACATATTTACCCTGCTAATCTCCTGACACTAAGGGGCAATTTAGCATTGTCAATCAACCTAACCCACACATCTTTGGACTGTGGGAGGAAATCAGAACACCTGGAGGAAAACCACACAGACGCATGGAGAATGTGCAAACTCCAATCAGACAGTGATTACCTGAGGTAGAATTGAACCTGGGTCCCTGGCGCTGAGAGGCAGCAGTGCTAATCACTGTGTCACTGTGGTCTTGGTAGAGGTTGTTCATTTTTGAAAAGAGAAGCAACACCAAGTTTATATACTCCTTTTTGTGACCTCAGGACATCCCAAAGTGCTTTTCGTCCAATTAGTTACTTTTGCTATGTGCTCACTATTATAACATAGGAAACAGAGCACTGCGCACAGCAAGCTCCCGGAAACAACAATTAAATAAATAATTGCACACTTGGCATTAGTTAGAAGGACAAATGTCAGTCAGGACATCAGAAAGCATCAGCAACACTTAACCAAGTAGCATTATGGCATTTTAACTGTCCACTGGAGAGGATTAATGTCTCATGAGAAAGGCCACACTTCCAACAGTGCAGCACCCCCTCAGTACTGCACCAAAGAGACAGCCTGGATTAAATGCTTAGATCTTTGGAGCAGGACTTGAACCCAGTCTGATCTTCTGACTCTATGGCAACTATCTCAAACAGAATTTTGAATTGTCAGTGTATCACAGTCAGACAGGAGACAAAATCATGGCAGTTTTTTCAAATATTAATATTAAATGAACACAAAAATACTCATATCTAATCCCATGTTCAATTCAGAATAATCATTAGATTTCCTAGTTAACATCGCCAGCTTTTCAATTCAAAACATGTCGAATACTTTGCCCTAATATATCGCAGCTGCAGCACCTACAGGAACTCAATCAAGGCATGACACTGCCCAAGGCTGACATATGGGAAAATTATATTCGGGTAGGCAATGTCTGGTACTTTCTGAGTCTGCTGTACATGCAAGAGGGAGATATGCAATTCAATAGTACAGGAGAATAAAGCATTAGTAAAGTACTTTGCTTTCTCAAACAATCCAAGTTTTCTCTTGAATTTTAATGCCAAAGTATATCGAATACCTTCATTGACAGGAAAGAAACCACCCAAAATATTATAGTACTTGATGCAAGTGTTTTGTAACACTCTTTTTTCACTGCACCAGACAGCTGCTGGAATATTAATTTGTTGAGTTTTCAAAAAAAATAGTTCCTCGGGGTTATGTACAAAAAAAAAACAGACATCTGGCTCAGCTTTATTGGGACAATTTGTTTGAAAAATGTCAATTGGGAAAAAGCAGTCAGAATTTTTTCCAGCATGAGATCAGTAGACAATGGGAGAAACCGAAAAATACATGAAGTGATTTTCACAGATTGTGAGTTAATCTTCAACACAGACCAGTGGAGCCTTCCTAGTTTATTTCATCACAGCCATAACCTTTTCGATCTCTCAACTCCAAGCCATCCCTCTTCAACGAGGTATTTCTATTTATTAGTGACCTGATCCTGGATTTAAAATGTACATTCCTTTCTGTTGTCCACATCAGGGAACTATTTTCAACAAATGATGCCATAGCTCTTGGGGCTAAAGGGATCAAAGGATATAGGGGAGTGGGATGGGGGAAGGTGGGATCACAATATTGAATTTGATGATCAGCCATGATCAAAATTAATGGTGAAATAGGCTCAAGGGACCGAATGGCCTACTTCTGCTTCTATTATCTATGTTTTTAATGCACTGAGACAGTGTGATGGGAGTCAAAAAGATGGAGGAGGCCTTTTGGCTCATTGAAAACAATTTCAAGATGGCACCTAGGTTTGAACCAGGGATCACTTGATCTACAGTCAAATGCTCCACCACTGAGCTATACCCCAACTATGCATGAAACTTAAATCTATCCTTCTGATCTTACACAAGCATGCTCTAGCAGCCAAAAATTTTTTTTTTTTGATTGATGCTGCTTGGCTATTCAGCCGCAGCACTTGGGGATTTTCCTGCCTGGAGTTTGAACTCATTGACTTTGTCTGAAAACATAATCTGTAGAGTTGAGCTCCAATCATTGGAGCTGCAGACCAGTATAATTGAGATATTTGAAGGCCAGGACTGAGGGAGCCTTGCTTTAATATCTCCTCTGAAAGATGGCATCTAGACTGCACTAGGGTGTCAGCTTAGATTATGGCTGGGATTTTCTGCTCCCACCTGCTATGGGGAGGCAGAAAATTTGATGGAGTAGCCAAAAGTCTCTTGACTTTGGGTGGGATCAGCCTGTGTCTTTGAGTCTCTGGACTGGAGCATGTATCCATAACATTCTGATTCAGAAGCAAGAGTGCTACATTCAGTCAATTAGGCGGAGACCCTATAATTACCTTCATACTGGATTAAACTGGGAATAGTGAAGATTTTCTGATGAAATTGTTAAGAAAGAATAAATTTGAACAGTTATATCTAAATGAAACTGTGAAATCTCAAGACAATCTGAATAAGTAGAAGGGGGAAGTATGTATGAGGAAACGCTGAGATGTTCCAGGGATATAGGGACTTCCATATGGTTTGTATCAATTGTTTACAAAAGCTTCAATGGTTTAGTTATCACCCCCCCTAGCTCTGTAGCCAACTCCAGCTTGCAAACCCTCTGAGATAACTACATTCCTCTCATTGCCATCTCTCATACATTTATAGTTTTAATCGCTCTGTTTTTGGTGACCATGTTTTCAGCTACCTGGCGCAAAACTCTGGAATTTCCTCCTTAGATCTTTCCTCCTCTCTACCTCTCTTACTCCTCTCAAAACCAATCGTCTTTGATCAAGGTTTTGATCATTTTACGGTTATTTTTTAACAGGAGATGGTGGTGCTGTGGTAATTGTACCTGTAGTGTAATGCGTCAATAGAAAAGTTATGATAGTGAGTGATGTAGATTATGATCTAACAGTGGCATCAGCAGAATGGAACAGTCTGAACTCATGAGAGATGTATTTACTCTATAACCTATCATGTATATAAAACAGATTGCAGTAACGCCCCAAGTCAGACTACAGTCTCTCTGGATCGGATAAGCCACACAACCAGCAATGTCACTGGACTCAAAATCACAGTGTTAATGTAAGCCTTACTTGTGACTAATAAATAAACTTCAATCCAGAGGCTGAGGCCAATGCTGAGATATAGAGTCCACAGCACAGAAAAGGCCCTTTGGCCCATCACATCTGCACTGGTCAAAAACACTAGCCAACTATACGAATCCCATTTTCCAGCACTTGGTCTGTAGCCTTGTATGCCTTGGCATCCCAAGTGCACATCTAAACACTCTTTAAATGTTATGAGGGTCTCTGCCTCCACCATCCTTTCAGGCAGTGAGTTCCAGACTCCCACCGCCCTCTCGGTGAAAAAAGTTTTCACATCCTCTCTAAATCTTCTGCCCCTTATTTTAAATCTATGGTCCCCTGGTCATTCATTCTCTACCAAGATGAAATGATCCTTCCTGTCTACTCTATGACCCTCGTAATGTTATACATCCCAATCATAACCCCCTCAGTCTCCTTCGCTCCAAGCAAAACAACCTCAGTCTATACAGCCTCTCTTCATAACTAAAACTCAGTATCATCCAGGCAAATCTCCTCTGCACTCTTTCCAGTGCAATCACATCCCTCCTATAATGTGGTTTCCAGAACAGCACACAATACTCTAGCCTAACCAACATTTTATACAGTTCCAGCAAAGCCTCCCTGCTCTAAAACTCTATGTCTTAGCTAATAAAGGCAAGTACCCCATATTCCTTCTTTACTTTATTCACCTATCCTGCCATCTTAAAGGACAGTGTACATGTATACCAAGGTATGGGGGTTCAAATCCCTCTACAGCAGCTGATTGGATCTAAATTTAATTAATAAATCTGAAATATAAAGCTCAGAAATAGCCTTCTCACTGACACTCAGTTTTGATTCCGCAAGGGCCACCCAATTTTGATTCAAACATCAACAAAAGAGCAAATTCCAGAGGTAAGGTGAGACTGACTGTCCTTGAAATCAAGGCCGCATTTGAATGTGTGGAATCAAGGAGCCTTAGCAAAACTGGAGTCAATGGGAATCAGAGGGAAAACTGGTTGGAGTTATACCTGGCACAATGGAAGATGGTTGTGGTGGTTGGAAGTCAATCACCTCAGCTCCAGGACATCATTGAAGAAGTTCCTCAGGGTAGTATCCTAAGCCCAACTATCTTCAGCTGCTTCATCAATGATCTTCCATTCATTATACCTTCAAAAGTGGGGATGTTCGCTGATGATTGCACAATGTTCAGCACCATTCGCAACTCCTCACATACTGAAGTAGTTCATGTCCATATGCAGCAAGACCTGGACAATATCCAGGCCTGAGCTGACAAGTGGCAAATATCATTCATGCCACACAAGTGCCAGGCAATGCCCATCTCTACAAGTTAGAATCTAACCATCATCTGTTTGATTTGATTTGACTTATTATTGTCACATGTATTAACGTACAGTGAAAAGTATTGTTTCTTGCGCACTATACAGACAAAGCATACTGTTCATAGAGAAGGAAACGAGAGCGCAGAATGCAGTGTTACAGTCATAACTAGGGTGTAGAGAAAGATCAACAAGAGCAAGATAGGTACATTCAGAAGTTTGACAGCTGCAGGAAAGAAGCTGTTCTTGAGTCGGTTGGTACGTGAACTCAGATTTTGTATCTTTTTCCCGACAGAAGAAGGTGGAAGAGAGAATGTCTAAGGTGCGTGGGGTTCTTAATTATGCTGGCTGCTTTGCCAAGGCAGTGGGAAGTGTAGACAGAGTCAATGGTTGGGAGGCTGGTTTTTGTGATGGATTGGGGTGCATTCACAACTTTTTGTAGTTTCTTGCAGTCTTGAGCAGAGTGGGAGCCCATACCAAGCTGCGATACAACCAGAAAGGATGCTTTCTATGGTGCGTCTGTAAAAGTTGTTATTCAATGGTATTACAATCACTGAATCCTCCCACTATTAGCATCTTGGTGATTACCATTGACCAGAAACTGAACTGGACTAGCCATAAAAATACTGTGGCTACAAGAGCAGGTCAGAATCTAGGAATCCTGTGCTAAGTAACTCCTGACTCCCCAAAGCCTGGCTACCATCGACAAGACACAAGTTAGGAGTGTGATGGAATATTTTCCACTTGCCTGGATGAGTGCAGCTGCAACAACACCCAAGAAGCTTGACACTATCCAGGACAAAGCACCCGTTTGACTGGCACCACATCTACAAACATCTGGTCCCTTCACCACCAATGCAAGTAGCAGCAGTGTGTACCATCTACAAGAAGCACTGCAACAACTTAGGAAGGAATTCACTTAGGCAGAGCCTTCCACTCATAGCTGTTACTATCTAGTAGGACAAGAACAGCGCTACCTGGGAACAACACCACCTGAAAGTTTCCCTCCATGCCATTCACCACTCTGACTTGGAAATATATCGCCCTTCCTTCACTGTCGCTGGTCAAAATCCTGGAATTCCGTCCCTAACAGCATTGTGGTATAGCTACACCACATGAACTGCAGCGATTCAAAAAGCCAGCAGTTAAGGATGGGCAGTAAATATTGGCCTAGACAGGAATGCACACATCACAAGAATGAATTTTTACAAATCTAGTCCACTAATGCGTTTTTTGGAAAGGAAATCTGCAGGCTTTTGGCCTATGTGTAACTCCAGACCCCAGCAAAGTGGTTGGCTCTTAAATGGTCCAGCAAGCCACTCAGTTTAAAGGCAATGAGAAATGGGCAATAATTGCAGGTCCTGCCTGTGCTACCCACATCCCATTCAAGATATCTCTTTTGGCTCAATGTGGAATTTTGTTTGATTTAGCTGCTATAAAGTACTTTTATACATTTTACTAACTTGACAGTGCTACATAAATGCACGTTGTTGTCCTGCATTGTTTTGATAGTCTCACAAGCTGCCATCCAGAAAGAGTTGAAGGAAGGAAAATCACGCCCTTCATGCAGTTTCCCAGTTTAAACAGATGACAATACCTTTTGATACTGAGTGTACTTAGATCATGGCATTAAAGGTTAGCAGGTCTATGCAGTGCCGCTTGGCTAAGCTACACTTCGTCAAGTGCTTAGGGTGACTATCAAGCTATGATCTTATAGGATTGAATAGAATTTGCCAATTTTGGACTCACGTTCTTCATCTGTCCAAAAAAATGTGACTAATTTCCTTCTTCATAAGATTCAGCTACCTCACAATTTAGTGTCACCTGCATCTACCAACTATATTTATCTCCTGTACAAAATCATTAACTGACATAGTTAGCAGCAAGGAATCCATGCAGAGACCTGATGACTGACACAGGCCCCAAAACTAAACCCACCTGTGACAGGCCCCTTAATGCAAAGCTACCTTGCTCAAAGTCACCATTTCAATGCTGGCTAATTTTGAATTCACTTTGCCTTTTCTACACTCACTCCATGATGTTAAAGTTTGTGCACAATCTGTCAAGAGGGAATTTATTGAAAGCTTTTCAGAAATCCAAGTAGTTGCTTGATCGTCCAGAGCTACCACCCTAGTAACATCTCCAAAGAAACTGGATTAGGTGTGTCTAAGGCAACCTTTATCTTATGAAACTGTTTTTGGCAATTGTTGATCAAGTCCGGGTGATTACTAACATCCAGAATGATTAGATCCATTCATTTCTGAACCACACCATCCATATGAAGGTCACAGGGATTCATCAGTCTCCCCTACAGCAGTCAATTTTAGCAGAGGTCCAACCCCAATGTGACACAAGCTCTTTGAGGAGCATGTGTGGTATACTTCAGCCAATAGGCAAGTTCAGACATTATTTGATATTCATTCAAATATTCATAAGCATAAAGTTATTTAAGTGGAACCTGTGTCCGCATGGGTTTCCTCCAGATTCTCTGTTTCCTCCCATTGTCCAAAGATCATAAGACCATGAGATTCCTACAGTGCAGAAGGAGGACATTTGGCCTATCAAGTCTGTACCAATCACAATCCCATCCAGGCCCTATTCCGTAACCCCATATATTTACCTAGTTCCCCCTATCATTAAGGTCAATTTAGCATGGCCAATCAACCTAACCCGCACATCTTTGGACTGTGGGAGGAAACCGGAGTAGCCAGAGGAAATCCACGCAGACGCAAGGAGAATGTGCAGACCCTGCACAGACAGTGACCCAAGGCTGGAATTGAACCCAGGTTACTAGCGCTATGAGGCAGCATTGCTAACCACAATGCACAGTGCCACCCATGGTTCAGATTAAGTAGATTGACCATGCTGAATTGCCCCTTAGCATCACAAGATGTGTAGGTTAGGTGGATTAGCCATGGTAAATGTGGGGTTACAGGGATAGGGTGAGAGGGAGGGCTTGAGTAAGATACTCTGTCAGAGAGTTGGTGCAGACTCGATGGACTGAATGACCTTTTCTACACTGTAGGGGTTCTATGATTCAATGATAATTTATGTTTGTAAAGAAACATTTTCATGATATTGGTTTCAGAAAGACGATGTCCCTTTAATGATTTGTATTTCTAAAGGTACGTGCAGAACATTGCTTATACACAAATGTTGAACTAAATATACTACACTGGACTGGGATAGTGATAAATTCACTGGCCCACTTTGCTCTGGGCAGGAGCTCACAGCTCAGAGAATCTGTAGACTTTCTTCTAGAATGTACTCCCTTTTGATGGTTAGGCTCTTCAGTTGTATTCCAGGATTTGAGATTTTGTTATGTTGAATCTTGTTAAAGTTTGAAATGTGTAAAAATTCAAAGAGAGTCAATTAGTTTTGGATTACAGGTATAGTTTATTTCATTACATAATACAGAAATACAATCTGCACAGGATTCAATGAAATAGATTCCTTCGGGGCTAGTGTCCTTATTTTTATAACTTTGCCATTCAGTTCACTTCCCTCTTAAAGTCTTTGCTGCATAAGTTTCAATGTTTTAATCGGGCAATTACTTCCCTATATCTTGCTGCATGAAGGATGGACTGCTAACATTCTCTTAACAGATTATCTTACAATCTTACAAAGAGCTTGCTTCAGACAGATCACAAGATTGTTCCACAGAATTGCATACTGTATAATCCTTCAGAAGATATGAAAGTTGCTGGAAAGGCCAGCATTGTTACTCATCCCTAATTGTAATTGAGAAAGTGGTGGTGAGCCTCCTTCTTGAACAATGGTAATTCACTGTGGGTGCAAGAAGGCAAATGGGATGCTGGCCTTTATAGCGAGGGGGATAGAATATAAAAGCAGGGAGGTCTTGCTGCAACTGTACAGGGCACTGGTGAAGCCGCAGCTGGAGTACTGTGTGCAGTTTTGGTTGCCACACTTGCGCAAGGATATTTTGGCCTTGGAGGGAGTGCAGAACAGGTTCACTAGGCTGATACCGGAGATGAGGGGGTTAGACTATGAAGAGAGACTGAATAGACTGGGTCTGTACTCGTTGGAGTTTAGAAGGATGAGGGGGGATCTTATAGAGTCATATAAGATAATGAAAGGGATGGATAGGGTAGAGGTAGAGAGATTCTTCCCGCTCAGAAAGGACAGCAGGACTAGAGGGCACAGCCTCAAGATAAGGGGGGTGCAGTTTAGAACGGAGTTGAGGAGGAACTTCTTCACTCAAAGGGTGGTGAATCTCTGAAATTCTCTGCCCGTTGAAGTGGTGGAGGCTACCTCGCTAAATATATTTAAGTCATGGGTAGATAGGTTTTTGACAGACAAAGGAATTAAGGGTTATGGGGAGAAAGCAGGAAAGTGGAACTGATCCACTTCAGATCAGCCATGATCTTATTGAATGGCGGGGCAGGCTTGAGGGGCTAGATGGCCTGCTCCTGTTTCTATGTTCTTATGTGCACCCAGAGTGCTGTTAGGAACTTCCAGGATGTTCATCCAGTGACAATGAAGGAACAGCAGTTTTGTCAACAAAACTGTGTCTTTAAGAAATGTATTTTGGTTGTGTTTCTGTGCTGAGTATTTTTACTAGTTCCTTCCATTTTATTGGAGCTGTTTTGTCTTGAGCCAAGAGCACTATATTGTTCCTACAGCAACATAATTGATCTTAATTGATACAGGGTTTATTTTGATCTGAATAAATGCATGGTTCTGTTGTTTTGTGTCTTCTCTTGGGATATTGCAGAATGGGGCTTGATTGGGTTGATTGATAGGTAGGGTCATGTGACTGGTTATAAGGTGTAACTAAACTTTCACGGAGTCCTCCAGGCAGTCTGTTTTTTGGGCTCTTTAGGGAGAGAGGGTTTGAAGTGGAGTCCGGAATCTGCCAAGAAATAAGTACTTTTCTCTGAGATTCTACTGTCTGGGGTTTCTCTGGAAGTTGCTATATGAGAATTAGAAGACAAATGTCTGGCTCGATCACTCACCAGAAGTGTCAAAGGGCTGGAAATCTAGTACCTATGTAAGTATCTTTGGTGTTTGTGTTAACTGGTTCTAAAGAAGGGATTCATTCCTGCGGGGCTATTGCTAAAGTACAACAATAGATAGCTAACTGCTTAGAAATATACTTTGTCATTTTAAGTATTTTAATTGGTAAAAATTATGCTAATTCTTTTTTTATATTCTAATTGTGTTCTTAACTAAAGCTTGTTTTGATAAAAGCTTCCTAGTGGGTCACTTGAATCATACCTGGAGTGAAACACCTTGTGCTCACCAATGCCAAAATCAAATGTAAAAGTTAGGGTCCCGGCTAAGTTCACAAAATACCTTGGAGTTTCTAACCTAGTCCTTAGCAATAGTTTGAAGTCAGAATGTTAAGTGGCTTGGAGAGGGTCTTACCGTGGTAGTGTCCCCTTGTCCTTCCAGGTAGTAGGGGTTGCAATTTTGGAAGCCTTGGTGAGTTGCTGCAGTACATCTTGTAGAGGGCACTTTATAGATGCTATGAAATGTTGATTTGGCAAAGTTGCATTAGTATCTTGAGTAGAAATTTCTGCTAAAAAAACTACCCATGTTGGACACACAGGATTCCAGTGCATACTTACAAATAGTAGACAAAAAATAGACACAAATAGATAATACAAGCTTTTTATTTTGAATTATTTAAAGGGTTAAGGAATGAAGGATTTACATTTCTATAACGCAAGCATCCACAAATAGAATGTTATATATGACCAGTTATAAATTTAAACTGCACTGCCTCTGGTTTTGCACAATTTGGTTTCAGTCCATCTTCCACAAGTATATCATTACAGGTTTGCTACATAAATGAACAACAATTTGTTCTGCATCATTCATTTATGCTCAAGGATCAAATCTGATATAAGTCACTGAATATCAGGGTCAGTCATAAGCCTCTAGGTAGCTCCATGCAGTCTTCAGCTTGATTGGCACAGGAACATAGGAACAGGGCTGGGCCATTCAGCCCATCAAGCCTATCCGCCATTCAATAGAGTGATGACTGATCAGACACTTCAATGCCTTTTACACCCATTATCCCCATAACCCTTAACGTTATTGTTAATCAGAAATCTAACAGTCCTTGCCTTAAACATTTTCAGTGACAGCTTCCACAGCCCTCTGAGTAGAGAATTCCATAGATTCACAACCCTCTGTGTAAAGAAATTTCTCATAATCTCTGTGCTAATGGCACCCTCCTTACTTTGAAATTGTGCTCCCTTGTTCTAGACTCTTCAACCAAGGGAAAGATCTCACTACACCCATATACATTCAGAAAAATTGAGAAAGTTCTGAATTTCTGAGCAAATGCAGTGCCAATCTGGCCTGCACAAAATTCAACTTTATTATCCAGATGTCATATTCTTTTAATGAAACAGGCTTGTTGGCACAGTTTTGATTTAGCTGCTCAATGAATACTTAGGTCGAATTCGGCATGGTCTTTAATACAGAATTGCTTTTTTTAAGGCATGTAAGCTGCTTAGCAAAATGAAGGGCTCAGTTACTCTTTGATGATTGCAAGATTTGATATAAAGACATCTGAATAATTAAAACCAGAAAACCAACAGAGTCAGCTGTACATTCTCCTGGTGCAAGCTTTAGTGTCTCACCATCCATATGTGCCTTACACACTGACAAAACCATCACTAAGTTCTGGAAGCTACATAGAGCTGCTAACTTTACTTGCACCTTCAGTCCAATCGGCTCATGAAGCCACACTGCTCGGACTACAGCTTACAATTCATGTCTCCCACCTTATGTCAACAACTTGCAAGTGCCGTTGTTTAAGCTAAAATAACTTCCCACAATTCCTATTTTATGATACTGTACAATTACAATGATGTACTTGTACCAGTAAACAAGTAACGTTTTCCAACAACAAAGAATTCCATTTGCCACAAATTTCTGTTTACAACACACTTCTTTCCATTACTACTGTCTGGTTGGCAATCCATGCACAAGCCAATTAACTAACACTGAAGCTCAATGTCATTTTAGTTGCTCAGTGTTTCCTTTGTGGTTCTTTCTCAGAGTACTTTTCTACATTTAATTTCCCTTCTTCTTTTCCAACCAATCTTATCCATCTCTGATGTTCTTAAGGCAAGTCATCCTATGGTATCAGGCATGTATACAACCAAACTTAAGAAGGTCTTCACTGGGTAACCATGGATGATCATGCCCAGTATAGGTCATTGGAAACATGACCTCCAACTAATTAACTCTCACTCAAGGCTGTTTACGGCAACCCCTCATTCATGATGCCCTAAGTCAGTGGTAAACTCATTCATGGATGGAGTGTTTTCTGATCAGGGTGGAGGATAATGATTATAACAGACAATCCATGGGAGCCACGCTCAAGGCTTTCGGTTTACACGTTGGGATCATTTCACAATGGTTTGAGTTAATTTTAACTGGCCAAGATTCACAGCAGTAGGACCAAATGGCCCTTCTAAAGCTGAGGCTATCTGTTCATTGACATTTTTACAAGGATCATTCATTGGGCAGTGGTCACATGTTTCATGAGGAAAGACTTTTATAAATGCAAGTTGTGTTCTATATCAAAGTGAGGGAGCCAATTGCCGGTTGAGGAATCTGTAGTATACTCTCAGAGTATAGTTCCACTACTGATAAATTTGAGCAGATCGCAAAAATGAATGCTGAAAATTATTCCCTTGAAGTGGGGAGGAACAAGAAAGCGGCTCAGGTTCCCATCAAAAACAATCTTGCTGGGCTATCCCAGTGTTGTGTCAGTGTGAATTTGGAAAGCTGTGTCTAGATGCCCATTTTCACCCTGCACCTTGATGACTCCATTTACATGAGGTTCAGCCATTAAATGGGCCATTGTACATTCTCCTGGTGTTGAAACTTCCCATCAGCTCTTTCACTTAAAGCATGTAAAAAGTGAGCAGTTGAAAGAGTCTTCATCTGCCCGTTGCTTCACTGGGCTCATGTTCCAGCCAGATTTTGCGTCAAGCCCCTCTTCCTCTTTGTTGGTGTCTCTGTTTCCTTGAGAGTTGTGTTGAATTCCAGTTAATTCCTGAAGTTCTCCCACAATTCATCTGGTTGAACCAAAATCGATTTTGAATGACCCCCACACGGCCTCATTAATTAATTGCACATCCTTCCTTGTACAACCACCTGCAGGTTATTTGCCTGGCCTTGGGCATTCAAAAATCCTGACCTCCACCCCCTCCTGGATACTGGAATCCTTATTTAGCATCAGTCCTCCCAACGAGTTCCATCTAATAAAACATGTGGCCTCTCACCTGGATCTCATTAATATTTATACAGGGCTTGGATTTTACATTGTATATTTGTTTTACAGCACATTCCTCTTCTGAGAAACTATGAACCAGATGTTTACCTCTGCAGCTGGACAGAAGCATCCTGTGTCACAAAATACAGTCAGATTTTGGATTAAATCTAAGCTTGCACATGAAGGATTTAACACTTTGGAACTTAAATTGCACCCAATCACTGAGAACAAAAATGGTTAAATTAGGAGGACAGGTTACAATGTCTTGTGTGCATTTGAGTATAGAAGATTAAAGAGTGATATAATTGAACTATTTAAGATAATCAAACGACTTGATAGGGTTGATGGAAAGAGTGGGAGGTCTTGAGATGCAGTGGTAAGGTCCCTACTTCTGGGACAAGACGCCCTTCAAGACTTGCTGGTCACAGAAGATAATTCAAAACTTGGCCAACAGCTTGATTATCAGCCTGTAAATGTTTCCAACACGCCTGATGACAGGAAGTAGGAGTTGGAGAGATTCCTGGTCAGCCACGCAGCAGAATACAATAGCAAACCATTGCCAAGCATAATCATGGACCAATCCAATAGAAGCCCATGGTCACCAATGCCCACTGGGGCATCGTACCTTTAGAAGGGATAGAGAGAAACTAGTTCCTGTGCTGGGAGAACAAAGAACAGCATAACATTGAATTTAGAGCAACAGCCATTTAACGGTGATGTGAAGAAACATTTCCTTGCACGAGTGGAAATCTGAAACCTTCTCACCCAGAGTATTGCTGCTGAGTCTCCAGGGCAAATGTAGTTTTAAAGTTTATTTATTAGTGTCACAATTAGGCTTACATTAACACTGCAATAAAGTTACTGTGAAAACCCCCAGTTGCTACATTTCGGCGACTGTTCGGGTACACTGAGGGAGAATTTAGCACGGCCAATGCACCTAACCAGCACGTCTTTCAGACTGTGGGACGAAACTTGAGTACTGGAGGAAACCCACGCAGAATCGGAGAATGTGCAGACTCTGCACAGACAGTGGAAGCCAGGAATCAAACTAGGGTCCTGGCACTGTGAGGTAGCAGTGCTAACCATTGTGCCACCTGAGATTGATAGATTGTTATTAGACATTATTATTAAGGGATGTGGAACCAAGGCTGGTGGATAGAGTTATGTTAAATAGCAGCCAGGATCTAACTGAATAGTATAACAGAATCAATGGGCCTCATATGTTCCTACTTATTATTTGAAAGTAAGGGCAGGCTCCCACATGTTTTCAGAATTACTGTAACCCTACCATCTAAAAGTATTTATTTGTTAAGTGGCCATAAGGTCAGTTAGAAACAAAGAATTGGATTTATATAGCCTGTTTCACAACCGCAGACATCTCAGACTTTACCACCAATGAAATTCTTTTGAAGTGTAATTACTCTTAGAATGTAAACATGCATGACAGCTGATTTGTACACAGCAAGATTCCACAGACAGCCCCCCAAGATAAACAAACAATGAATTCATTTCTTTCGCAGTGGTTATTGAGGCAAGGACACATCCATTCCTCTTTGAATACTGTTTAAATTATAAGCACAGCAGTCTTCATTCCCAGTGACACATTTGCATGCACGATCCTGTGTGACTATGATTATCCAAGTTATCCACTATGTACCACTGTTCTCATGCATTAACAACTGCTTGGTCTAGTATCAATCTCTAGATATGAATTATACATGGTAATTTTTAAATTGTGCAGGTTCCTTAATGGGAAAACATGCATGTTGACTGTTCTTCTGGGTGACGTTTTTTGTCTGGAGACTGTTGTTCCCATGGCCCTTGTTACCTTGGTGATTCTTCTTATTTTGTTGTAGTTGTTGGCACTGATGGATGCCTGGGATTAATAATAGTTTTATATTCAATATATCTGGTACCTCTGGGGACGGATAGGAGAGTTGGAGGTAAGGGTAGGGACTCAGGGCTGGTGTGTTGCCTACCAGGGACTGGGGTCCGGGATGTATCGGATGAACAGAGGGATCTAGGTGTATGTGTACATAGATCCCTGAAAGTTGGGAATCAAGTAGATAAGGTTGTTAAGAAGGCGTACGGTGTCTTGGCGTTTATTGGTAGGGGGATTGAATTTAGGAGTCGCAGCGTCATGTTGCAACTGTACACTACTCTAGTGCGGCCGCACTTGGAGTACTGTGTGCAGTTCTGGTCCCCGCATTACAAGAAGGATGTGGAGGCGTTAGAGAGGGTGCAGAGGAGGTTTACTAGGATGTTGCCTGGTATGGTGGGGAGGTCCTATGAGGAGAGACTGAGGGATTTAGGGTTGTTTTCGTTGGAAAGAAGGCGGCTAAGAGGGGATCTTATTGAAACATATAAGATGATTAGAGGTTTAGATAGGGTGGATAGTGATAGTCTTTTTCCTCGGATGGAGAAAGCTAGCACGAGGGGGCATGGCTTTAAATTAAGGGGGGGTAGCTACAGGACGGATGTCAGGGGCAGGTTCTTTACCCAGCGGGTGGTGAGGGATTGGAATGCCCTGCCTGCTGCAGTTGTAAATGCGTCTAGTTTGGGGGCGTTTAAGAGATCTCTGGATAGGTTTATGGACGAAAAGGGATTGGTATAGGCTAGTGGGTCATTGTTTTTGTAACTGGTCGGCGCAACATCGTGGGCCGAAGTGCCTGTTCTGCGCTGTAATGTTCTATGTTCTATGTTCTATGTTCTATGTTCTCCCCAACCACCCAATTGCTGAGAAGGAGCATCTTCATTCGTTGAGTGTTTATGCTTGCATGTATATCTGGCAGAGTCTTTTCAGTTTCCACTTTGAGCTCCAAGCTGTGGAACCGTGGGTCATTCTTCCCTCCTGGGTTGTCAGAGTTGTCGCTGAAATTTATTTGATCCGACCTCACACAGTTTGGTCCATTGAAGACTTTAAGTTTATCACGTGTTTTCAAAGATATAGACTCAGCTGGAATTTTGACCTTCAACTCTCCAGTTCAGCTCTAATGTGAACATTATTCTGTAGAACATCTACGTTCAGCTCACGCATTTCATTGCACTGATACAGTCGATAATCATCTTGCGGTTTACTTGAACATTGTCTCTTTCTTTCCGGGGTCTTCCGTCTCCCTCTCTCTGGAGTCTTTTGTTTCTCTCTCTCTACCCTTTCACTGGAATCTCATTCTGCCCTTTCTGTTGACACGTTTGGGGCTACCAGTGCAAGTTTTAGACTTGTTCCAACTGAGTTAAGTAGCTGTTGCGTCCCATCTCTATTCTAGAACTCGATATCTTCCTTCTTGCCGTTGCATTGGGCTGTCAGACTAATTTGCCCACTTGGTATGAGAATCATGCCATCATAGAGCCTTAATCTTTCTTTCAAAGGTTTCATTTCTAGATTGCCATGTTGAACTACCTCTCACAGGTCTGTGAAGATCATCATGTTGTATAATGCAGTGTATACTGACACTTCTTATTCGCTTGATATGCTCTGTCTGGTAACAATCACAAACCATTTGTTGCCTACTTTATATAAATAAAGTTTATTTATTAGCCACAAATAAGTCTTACATTTACACTGCAATGAAGTTACTGTGAAACTCCCCAAGTCGCCACAGTATGGTGCCTGTTTGGGTCAATGCACCTAACTGGCACATCTTTCAGACTGTGGGAGAAAACCGGAGCACCCAGAGGAAATCCACGCAGACATGGGGAGAATGTGCAAACTCCACACAGACATTAACTCAAGCTGAGAATCAAACTCAGGTCCCTGGCACTGTGAGGCAACAGTGCTAACCACTGTACAACGTGCCGCCCATAAAGCAACGCTCGAACAGGGACTTTAACACTGGACCCTCAGATTAAAAGCCTGATGCTCTACTGACTGATCCATCTGGGCCCTATTTACCTATAGACCTGACTGCACTAACCTGTTGCATTGTGTATGGTTCTTCATCAGACCTGTCCGCTGAAATCTCAGCAGTGACTGTCTGTATCAACTCATTTGCTTTTTTTTTCGGTAAGCACTGCCATGCAAAATGATCCTGCCTCTTGCAGTTAAACACTGCTTTCCCCAGGCTGGACAATCCTTCTCTTCCCGTGTACCGTGCTTCACAGTATTGCATTCTGCCCTTTGCCTGCCAGTGCTCAGCTTGTTTCCTCTGCACCATCTCTTGTAACTATATATCTCCAGGTCCACACTGCCATATATCTGCTCTAGGTGGCGGCAAGAGTGGCACAGTGTGGCACGGCAGCACAGTGGTTAGCACTGCTGCCCCTCAGCATCAAGGACACGGATTTGATTACCGGCTTGGGTCACTGGAGTCTGCACATTCTCCCCATGCCTGCATGGGTTTCCTCTGGGTGCTCCGGTTTCCTCCCACAGCTTGAAAGACATGCTGATTAGGTGCACTGGCCATGCTAAATTCTCCCTCAGTGTACCCAAATAGGCCTACTTGTGACCCTAATAAATAAACATTTCAAAAAACTGACATTTCACAACTCCTGCATTATAGCACATATCTATTGCGTTCTTTAACTTTTTTTTATCTTTTAGTGGACTTGCTCTTGCCGTGGGGTCCCTCACACCAAGAAGCAATCTATCTTTCATCAGATAATCTCTCAGCTGTCCAGTTTCACATGATTCTGCCAGCTATATTGCTTTGTGCCTGTCTGAAGCTGTCTCATTTGCAGCCTTAAAGCTTTTGTCTGATTTACTTTGCCTTTCTCAGCAGCTTTTATTTTCTGCATACATTGAACCATTTTGTGTTCCAGGCTCTCAGTATTTTCTCCAAATCATTTCCATGGCTCAAAATTCAATCTTTAATCATTTTATTAAGCCATGGGCGGGATCTACTGCGCAACCTGCCACATGTTTCATGGCAGCTGTGGACAGCCTGCCATTGACCATCAGTGAGATGTTCTGGTCCTATCATTTTCAACAGGATTTCCCCTTGAATGTACCGCTTGCCGCTGTGAAAGCCGTGGTGGGAGTGGATCATTGGTGGGACGGGAAGATCCCGCTGTTGTGGTCCATGTTTCAATTACAAAGAGCAGTGTCCACTCAGTGAGAGTCATTATTGAACTGATCTTAAGATGTCTGCTTCCAGAGGCAGGGCCCTCGTGACAGAGTCAGGTAACCACGGCAATTCAGTTAGCCATCGCAGGATTACATTTCCAAAACCAAATCAATAACAGCCTGTGGATTTCTATGGGTAGGAATTGGTCTTGTGCTTATTTTACATATGCAACAAGGTCTAATTTTGAGGACCAATGCCTTGCGCTCCAGGATGCTTGAAAAGTGCCAGACCTGAATTTGTGGGAAGCTATTTTACAGGCGCCCCTGATAGCTACCAAAAACAGATCTTAGATCTTATGTATGTAAATTAAGAACATACTTTAGGCCCCTAATCAAGACTGATCTGGGACGAGTGAGGCTGGTTAGGATTCTTCAGCGTTTCACAGCGCCAACAACCCGTGTTCGATTCCAGCCTCGGATCACTGTCTGTGGAGTTTGCACATCCTCCCCATGACTATGTGGGTTTCCTCCGGGTGCTCCAGTTTCCTCCCACAGTCCAAAGATGTATAGGTTAGGTGGATGGGCCATGGTAACTGTGGGGCGTTATGGGGATAGGCAGCACGGGTTGGCGCCACAGTGGGATGCTCTTTCCGAGTCAGTACAGACTCAATGAGCTAAATGGGTCTGCACTGTAGGGATTCTCTGGTTCTATGTCCACACAGTTCTGCAACCTTCCTGACGATAGTGCCCTCCACCCTGTTGCCTCCCCCTCTGCCTCCCCCTCATTGATAATGAGCCTCATGCAATCACAAAAAATAAAAAATTAATCATTTCAGCCCCAAACTGATCCTTTGATTTTTGTTGGACACTGAAAAATAATCTGCTGTCCAGAAGCCATTGATTGCTTTAAGATCTCACTCTGGAATGCATACACCTGCCAGTGAATGTTGGATTGGTCACAAAGTATTTCTCTACAGAGGAAATTGCTCCACTCAAATCTTATTAAGCACACAATACAGCATGAATGTTTAAACAACTGCTTTTCTTACAAAGAACAAAGAACAACCCAGCACGGGAAACAGACCCTTCGGCCCAACAAGCCCGTGCCGCCGCATCACCCTACACCTATTCTACCCTGCATGTCTACGAATGGAACCCCTAACTTAGCCAGATTCAGGGGAGAATAGTGTCAATTTGGTAAAACCAATCAGCCTAAAAGCACATCTTTGGCGTGTGGGAGGAAACCGGAGCGCCCGGAGGAAACCCACGCAACCACAGGGAGAATGCGCAAACTCCCACAGACACAGGCCCAAATCCATGTATCTGCACAGCTAGCAGTGCTAGTCACTGAGCTGTTGCGGCGCCCGTCTACCGGTCCAGGATCAAGCACACACACCGACACGAAGTACTAGGCCACTCCCGGAACTTCCAAGAGCAGCCCACACACGACCCACCGTGTGCATGCCCCTCGTTTGACACGAGGTGGACCTCCACCTGCGGAATAAAAAGACAAAAACGTTAATCTTACAAGCCTGCTTTTCCGGTGTCTCCTGAGGTTCTAACCTTATTTAATAGCCCCTACCATAACCCTCCATCCTCGTTTCACTCATGTGTCTATCTAACTGAACCTTAAACGAGTCCAACGTCCCTGCCTCCACCACCCTACTCGGTAGCGCGTTCCATACCCCCACAACTCTCTGCATAAAGAACCTTCCTCTCACTTCCAAATTATACCTCTCCCCCCTCACCCTTAAATCATGACCTCTCGTGTTTGTACCCAGTCTAGGGAGCAGTCTCTCACTATTAACTCTATCTATTCCCTTCAGTATCTTATATACCTCTATCATGTCCCCCCTCAATCTCCGTCTTTCCAAGGAGAAAAGTCCCAGTTTCTCCAACCTTTCCTCGTAACCCAGCCCCTCCATGCCAGGCAACATCCTGGTAAACCTCCTCTGCACCCTTTCCAGAGACTCCACGTCCTTCCAGTAGTAAGGTGACCAGAACTGGACGCAGTACTGCAAATGCGGTCTAACCAACGTTCTGTACAACTGAAGCATTAGACGGCAGCTTTTATACTCTATACCCCTTCCTATAAAGGCTAACATTCCATACGCCTTCCTAACAACCTTCTCCACTTGTGACGCAACCTTCATGGATTTGTGAACCTGCACTCCCAGGTCCCTCTGTATGTCTATACTCCTAATCTGTCTACCTTTTATCACATAGCTCCTCTCTGCTTTATTCCTTCCAAAATGCATCACCTCGCATTTGTCAGGATTAAATTCCATCTGCCACCTATCTGCCCAATGCACCAACCTATCTATATCCTGTTGTATCACCTGACAATCCAGTTCAGTACCCGCCAACCCTGCCATCTTGGTGTCATCAGCAAACTTGCTGATCACACCACCTACACTGTCTTCCAAGTCATTTATGTATACTACAAAGAGGAGAGGTCCCAGTACTGAGCCCTGCGGCACACCACTGGTCACTGGCCTCCAGCCCGAAAAGGTCCCCTCCACAACTACCCTCTGTCTCCTATTGCCCAGCCAGTTCTCGATCCACCTAGCTACCTGGCCTCGTATCCCATGCACCTTAACCTTTTCTACCAGCCTACTATGAGGGACTTTGTCAAACGCCTTACTGAAATCCATATAGATGACATCAACGGCTCTCCCATCGTCAACCATTTTTGTCACCTCCTCAAAGAATTCCACCAGATTCGTAAGGCAAGACCTCCCTCTAACAAAGCCATGTTGCGTATCCCTAATCAGATCGCAACGCTCCAAATGCTCATACATCCTACCCCTAAGTATTTTTTCCATTAATTTCCCTACCACCGATGTCAAACTCACCGGTCTATAATTTCCAGGGTTATCCCTACTACCTTTTTTGAACAGCGGTACCACATTTGCTACCCTCCAGTCCTCTGGGACCTCACCTGTGTCCAAAGAAGAGACAAAGATTTGCGTCAGAGGCCCAGCAATTTCATCTTTCACCTCCCTAAGCAGCCTGGGATAAATACCATCAGGCCCCGGAGCTTTATCCGTCCTTACGCTACCTAAAAGCCCTAGCACTTCCTCCCTCGTAATGGATATCTCCTGCAACTGATCCTCTGCTCCCTCCAAGAGACCGCACGATTCCGAACCCCTCTCCTTCGTGAATACCGACGCAAAGTATTCATTCAGGAGCTCCCCCATTCCCTCCAACTCAATACATAACTCTCCACTCTTGTCCCTAAGAGGACCAATTTTCCCTCTAACTACTCTCTTGCCTCTAATATAGGAATAAAATGCCTTTGGATTTTCCTTAATCCTACCAGCCAAAGCCATTTCATGCCCTCTCTTCGCCCTTCTAATTCCAGGTCCATGGGGAATCACTAATTTACCTGTGGGGCTCGCTAAGTATGAGGTCTCCTGGTAACATTCAGTGGCCTACCTAGGTGGGACTCATTACCTTTTATAAGGTAGTACCAGGACTGGACCTGCTGACCTGTAGTCCCAGGACTGGACTTGCTGACATGTAGTCCCAGGTTGGGACTAGTGTGTATGCACCATGTAGTGGTTTTGCTTTGCATCCTGTAGTAAAATGCATTCCTTTCCTGTCATTCCTGAGTCATTACACTTGGATTCATATCTTGAGTCCAAATGACCCTTTGTCAAAGCTTTGTTGTGATCCAACGCTGGCATCTCCACATCAAATAATCTATTCTCAGGATAAGGCCTTGGACATTTAGGACTGAGAGGAGGAGACATTTCTTTCAGAATTCTCTACCTCAGAGGCTTTTGTGTGCTCAATTACTGAGGAGATCAGAGACAGAAGTTGGTAGATGTTTGGGTACTAAGGGAGTTATTGGATATAGGGATAATGCAAGAAGATCGAGTTGGAGGAAGATCATCAGCCATTATCTTGTTAAATGGTGGAGCAGGTTCAAGCAATTGATTGACCTTCTCCAGTTCCAGTTTCTTACGTTCTTATGACCTATGGTATTATTTTGTAGATGTTTCCAACCAAGGTTGCATATCATCTATCATGGTCACCATCTATTTGAAACAATATGTAAGAACTGGTTCCTGGACAAGGTCCCAACGAACTCCCAATTTGTTATGACACAGGCGATGTCCTCAAATCCATTACCCTCCATCCCCTCTGTGTGAAATGTTGCTACAAGAGCCCCAATTTTTTAAATTCAGGATGGGATACCCCCAAATTTTATGTCCCGAGTGAGAAGGGATGAACTAGCTCCCTTTCTTTATTCAAACCACTTGGTTGGTCGCTGTAAGATTACTTCAAAAAGGATCCCTTTCCTTATGGAAACCTTTTCCCAGTCCCAATGTATTTATGTTTTAAAATGAGTTGATTTAATCAGATTTTCATGAGTTAAAGGGAGAGTGAGCTTATTTGCTACTAAGTTAAGGAAAGTAATAAAACACATGCATATGCATTTATACTGATTAGAAATAAGAAGAGTTCAAGAATAGGTTAAAAAAAGATACGTTAATCAGCTTTTGACATATCCGTGGTGAAATGTTGCGGTCATTTGAGATTTGTGATTCAGTTGCGCTGACTTCAGCAGTTGAGTAGTTAGTTTTGAGATCCTGGAGTTCTGCAAATTAGCTGAGAGATGTTGTCCTGCTCCCTTTTCACTTGTGACTTTGCTGACTTACCTGATTCAGAAATTAGAGAGAGGCTGTTATCTGAAACCTTTGAAGGGGTGACTGTTGCTATCTTTTCTTGCTTTTGTGTCACACACTCTGACACACTCAGCACTAGTTCACACACTACCTTTTGAGCTAGAATTTTATGCCAGACCTGTGTGTATTCCTGGTAGGAGAAGACACACAAAACAATTCTGGGGCATAACTTAGAAGATATGATTTCTGCTGAGATCATAATCAGCTTCCATTGTCTCCACAGGAAATAGCTGTTCACTCTTGCATGGCTTCTTTCATCGAAATTTCTTTCTGAGGCAGGGTGTGACATTTTATTATCTCTCTCTTAGTTACACCCACACAAGAACCTCTCAGTCACTGAATTTTAAATTCTCAGAATTAACATCCTCAGCTGTCCTTGGTTTGTGTGTCCATTTTTAAAAGTACATGTGTTATTTAAAAGTCCCATATGTCTGTGTGTATGTAATTGGGGGTTTGGCTCTATCATCATGGCAATATGCACTGTATTGAACTTTAAAGAGTATACAGTATAAAATTTTAAAGGTAAGAGCCACAAAAGCTTTGTTAAGTTCCAAAATTCATCAATCACTCTACATTTTCAGAAGAGTTTCAAGATGTGTATTGCTGGGTTGTCGGTATCCATTGTGTGTTCTGCTTAGACACTATAAAGCAGCTTTGTAGAAGTTACTAAGAAGTCTTTATTAATATGACTGAACATGTACATATTCATAGTCGAGGGGATAGATACGGACAGGGCTCTGTGGCATGTCCTTCCCTGTTGCTACCTCACTGCAGATGCTGGCCTAAGCTCTAGGTCAGGGTCTTCTTACATCACCAGTGGCCGGTACTGTACTCAGCCCCAGGTTAACCCTTACTGAACCAAATCCTTTTATGACAAGGTATTTGCATTGAACATATCTACTAACTCATCATACTTTTTTTATTTGATTCATTATTGTCACATGTACTGGGATACAGTGAGAAGTATTTTTCTTACGCACTATACAGATAAGGCATACTGTTCATAGATACATAGGAGAGAAGGAAAGGAGAGGGTATTACAGTCATAGCTAGGAAAAGACAAGATTAATATATGGTAGGTCCATTCAAAAGCCTGACGGCAGCAGGAGAGAAGCTGTCCTTGAGTCGGTTGGTACGTGATCCCAGACTTTTGAATCTTTTTCCCGACAGAAGAAGCTGAAAGAATGTTCGGAGTGTGTGGGGTCCTCGACTGTTCTGGCTGCTTTTCCAAGGCACCGGCAAGTGCAGACAGAGTCAATGGATGGTTTGCATGTTGGACTGGGCTATGTTCACAACCTCTTGTAGTTTCTTGTGGTCCCTTTGGCCATCAACACTTCCCAGCCTCCCTCCATTTAAGAAATATTCTGCATTTCTATTTTTCCACATCATATTCCATTAACCCTGTTCTTGCCCACTCACTCACCCTGTCTGAATCCACTTAAAGCTGTTTTTCATCCTCCTCATTACTCACGTTCCCGTCTAATTTTGTGTCAATAGCAAAGTCGGAAATGTTACAAATCCTAATCCTAATTATTAATATAATGAATAGTTGGGGCCCAAGCACAAATCCTTACAGTACCCCACTAACAATTGGCCAACCTGAGAATGACCCGTTTATGCCTGTTTTCTGTCCATTAACCAATTTAAAATACATACCAGTATATTGTCCCTAATCCAATGTGCTTTTTGTTCACTAACCTTTTGTAGGATTGAGCAGGGTCAACATGTGTACCTCTAAATAGCAGCAATTGCTCATTTATTTAATTACTGTTTGTGGGATCTTGCTGTGTGTAAATTGGCAATTGTGTTTCTCACATTACAACAGCGACTATACATCAAAAATAATTAACTGGGTGAAAAGGGCTTTGGGATGTGCTGAGAGAACATTCACTTTATTCTTATCTGCAGTTTTATTTGCTTTCAGCCTAATGTGTAACTTTCGTACATTTTGATTTGATTTATTATTGTCACATGTATTAGTACACAATGAAAAGTATTGTTTCTTGCATGTTATACATAGCATACCATTCCTAGAGAAGGAAAGGAGAGTGTGCAGAATGTAGTGTTACAGTCATATCTGGGTTTAGAGAAAGATCAACTTAGTGCGTGGGATATACATAGTGCATCAATTCTCTTTGTTAAGGTGGAATTCCCCTACTGCCCCTATATGTACCACGCTGACTCAGTCATTGTTTACTTGATTACCATGTGCACACAAACAAATCCTTCAAATTGTCCAAACTTCCTCAAAATCAACTTTAGGAGTTCCAAAAATGTGTCACAATGTTCTTCAGTCTTAATTTCTCACATGAAATGTAAAAGAAAATCCATCCCAGCCTTGTTAGAATCATTCTGTTGTGTATTGTACTGAATAAGACTAACACTTGCTCAGCTGATGATAGCTATTATTGAATTAACTTAACTTATACCTCTCCACCAGAGAGGGCAATATTGGCTGCAGGTATAGTGCCGGAAGACTGGAGGATAGCAAGTGTTGTCCCCTTGTTCAAGAGGGGGAGTAGAGACCATCCTGGGAATTATAGACCGGTGAGCCTTACTTCTGTTGTGGGCAAAGTTTTGGAAAGAATTATAAGAGATAGGATTTATAATCATCTAGAGAGAAATAAATTGATTAGGGATAGTCAACATGGTTTTGTGAAGGGTAGGTCATGCCTCACAAACCTTATTGAGTTCTTTAAGAAGGTGACCAAAGAGGTGGATAAGGGTAAAGCAGTTGACGTGGCGTATGGATTTTAGCAAAGCGTTTGATAAGGTTCCCCATGGTAGGCCACTGCAGAAAATACAGATGCATGGGGCTGAGGGTGATTTAGCAGTTTGGATCGGGAATTGGCTAGCTGATAGAAGACAGAGGGTGGTGGTTGATGGGAAATATTCAACCTGGAGTTCAGTTACAAGTGGTGTACCTCAGGGATCTGTTTTGGGACTACTGCTGTTTGTCATTTTTATAAATGACCTAGATGAGGGTGTAGAAGGATGGGTTAGTAAATTTGTTAACGACACCAAAGTCGGAGGAGTTGTGGACAGTGAGGATGGATGTTACAGTTTGCAGAGGGACATGGATAAGCTGCAGAGATGGGCTGAGAGGTGGCAAATGGAGTTTAATGCGGAAAAGTGTGAGGTGATTCACTTTGGAAAGAGTAACGGGAGTACAGAATATAGGGCTAATGGAAGGACTCTTGGTAGTGTCGTTGAGCAGAGAGATCTTGGTGTACATGTGCATAGATCCCCAAAAGTTAGAAGCCAGGTTGATAAGGTTGTTAAGAAGGCGTACGATGTGTCAGCTTTTATTGGTAGAGGGATTGAATTCCGGAGCCGTGAGATCATGTTGCAACTGTACAAAACTCTGGTGCGGCCGCACTTGGAGTATTGCGTACAGTTCTGGTCGTCGCATTACAAAAAAGATGTGGAAGCACTGGAAAAGGTGCAGAGGAGATTTACCAGGATGTTGTCTGGTATGGTGGGAAGGTCTTATGAGGAAAGGCTGAGGGACTTGAGGTTATTTTCATTAGAGAGAAGAAAGTTAAGAGGTGGCCTAATTAAGGCATACCAGATGATCAGAGGGTTAGATAGGGTGGACAGTGAGAGCCTTTTTCCTTGGATGGTGATGGCTAACATGAGGGGACATAGCTTTAAATTGAGGGGTGATAATTATAGGACGGATGTAGGTTCTTTACTCAGAGGGTAGTAAGGGCGTGGAATGCCCTGCCTGCAGCAGTTGTGGACTCGCCAACTTTAAGGGCATTCAAATGGTCAGTGGATAGGCATATGGATAACATTGGAATAGCTTACATTAGAGGTTTATTAGATTCGTTCCACTGGTCAGCGCAACATCGAGGGCCGAAGGGCCTATACTGCGCTGTAATGTTCTATGTTCTATATAACAAAATGACCACATTTTGCAATAGATTACAACTATTGCACAGAGTTTCTACACATTCATCCTGTTCTCCACAGCAAACATTTTCAGTGACAAAGATCTTCCAAGCTTGGATCTTCCTTGGGTAGAATTCCAATCCTTTTCCTTCAAGGACTTAGCTAGGATTGTGCAGGCAGCAGTGTCCACGTAAATGGGGGTTCCACTTGTGCAGTCTTTCACACAATGGCACCCTTCTTTCTGGAACCTCCTCAATTCTCACCTCCCTTTGGCTGTGGTAGTTGGCTCGACCAAAACCATGGTTTTTTTTGATATAATGGCTGATTCCATGCATTCTATGGGTGGAATGGTGGCACAGTCGTTAGCACTGCTGTCCCGCACCGCCAGGGATCCAGGTTCAATTCTGGCCATGGGCCACTGTCTGTGTGGAGTTTGCACATTCTCCTATATCTGTGTGGGTTTCCTCCGGGTGCTCTGGTTTCCTCCTACAGTCCAAACGTGTGCCGGTTAGGTTGATTGGCTATGCTAAATTGCTCATAGTGTCAGGACGACGAACAGCGTAAATATGTCGGGTTATGGGGATAGGGATAGTTGTTGGTGCAGGCTCGATGGGCCAAATGACCTCCTTCTGCACTGTAGGGATTCTATGATTCTATTCAATTATTCAGCAGTGTAAGAAACAGCAGCAGCCATTATAAACGTGCTTTCCCGCCATACAGGAATCCAGCTTTCTGACTCCACTCCAACTTTTCTCTTCCCTCTTTTATGGCATTGTCTCACAGCCTCAGTATTTTAACTTCCTCTTGGCACAACTTTCAGGTCAAGAATAACCAGGTCATATGGATCAATATTTCTTATTATCCCAAATTTATAATTGATTCCCTTATATGTGAGACAAATGCTTAAAAGTCATTTTTAAACGCTCTTAAAAACAATTACAGATTCTCCAAACATTTTAAAACAATTACCAATTTTCCTTACTGTTGTTTCTGGGCCTTGAACCTAATTCACAGAATTTGTGAGTTGTCAATATCTCTTATCCTTCTACAGGCCCTGTCTACCCTCTGAGATGAATGTAAAAGAGCAGGCTCAAAGGAACAATTCCTGCTTCTAGTTTCTATGTTTTTAATCTTGGGACACGAAGGGGCAATTTAGCATGGCTAATCCACCTAACCATCTTTGGAGTGTGGGAGGAAACCGGAGCACCTGGAGAAATTCCACGCAGACACGGGGAGAACGTGGAAACTTCACACAGTCACCTCAGGCTGGAATTGAACCTGGGTCCCTGGCGCTGTGAGATGGCATTGCTAACCATTGCGCCAATCCTCTTTTACACAAAGAGCAGGGGGAATGTACTGGTTAATATCTAACCCTTGAGTAGCATCGTGAACATCGCCTAGTTATAATCACATTGCTGATCGTGGGATCTTGCCTTGCACAAATTAGCTGCCATTTCCCTCAGCATCCTCACACTTCAATAAAGTACTTCACTGGCTATAAAATCCAACAGGAATTCCTGAATTCATGAAAATGGGCTATATAAAAGCAAGTTCTTTCATTTTACCAATTAAACTAAACAAACTAAACAGACATTTCAGTTTTTGGGGGCTCATTAAGATGTTCTGTACTGATTGGAAAGAAGAAATGTTCCATTGATTTCGAAGGTTTATTTTTCTCATCACAGGATTTGCTCTTATTTTGTAAAGGAAGAGATAAACTGTGTGGGCTAAGTTTATTAAGCGAAAACTCATTAACAAATGGGTGCAGTATTGGCAGAGGTGTGTGTGCAGAACATGTAGTATTTAGAATCAGCTTTGGGCTGCTGTTCCTTTTCACTTTTAAACAATACAGACCAGAGTATGGGTCCGCCTGGCTCTCATGGCTCCATTCCTTTATTCAGCATGCAGCTACAGGCACCTCTCCCTGAAGCAAAGGCAAAAGTTATTTAGCAGTCATTTCATGTATTCTGTTGAACATACAGAGACAAAGAAGCAAAAACTAATCATAAACTAGCGAGCCAATTCCTTGCTTTTCGCAGGCAGACACAAAAGTTATCAAATGAAAATCAACTCCAAATGAGCAAAAAATCTGTAAGTAATAAAAGCAATAATTTATTGCAGAAAGCATTTTGCATCAATTAATTCAAAGCAGATCTTTCCACTACAGGAGGCTAAGGACTGGCAGATTTTTTTTTTATTTAGTCTTTTGGCTTTTTGTTAAGCGTTGTATTGAACCCCCTCCACTCCACTCACTCAGTGCTCAGGCAGGAATGGGTTAATCATTCCTGCATTATTTGGGGACAGTCAGGAGTATGTGCAAGTAAATCCCCACTGCTTTTCTCACTCACTGTGTTTCATTCAATGAGGATGAGGAGAAGGAGGGCGGTAGGGAGGAGAGGGAATCAAGGTGAGGGGATAAGAAGGAGAGGGCATCGAGGTGAGGGGATAGGGAGGAGAGGGAGTCAAGGTGAGGGGATGGGGAGGAGTGTGAATCAAGGTGAGGGGTAGAGAGGAGAGGGAATCAAAGTGAGACAATAGGCAGGAGAGGGAATCAAGGTGAGGGGGTGAGGAAGGAGAGGGAATCAAGTTAAGAGGGATAAGGAGGAGAGGGAATCAAGATGAGCAGGCTGGAAAAGAGAGGGAATCAAGGTGAGAGGGGCAAGGAGGGAAAGAATAGGGATGAGGTGGCGAAGGGGTGGGGGAGGCAACTCTGAATATTATGATAAAATGACTTACAGTTGGTTGATGAGCTTCCTGCAGTTGTTGAGAGAGAGATGTGAACCATCTGTGCAGTGGACTGTTTGGGCATTAGGCCATTAGAATTTGCCTAGGCTTAAATTTTTTTATTTTACTGCTATTGGCAATCATTTCACAGATATTCCCGACACTGCAACGGTCGTGACATTTTATTATTTCCTTTCCAAATACTTTTTGCAAAAGTTGACAAATTTAAAGGCTTCTGCTCTCGATAATTTGCTTGAAGCAGTTTCCCCCTCCCCTTTCTACAAGGAACACTGAAAAAAAGATTCTGTTCCCTCCAGGCCCCTTCATTCAGATGTGACTTTAAATTTCTTCTCACGTCAATCTAAACGGTCAACAGCAGGGGTGCTCCAAACCCTCCCTGAATATCGAGTTAATCGCAGCGGGGAGACTGGACATAGATTCTGAGTACTGGACTAACTCATGGCTGGTAGTAGTCTGCTATGTGATTCATTGCTCTCTGTATCTGAGCCTCTCTCACAATTTAAAATGAGTGTCTTCCCTGCACTTTAGTGAGAGCAGCAATGCCTTTAGTGAACATATCTGATTGCACAACAGCTGCTAGTCTCACATCATGTTAAAAAGCATTTCAGAATAGTACCCGCAGGTATAACGAATGCAGAGGAGGAGCTGTGGTCCTTTTGGAGCATAAGGAACACTTGGTGTCTGACTTGCAATTTTAAAACTGCCTCCCTGATTGCTGATACTTCTGGGCTCATTTGTTTAAGTGTTCTTTTTTTAATTAGCTGTGTCACACTTCCCAAAGGATGGTTGAATCTTTCGGATATCTAGCTGTCCTTTCACCTTTCCCTCAGAGCAGTGATACATGCCTGTGGACAGGGTCTCTTGCAGACTGCGCAGTTAGACATCAAACTGTAGCACTCCTGCCCATGACTGTGGTTCTGCCAGGAGTATTCCGAGTCAGAAGGTTGTCAGATCGAGTCCCACTCCAGAAATTAAGTTAAGGCTGAACCTCTGATGTTGTAACGGAGGGAGTGCTGATAGCTTGCATTGAACCCTTAGCCCACATTATAAAAAAGAGCAGATTATCACGTTGTTATCACATAGCTGGATTGGTGAACTTGCTGAGTGCAAATTGGTTGCAGCCTTTCCTATTACAACAGGGACTAAGTACAGAATTAGCTGTAAAAAGGTTTGGGATGTCATAAAACTTGCTACTCAAATGCAACACACCCCTGAGTTTGCTCCACTTCAGCTTATCAATAGAGTCGGTACCGAGAGAATTTTTCCACTTGTGGGGAGACTGGAACTCCAGGACACGTTTTAAGGATAAGAGGTCTCCCTTTGAAAATGGAGAGGAGATCATTTCTTTTTCTTTCACGGGATCGTTACTCTGTGGAATTCTCTTCCCCAGAAAGGATAGAAGGCTAGGCTCTTGAATTTATTCAGGGTAGAGTTTTGATAGTGTGGTAAGGTGGTCCCTTTAAGGGGCCGAGCCTTTGTGGACCACATGACTGGATTGGACACTATGTGGAAGGCATGTGGAAAGCTGAGCTAATCGGGAGCAAGGGCACCCATCTTGGGATGGGGAGGATTCTTTGTTGGAGCTTGGGAGGAGAAGAGAAGACTTGTGTATTAGTTTTGTTAGCCCCTTATCTTGTAAATATATGTTATATTAGTTAATTAATTAACTTTTTCTTGCTGGAGCTACAACAAATCGCCTTCAAACTTACTACACTGGCGACAAGGAAAAACTACGCCAGTCATTGGAGATCACAGTGTGCAATTAGATGAGGAGGAAAGTGATTGTTCCTGGGTTTCTCATATGGCCTCTCCATAGAGTCTCCTGTGTATGATAGATTCCTGCAAAATGTGTCTACAACTTTGGCCAAAATATACAACCTTCTGAAGAAACATCAATGATGGAAATGAGGAAAGACGCAAAAAGATGTGTTTACTAAAGTAAAGCAAGCTTTACAGTCATCAACACTACTTATACATTTTGATATAACCAAACCATTGTGTGACAATACTGTGCATTTAAGAAATGTATTTGTGTCATGTTTCTTGTGCAGGATTTGCTTTAATAGTCAGTTCTATTGACCAGTGCTATTTCATTGAAAACTGGCAGCCCTTGTTGTTACTGCAGCAGCATAATTGTCCTAACTGCTAGAATGTTTGTTTTAATCATGGCTAATACAGTGTTGTTATTTTAATGTTTTCCCCTGGGGTTTTTCGAGATGGGCTTGATTAAATTGATTAATAGGAAAAATCATGTGACTGGGAAGGATTAAGCTTATATGAAGAGTTCAGTTGCTGCTTGGGAGCAGCAGAAAGAAGTAGCTCTTTCCCTCTCTGAAGATTGGAGATTGGGCCCTGTCAGAAAATAGGTCTCCTTCTCTGTAGTTTTGGGGTTTGAAGATAGCTTTTTCTCTGGAGGTTGTTGTATGGGAGTCAGAGGCAGGTATCTCTCTGAATCTCTGTTTAGATGGATTAAAAGGCTGGAAACATAGCACCCGCATGAGTGGGTAAATTATTAATGGGACACCACCTACCAACCCGCTTGGATTTGGTATTTCCAGATTTGTCGGTGACGGTGGAGGCTAAGCAATCCTCTCAGAAAGAAAACCATGACTTGAGAAAAGGGGATAGAATGGACCAGGTTGATGACTTAGTTATGACTAGGAACTTTGGTGCTGGACTGACCAGAGTGCAGGAAAATTGCAGAGAGGATGGGGCCACTTTCTCACCTTGTAGAACATAGAACATAGAACACTACAGCACAAACAGGCCCTTCGGCCCACAAGTTGCGCCGATCACATCATCATCTACCAACCTACAGACCTATCTATAACCCTCAATCTCATTAAACCCCATATACTCATCCAGAAGTCTTTTAAAAGACCCCAGCGAGTTCGCCTCCACCACCACTGACGGCAGCCGATTCCATTCACTCACCACCCTCTGAGTGAAAAACTTACCCCTAACATCACTTCTGATGAAGTACAAGGTCTTTGTGTAAAACAGCATGTGGATCATTTAAAATGAACACAGGGCTTGATAAAGAGGACTACAGGTATGGGATATGGCAGACTTTGATATTGTTGGGTAGATGTCAGTGCTGTAGCTGTACTGGAACAGCTTAACCAGGGACACAGCAAGTTCTGCAGCACAAGTCTTCAGTATAACCTTCTTGCTCTTGAATTCCATTAATAAAGCTTAGGATGTTGTATGCTTTCTCAATCGGTCTTGCCACAGTGGATTTATGCACATATACAGCCAGGTCCCTCTGCCCCTGTACCTACTTTAGTGTTGTACCCTATGTTTCACACTGTCTCCCCAAGTTCTTCCTGCCAAACCAAATCAATTCGCATTTCTCCACATTGAAATTCAACTGCTACTGTTTTGCCCATTCCATCAAATTGTCCATGTCCTTTTGAATTTAAAATTTACACTATCCTCCTCTCCACAAACTTTGAAATTGTGCCCCAAACACCAAGGTCTAGGTCATTAATAGGTATCAGGAAAAGCAAGGGTCCCAAGAAACATCCATTTACCATCACCCTATGTTTCGTGTCACTCACCCAATTTTGTCTCCATGCCACTACTGTCCCTTCTATTCCGTGAACTGTAACATTATTCACAAATCTGTTTACAGCACTTTATCAGATGGCTTTTGCAAATGGATGGCATGGTGGCACACTGCTGCTTCACAGTGTCGGGGACCCGAGTTCAATTCCGGCTTTGGGTGACTGTGTGGAGTTTATACATTCTCCCCTGGATGCTCCAGCTTCCTCCCACAGGCCAAAGATGTGTCAGTTAAGTGGATTGGTCATAGAATAGAATCATAGAACCCCTATAGTGCAGAAGGAGGCCAATTGACCCATCGAATCTACACCAACAACAATTCCACCCAGCCTCTATCCCTGTGACCCGATGTATTTATGCTGCTAATCCACCTGACCCTGTTGGTCAATTTACCATGGCCAATCAACCTAACCCACACATCTTTGGAGTGTGGAAGGAAACCGGAGAACCCAGAGGAAATCCACACAGATGCGAGGAGAATGCACAAACTCCACACAGTCATCTGAGGCCGGAATTAAATGTGGGTCCCTAGTGCTATGAGGCAGCAGTGCTAAGCACTGTGCTACTGTGCTGCCCAGACATGCAAAATTGTACTTTAGTGATCAACATGTGTAGGTTAGGGAGAAAAGCGAGGTGAATACGTGGGGTTACAGGGATAGGGCCTGGGTGAGATACTCTGTCAGAGAATCGGTGTAGACTCGATGGGCCAAATAGCCCCCTTCTGCACTGCTAGGGCTTTATGTGCATAATATAATATTGTTGATGCAAATTAAATCAACATGTCACATTTGATTTAATGAAATTATTCTACAAGGATAGTTTGAACCACTATTGTGATGGTTTAAAAACACATCATCTTCAACATCAGATACAGAATTCATTGAATGTATCTGGATTCACTTAGACTCTCACATCATCTTCAGGTCTCACAGGCTGGCACCACGCTGAATCCTGTCTTCCCATGTCTTGTGCCTTTTGCTGAAACTATTTGTAATATATATAAATGATGTACAGGAAATGTAACTGGTTTGATTAGTACGTTTGTGAATGACACAAAGGTTGGTGGATTTGTGGATAGCGATGAGAACCATCAGAGGATACAGCAAAATATAGATCAGTTGGAGAGTGGGCAGATGGAGTTTAATCCGGACAAATGTGAAGTAATGCATTTTGGAGGGTCTAATACAGGGAGGAAATATATAGTAAATGGCAGAACCCTTAATAGTACTGATAGGCAGAGGGATCTGGGTGTATAGGTACAGATTATTGAAAGTGGCAATGCAGGTAGAGAAGGCAGTCAAGAAGGCATATGGCATGCTTGCCATCATCGGCCAGTGCATTGAGTTTAAAAATTGGCAAGTTATGTTGCAGCTTTATAGAACCTTAGTTAGGCTGCACTTAGAATATAGTGTTCAATTCTGGTTGCCACACTTCCAGAAGGATATGGAGGCTTTGAAGAGGGTGCAGAAAAGATTTACCAGGATGTTGCCTAGCATGGAGGGCATTAGCTATGAAGAGAGCTTGGAGAAACTTCGTTTGTTCTCACTGGAATGATGGCGGTTGAGGGATGAGCTGATAGAAGTCTACAAGATTATGAGGGGCATGGACAGAGTGGATAGTCAGAAGCTTTTTCCCAGGATGGGAAAGTCAATTATTAGGGGGTTTAAGGTGCAAGGGGCAAGTTTTAAAGGAGATATACGAGGCAAGTTTTTTACACAGAGGGTGGTGGGTGCCTGGAACTCGCTGCTGGGAGAGGTAGTAGAAGCAGAAACGATAGTGACTTTTAAGAGGCGTCTTGACAAACATGTGAATAGGATAGGTATAGACGGATATGGCCCCCAGAAGGGTAGGGGATTTTAGTTCTGTCAGGCAACATGGTTGGTGCAGGCTTGGAGAACCGAAGGGCCTGTTCCTGTGCTGTAATTTTCTTTGTACTTTGTTCTTTGTTTTACAATCTTTTCATGCCGTAATTCAGTTGGTGGCATTTCAAAATTCATGGGTGTTTCATCCATTTTGCCGATGTGACATAATGGATACAAAAAATGTCAATGATGAATCACTGGAAACTTTGGCATTGAGGTCCCTTGGTAATCACCGAGTGATCTTGGTCTACTGCCAGAGCACCAGACTGTTCCATTCCATAAAGCAGTTAGACCAGCTCACTGTTCTTCTGAACTCTCTGCTGGACTCAAGGTTTGATTTGGCTCACTTAACTATGTATATTTTTAAATTCATTTATGGGATATGGGCATCGCTGGGTGGGCCAGCATTTATTGCCCTTCCCTAGTTGCCCTTGAACTGAGTGGCTTGCTAGGCCGTTTCAGAAGGCAGTTGAGAATCAGCCACAATGATGCGGCTCTAGAGTCACATGTAGGCCAGATTAGGTAAGGACAGCAGATTTCTTCCCTAAAGGACATTAGTGAACCAGATGGATTTTCCAGCAACTAACAATCATTAGTACATTCTTAATTCCAGATTTTTTTTATTGAATTCTAATTCCGCCATCTGCTGTGGTGGGATTCGAATCCAGGTCCCCAGAACATTAGCTGAATTTCTGGATTAATAGTCTAGCGATAATAATATCAGACCATCTCCTCCCAATGTGTATACACATAGCGATTCTGTTGATAGTGAAACCATTCTGAAGATTTTTGATATGAGCTTTTCAGATCAGGCCCACAGCTGGTTCCTGATCTCCTGGCACATTTTGTCTTGGACATTTTCTTCAAGACGGATTCCTTCTTCTTCCATTCTTGCACCAATTTCTCCCTCACAGCAAATTTCCTTGCTGTAGCTCGAACCAGCATCATACTTCATTCTTTTTGTCAGGGAACCCATTTCTGTTGTTGATAAGCCATACTCTGCTCTGCATTGGTGTACCTTAAACTGCTACACATCTTCCTGGCAACATGACTTGTATCACCTGCTTCATTCCTTACGCCAATTCCGTAAATGTAACCGCAAATATATATTTCTGATCTAAAATTGAAGCCAGTTCCTAATGCAGGTATTAGTCTTAAACATGGATATATTCACTAAAAATTGGGTTGGGTGTCGTTCAGCTTAAATGCAAAGGATAGGTCTAAACATACCATTGGCGTTGAAAAAATGTGGTCATCTTATGCAGCAGGTTAACTCATTTGCTGCAATATACAGTAAGTAAATCATCTGAGTGTGTCAGAGAATTGCAAGGTCATGATACATTGAAATAAACAATGATAATCTTGATCATTCTGCCATATTATTGCATGATGCAGCAAATGAGGTGATTCCAGATCCAGTTTCTTTAGAAATGAATGGTTATCTTAGTTTGAGTGCTGAGTGGATGCGCCAAATTAAACTCCTGAACCAAAATTAGCACCTTTCCTGCCAATGAAGTGTCAAAAAGATGGACATTTTTGTGTGGTAATGTGGGCCACAGCAAAAATATTCCTCAGAAAGGTCAAGGGATCACTTGCTCAATCAGCTGTTAGATTGTGGTTAGAACACTTGTACCTTGATTGGGGGTCTTCGTTTCTGAAATGATACACATTGCAAGCCAGCTTGACAGGAAACTGCTGGCAAATTGAATGTTTTGGATCAACAGTTTCTCCATAAAAGGTTGTAACGGGTAAGATATAACTCAACTCCTTCTCTCTGCTTCCAAACAACTTTTGATTTTGACCTCTTCAAATTAAAAGGCTGAATTGGCTTTTTTTCCAAATCAACAACTTACACTAAAGCCTCCACCTTCAGATCTGATGGGGAGATGTCAGTGTTGGACTGGGGTGGGCACAGTAAGAAGTCTCACAACACCAGGTTAAAGTCCAACAGGTTTATTTGGTATCACAAGGTTTTGAAGTGCTGTTCCTTCATCAGGTGAGTCAAAAGTCTTTAAGACTTGGAATCATAGAATCTAACAGCACAAAAGGAGGCCACTCTGGCCATTGCATCTGTGCTGGCTGGCTGCCTGAAAGAGAAATGTGAATTGCCCCTCAGCCTAGCCCCACAGCCTTGCAAAATTTCCTTTTCAAGCATTTATCAAATTCTTTTTTGAAAGGTTATGCTATATGGCACTATTACCATGTGAAATGGGATAGACTTTAAACAGATCCAGCAAAAAGATCAGTGCAAAAGATAAGGTTGAAACATTTGCAACAACCTTCAGCCAAAGATGCAGAGTGGATGATCTATCACGGTCTCGCCTGGAAATCCCCAAATTCACAGTCTCCAGTCAATTTGATTCACTTCAGATGATATCAAGAAACAGCTGAAGGCACTGGTCAGAGCAAACTCCAAACAATCACAACCATTTATACTGAAGGAAAAAAGGATGTGATTGGTTGAAAAGTCAACTCTAATTGGCCAAGCATTGCCATGGAGAAACCAACAGGGGAACCATGGGCCTTTCATGTCTTGGGAAATTTATATAAAGCACAAGGTTTGAATATATTCCTTTTGTTTGCAGACAATAGGTCCCTGCATATGAATGTGTGTTGTTTCCAGCAGGTGTAAATGAAGCATATTATGAGCTCAACTGATTACCTTAAATTGGCTGTTAGTGTAGCTATTGGCGCACTTGGGCTTGTTCAGCAAGTGCTGCCCAATCGTGGAATCACATCTAATAGTAGACATTTTGTCTTGGCTTTTGTAAGCACGGCCTGTACTCTGCCTATTACGAATAACTGAAGGAACGTGTTGTTTGACTCAATCTATTAATCATTGGGATTACAGCCTATACACTTAGTATCATAGTGGCACTGAAATTCATACATGACGTTGCTCAATTTTGCAGTCGGTGATAAGTATTTTTGGACTGTCGGCAGCATCCTGTCAGCGAAAAACACCACTTGTGACACTACTACATGATAACATCATGAAAAGGGTTGTTTAGGTTGTTTGGTGTTTGAGATCCTTTGCCTTTCCAGAATAAGTTCCAGAGTATGTGCGGCATGGTAGCACAGGTCTCACAGAGCCAGGGACAAGGGTTCGATTCCAGGCTTTTGTTTAAATTCACTAAAGGCAAATCGACTCTAATTGGTTGAGGCATTGTCATGGGGAATGCATGAGTGAACATTTTCCCCGATGCTTTCGTTTAACTGATAACAACATAATGCCTGGGCATGTTCTTCTTCGAGCTGGCAGCAAAGGTAAGTGAAGCATATTGCAAAGCAAACTGATAATCTTAAATTGGTTGTTAGTCTAATTCTTAGCACACTTGAGATTGTTCTGTAAGCATTGTCATACTAGATATGATTTACAATTGAACAGCGCTTACTGACTCATCTCAAATATGCAAAGAAATACTTTAATAACCAATTTAACATTGTGGGCAGGATTTTACAATCTCGCCCATCAGATTCCGGGTAAGGCAGTAAAATTCCAACCTATCAGTCAGGTTTGCAATGCAGCTCACTTATCTCTGCTCAAAGATTTATATATATTCATACACAGGACTCTGTCCTCTTCAAGAAGTAAAATTATCTCCAGATATTGTATCTTTTTCAATTAAGCAAAAGCATTGGAAATATGCTGGGTCTGTACTCATTGGAGTTTAGAAGAATGAGGGGGGGGATCTTATTGAAACTTATAGAATACTGCAAGGCCTGGATAGAGTGGACATAAACAGGACGTTTCCACTAGTAGGAAAAACGAGAATCAGCGGGCATAACCTAGACTAAAGAGCCAATCCTTTGAAACAGAGATGAGGAGGAATTTCTTCAGCCAGAGAGTGGTTAATCTGTGGAACTCTTTGCCAGAGAAGGCTGTGGAAGCCAGATAATGAGTTGCTTTAAGACAGAGATAGATAAGTTCTTGATTAATAAGGGGATCGGGGTTATGTGGAAAAAACAGGAAATGGGGATGAGAAAAATATCAGCCATGATTGAATGGTGGAGCAGACTTGATGGGCTGAGTAGCCTGCTTTTTCTCCTATGTCTTATGGCCTTATTATGCTCCCTGAAGCGATATCATTAAGGAGAATCCTAAGGCATTCTATAGGTATGTCAGGAACAGAAGGTTGGTCAGGGCAAGATTAGGGCCAGTTACAGACAGCAGAGGGAAGTTGTGTGTGGAACCGGAGGAGATTGGAGAAGCATTGAACCAATATTTCTCTTCGGTGTTCACGCAGGGGGACATGAATATAGCTGAGGAGGACACTGGGTTGCAGGGGTGTAAAATAGACAGTATTACGGTTGATAAGGGGGATGTGCTGGATATTCTTGAGGGGCTGAAAATAGATAAGTCCCCTGGTCCGGATGGGATCTACCCTAGGATTCTCTGGGAGGCTAGAGAGGTGATTGCAGAGCCTCTGGCTCTGATCTTCAGGTCGTCATTGGTCTCTGGTGTAGTCCCGGAGGATTGGAGGATAGCGAATGTTGTCCCATTGTTTAAGAAGGGGAACAGAGACTTTGCCGGGAATTATAGACCGGTGAGTCTTACTTCTGTTGTGGGCAAGGTTTTAGAAAAAATTATTAGGGATAGGATTTATAGTTATTTGGAGTGTAAGGAATTGATTAGAAATAGTCAGCATGGTTTTGTAGCGGGTAGGTCGTGCCTTACTAACCTTATTGAGTTTTTTGAGAAGGTGACCAAAGAGGTGGATGGGGGCAAGGCAGTTGACGTGGTATATATGGATTTTAGTAAGGCGTTCGATAAGGTTCACCATGGTAGGCTTCTGCAGAAAATGCAGATGTATGGGATTGTGGGTAATCTAAGAAGTTGGATCAGGAATTGGCTATCAGATAGGAGACAGAGGGTGGTGGTTGATGGTAAATATTCATCATGGAGTTCGGTTACGAGTGGTGTGCCTCAGGGATCTGTTTTGGGGCCACTGTTGTTTGTAATCTTTATTAATGATCTGGATGAGGGTATAGTTGGGTGGATTAGTAAATTTGCTGATGACACCAAAGTCGGAGGTGTGGTAGATTGTGAGGAAGGGTGTCATAGTCTGCAGGGAGACTTAGATAGGTTGCAGAGCTGGGCCGAGAGGTGGCGGATGGAATTTAATGCGGAGAAGTGTGAGGTAATTCACTTTGGTAGGAGCAACAGATGTGTCGAGTATAGGGCTAACGGGAGGACTTTGAATAGTGTGGATGAACAGAGGGATCTAGGTGTATGTGTACATAGATCCCTGAAAGTTGGGAATCAAGTAGATAAGGTTGTTAAGAAGGCGTACGGTGTCTTGGCGTTTATTGGTAGGGGGATTGAATTTAGGAGTCGCAGCGTCATGTTGCAACTGTACACTACTCTGGTGCGGCCGCACTTGGAGTACTGTGTGCAGTTCTGGTCCCCACATTACAAGAAGGATGTGGAGGCTTTGGAGAGGGTGCAGAGGAGGTTTACTAGGATGTTGCCTGGTATGGTGGGGAGGTCCTATGAGGAGAGACTGAGGGATTTAGGGTTGTTTTCGTTGGAAAGAAGGCGGCTAAGAGGGGATCTTATTGAAACATATAAGATGATTAGAGGTTTAGGTAGGGTGGATAGTGATAGCCTTTTTCCTCGGATGGAGAAAGCTAGCACGAGGGGGCATGGCTTTAAATTAAGGGGGGGTAGCTACAGGACGGATGTCAGGGGTAGGTTCTTTACCCAGCGGGTGGTGAGGGATTGGAATGCCCTGCCTGCTGCAGTTGTAAATGCGCCTAGTTTGGGGGCGTTTAAGAGATCTGTGGATAGGTTTATGGACGAAAAGGGATTGGTATAGGCTAGTGGGTCATTGTTTTTGTAACTGGTCGGCGCAACATCGTGGGCCGAAGGGCCTGTTCTGCGCTGTAATGTTCTATGTTCTATGTTCTATATCTTGAGCAATCAGAGTCCAACTGCCAACCAATCAGTGCCCATTTTTCATGCAGTAGAAATTGTGGTTCCCTTTGAAATTTTGTGCCCTTACATCTGTCCTGATGAGTGGAAGATGAAAGGTTTTGATAGCATATCTCTTTTTCCAACAATGTATATATCTGAGTATTTTCTAAATGGTGGGAAGCTACTCATTGTGAAGGGGTGGAGAGACTTAGGCGTTCATGCCCAGATATTACTGGAAACAGTGGGCTGGAATACAAATGGGTGATAATTACATTCAAGCTGTAAAGAGCTTTGCTTAGACAGTTGCATTCGGTACTGTACCTGGGGAAGGATATATTGGCCTTGGAGTGGGTGTGGTGCACATTCACTAGAATGATACCAGGGCTAGAAATGATTATATTATCCACTTGTAATCCCTCAATTATAATAGGTGATGCAATTAGTATTTTTTAAATGACTAAATGAGTTGATAGAATGAAGAGAGACATTGTTTCCCCCAGGAGGAGTCCGACTTAATCTTAAAATGAGAGCTTGGCCATTTCGGGATGAAACAAGGAATCACTGCTGTACACAAAGAGCAAAGGAAATGTGGAACCATTTCTCCCCACCAGCTGTTGAGGCTCCGGAGGATCAATAGAAAAATTCAGAACAAAGATTGATAAAACAAATAGACAGACAGAAAGACAGACAGGTTCATAGATCAACAGATGGATAGATAGACACAGATAGATAGACAGAAAGAGAAATGGATAGATGAACAGACATGTATGGATAGTGAGACAGATAAACATAGAGATAAACTCAGTTTCATTTACTGCACAGAGTGCATGAATGAGATCTATTTATTAAATGCTGCATCAATGAACAATTGCTTATTCTAATGTGTAAAAGTTATGATTCAGTTGACAGCTCCCAATTAGCGTTATTGCCTTCTGCAGATTGTATGTGTTTGCTCAGGTGCATTAGTGAAAGGGACTGAGTGAGATGTGTTCAAACATGGAAAAGAGTCTTTTTATTCATATACATCAACCCACACCCATATAAAAAAGGGAGACACACCAATGATTCTGGAAGTCCCTGTTACATGTTCCAATTCTATTACAATACAACTTTACCTGGTCAATCAGAGCATAGCTTTGTTATTTTTTAAACTAATATCTTCATTGCAGCCAAAGAAGTTGGGGTCTACTCTGATATATAGCAGTAAGAAATCTCCCACCATCAGGTTAAAGTCCAGCAGGCTTATTTGGTATCACGAGCTTTTGGAGCACTGTTCCTTCATCAAGTGCTTGTGATACCAAATAAACCTGTTGGACTTTAATCTGGTGTTGTGAGACTTCTTAGTGTGTGCATCCCAGTCCAACACTGGCAACTCCACATTATGGCTACCACTGATATATCACAGCAAAGGAGATAGAGCTTACATAAAAAGTCTGTTCTGCCCTGAGCTAAAATAAACCCAGAATTTGAACTTTGTATAACTAATCCTCTAGACCGGAAATAGGACTCACTTCCTCTTTGAAGTTCACTCAAAGTGAATCACCTGATAGCCCCGAAGACATCTCAATGCATGGGCATCCATTTGCCTCAGGTCAAAGTTGTTCTTCTCAAGACGCACAAGGATGAGGTCACTCTTCCCCCACTGGTGGCCGCAGAAAGCATCTCTCGGAATATCAACAATCTGATTACTTTGGAGGTGGAGGTATTGCAACGTTGAAGGTAGCTGGCGGGGGACCTGCAGTAACTGGTTGTAACTGAGGTCCAAACACCGCAGACTCACCAGGCCCCTGAAAGTGCCAACGGCCACCAGTGAAATTTGATTGTACGCTAAGTAAATCTCTTCCAGGTTCAACATATTCAGAAAGGCATCTTTCCTAACTGAGGTGATGCTGTTGGCTTGTAAAATCAGCTTCTTCAAGGAGTGAGGGAGTAGCTTGGGGATGTTAGTAAGGGCATTTTTGCTAAGATCCAAATATTCCAGCTTGCTCATGTGCTGGAAGGCCTTTCCCCCGATGCCTTTATTGCTGAGCTGGTTGTTGTGGAGACTAAGATATATCAGTGCAGAGGAATTGGTAAATACCTTGACCGATATTTTCTGAACCTGATTTCCTTCTAAGTGTAGCTCTCGGAGGCTTGTGCTTAAATTGGCGGGGACAGCAGTCAACAGGTTTTGGTTCATTTTAATGACTTGAAGGTTCTGCACTGGTTTGAATGCTCCCAGAGGGATCGATTCATCACTTATCTTATTGTTATTAAGACTAATGATTTTGAGATTCTTGCAATTTGCCCAGACATTAGATGACATCGTGCTGATATTGTTTGAGTTTAGCATCAACTCCTCCAGGGCCTGGGGTAGATCTGTCGGGACACTGGAGAGATTGTTCTGGTCCATGTACAAGCGAGTCAGCTTCTGCATGCCTTCCAAGGCACCCTCTATCCCAATATCTGTCAGCCTGTTATTGTTCAGGACCAGAAATTCCAGCAACATATACTCACTCAATAAATCCAGTGGAATTAAGTCGATCTTGTTATTCATTAGGAAGAGATTCCTGGTGTTGAATGGAATTCCGTACGGGATTTTAGTTAGGCCTTTATCTGAGCACTGAACAACCCTGAAAGCAAACATTTCGGACTGATGAAATAAAAGTAATCATTTAATGGAACCTTACTGCTGTTCTTTAATTATGTGAAATTATAGTTGTATTTTCTAATTATTTGTGATCACAGCTTTGGAAGAAGGGGAGGAGAGTGATGCACAAGAGTTCAAAATCAAGGATGACACATGTAGCACAGTGATTAGCACTGCTGTCTCACAATGCCAGGGACCTGGGTTTGATTCCAACCTTGGGTGTCTGTCTGTGTGGAATTTGTATGTTCTCCCCATGCCTGCATGTGTTTCCTCTGAGTGGTCCAGTTTCCTCCCACAAGTCCAAGGTGTGTAGGTTCAATGGATTAGCCATGGTAAATACGCAGGATTACGGGGATGGGGCTGGTGGTCTGGGTAAGATATCTTTCAGAGAGTAGATGCAGACTCGAAGGGCTGATGCCCCCCTTCTGCACTGTAAGGATTCTACGGATTCGATGGTCCTCCCAACTACAACATTCCTTAAAGCTGAATCCATCCAAACCTTAGCTCACCATATTCTAATGTACACCAAATCCCATGTACCCATCACCTCCATACTTGCTGACTTACATTGACTCACAGTCCAACAAAGTTGGTATTTTAAAATTTTCACCCTTGTGTTCAAATCCTTCCATGGCTCCCATCTGCCCACCTTCCATGCTCCCCTTGCCCTATCTCTTTAAGCTTCTTCAGACCTGCAGCTCTCCAAGATCTTGGTAGTCCTCCAATTCTGGCCTGTTTGACATTCCTGATTAACTTTGCTGTACATTTGGCACCCATGCCATCAACTGCCAAAGCTCTGACATCTGGAATTCCCTTGCTAACCATCTCCATCTCCTTATCTCTCCTCCTTTAAGGTGTTCCTTAAAATCTCCCTCTGCTTCTGTGTGGTGCCTTGAAAAGTGTTTCTAACACCATAAAACCATAAGAAATAGGAACAGCAGAAGGCCATTCAGCCCCTTGAGCCTGCTTTGCCATTTAATAGGGTCATGGCTGATTAAGCATTCCTCACGTCCACCTTCCTACCCTTTCCCCATAACCCTGCATTCCCTTACTGATGAAAAATCTATCCATCTCAACCTTAAACATACACAAGCACTCTACCCCCACAGGTCTCTGTGGCAAGGAGTTCCAAAGACTCACTACCCACTGAGAGAAGAAATTCCTCCTCATCCTAGTCTTGAATTGGCTCCCCAGATGCTCCCATGAGGGAAAACATCCTCTCAAGTCCCTTAAGAATCCTATATTCTTCTACATTAAGTGTGCTATAGAAATGCATGACGATATTGTTGTGATAGAGAAAATGAATCTCCAGTTAAAGCATTAAACGTGTCCATGCACGGTTTGGTCCTGTGAGAGATTGTGAGGAATGTGAAGGTAAGCAGCAGACCCCGACATACTAACATTCCAAGAAACGTTTATAGTTTGCATTTTACATAAGAGATTGGGAAGCGTCTCCCAGGAAAAGAATGATGATCAAATTAAGTTTCTGACCATTTATGGAGAGATGAGCAAGTGTGAAGGACATGTTAACAAACTCAAGTCTTGACATGAATCTCATTTTGTCATATTGGCACTTTCCTACACTTTAAATGGACCTATCTTGCATTAAGTTGATCTTTCTCTACATGCTAGCTATAACTGTAACACCACATTCTGCACTCTCTCCTTTCCTTCCCTATGAAAGGTATGCTTTTTCTATATAGTGCGCAAAAAATACTTTTCACTGTATTTTGATACATGTGACAATAATAAATCAAATCAAATCAAAAATCAAATTTTATTTGGACCTCGAAAGTGCACGTTCACTTAGCTCCTTTCTGAATCTATTGAGCTTTTCAATTGCATAGGGGTGTAAGTGGTCTGCATTGGGGCATCCCACACTCTTAGTGTGACTCTGCTTGCAATATGCTCCAAAGGATATGAAGCCACTTAAGAAAACAGAAAAATTTAAAAGGGAGTCACTCTGAATAGATGAAGCACAGGGTTACACATTTGTGAAGGATAACATTACAGCTGTAACTACAGTTCAAAAATACTTCATTGGAAGTGAGAAACACTTTGGGATTTTTTGAGGTCATGAAGAAGCTGAACAAAAGCCAGACTTTCCTCAGGCAAGTCTTTCTGCGGTGATTGAATGGGCTGGGTTTCTCTTCCATTCAGAGGGGCCATCTAATTAAACATCAATTTAAAATGAGGAAATCAAAATAGAAAATGGCTGGAAAGACTCAGCAACTGTGGAGAGGGAAACAGAGTTAACATTTCCAATCCAATATGACCCCTTTTTGGAACACTTTATTATTCTGAAAGATTTTGATGGAATGGATACAGAGAGAATGTTAGTTCTTGTGGTAGAGAACATAACTCGATGTAAGACAGTCAGCAAGAAATACAACGGGGAATTCAGAAGATTTTTTGTTACCGACAGAGTGGTGAAAATGTGGAACTCGCTACCACAGGAAGTGGTTAAAGTGAATAGCATAGATGCAATGAATGGGAGACTAGACAGGCTTATGAGGAATAAGGGAATAGAGACTGATTAGCAATGAAAGGTTAAGGGGGTTCCAGTTAATCATATTTGACTAGTTGAGCTGAATGTCTTTGGCAGAATAGTACCAGGAACGAGGGGGGGGCAGGGTGGAAGAATGGACAACACAAAGGACAGCATGGTGGCACAGTGGTTAGCACTGCGGCCCGGGTTCGATTCTCAGCTTGAGTCACTGCTTGTGAGGAGCTTGCACATTTTCCCTGTGTCTGCATGGGTTTCCTCCGGGCGCTCCGGTTTCCTCCCACAGTCTAAACATGTGTGGGTTAGGTAGATTAGGCATGGCAAATGAGAGGGGTTATGGGGATAGGGTGGAAGGGAGGGCCTGGATGGTATGCTCTGTCAGACAGTTGGTGCAGGCTCAATGGACCAGATGGCCTCCTTGTACATGTAGGGATTTTATGGTTCCCAGCAGCACTAGGAAGGTGGCTGCCACCAGAAATGCACCTAAAGAGAGGGACCCAAGGCCTGTGATTTCCAGAGCAGTTAAGCCCCGAGTCTTAGGCCAGGAGGGTTTAGGAGCATTAAGGAGAGACAGTAGAGAATTGGATGGGTTTAAGCAGCGGAGTAGGTAGGGAGGGGTAGTTCAGTCTGAGGAGGGCCACCCCATGATTAGCAAAGGGCAGCCCCCAAAGAACAACACTCCCCCAAACCGCTTCTTTCCTGCCTTTAACCATCTGACGTTTAAAATTGGGCTTACTGCTGCAACGTCAAAGGTATTATGGCATGGGCAGCATATTATTAAGGTCAATAGTCTTGACAATAAGACCAATTTACCCTTAACTAATCATTTCAATTTGCAGGCATGCTGCCTATTTCAGTACCACCTGCCCATCCCTCATAGTATGGTGATGAACTTGGGGTGGGCAGGAAAATGGTGGGATGGCCACCCACCATGAGGAGACATGCCCTCTGGGAGCATGTAAAACTCAGTCTCCTGTTTCTGTGCTGTAGATTGTATGTAATCTATGAAGCTAATGCAAAGTGCATCCAAACACACAATTCCACACAATCCCAGTGTTGTTCCTCTCCAACTCACAAAAGATTCCTACTTCCGGGATTACACCTCTTTGGTTATGAAGTGTTTTGGAAAGTTCTGAGATCATGAGAGGCCTTAATAAATCCAAATCTTTCTTTCATTGTGAGTAACATGACAGCACAAGGCTATGGAATTAAAAGAATGTTTTTAGCACCTTGGCAGCGAAATGGTTAACGTGTATGATCTGCCTTGAGCACTTGTGTTTACAGTCAAAGGTCCAAAGCTGTCAATCGTCCTGACATGAATCAAACAACATTGGCTTCCCTGGAGAAACAGAAGGCCTATTGTTGACAGGTTTTCCCCGCAGCTGACATAGAGACTCCTGTGAGGTGCAGAGAATGGTGGAGGCTATCTCTTTCTGTCTCCAGTGGGGCTGCCAATCTGAACATGTGTGAAAGTAACAGACCACACAGCCCATCGGAAAAGAAAACAGAGTTGTGCCAGGTCACAGAATTCAGACTACCCACTGTGGACAGACTGAATCATGGCTGGGGTATTTTACAACTAAACCAACCAGACTGTGTCTGATTCACAGCACAGGACTGCCACGCCACTGCAATCTTATTTATTGGCTGTGACTCAGCTATGCTTTTGTAAGGGAGAGGAACTGGGTGCTCAAGTGCCACCACTCCTTTCCACCCCACCCCCCCCAACCCAGCCACTAACATACCCTACCTATCCCCCACTTCCTCTGCCATCAATCCCCCCAACACCCCCATCCTCCACCACCAACACCACCCACCACCACCAACACCAACACCAATCCCCCCCCCACCCCCCCATCATCAATTTTCCTTCCCACTTATCTCTCTCCTTTCCTTGCCCCTGAGGCCACTGATCCTTTCTAACCATTCCACTAATCTCCCCTCTCTGGGTCTCTTCAATCCTTCCTCTCCAAACAACTCCCCTCCGTAAACCCATCAGCCACCATGGAAAACAATGACACACAAGAACATACGATCATATGAATTAAGAGCGGAGTAGGTCACTCAGTGCCTTGAGCCTGCTCCGCCATTCAATAAGATCATGGCTGATCTGATTGTAACCTCAGCCCCATATTCCTGCTGACTCCGATAATCTTTCACCCCACCCCCCCACTTGCTTGTCAAGAATCTATCTATCTCTGAATTAAAAATACTCGGGGGAGTGGAACTGGCTGGATTTGCTCCATGGGGAGCTAGCTTGGACCCGATGGGCTGAGTGGCCTCATTCTATGCCATAAATGCATTTATGACTTACTCCCACAGTCCAAAGATGCAATTTAGGTCAATTGGCCATATAAGTTGCCCCTTAATGTCCCAAATTGTGTTGGTCATGATGATTAATGGGGTACATGCATGGGATGATGGGGACAGGATGAGGGCTGGGCCTGGGTAGGATGCTCTGTTGGTGTATGCATGAGGGGCTGAATGGCCTCATTCTGCACTGTAGGAATTGTATGATTCTTTGAAATGAGGAAAGGTAAGGATCATGGACAGGACTGAGTGAGTAGACCGGAAGTTCAAAGGACGGCAAAGGGGAGTGAGGTGAGTATTGGGGTTGGGGAATGAGAGTGGAAGAGTGCTGAGACAGAAAGCAAAAGAGAAAGAAGACAGAAGCAGATGGGGAGACACAGAGAACGAAGCTGCAACATGAACAGCAGCAAGTGGATGACCAGATTTGCCAACATATTACAGGCATTACCACAAAAGAACAATTAGCAATTAATAAAGATTTAAATACTACTGTAACCTATTTTCATAAATTTTACATATTACAAACGGAGAGATGCAATGGGATGTTACTTTAACATATTTTCTGCATCAACTGAAACTCGTACAGTTTAATCCTGAGAAATAATGCATCACATTTTCCAGTTCCTCACCAGCAGATTTGTTGGGGGTGGGGGGGGAGGCTGGAGCGGTGACGGTTAAATAAGATTCCCCAAGTAGCCTTCTGCCACTCTCATACCCACTCTAACCTCTCTGCAAAATTATGGGGCTATGCGAGGTCAAGGGCAGTTCGCCCACCTGCCCTCACTCCAACTCAGCCACAAAGTGGCCAAATAATGGCAGCTTAACTGTCACTTCCCATCCAGACACAATCTGAGGCCAGCGGGAGGAGGTCAGTGACGGGGATGGGGAAAATTCAGCAGGCTACATGCTAGGCCCTTAGATGGGAAAGGTGGATGCACATTCCCCCAGGTCTCCTGGCACACTCCCTACCCCTCTGACCTCTCCAACTCAACATCCCTCCTCACTCCTTTCCCCACACCGCACCCTCAAGGCCTCCCCTGCAGTCATGAGACCCTAGATGGTCCCAGGACTCCTGGCACTCACTCATGAGACGGCATGTAGCCCCAGTAGTGGCCACCTCTCCTGGTGGCACTGCTGGGATCACAGGGCTATCAGACAATCAGATTGTTCCCTGAGGTGGGTCTCCCTCCTGAGTGGATGTTGGGCTGTTGACATCAGTGGAATGGGTTGTCTGCCAATTATTTCAGTGACGGGATGTCCAAAATTCAGCCCAGTGTTGCCTATTTTAGTTAACAAATGCATAACACATTTAGATGCATTTTCTTTGCTGTTTGATTCTTTCATTTGGACAAATGAATCCACTAAAGCAGGAGATGCTTTCTCCACAACAATTTTAACACAGGAGAAGGCCCATCATGGTAACACCATAAGAACCATCATGGAACACCACCATCTGGAAGTTCCCCTCCAAGTCACTCTCCATCCTGACTTGGAAATATATCAGTCATTCCCTCACTGTAGCTGGGTCAAAGTCCAGGAACTCCCTCCCTAACAGCACTGTGGGTGTACCGCAGGGACTGCAGCAATTCAAGAAGGCAGCTCAGCACCACCAAAGGCAATTGGGAATGCACAATTAATGCTGCCCTAACCAGCAACACCCACATCCTGTAACTGAGTGAGAAAATGAATGCCTATGCCGGTTCTTTAAACGAGCTCTCCAGTTATTCCCTCTTCTCCCTGTCCTGTAGATACATCCTTTTCAAGTAGTTATCCTGTTTAATTTCCAAAAGCCATGGTACTATTAAAAAGTCAGTCTCTTAGAGAGTGCATTCCCCATCACGACAACTCACTGTGTCAAAATTTAAAATTGTCCTCACCTTTTTTTTCCTTTATTCATTCGTGGGACTTGGGCGTTGCTGGCTGGCCAGCATTTATTGCCCATCCCTAGCTGCCCAAGGGTAGTTGAGAGTCACCACATTACTGTGGCTCTAGAGTCACGTATAGGCTAGACTAGGTAAGGACAGCAGATTTCCTTCCCTACAGAACATTAGTGAAACAGATGGGATTTCCAACAATGGTTTCATGGTCATCAGTAGATTCTCAATTCCAGGTTTGTTTTAATTAAATTCAAATTCCACCATCTGCCATGGCAGGATTCGACCCCAAGTCCCCAGTCATTAGCTGAGTTTCTGGATTAATATTCTACTGATAATACCACTAAGCCATCATCTCCTGCACTGGTCCTTTTATCATGACATGGGACAACTTCATGGGTTAATTTTTGGATTTCTTATCACTGACAAGCTAACACACAAAATAAACCATACCTTCCATAGCAAGCACACTGAGGGGGGCAATAATAGTCTTCAAAGTAAGGGAAATGTGTCTGCTTCATTTTGCTCTTTTTTGTTTTGGTGTTTTTCCTGTTTTTAACCTTCTGTCGTTTCTCCGGTTTCACACGAGCTGCCGGCTTCCTGATGTTCAGTTTGGAGGACTGTGGCTTCTGAGATTTCTGGAATTTCTTTGTGGGTTTGGTGACTTTGTGTGTTTGGAGAGATTTGATGATAATGTTTGTGACGTTCTTCTCTCTCACCAGCCTTTGCTGCGAGGTGATGCTACTGTTCCTTGATAGTTTGGGAATGGAGGAGGTCCCTGTTTTCTCCTTCACTGACTTGGATACTGAAGTCTTTCCCTGTGATGATTTGTTGCCTGTTGTCTGATTGCTAAAGTATTGGGAAGTGTTCGAAGCCAGGCGAACGTTGTAGTTCACAATGATTAGCTTTTGAGGTGGCATTAGGGTTTTGTTGACAGTAAGCTTTTGAATCTGATTGGTTTCTAATTTAATAGGGGCCTGAGTGGCACTAACTTTCATTGTCAACGTAGAGAATGGCCTCACGGTGAGGCTTATATTATGGAGCAGGAAGGTAGCTATTGTGGCATTGCTGAGACGTGATAAATTAGGGCTTTGATTGAGACTGCTGAACATTGGAGCTTCAGGAAAATGAATATTGCCAGTCAATGCCATTGTCTTATTGCCAAATACAGGAGCCGGATGTTCAGTAATGTTGGTAGCAACCGCAAGTGTTGGGGTGTCAGATATTTGGAAGTTGTTGTCTTTGGATTCTTGAAGCCTGGTCACATTTTCTGGAGCCTGTGTCGACAGAAGTATGGTGCGTGCTATCTGCACTTCTATCTGTCTGCTTTCCGTCGCTGTTGGAAGAGAAAAAACACAGGTTTCAAAATTTATACCATGGTAGGTACAGAGGGCTGAAATTTTTTCCAGCAAGGAGATTGGTAGAGGCCCTGAAAACTAAAAACATTCAATTATATAATTTCTCAGGAAACTCCAGCAGCTACTTATTGGTGGAAACCAGGAGAACCATGTCAAAATTCAGGCTCATATTTGTGCTTTTAAGAGAATCAAATGCACATTGTAAAATAGTTGCAATAATGTTATGTTACTGAGCTGGTAATCTGGACTAATGCTTACGAGTACTGAGTTCAAATCCCAACATAGCCACTGGAGGAATTTAAATTTAATTGATTAATTTGAAATGAAATGCCAGTCTCATTAATGAATCATTGTAAAACTGTCTGGAAAGCCATCTGGTTTACTAATGCCCTTCAGTGAAGAAAACCTGCTGTCCTTACCCAGTCTAGCCTGTATGTGACTACAGACCCCTGGAGTTTAATTTAGAAAATGCAAGATGATGTATTTTGGTAGATTGAACCAGAGCAGGATTTACTCAGTTAATGGTAGAGCGCTGGGGAGAGTTATAGAACAAAGCGATCTAGGAGTACATGTTCATAGCTCCTTGAAAGTGGAGTCACAGGTGGACAGAGTGGTGAAGAAGGCATTTGGCATGCTTGGTTTCATCGGTTAGAACATTGAATACTGGAGTTGGGACGTCTTGTTAAAGTTGTACAAGATATTGGTAAGGCCACACTTGGAATACTATGTTCAATTCTGATCACCCTATTATAGAAAGGATATTATTAAACTAGAAAGAGTGCAGAAAAGATTTACTAGGATGCCACCGGGACTTGATGGATTGAGTTATAAGGAGAGGCTCAATAGACTGGGACTTTTCCCTCTGGAGCATAGGAGGCTGAGGGGTGACCTTCTAGAGGTCTATAAAATAATGAGGGGAATAGACAAGGTAGATAGTCAATATCTTTTCCCAAAGGTAGGGGAGTCTAAACTAGAGGGCATAGGTTTAAGGTAAAAGGGGAGAAATACAAAAGTGTCCAAAGGGTCAATTTCTTCACCTAGAAGGTGGTGGGTGTCTGGAACAAGTTGCCAGAGGTAGTAGTAGAGGCGGGTACAATTTTATCTTTTAAAAAGCATTTAGATAGTTACATGGGTACGATGGATATAGAGGGATATGGGGCAAATGCGGGCAATTGGGATTAGCTTAGGGGTTTAAAAAAAGGGCGGCATGAACAAGTTGGGCCAAAGGACCTATTTCCATGCTATAAACCTCTATGACTCTATGACTTTATGACCTACAGCTCAAGTTTATGCAGAATGAAAGATGGGCTTGGGAGGGTCGAAAGATACATAACACAACATATACAAATAAATGAGCAATGGCTTTCTTCATTTCCAGCTCGGCACTTATTTGAATTAGTCAAGTACCATTGTACTTCTGCGTGTTAAACATGAGGAGCGTGCTAAAGACATGATCCAATAAAACAGGGAAATACCACTGTGTACAACAAGGACAAGTTCATGAAGATCAGAAAGTGTGACAGAACTCTCAATAACAGTGGCTCAACTCTGATTGCACACTTCTGCAACACCCCATAATTTGAAACTGAAAATAAGTGTTTTAGTAGACAACTTTACTTTCTCTGGAGAGCTAATTACACAGCGAGGATAAAGGTCAGTTTGACTGGTGCAGATAATGGCTACTTTTCACCCGAAGCTTGAAAATTACAGGCAATCTGCATCTTAGTCATTATCCTTCTGTCTTTATATTTAAGCAACTGTTATTAACAAAACAGTTGTTGCTTGCAACAGTTATCTGGCTAGCCTGCAAGTGCGAAATGACCACCATTTTAGGTGGACTGTGATTGGCTGGGTTTTCTTTGTTTCCACCAATGGAATTGGGTTTTACTGGCAGCCACTTTGGATTTGGATCTCCACAGAAGATTTGGTCATTGGCCCTTCAAATAAAGGAGGCAGGAACATAACGTAGATTTGTGATCCTTGGGAATTTCTCAGACAGGAAAATCATGTGGCAATAAGGCGTCTTATCCCTGGATTATGCACAGTAAACCCAGTACAGCACATGAAAATCTATAGCCCAAGAGTGTTAAACTGTAAGAGGAGGTAAATGAGGGGCATGGACAGGGTGGATAGGGAGCAGTGTTCCTTTTAGTTGAAGGGTCAGTTATGAGGGGACGCAAGTTAAAAGAGAGGGGTGGGAGGTTTAGGAGGGATTTCAGGAAAATCTTTCATATGCAGAAGGTGATGAGGGTCTGGAATGTGCTGCCCGGGAAGGAGTTGGAGGCAGGATGTCTCACATCCTTTAAAAAGTACTTGGATGAGTACTTGGCACGCTACAACATTCAAGGCTATGGGCCAAATGTTGGCAAATGGGATTAGGTGGGCAGGTCAGGACCTTTCCAGAGTCACTGTAGACTTAATGAGCTGAAGAGCCTCTTCTGCATTGTAGTATTCTGTGATTCTGTGAAATGGAAGACATCCAGCACCTTTCATGATTCAGAACATCCCAAAATGCCTTATAGCCAGTAAAGAATGCTTTTTGAACACTCTCTGTTGCAATGCAAAAAGTATTGTAATTAATTTGTTTATAGCAAGCTTCCACAAACAGCAGCATGATGACAACCACAATCTGTTTTTAATGATTGTGGTTGAGGGATAAATATTGGTCATGACACCAGGGAGAATTTCTGCTCTTCTTTCAAACAGTGACCACAGAATCTTTTACATTCACCTCAGAGGTTAGTAGGGCCTTCAGTTTAAATGTTTCACCCAAAAAGCCCCACCACCATCCACACAACCCTTCATGAAAGTATCCACCTGGATTTTGTGTTCAGGTCTCTACACATAGACTTGTACTCACTGCTGCCTGACTTAGAGACACGAGACTTCTGCCCAATCAGTACAGCAGGGATTTCCACAAAGCATGCTGTCCTTTCCCTTAGACTGCTCCCCCCTTCCCTCCTTCACATATTATGTCCTTGAAGATTGAGGTGAAAAAGATATAGAATGAACCAGAAAGAGATGAGTAGGGAGTTGGTGAGGAGAAGTAGGCAGATACATTGCTCAGTAGGGTGACATGGAAAGTCAACAGTATAGGGCAGCAAGGATCAAGTCCAGGTAGGCATTGTGTAGATAACACTGGAAAAGATAAATGGTGGGGTATTGTTTTTCTGACACAGTGAAGGCTTAGATAATAGAGTTTTGTTGAGTCTGGGTAACAATGGGAATGAAGCTAAACATGGTGGCAGAGTGCTGCCTCACAGCACCAGAGACCTGGGTTCAGTTCCGGCCTCGGGTCACTGTCAGTGTGGAGTTTGCACATTTTCCCTGTGTTTCCTCCAGGTGTTTCGGTTTTCTCCCACAGTTGAAAGATATGTGGATAATGTTGATTGGCGATGACAAATTTCTCCTTAGTGTCAGGGGGATTAGTAGGATAAATAAATGGGGCTATCTGGATAGAGCCTGGGTGGGATTGTTATTGATGCAGGCTCGATGAACAGAATGGCCTCCTTCTGCACGAATTCTATGTTTCTAAAATGAGTTGAGACACTGGTTAATCAAGGCCGAATTGAATGTGGCAGAACAGGTTCCAGGGGCTGAATAGTATCCTCTTGTTGCTGGGTTGCCAAATAATCTGAAAGTTCAATTTCTTTTAGGATTTAATTCTTACTGTCTATTATAACATGCGCTGCTAAATTCAACAGAGTGGATCATTCAGCAAGATGTAGAAATTAGCAAATTGCCAGCGGCAGATTGCAATCATAAATATTTGCTTAACAGGAACAGGAATGTCCCCCTGGTCTCCAGAATGTGGTCACAACTCTGGGGGACACAGCTCTGCAGTGTATGGGCAACAGTTACCTGACTGTGATTTTCCCTGAATTCGCCAACTAGGGGATTATCCCAGTCAGCCTCCAATAATTTGATCGGCTTTAACGCCTGTGGGCAGATAGCCCTTCCTGTGCCTCCCTCAGTCTTACCCCCAAAACCCAACTCTGGGGAAATGTCCCAGGAGAGGTTGATTCCAGAGAACATGCAAACTGGCCAACACTGGGAATTTATGTGACTGCTCACCTCCACCGTCACTCTTATCTGGGCCCGGCGATATGTTGATGCCTGACACAGAAAGTAAGTTCTTGATTGTACTCACTGTTTTGTGAATCAGTAGCTGAGGACTCGAGTAACAGCAAAGCCCACATCAATGTCCCTGCAAAATTCTTCATTTGGCCTGTAGTAGAATGTATAATGAAACATGTGTCAAATTAGAAACACTAACAGAATCTGCAGCAATTTACTTTGTCGCACTGGCCGGAAACAGACCAGCAACATTACTGGCCCTATCCTCATAACCCCCTGTATTTATCCTGCTAACCTCCCTGACACTAAGGGGCCAATCAACCTAATCCACACACCTTTGGAGTGTGGGAGGAAACTGGAGCACTGGAGGAAACCCACACAGACACGGGGAGAATAGGCAAACTCCACACAGACAATAACCCGAGACTGGAATTGAACCCAGATTCCTGGTGCTGTGAGGCAGCACTGCTAACCATTGGTTATGTGTGCTCCACACAAGGACTGTCTCACCTCGCCTCTCATATTATCCGGATATCACTTTTACCCTCATGGACCTTTCTAGCTTTCCCTGCTGAACATCTATGGTATTTAGCTCAAGTTTTATATTCTAACCATTCTGTGGCTAAAGAAGTTTCTCCTGGATTCCTTGATAGGTTTATCAATAAATGTCTTATATTCAGTACCCCTACTTTTGTACTCTTCTACAAATGTAAGCATCTTCACCACATATCCCCTACCGAACCTCTTCCTTCAGGTCTTCTCTTTTCTAGAAAAAAAGAATCCAGGCTTTTCAACTTTTCCACCTCTCAGTTCTAAGCTCATCACCTGTGAACTGCGCACAGAGTCAAGCAAGATACAGGCTTCAAATGCAAATTTATAAATATGCCTGTTCATTTCAGGAACACATACAAAACAACAATTGAAAACTAGCCCACTGACTCCCAGCTGACCCTACCTTTATAATTCTTCATTTTAGTTTGATGTTATTTGGACTTTCACGTTGTCTTGTTCTTGACTCCATCTGAAACTCTTGATCACTTGTCGATGTAAGATGCTGATGTGACGGAGATGGGCTGAGTGCTGCGTGGGTATATATCGCCACAGTGACCAGCAGTCCCAATGAGAATGTCGATGTGACAGCGCTCCCTGATTTTCACAGACAAACATTGAAAGGGGAAGCATTTCTTTGTAGTGCTGCTGAAAAAAGATCACAAGAGATCATGTGGTGGGCAAAAAGGAAACTTCAACAGCATTCTGCAAGCCAGGGGAATTAATGGTACCCTGATAGTACTATAGTGACACCTTCTGTAGGTGACACTCTGCATATCCAACTTACTTTGCCTAATTATTGAAAGGGCAGACTCCCTAACACAGAAACAACTTCACTGCCTCCTCATGTTAACTTCTGGATCATTATTACAGAGTGGATGAGTTCAAAGCAGTGGAATGCAACAGGGGGAGTTTCAAAGGATGTTCCTTTTCCCTTTCTGAATAGTATTTGCCCCAGCAAAAGTGGTAGACGGACCACACAGTATAAAACCTCAGAGCGTGGAGAATGTGCATTGAAGTGCTAAAGGATGAGTTTGCAGAACAAGTTGGGAATGCTGGACTCTTTTGCAAATGCCCTTCAAAATGTCAAAGGTCTTATTTACTCTCTTTTTTTTGTTGGCCTTCACGAGGCTTCCTAGAGCCTGGAGCCAGGAAAGGTCACAAGGTGATGGAGACGCTATGTCGCAGGCTATTGCAATGGAGACCTTGCAGCAGCTTTTCATTCGCCAGGGGCCCTGACAAAGTCAACAGGCCTGGGTCTTAATAAGCAACAGTCAGCTTAGACTTTGATGCCTTCATACGGGTCGGCATATTTTAGTAAAGGCAAAATACTGTTGGAAATCCAAAGTAATGACACAAAATGCTGGATAAATTCATCAAACTGGCAGGATCTGTAGAGAGAAAAACAGAGTTAATGTTTCCATAGAACCATAGAAAAGTTACAGCACAGAAGGAGGCTATTTAGCCCAACTTGCCCATACTAGCCTGAGAGCATACATGTGCCCTTTCTAATCCCATCTTCCTGCACCTGGCCCATAGCCCTTTAGCTTACAGCACATAAAGTACACAGGTACTTTTTTATAAGAGTTTAGTGTCCACCAACTTGGGCAATAAATTCCAGATACCTTCTGTGCAAAAAAAAGTTATTCCTCAGGTACCCTCTACACCTACTGCCACTTATCTTCATAGAAATTCATAGAATCTCTGCAGTGCAGAAGGAGGCTATTCAACCCAGAGAGTCTGCACTGACCACAATTCCACCCAAGCCCTATTCCCATAACCCCACATATTTACCTTGCTAATCCCCCTGACACTAAGGGGCAATTTAGTGTGGCCAATCAACATAACCTGCACATCTTTGGAGTGTGGGAGGAAACCGGAGCACCTGGAGGAAACCCACGCAGACAGGGAAGAATGTGCAAACTCTACACAAACAGTGACCCGAGGCCAGAATTGAACCCGATCCCTGGCGCTGTGAGGCAGCAGGGCTAACCACTGTGCCACTGTGCTGCCCTAAATCATTGTTGCCTGGTCTAGAATTCCCCACTAAAGGGAACTATTTGATCCTGTCCACTTCATCTCTTCCCCTCATGATTTTGTACACCTCAATTAAGTCACCCCTCAGCTTTCTTTGTTCCAAGGAAAATAACCCCAACTGATCCAATCTCTCTTCATAGCTACAGTTTTCTGGCCCCAGCAACATTCTTTTAAACCTCCTCTGCATTCTCACAAGAGAAATTACATCCTTCCTGTAATGTGGTGACCAGAACTGAACACAATATTCCAGTTGCAGCCTCACCAGTGTTTAATACAATTTCAACATTCTATCCTTACTTTTATATTCTATACTCTGCCAATGAAGGACAGCATTCCATCTATCTTCTTTACAACTTTGTCTACTTCAACCGCTGCCTTTACGGACCTGTGTACCTGTACGCCAAGATCTCTCACTTTATCGACCCTTCCTGCACATTCCCATTTATTGTGTATTCCCTATAACAGTCTGACCTCCCTAAATGCATGACCTCACACTTCTCTGCGCTAAAATCCATCTACCACTTTACCACCAACTCCACGAACCCATCAATATCAATTTGGAGATTATAGCTATCCTCTACACTATCCACTACTCAGCCAGTCTGTGTCATCTGCAAATTTCCCAATCGTGCCCCTCACATTTACGTCCGAATCGTTAAAATGTAACACAACCCTGGACCCTGTGGAACACAAATTGGAACAACTTTCCCTTTGCAAGGGCATCCATCTACCATTACCCTTTGTCTCCTGTTACTGAGCCAACTTTTTATCCAATTTGCTACATTACCCTGTATCCTATGAGCTTTTACTTTTTTGACCAATCAACCATGTGGGACCTTGTCAAGCGCCTTGCTAAAATCCATGTATGCAACATCCACTTGCACTACCCTTTTTGTCTAAATGGGAAAATATTTAGGAAATCAGAAGCACAAAGGGACTTGGGAGTCATTGTTCAAGATTCTCTTAAGGTTAACGTGCAGGTTCAGACGGCAGTTAGGAAGGCAAATATCATGTTAGCATTTATGTCAAAGGAGCCAGAAGACAAGAGATGTACTTCTGAGTCTGTATAAGGCTCTGGTCAGATCCCATCTGGAGTACTGTGAGCAGTTTTGGGCCCCATATCTAAGAAAGGATGTGCTGGCTTTGGAAAGGATCCAGAGAAGGTTCACAAGAATGATCTGTGGAATGAAGAGCTTGTCATATAAGAAACAGTTGAGGACTCTGGGTCTGTACTCATTGGAGTTTAGAAGGATGAGGGAGGATCTTATTGAAACTTACAGGATACTGCAAGGTCTGGATAGCGGGGACATGAAGAAGATGTTTCCACTAGTAGGAACAACTAGAATCAGAGGACACAACCTCAGGCTAAAAGGGTGATCCTTTAAAACAAAGATGAGGAGGAATTTCTTCAGCCAGAGAGTGGTGAATCTGTGGAACTCTTTGCTGCAGAAGGCTGTGGAGGCCAGGTCATTGAGTGTCTTTATTACAGAGATAGATAGGTTCTTGATTAATAAAGGGATCAGGTGTTATGGGGAAAAACCAGAAGAATAAGGATGAGAAAATAAACAGCCGTGATTTGAATGGCGTAGCAGACTCGATGGGCCAAGTGGCCTAATTCTGCTCCTGTGCCTTATCGTCATATAGTCTTATGTCACTTCCTCAAAGAATTCAATCAAATTTGTGAAGCAAAACCTCCCTTTAACAAGTCCATACTGACCATCCTTGCCTAGTTCATGCATTTCTGTGTGACAGTTAACCCCATCTCTCAGGATTGATTCTACTAAACTGTCCATCACCCATGTAACACGACCTATACTATAATTGTTTAGCATTTCCTTCGATCCCTTTTAAATAATGAGTTATGTTTGCATGTCTCCAGTCCTCTGGTACCTCTCCAGTATCTAATGAGGATTGGAAAATCATCCTCAGGGCTTCTGCTATCACCTCCCTGATCTCCTTCAGCAGCCTCGGAAACAATCCATCTTGCCCTGGTGACTTATCGACCCTCAGGGATTTCAACCCTTCGGGTACTTCCTCTCTCTTTATGGTTATCCCACCTAACATCTCACAGTGTACCTCCTGGACAACCATATCTGCATCATCCCTTTTCTTTGTAAACGCAGAGACAAAATATTCATTTAAAACTCTTTCCACAGTCTCTGCATCTACACACTAGCTCCTTTCTTCATCTCTGATAGATCCCATTTTTTCCTTAACTAACCTTTTACCATAAATATTTGATTTAATTTGATTTATTATTGTCACATGTATTGGCATACAATGAAAAATATAGTTTCTTCTGTGCTATATAGACAAAGCACATCATATACAGAGAAGGAAAGGAGAGAGTGCAGAATGTATTATTGCAGTCATAGCTACAGAAAGATGTAGAGAAAGATCAATTTAGTGCAAGGTAGGTCCATTCAAAAGTCTGATAGCAGCAGGAAAGAAGCTGTTATTGAGTCAGTTGGTACTTGACCTCAAACTTTTGTATCTTTTTCCGGATAGAAGGCGGAAGAAAGAATGTCCAGGGTGTTTGTAGTCCTTAATTATGTTGGCTGCTTTGCTGAGGTGTGTAGACAGAAGCAAGTGTAGACAGAGTCAATGGAAAGGAGGCTGGTTTGCATGATGGATTGCGCTTCATTCGTGACCTTTTGTAGTTTCTTGTGGTCTTAGGCAGAGAAGGAGCTGTGATACCACTAGAAAGAATGCTTTCTATGGTACATTTATAAAATTTGGTGAGAGTCACAGCTGACATGCCAAATTTCCTTAGTCTTCTGAGAAAATTGAAGACTTGCTGGGCTTTCTTAACTATAATGTAAGCATGGGGGGCCCGGATGGGTTGTTGGTGATCTGGACACCTAAAAACCTGAAGTTCTTGACCATTTCTACTTTATGTAGGGGCATGTTCTCCTCCATGCTTCCTGAAGTCGATGGTAATCTCCTCCGTTTTGTTTACACTGAGGGAGAGATTATTGTTGCCACACCCATTCACCAGATTCTCTATCTCATTCCTGTACTCTGCCTCGTCATTGTTGGAGATCTGACCCACTACAGTGGTGTCATCAGCAAACTTTAAAATCGTGTTGGAGGGGAGTTTGGCCACACAGTCATAGCTGTATAAGGAGTATAGTAGGGGGCTGAGAACACAGCCTTGTGGGGCACCAGTGTTGAAGATGATCGTGGAGGTCATGATGTTGCCTATCCCTACTGATTGTTGTCAGTGGGTTAGGAAGTTCAGGATCCAGTCACAGAGAGAGGAACTGAGCCCCAGGCCAAGGAGTTTGGAGATGAGTTTCGTAGGAATAATGGCCTTGAAGGCTGAGCTGTAGTCAATAAATAGGAGTCTGACATAGGTGTCTTTATTATCTAGGTGTCCCAGGACTGAGTGCAGGGCCAGAGAGGTGGCATCTGCTGTGGACCTGTTGCGGCGGTTGATAAATTGTAGTGCATCCAGGTAATCCAGGAGGCTGGAACTGATTCGTGCTATGACTAGCCTTTCAAAACACTTCATAATGAATGGATGTCAGAGCCACCGGCCGATAGTCACTAAGGCACACTGCTTGGCTTGTCTTAGGTGCCAGGATGATGGTCATCTTCTTGATGCAAATAGGGAGCTCAGGTTGTTGTAATGAGAGGTTGAAGATGTCTGTGAATACCTCCGCCAGCTGATCCGTGCAGGATCTGAGTGCTCGTCCAGGTACCCCATCCGGGCCAATCACTTTCCGTGGGTTGACCTTTGAGAAGGCTCTCTGATGCTTGCTGTGGTGACCCCAAATATAGGTTCATCCAGGGTGGAGGGCATGCTTTCGCTGACCTCTTGCTCAAAACAGGCATTGAATGTATTGAGCTCATCAGGGAGTGGTGCACTGGAGCTGACGATTTTACATGCCTTCATCTTGTGGCCTGTTATGTCTTGCAGACCTTGCCATAGTATGCAGGGGTCTGTGTGGCTAGCCTGGGACTCTAGCTTGGTCCAGTTCCGTCTTTTGGCATCTTGGATGGATCTCCTTAGAACATATCTGGCCTTCTAGTATTGGTCAGTGTTGCCTGACTTGAATACCGCAGACCTAGACTTCAGCAAGCATATATATTAGTAAAACATCTTTGGGATTTCTTTAACTTTACTTGCTAAACCTTTCTCATGCCTTCTCTTTGATTTCCTCAGTTCCATTTTTACTTCGTCCCTACATTTCCTACATTCATCTCGCCTATTTGCACTGTTTCATTCTTTGTTACTAACATATGCTTTCTTTTTCTGTTTGATCTTCCCCTTATTTCCTCCAGACAACCAGGTAGGGGTCTAGATTTCACAGCACTATTATTTTCGGAAGGAACATGTCTACTTTGTACATTTAGGATCTCATTTTTTGGTGTTTCCCACTGATTTATCCTCTTAGCAGTGCTGTCCAGTCCACCGCAGCCAAGTCCCTTCTCACTCCTGCAAAATTTGCCTTCCCCCAGTTCAAAACCATAGAAAGCATTCTTTCTCGTTGTATCACAGCTTGGTATGGCTCCTGCTCTGCCCAAGACTGCAAGAAACTACAAAAGGTCATGAACGTAGCTCAATCCATCACACAAACCAGCCTCCCACCCATTGACTTTGTCAATACTTCCCGCTGCCTTGGCAAAGCAGCCAGCATAATTAAGGACCCCACGCACCCCTGACATTATCTTTTTCACCTTCTTCCTTCGGGAAAGAGATACAAAAGTCTGAGATCACGTACCAACCAACTCAAGAATAGCTTCTTCCCTGCTCCTGTCAGACGTTTAAATGGACTTACCTCGCATTAAGTTGCTCTTTCTCTGCACCCTTGCTATGACTGTAACACTACATTCTGCAGTCCCTCGTTTTCTTCTCCATGAACAGTATGTTTTGTCTATACAGTGCATAAGAAACAATACTTTTACATGTGACAATAACAAATCAGATCAAATCAAATTTACTCTTGCTTTATCTCTGAACTTCTTCATGCTAATACTGAATAATGATCACAATCTCCGATGTGGGGAGGGTGTGGTGGGGGGAGTAGCCCAGGAAAAGACAGGGTGCACTCCAACTTGGCTGGGGGCAAACTGTCTCGCCCCTCGCAACTTAAAATTACAGTCAGATCAACCTGGGCGCTAAAAGAGAATGGAATTCTGCAGCATCAGCTTAATTCCCCCTCCCCCACACCAGGTAGGAAGGAGTTAAAATTGATGCTTTGCCGATTCCATCACAGCTGGGAACTGAGCGAATGGAGCAGCTAATTATTCAGTTGTGGTTTTAAGAATTTGAGTTCTCACACGCTCAGATTCTTTGATATATGATGCAGTCCTTTTCCCTCAGATCCAAATCCAACTGTTTCATTACGAGCAGTCAGTAAGTTCCTGCAAAATTCCAGAGGGAGTCAAAAGGACACGGAGGTACAGCACTAAAATGTGGGCCTCATCCATGGATCATAAACCAAAGCCCATTTGACGTGTTTTATGTTCTAGATTTCCTCAGTACACCCAGGTGCAATGAAAAAAAAGACTTGCGTATATATACAGCACCTCACACAACATCCTAAAGCTCTTCACAAACTACACAAGTTATAAAACATCATCACTTGGAGGTTCCGCCCCCAAGTCACTTTCTATCCTGACTTGGAAATGTATTGGCCGCTCCTTCACTGTTGCTGGGTCAAAATCCTGGAACTCCCTCCCTTACTGCACTGTGGGTGTACCTACACCACATGGACTGAAGCAGTTCAAGAAGGCACCTCATCATCGCCTTCCTTTGATCAATAAATGCTGGCCTAGCCAATGATGCCCATGTCTGGTAAATGAATGAAAAAGTAAGTCATTCGGCCTAGAACCTGCTCTGTTATTCAAAAAATCATGGCTGATCTTGGGCTTTCACTCCACTTCCCCATATTCCTATACTCTCTGGGGGACCAAAAATCTGTTTACCCCAGCCTTAAATGTATGGAACGACGGAGTATCGACAACCCTCTGGGACAGAGAATTCTAAAGATTCACAACCCTATAAGTGAAGAAATTTCTCCTCATCTCAATCCTAAATGATTAGCTCCTTATCTTGAAATGTGACCTCATTTTTTAGATTCCTCAACCAGCGGAAACAATCACCTGTAGAAAATGCAGCAGCTAAATTTGCTAAACAGCAAGCTCCCACAAACAATGATAAATGTGAGTGATGATGATTGCAGGATAAGCATTAGCCAGGGCACCGGGGAGAGCTCCCCAGTTCTTCCTCAGAATGATGTCATTTAACCAAACACAGCCACCAGACCAGATCAGGAAAGTTTCCCATCCCATCCAAAAGACAGCACCAATTAGAGTTAGTTATAGGGTTAAGGTTACAACTAGAGCTATGGCTAGGATTAGGGTTAGTTAGGGTTATGGCGAGGGTGAGGGCTAAGATTAGGCTTTGATTTTAGGATTCAGGCGGATGGGGACACTCCCCTTAAGTTCGGGCCCCCCAACTTTTTTTTATTATTCACTCAGAGGATGTGGGTGTTTCTGGCTGGGCTGCATTTACTGCCCATTCCTGAGGGTATTTTAAGAGTCAACCACATTGCTGTAGTGCTGGAGTCAGATATAGGCCAGATCAGGTAATGACGGCAGATTTCCTTTCCTAAAGGACATTAGTGAACCAGTTGGGTTTTTACAACAATGAACAATGGTTTCATGATCATCAACTTTTATTGAATTCAAATTTCACAATCTGCCATGGTGGGATTCGAACCCAGACCCCCAGAGAATTACCCTGGGTTACTAGTTCAGCGACAATACCACTACGCCACCACCATTTTTGAACTGGCTCACAGTCAGTATTCTCGTCTGCCTAGAGTTTATTGTTTTCCTTCTTGCTTCATGGGCCAAACTCTTGGGCTCAGTTAGGACTAGAGGCCATGAACAGGCCCAGGTTTGGGTTAAGGGTTTAGAGGTGGAGCAGGGTGTGGTGAGACTCAGTTTAGTGTGAAATTCAAGGCTCAGAACTTGGATTTGGAAATAAGAAAGCAGGAAATCAAGGAAGAGACCACAACTAAGGAGTTATGTTCGTTTCTGCTTTAAAATTTCTAATAAAGCATGTCTAATAAATGGAAAAGGAAACAAGCTCTATAAATTTGCCAGAAGATATTAATCAAATATTTTGTCTAGATATCTGTAAGGAACCAATTAAAATTGTCCTCATGTTAGGGTTAGAGTTAGCATTGCTGCTTCACAGCACCAGGGACCTGGGTTTGATTCCAGCCTTGGATGAATGCCTATGCAGAGTCTGCATGTTCTCCCCATGTCTATATGGGTGCCCTTTGGGTGTCCAGGTTTCCTCCCACAGTCCAAAGATGTGTAGATTAGGTGGAGTAGCCATTGAAAATGTGTGGGGTTATAAGGATAGGGCGGAAGAGAGGCCTGGGTAAGATACTCTGTCAGAGAGTTGGTGCAAACTCAATGGGCCGAATGACCTCCTTCTGCACTGTGGAGATTCTATGATAATAACAGTACAGCACTCCCTCACTTGAGTATCACCTGGATCTTTGTGTTTGCTTTTGGGAGTTGAATCTGACCCAGGGATGAGAAGGCTTGCCATGAAACACAGTCTTCGTTAACAAACATCTACTGCTGCTCAAGTATTTTGCAAAGCAAGCTCTGCTCAGATGTCTGTTTGAAATAAAAAATACTTAGCCTGTTATGAGTTTGTTCAGTTAACTTCCTGCAATGCAGGTTGAAGCAGATTCAACAATAACTTTCAAAAGGGAATTGGATAAATACTAGGAGAGGAAAGAATTGCAGGACAGTGGAGAAAGAACAAGGAGTAGTGGACCAATTGGATTTTTAAAGTTCTTTTCATGGGATGTGAGCATCACAGGCCATTCCTAATTGCCCTTGAATTGAGTGGCTTGTTGGGACATTTCAAAGGGCACTTAAGAGTCAACCACATGTAGGCCAGACCAGGTAAGAAGAGCAGATTTCCTTCCCTAAAGGACATTAGTGAACCAGATGGGTTTTCACAACAATCAAGGATAGTTGGCATGATTGCCATTACTGAGAGTAGCAGCAGGAATATCCAGTTGGGTAAATTTGGAGAGTTTTGACTCAAATTCTCTCATCCTGCCTGTAAGAGTGCCAGGGCCAGAAAATTCAACCTAGTGTTATATTCTAGAATTGAACTTAAATTTCAATAGCTACCAAGCTGGGATTTGAGCCCATGCCCCACAACATCAACCTGAGCCTTTGGATTAATAATCTTGCAACTTTATCATTACGTCCACCATCGCCATATCATCACCCAAGGGCAGAATTGAACCCGGTTCCCTGGCACTATGGGGTAGCAATGCTAATCACTGTGCCACCACACTGCGCATTAGCATAGAGAAAACAGACACAAGACAACACCATTCAGCAGGTTTCAAAATTACTGAAATTAAGGTCTGTCTGGCACAGGCTACATAATTTTCACTTTAATAGCTCGATAGAAAAGAATTGAAGCCTACCACAACATAACCAAAGTATTGCAGGTTTCACAAGGCTGGGCAATAGGCCTCCAAACTGGAGTCTAGACAGGCTAAGGTGCACCCTTAGCACTAAAGCTGCCAGACTGTGCTACATCATATGGACGAGTCTGATATCTATTTACACTCAGAGTGAATAATAACACAATTTAAGTCTTGCTGAAAAATAGGCACGTTGCTGAAGGTTTTCATCTTTCACACATCAGGATAGATGCAAGAATACCAAATTTCAAAAGAGCAACAATTTATACTGCATGAGAAAAGAGTGCTTCCAATTGTTTAAGGCATTGCCCTGGAGAATGTACACTTTTGTTTAATTCAAAAAAGGTACAATACTTGCACTTTGTTTTTCCTGCAGAGGACAGCTCCCTGTGTAAGAATGTATATATATTCCAGCAGACAAAAGTAAGCCAGATTGCAAACTCAAATGATAATTTTACATTGGGTGTTAGTGTAATTCCTGCCAGCCAATCAGCACCTTCTCTCACAGAATATAAACTGTTGTTCCCTTTCAAATTTGGTGCTCATGTGTCTGTCCTGATGAAGGCAATATGAAAAGTTTCAGTTGTGTGTCCCTCTTCTGAATGATACTAAAGCTCTGTACTACCAAGTGACCATAAGGAACACAATTTTGTAGTAAGCAGGATATGTAAAACCCCATTGCTACAAGCCAACTACTGAATGTGAAACATTTTGTAACATCCTGGGGATGTGAAAGGGACTATATAAATGCAAGTACTTCATTTCTAATATTGTGATTGTTGTATGTTTAATGTACAGAGGTTCTGGGTCTTGTAATGTTGAACATTAAGTGTTTATTGTTAATACATAACAATGTACAGATATACAGGCTATTACTCAAGCTATGAGCTAACTCCATGTTTGCTTCTACACAGGTCTCTGTCCAGTCCACAACTGACTCTTGTCTCAGGTTTACGTCACACTGTGGGCAATACTCGTTCCTGCTCCCACATTAACCCTTTGATGCCAGATTCCCTTACACTGCAGTGATTAGCTAATTGCTGTTCGTATTACACTTGAGCTGGACAGGAAATCTCAAGGTAAGCACTGGATTGACAAAATTTGCCATCCGCTTAATGTTGCCAGAATGAAGTTGACTTTTTTTATCTCTTGCATCTATGTACATGTCCTTGGCCTTGACATTTTCTGCTTTAGGAATGTTCTGGAAAATTTTCCTGCATGTGAGGAGTATTATAAAAACTCAAGTGATTGCAGCACTGGGAGTTCCCTTTATCTCCTCCCATTTTCTGTTGCTTCTGTTTTAGAGGGTTTATGCATTTTTTTGTGAATGAATTTGAATATAAGAACAAAAGAACTAGAAGCAGGAGTAGGCCATCTTTCCCCCTCAAGCCTGCTCCGCCATTCAATAAGATCATGGCTGTCATGTAATTAAAAAGAAGAAAAAAAGCCTCGTTTTAATGTAGCTCCTTTCAGGACATCAAACTGTCTACAAAATGCTTTGCACAGCACAGTGACCTGCGTTCAATTCTCAGCTTGGGCCACTGTCTGTGTGGAGTTTGCACGTTCTCCCCGTGTCTGCGTGTGTTTCCTCTGGGTGCTCCGGTTTCTTCCCACAGTCTGAAAAATGTGCTGATTAGGTGCATTGACCATGCTAAATTCTTCCTCAGTGTACCCAGTGTACCCAGGCGCCAGAATGTGGCAACTAGGGAATTTTCACAGTAACTTCATTGCACTGTTAATGTAAGTCTACTTGTGACTAATAAATAAGTAAAATTTACTTTTTGACATGTGGTGACAGTTACAAATGTAGGAAATATAGCAGCCAATTTGAGAACAGCCAACTTCCACAAATAGCAACGTGATAATAACCAGGAAATCAGGGTGTTGATTGTTGACTGGTGCCATCCACCTAACAGGTCTGCAGCTCAATGTTTCATCTGAAAGTTGACTGGCACCTCTGGCAGTGTAGCACTCCTCAGCAACTCACTGAAATATCAGTCTAAACATTCTGCTCATGTTCTGAGAATGGGATCGAACCCTGTGTCCAATAACTACCCCCTGAATGGGAATAACCACCTGAGCCCAACGGTTTGCCAATCTGTGCACAGCAAGATTCCACAAACAGTGCTGTGATACTGAACAGATAATCTGTTTGTGTGATAAGCATTGGCCATGGCCCCAGGGAAACTCCTCTTTGTAATAATGCCATTGGATCTTTAATATCTGCCCGATAGAGAGGACAGTGCCTCAGTTTAATATTTCCACTGAAAAATGGCACCTCCAACTGTGCAGTACCACATCAGTGCTACATTGGGAGTATCCGCCTTGCTTTTGTGAATGGCTGTTGAATTCCCAATCTGTCAGAACCAGAGATAAGGGTTCTGCCCATCGGCCACCGCTGAGTCTAGAAGTGTTCATCTCTGAGGAATCCAGGGCAGCAATGGAAGAGCAATGGAACAAGCCAATAACCTGCAATAAATAAACACTTCAAACTCCCTTGGGGGAGGGGTCAATATGATCTAATGACAATCGAGTGCCAATTGCGCAACACTTTGTGAACTGACCTTTCCTTTCTGCCAAGGCAGTAGGGTAGAAGCAAAAGGCCAAAGCTTCAATTGGCTATTTAATACAGTCAAGAATAAGAGACAGGCAGCCAAACCTAGCAACATTTCCTGGGTACAATTGTCTGTTAACAAGGCCAAACCTTATATAATATTCTTGTTTTCTGGCAATTGTTTTCAAAACATGTGGTTGTGATTAAGTCAGTGCCAATGTGAGTCATGGCTGGTGCCAGTATCTGGTTGCACAAACAATTCATTCTATAACCAGGCACTTCTTTTGATAACTGACTAAAGAGGTACAATGTCAGCTGTCAATTTGCAACCCCTTGCAATCTTGACTCAAACATGCGTGGGATTAAATTTCTGACATAGATTTTCAGGATCAACAGGTGGATGGTCCCTCAGTGCTCACACCATTTCCTTGGATCCTTTCCCTGGAGTTACAGTCGCTGATTGAGACGACCTCACCTACACGGAAACCCTTCCATTGCAAGGTCAAGTGAGAGAATCAGGATTGGGGACTTGGAGAGTATTGTATATTTTATATCTCAAAACTAGGCAGAAATGACATGAGTTTTTATGTGTGTGGCAGGTTCTATTCACAATGCTTTAAAATGTCTGCTCCATGCTTCCAGCTCTTTCTACAGTTTGTTTTCTCTGACTGCACACAAGTGCAACCAATCAAGCACAGTGAGCATCAAAAGTGAACAGATTCACATAATCAAACACAAAACAATTGAACATGGTAGAGAACATGGAAGCATTTGATTGTTCTACAGCGATGGTTCGGGGAAGATTTAATAAAGGCATTCAAAATTATGAAGGGTTTTATTAGAGTGAATAAGAGGGAACAGTCTCCACTGACAGGAAGGTCACTAACTGGAGGAATCGGATTTAAGATAATTGTCAGGCAGAGGATTTTTTTGTACACAGCGAATTGTTATGACATGGAATACATTCTGAAAGCTTGGCAAAAGCAAATTCAATGATAACTTTCTGAGGGAAATTGAATAACTACATGAAAAAGAAAAAAATGCCAAGGATCATGGTGACACAGTGGTTACCACTGCTATCTCACAGTACCAGGGTCCCCGGTTTAATTCCAACATTGGGTGACTGGCTGCGTGGAATTTGCACGTTCTCCTTGTGTCTGTGTAGGTTTCCTCCAGGCACTCCGGTTTCCTCCCACATTCCAAAGATGTGTGGGTTTGATAGATTGGCCATGGCAAATTACCTGAGTGTCCAAAAATGTGTAGGCTAGAGGAATTACCATGGTAACCATAGGGGGTTATGGGGATAAGGCAGAGGGGAGTGCCTGAACGGGATGCTCTTTCAGAGAACTGGTGCAGATTTGATGGGCCAAATGCACTGTTGAGATTGTATGATATGAGCAAAGAACAGGCCTAAGTGGGCTCTTGGGAGGAACTAGCACAGGGGCAAAGAGCTAAATGACCTCCTGGTGTGCAATATGATCCCATCACATATAATTACATTGGTCATCACACTTCAAACTGACGAATATGTGCACACCAGATGCCTATCTCTAAACATCTTCTTGCTCTATTTGTAAAGATCACTGGTAGAGTGTTAAATTGAAGATTGTCCTGAATGAGATGAGTGCAGAGATCTTGGAGGCTGATGGGGATTACGGAGATATGGCAGAGTGAAGACAAGGAGGAAATTGGAAACCAGAATGGAGGGGTTGTTGGACTGAAGCCCATGCAGCTCAGTGAGTACAGGGCCGATAGGGGTACGGGACTTGCTGTGAATTACGACATAGGCAGAAAAGTCCATGAAGTTTTTGGAGAGTGGGAGCTGGAAAACCAGCCAGGAAGGTGTTGGAATAGTTGAATCTAGATTCAGTCTGGAGTTAAGTCCACAGACATCGGCGAGACTTCCAGCAGAGGCTGAGCTGAGGGGACAGAGATGGGGGAATGTGACTGGTGGAAATAAGGGGTCTTAGCGATTGAGTGGATAGGTGTCAGAAATGATCTAATCGCTGATAGTTTGGGTGATAAGTGGTAAGTATTACCTCCAGTCTAATTGGTCAATCTCCCCGCCCTCCACCACCATTACAGAAAAATCCAGAACCAGCTGGTACACATCGGAACTTGCACACTGGGTTAAACATCATAGCTGGAATTTTCCAGTCTTGTGTGTCCCGCTACTGCTACCAGCGAGAAAGGAAAATTTGGCGCTCAGCCAAATCTCCACTCACTGCAGCGGGACTGGAGAATCCCAGCTGCGGGCGAGATCAGAGAACCGACCCATAACTTCCTGACTTCACAAATGCCTGAAACCAAATATGAATCTGGTTCCTAGTAATTATTAGGGATAATCATGCAACCAATTTATTTTTAGAACTAACCAGTAACTTTGATGAACAGAAAAAACCGTCTCTTGTTGTTGCTGTGCCACCTTGATAATAATATGCAGCCTGGATTGGAATAGTTTCATAAATTCAACAATCCAGCAGATACATTAATGGATGATAACACTTTGGTAAATTGACTATTTACTTGTTCAGACATTCATCCTGAAATGGAAAGAGGCAGACACAGCAAGCTTGAGTTAAGGGCTTTAGGAAGCCTCAGCGCAGATTCTTCCTGCCTGGGATCTAAAACAGCAATGGTGCCCCCTATTGATGGCACCGAATAAATCTCCTGCTCACATCGATTGATTCCCAGTTACATTCACTAATATACACTCTTCTATCTGGGTATATAGGTATACCACTTGGTGCACTATTACTACCAGAATTGCAATTTGTAGGTCAGGCAGTCTCTTTTTTTTTTGATTTGGTGCTGTGCAAATTCTGATGGCAGATTAACCTTGCTATAATGAAGCTTTGATAATTAGGCTAATAAATCCATTTCATGATGTGAAGTGGTGTCGTTTTCAGGCTCTCAGCCTCAGCTGGGTGAGTGGCACTCAATGCCCTCAGTCAGGAGAATGCAGAGTTCCATTTCACAGACTTGTAAACCAGACTGACTGATGCAGTACTGATGGACAGCTGCGCTGTCAAAGTGGCCATACTGAGGCCACATTACGTTGTTTGAGAGTCGGTACTGAGGGAGAGCTGCATTGTCAGTGGATAGGTGCTGAGGGAGCACTGTACTGTTGTGGGGTTGGGGGGGCAGCACTGAGAGTGTGCTGTACTGAAGGAGTGCTGCACTGTTGGAGAGTCTGTGTTCTGGGAGTGCTGCATTATTGGAAAGTCAGTATTGAGGGACTGCTGCAATGTCAGAGGGTCAGTACTGTGAGAGTGTTGCATTGTTGGAGAGTCAGTAATGTGGGAGTGCTGACTGTTGGACGGTCAGTACTGAGTGCTGCACTGTTGGAAAGCCTGTGCTGTAGAAGTGCTGCATTGTTGGAGGGTCAGTACTGAGGAGTGTTGCACTGTTGAAGAGTCAATACTGAGAAAATGCCACACTATCAGAAGATCAGTTCTGAGGAAGTGCTGCATTGTCAGGAGGTCAGTACTGAGGGAGTGCCGCACTGTTGGAGGGTCAGTACTGAGGGAGTGCAGCACCGTCGGAGGGTCAGTGCTATGGGAGTGCCGCACTGTTGGAGGGTCAGTACTATGGGAGTGCTGCATTGCAGAAATAGGCTGCAATATTTTATTTGACCAACTACATTGTACTTTCAATTGAAATTCCTTGACTTGCAAAACTGGTTAGCATTAACAATTTAATTGAATGCAATTATGATGTATACAGGCTGTAACTGCTACAGGATGGATTCATCCGTTCCTGATGCTAAAGATAGTGGGCTATAATACCAAAAGCTACCAATAAACAAATGCGTTTAAGCTTTGTTTTGATGTCAAGAAAATTATTTACATGTACAAAAGACTGAGAGATATCTGAAGACGATAAGGATAGCTATTTTTTAAATGTTAATTTGCTTGTTCAAAGTACTCTGAGGTGTTTGTGCTGCTTTAATTCTCCAGACCAAGCCTCTAGAAGTCAGAAAGTTGCATTTGTTTTATTGCCCAGGAAGGAACTTACTGAGAAAGAACATGAAAGATTAAACAAACAGCCCAGAGGCATGGAAATTTCTGAGATTTTAAACATATGGATATGGTCAGTGGAGTCATCATTTGAACTAAGGACTGGATGCCTTATTAAACAGCTTGAAGCATAATCCAATCTTATTCTGTTTGTCTTGGAAAGAAAAGTATTAAAATTGTGGTCAAAGGATGACTCTCCTCTTATCCCAGCAGATAGTTCAGTAGCCAGGGTATGACCAGCAGTGAGATTGACCACTGGGTTGGATGATTATACTTGTATATATTTCTTGTAATGTATTTGTGATTAACTGCATTGAGTGTATTAAAATGAGCCTTGTGAAACTACGCTTTATGAAAAGTGATTTTTGAAATTTTTAACTAAAAACTGATTTTTAAATTGACTTTTTTAAGACAAAAGCCACATTGCAGTAACTTGGGATCACAGTCAAAGATGGTTGCAAATTTGCATCACTGTACCTTCTGAATTATTGAAGTGGAGACAGACTGCACCAATTGATGCAAAGCTGCAGAAAGAATAGCGGTGTTGAAAGAAATGAATGGAGGCCATCTTCTATCCCATTGACAAAGTATCCAGACAATCACCTGGAGACTCAACTAAATGGAAACAAGCCATGATACATCACTCAGGCAACAGGATCCTGGCTAAGGGGGAAATTCCCAGCCATGTTCTTACTAAGTTGCAAAGAATACATGAGCCATTACCATATTTGGGTCAGTGGGCAGTTGAAGAGTCTTCTGACAAGCCAACTCTTTTTGTGTTTTCTGTAGGACAGGATGTGCAGCAGAGATACTGAAGGAATCCACTTTGAGTGGAATTTCTCTCTCTCTATCCCACTTGCAAGTTTTGAACCCTGTCTGCTGATTTTGGCTAACCATGTGCTATAGACAAAGATTTTTTTTTCAAACTTAGCCCAGCACTGCTGTCTCCAGTAGAACAAATAAATATTCTGTTGACATCTTTAAATCACCTCAATGCCAAAAGCAGCAGAACTAATGATTGAAAGCATCAGGTTTGCCAAGTTTAGCCTGAGGCCAGTCAAATCTTTGTGTGTTTAAGCAATTGTTTTATTTTTCCTGTAGAACAGGAGAAACAACTGAGAATTTCCAAACAACAGAGCAATCTATCAGGAGTACAAGGTTATGTCTGACACTATTGGATTATTATTATCTACCATTATCACATGGCTGTAGGTGGGAACTTGCTCTGCGCCAATTGGCTGCCTCATTTCCTGCATTACAACACCATCTACAATACAAACATTACTTCACCGGCCATAAAACATCATCTAGTCCTGAGATCATGGAGGATCTATATCAATACAAGTCTTTCATTCTCTTCTCTTGCTTGAAAACAGTCCATAAGACCTACCCTCCTGACCAAGCGTATTCTTCTCTGACTTAAAACTCCTTAAGAGGTTCAGTATCAAATTTTGTTTTACAACACCCCTCCAAAATGCTGTGGGATGCGTATTCTGAATAAGGCGTTATGTACATGCAAGTTATTGCTGGCATTATAAGAGGTGATCTTCGTCCACCCAGAAGTAGACCCAGCCTCCGATTGCCCATCCAACAAGCCTGCTCTCTCCCTCCCTCCTGCCTGAGGCCTTCCCCAGGGTCCCTGACTGCAGGGCCCTGATGCCAGATTAGATTTCCTGGCTGGCAAGAAAAATGAGAAAGACTTACATTTATATAGCGTATTTCACAACCACCAGGCATCTCAGCGTAATTTGCAGCCAGTGAAATGTAGTCACTCTTGTAATGTAGGAAATGGAGCCATCAATTTGTACAATGCAAGATCCCACCACAGTACTGTGATAATTACCGGATAATCTGTTTTTGAGACATTGATTGAGGGACAAATATTGACCACAGGGAGATCTCTCCTGTTCTTCTTCAAAATAGTGCCTTTTACCTCCACTTGAGAAAGCAAACTGTGCCATGGTTTAATATCGCATCTGAAGACAGCATCCCCCCACAATGCTGCACTCCCTTAGTACTACATAGGAGTGTCAGTCTTTATTTTCCACACCCAAGCTATGGAATAATACTTGAACTCAGAGTGATATGACTCAGGGGCAAGAGGAGCTACCAATTCATGTCAGTCTGAAATAAAACATTAGGATCATTGTCCTCAACCCAGTTGAGTTTTATCTGCATTCCCAGGTCCCCATAAACACTGGGACCAAACACAGTGTAATAAGTCCACGGAGGCGAAAATCCCATCACCAAAGTTCATTTATTTACAAGATCGCACCAAGTGTTCACAGTGTGCAGTCCACCTCAGGAGTGCAGAGGGACTGACACTCCTGTTTAAATACAGGTCATGGGACTCCTTAATTGGACCATGAAGGGAGTTCATACACAAGCAGGCCAACCTCAATTGTCTGATTAAAGTCATCACACACGTCTGTAAAAGCACCTGAACCAATTTTTCCCAAATTCCAATGAGAAAACGCACAGCCCCACCCTTTCCCAATCGGTTTACGTTCCGGTGAAATGCAGACTAAATCATGGTTCGGTAATTGGGAGATTTGATTTGTTTTTTATTGTCACATGTATTGGGATACAGTGAAAAGTATTGTTTCTTGTGCAATATTATACTGCCTTATAGGGCAGTATATAAATGCAACTTATTGAGGATGAGGCTGGGCTACACCAGCCCAAAACAGACTTCGTAGCATCCCTATGGTGGAGAAGCAGACCATTCAGCCCATCAAGTCTGCACCAACTCTCTAACAGACCATCCCACCCAAACCCAATACCATAATCTCACATATTTAGCCCGTAAATCTCCTTAACCTACACATCTTGGGACACCAAGGGGCAATTTAATATGGATAATCAAACTAACCCTCACATCTTTGGACTGTGGGAGGAAACCTACGCAGATACGGGCAAGCTCCACACAGACAATCGTACAAGGCCAAATTGAACGTGGGTTCCTGGAGCTGTGAGGCAGCAGTGCTCACCACTGTGCCACCGTGCCGCCCTTGAGGTGAATTGGCAGCTAATTTTTCATTGCGCCTGATCTTCTTACTATTATTTAATTGATTCTGAAGAACTTTGACAGAGTAGACACAAAGGGAGAACATGTGAGACACAATCTCAGGGTAAGGGGCTAATTGTGTAGAGCTGAGACAAAGGAAAATCTTTCCACTTGAGGATTGTGAATCTTTTAAATTCTCTGCTACAAAAAGGCAAAGATGCTCCATCATTAAGTATATTCAAAGATAGAGATAATTTTTTTAATGTCACGATCGAGGGATATAGGTAGGAAAGTGGAGCTTGCAAGAAATGATTAGGCACAATCGTATCCAATGACAGAGAAGGTGCAAGTTGTTGCACGGTCAACTTGTGGCACAGTGGTTAGCACTGCTGCCTCACAGTACCGGAGACCTGGGTTCAGTTCCTGTCTTGGGTTATTGTCTGTGTGGAGTTTGCACATTCTTCCCCATGTCTATATGGGTTTTCTCTGGTTTCCTCCCACAGTCTGAAAGATATGTGGGCTAGGTGCATTGGCCATGCTAAATTGCCCTTTAGTGTCCTGGTATGTAGGGTAAATATATGGGGGTGGGATTGTTGTTAGTGCGGACTCAAATGGCATCCTTTTGCACTGTAGGGATTCTATCCTGTGTTTTCGACATCTCCTCAATGATGTTCCCAGAGAATCACACTCTTTTCTGGAGATCAGTTTCCTGGTCTCGCCATTGCTTTTACCTGGCTTGAAATTTAGAACTGGAATTTAAAATTTAAACGAGACTCACCTGACGAAGGAGCAGCAAGCACTCCGAAAGCCAGTGGCTTTTGCTACCAAATAAACCTGTTGGACTTTAACCTGGTGTTGTGAGGCTTCTTACAACGCCAGCATCTTCACGTCCAGCTTAGTTAAAGCAGCGCATTACTGACCTCTGCTGGTCTGCCTCACAGACAGCAACACAAAACCATTCATAGAGTGACGGAAACAGGTCCTTCAATCCATCAGATCTCAACGAAGTTATTCTGTCTCCATTAATTTAATTCCACTCTATGTTTTGCCACCCACAGCCAGTTAATTTCTGCTTCCTGAAAAATTATCAATTCAAATTTTAAAACAGTCATTTGGATTTTGTTTAAACAATGGTTCTTATCACCAAACTCCACTCACTGTGTAGGGTTCCTTTATTTCTGAGAAGTTTGAATAGACTAGGGTTACCTTACCACATAAAGTGCCAGGAAAACCTAACCAGTCCAGCAGCATCTTTGGAGAGAGAAACAGAGTTAACGATGCGAATCCGTGTGATTCCTCTTCTGAACTCCACAGACACTGCAAGATCTGTTACGCTTTTCCAGCACTTTTATCTTTTATTTCAGGTTCCAAGCATCTGCAATATTTTGCTTTCACCTATTCATAACCCTTCATAAAGTCACGGAATCACAAAATTGTTATGGTGCAGGAGGAGGCCATTTGACCCACCACCATTTGGGTGGCACGATGGCACAGTGGTTAGCATTGCTGTCTCACAGTCCAGGGACCTGGGTTTGATTTCTGGTTTGTTCACTGTCGGTGTGGAGCCTGCACATTCTCACTGTGTCTGCGTAGGTTTCCTCTGGGTGCCCTGATTTTGTCCCACAGTCCAAAGAGGTGTGGGTTAGGTGCATTCGCCATGCTAAATTGCCCCTTAGTGTCCCAGATGTGTAGGTTAGAGGGATTAGTGGGGTAAAAAGGTGGGATTATGGGGATAGGGTCTGGGTGGGATTGTTGTCAGTGACGGCTCAATGGACCAAATGGCCCCCTTCTGCACTGTAGGGTTTCTATGTCTGTCTTGGCCCTCCCAATGAGTGACTCACCTAGTGTCATTCTCCAGCCTTATCCCTTTAACCCTGGACATTCTTCCATTTCAGATAACAGTCAAATTTATTTTTGAATGCCTCAATTGAACTTTCCTAAACAGTGCTGTCAGTCAGTATATTCCTAACTCTAACCACTCGCTCCATAAAAAAGTTTCTCCTTGTATCACTTTTGCTTTTTTTACAAATCACTTTAAATCTGTGCCCTCTCATTCTCCATCCTTCCACTGATGGGAGTAGTTTCTCCCCATCTATTCCATCCAGACCCCTCATCAAATCCTCTCTCAACCTTCTCTTCTATAAGGCAAATAGACCCAACTTCTCCAATCTATCTTCAGAATAGAAACTCCTCATCACTGGAACCGTTCTTTTTTTTTCCCCACTGTCTCCAAGTGAATCAATCATCTCAGCTCCAGAACATCACTGCAAGAGTTCCTCAGGGTAGTGTCCTAGGCCCAGCCATCTTCAGCTGCTTCATCAGTGACCTTCTTCTATCATAAGTTCAGAAGCGGAGATGTTCGTTGATGACTGCACAGTGCACCATTCACGACTCTTCAGATACTAAAGCAGCCTATGTCTAAATGCAGCAAGATCTGGACAATATCCAGGCCTGGGCTTACAAATGGCAAGTATGATCACATCACACAAGTGCCAGGCAATGACCATCTCCAACAAGAGAGGACTTAACCAATGCTTCTTGACATTCAATGGCATTACCATCATTAAGCTCCCAACCATCAACATCTTTGGGGTTAGCATCAACCAGAAACTGAACTAGACCAGCCATGTAAACACTGTGACTGCAAAAGCAGGTCAAAGGCTAGGAGTCCTGTGGCATGTAACTGACAACCTCATTCCCCAAACTGTCCATCATCTATAAGTTGCAAGTCAGGACTGTAATGGAATACTTTCCACTTGTCTGGATGAGTGCAGCTCCAACACTCAAGAAGCTTGACACCACAAAGAAGCTGGTTAGGTGTCCTGAGGCAACTAGGAGAATTTCACAGTAACTTCATTGCACTGTTAATGTAAGCCTACTTGTGACTAATAAATAAAATTTAACTTTAACTTTAATCATCCGAGACAAAGCAGCCCATTTGATAGGCACCCCATCCATCAAGATTAAATCACTCCACCCCCAGTGAACAGTAGCAGCCATGTGTTGATGGTGGGGGATTCAATGATAGTAATGCCATTGAATGGCAAGGGGCATTGGTTAGATCCTCTCTTGTTGGAGATGGTAATTGCCTGGCACTTGTGTGGTGTGATGATACTTGCCATTTGTCAGCCCAGGCCTGGATATTTCCAGGTTTTGCTGCATTTGGACATGGACTGCTTCAGTATCTAAGGAATTATGAATGGTGCAAGATGCACTGCAGGAATTCACCGAGGTTCCTTATACAGCACCTTCCAAACCCACATCTGCTACCATACAGAAGGACAAGAGCAGTAGATACCCAGGAACACCACTACCCTGAGGTTCCTCTCTAAGTCACTCACCATCCTGACTTGGAAATATATCACTATTACATCACTGTCGCTAGGTCAAAATCCTGGAACTCTCCCTAACAGCATCTTGGGTATACCTACACCACATGGACTGTAGCAGTTCAAGAAGACAGCTCACCACTACCTTCTCCAGGGAATTAAGGATGTGCAGTAAATACTGAACTGGCCAGCAATGCCCACATCCCAAGAATGAGTTATGGAAAGAAGCAAAGAAAGGCAACATTAAAATTATGAAACTAGATTGCAGGAACATGACCTGTATTCCCTTAAGTATCAAAGATTGAGTGGGAGTCTAATTGATAGGTTTAATGATATCATAGAGAATCCGTACGGAAATTAAAAATTTGAGGAGTTATGTAATTGTAATTTAACAGAGCGAAATGAGGACAGGACAGAAGAGATTCAGTGCAAGGGGACAGAATCTAAACATGAGACACAGGAAATTTAGAAGGGAAATCAGAAACATTTTCCATAGTAAGGGTGGTATAAGTCTGAAACTCTCTATAAAAGACTAGACTGGAGGAGTGCAAAGATAGGAAGAATGAGCAGACTAGAGAGGGATTGAAAATAGGGACGAGAATCTTAAGCTTTTAATGCAGTTGAAATAAATGTGGGGAAATAAATTGCACCAAGATATGGAAATAAATTGTGAGCAAAGGAGCCCCCTTGTGGGGAATATACTCAGCTCTGTGGAAACGCTGAAATAACCTCTAAACAGAAGTGGCAGTGCAGAAACCAGGATGGATCCCCTTTGGAACAGAACTTAGGGGAGATTTAGAATCATAGAATTCCTACAGTATAGAAGGAGGCCATTTGGCTTATCAAGCCTGCATTGACAACAATCCTACCTATCCCCGTAACCCCACACATCTACTCTGCTAATCTCCCTGACACTGAGGGCAATTTAGCATGGCCAATCCACCGAACCTGCACATCAACTCATCAGCTCTCAACAACTTCTCCTTTAACTCATCAGCTTTGACAAAGGGTCATCTGGACTCGAAACGTTAGCTCTTTTCTCTCCTTACAGATGTTGCCAGATCTGCTGAGATTTTCAGCATTCTCTCTTTTGCAATCTGCACATCTTTGAAGTGTGGGAAGAAATCGGAGCACCCAGAAGGAAACACACGCAGACACGAGGAGAATGTGCAAACTCCACACAGACAGTGACTCGAGGCTGGAATCAAACCCAGGTCCCTGGCACTGTGACGCAGCAGTGCTAACCACTCTATCACTGTGCTGCCCATAATAGAGATATTTAAAATGGTGAAGGACTTTGATAGAGATGATAGGAAGAAACTGTTTCAAATTCATAGATTTGAAGTAATAGGTAAAGTGTTGGGGGAGATGGTGCTGAGGAGTAATTGTTTCATGCAGAGGGTGGGGTGTATGGAACACACTGCCTGAAAGGCTAGTAGAGGCAGGAACCATTACATCTGAAAAATAATTTAATCTGCACTTGAGGTGTCATTACCTAAGAGTTATGGATCAAGAACTAGGATGTAAGATTGTCAGTGCAGACACGATGGGCCGAAGGGCCTTTACTGCACTGTAGACCCTATTTTACCATTTTGATTTGAAGTGCTGGGCAGACTTAAAACTGGGAGTGTTTCAGATCCGACATTTAGACCCATTCTCAGGTATCCCCAAACACACTCTGCCTGAAAAAATATCAGCAATTCCAAATCACGCTGCATAAGGCTGTGGGTGCGGCTTAATGCACACGAAATGCTACAGCTCCAATTGGCGCGTCCAAACGTGCATGTGCAAAAAAAAAGATAGAGTGCTGCTCCGCGGCCACATCTCTCCCGGGCCAGATAATGCTTCCACCTGGCACCCACAATGATCTGGCACGTCTTGCAGAGGTTGCTGTGGCATGGTTGTGTGGTGTTGTGGTCACTGTTCTCCTGAACCCCAACAATATTATCTCCCCACCACCCCGCTGCCCAGACCAATCGCAGGCCCCACCTCCCTTCCACCTCACTGATCTCCAGCAGAGTGGCATCAGACCCCCCTTCCCATCCCCCTCCCACCCCCATCGATCTCAAAAAGAGAGCCGTCGGACACTCTGCACTTATTTCCTCACTAACCCTCACTGATGGAGCGCCCGAATCAGACTTACATGGAGCATGTCTGTTTTGCACCGATTCTGGATGGGTGATAGGGGAAATGCCAGTAAGAGGTGAGGCTATATTGGATTTGGTGCTGGGAAATGAGCCAGACCAGGTGCTAGACTTGGAAGTTGGTGTGCATTTTGGTGATAGTGACCACAATTCGGTTACGTTCACCTTAGTGATGGGAAGAGATAGGCATGAACCTCGGGTCAGCAATTTTAGCTGGGGTAAGGGCGATTATGAGGCTATCAGGAGTGAATTAGGAAGCATGGATTGGATTAGGGGATTACAGGGACTGGGAACGTCTGAAATGTGGAGTTTTTTCAAGGAGCAGCTACTGCGAGTCCTTGATAGGTATGTCCCTGTCAGGCATGGTGGATTTGGTAGATCTAGGGAACCGTGGTGCACTAAAAGAGTTGAGTCGATGGTTAAAAAGAAAAAGGAGGCTTATGTTCGGATGAGATTGGAGGGCTCAGATAGTGCACTAGAAAGCTTTAGATTGGCTAGGAGGGAGTTGAAGAGTGAGTTGAGAAGGGCTAAAAGAGGACATGAGAAGACTTTGGCTGATAGGATTAAGGAGAATCCTAAGGCGTTCTATAGGTATGTCAAGAACAGAAGGTTGGTCAGGGCAAGATTAGGGCCAGTTACAGACAGCAGGGGGAAGTTGTGTGTGGAACCGGAGGAGATTGGAGAAGTATTGAACCAATATTTCTCTTCGGTGTTCACGCAGGGGGACATGAATATAGCTGAGGAGGACATTGGGTTGCAGGGGTGTAAAATAGACAGTATTACGGTTGATAAAGAGGATGTGCTGGAAATTCTTGAGGGGCTGAAAATAGATAAGTCCCCTGGTCCGGATGGGATCTACCCTAGGATTCTCTGGGAGGCTAGAGAGGTGATTGCAGAGCCTCTGGCTCAGATCTTCAGGTCGTCATTGGTCTCTGGTGTAGTCCCGGAGGATTGGAGGATAGCGAATGTTGTCCCATTGTTTAAGAAGGGGAACAGAGGCTTTGCCGGGAATTATAGACCGGTGAGTCTTACTTCTGTTGTGGGCAAGGTTTTAGAAAAAATTATTAGGGATAGGATTTATAGTTATTTGGAGTGTAATAAATTGATTAGAAATAGTCAGCATGGTTTTGTAGCGGGTAGGTCGTGCCTTACTAACCTTATTGAGTTTTTTGAGAAGGTGACCAAAGAGGTGGATGGGGGCAAGGCAGTTGACGTGGTATACATGGATTTTAGTAAGGCGTTCGATAAGGTTCACCATGGTAGGCTTCTGCAGAAAATGCAGATGTATGGGATTGTGGGTAATCTAGGAAGTTGGATCAGGAATTGGCTATCAGATAGGAGACAGAGGGTGGTGGTGGATGGTAAATATTCATCATGGAGTGCAGTTACGAGTGGTGTGCCTCAGGGATCTGTTTTGGGGCCACTGTTGTTTGTAATCTTTATTAATGATCTGGATGAGGGTATAGTTGGGTGGATTAGTAAATTTGCTGATGACACCAAAGTTGGAGGTGTGGTAGATTGTGAGGAAGGGTGTCATAGTCTGCAGGGAGACTTAGATAGGTTGCAGAGCTGGGCCGAGAGGTGGCGGATGGAATTTAATGCGGAGAAGTGTGAGGTAATTCACTTTGGTAGGAGCAACAGATGTGTCGAGTATAGGGCTAACGGGAGGACTTTGAATAGTGTGGATGAACAGAGGGATCTAGGTGTGTGTGTACATAGATCCCTGAAAGTTGGGAATCAAGTAGATAAGGTTGTCAAGAAGGCGTACGGTGTCTTGGCGTTTATTGGTAGGGGGATTGAATTTAGGAGTCGCAGTGTAATGTTGCAACTGTACACTACTCTAGTGCGGCCGCACTTGGAGTACTGTGTGCAGTTCTGGTCCCCGCATTACAAGAAGGATGTGGAGGCGTTGGAGAGGGTGCAGAGGAGGTTTACTAGGATGTTGCCTGGTATGGTGGGGAGGTCCTATGAGGAGAGACTGAGGGATCTAGGGTTGTTTTCGTTGGAAAGAAGGCGGCTAAGAGGGGATCTTATTGAAACATATAAGATGATTAGAGGTTTAGATAGGGTGGATAGTGATAGCCTTTTTCCTCGGATGGAGAAAGCTAGCACGAGGGGGCATGGCTTTAAATTAAGGGGGGGTAGCTACAGGACGGATGTCAGGGGTAGGTTCTTTACCCAGCGGGTGGTGAGGGATTGGAATGCCCTGCCTGCTGCAGTTGTAAATGCGTCTACTTTGGGGGCGTTTAAGAGATCTCTGGATAGGTTTATGGACGAAAAGGGATTGGTATAGGCTAGTGGGTCATTGTTTTTGTAACTGGTCGGCGCAACATCGTGGGCCGAAGGGCCTGTTCTGCGCTGTAATGTTCTATGTTCTATGTTCTATGTTCTAAGTTGGGCATGCAGCTCATTAAGTCGATTTAAAAGCATGCAAATTCATTTAAATAGCCATCGTGCCCGTTTTGGGCGTGGTCCTGATCGTGGCCATTTTTGGTCCTTGGAAATGGGGGAACCGGCTATTCACCTCACGCCCGACTTTACCAAGTTTACGTGCCCAAAAACAGGCGCAACGTGATCGTAAAATTGGGTCCTATGATTCTGTTACCTTGATCATACTTTTACAAGAAGCGCAGTGTAATAAGTCTTCGGGGGCAGAAATCCCTTCACCAATATCCCCTTATTTACAATTCCAACAGCAGTATACAGAGTGCTATTAGTCAGCAGCCTACCTTCGGGAGTGCCAGAGGAACTGACACTCCCGGTTAAATACAAGAAAAAGACTCCCTGATTGGCCCATCAATTGGTTCCTTAATCGGAGAGTTCATATTCTAAGAGGACAACCTCAATGGCCCAATTGAAGTCATTATGCACAGATACAACTATTGGCCAAGATTCGCCAGACCTGCCCACTGTGGGACCAGATATTTCCGCCCAATGGCTCTTGGCTGGTCTGTCAAATCTCCCATCTCATCTGCAACAATTCCAGCAGCAAGCAGGACTGGAAAATCCTAGCTGACAGATAGAATGACTCTCCTCCTGTACGGTAAATCCACAGTCTCAGTCTGGATCTTTACAGTAGTTACCCAGAAGTTAAAAGATTTTATTTTTTCTAACCTTTTTTGAGTAACTATCGGTGTTAGCTTGTCAGATTTAAATTACATTTTCAGATGGTTCCCAGCACAGGGCAATTGCCCAGAGGAAGCTTGTGTTTCTGGGAAATTCCCATGCAAACCCTTACCCGGGAATTTCCCACAAGGGCTCCCCAGCGTAAACTAGCAAGAAACATAAAAACAGACTGTAAAAACTTCTCTATGTATGTCAAAAGGAAAAGATTAGCAATGCTGGATGGGTTGCATTACAAGTGGAGTCAGGGGAATTTATGATGGGGAATAAGGAAATGGCAGAGAAATAAAACAAATACTTTGAGCAGGATTTTTCAGCCCCCCCTCACATTGTGTTCTCTGGTGGTGAAGGCAACTTGCCATTGGGCAACAATGGGATCTTTGAGCCCCGCGTTTTGTGTGACTCGCCTGCCCCCGCCGGGGAACCCACCATAATGTATCGCATTAATAGAATTCATAGAATCCTACAGTGCAGAAGAAGGCCATTCAGCCCATCAAGTCCATCAAGCACCAACCACAATCCCACCCAGGCCCTATCCCTGTGACCCCATGCATTTACCCTAGCTAGTCCCCCTGACACTAAGAGACAATTTAGCATGGCCAATCCACCTCTTTGGACTGTGGGAGGAAATCCAAAGCATCCAGAGAAAACCCACGCAGACATGGGGAGAATGTGCAAACTCCACACAGACAGTGAGTGACCTGAGCTGGGAATTGAATCCGGGTCCCTGGCGCTGTGAGGCAGTAGTGCTAACCATTGTGCCACTGTGCGTGACTGGAAGATCCCTCTGGCAAGAAGGCCGGAAAATCCTTCCCTTTGTGTCTGTCTTCATGGAGGAAAATACTAAAAACCACACAGAAGAAATGAAGAACCTAAGGGACTGATGTAAACAAAGAACTGCAAGATATTACTATCAGTAAAATAAAGTACTAGAGGTGGCTGTAAAGATAAGAGATGTCAGTCATCTTTCAAATTTCTATTGACTTTGGAATTGTTCTTGCAGTTTGAAAGGTAACAAATGTAACCCCGTTATTTAAAAAAGGGGGCAGAGAGAAAATGGGGAACTACAGATACATTAGGCTGAAATCAGTCGCAGGAAAAATGCTTGAGTCTATAATAAGTGACAACAGGACACTTAGAAAATAATGGTAGGGTTGGACAGAGTCAACATGGATTTATGAAAGGGAAATTATATTTAAGAAGTATTGAACGATGTCTATTTTTTAGGTTGAGGAACGTTAGAGGAAAGAAAGAAACTAGGTGTAGGATTTTCGGGGCGATTGTGAGCCTGCACTCGTCATCCGTAGGAATGACGATGTGCGTTCAGAATCCAGGGAGTGCAATTCGTGCCGGTGAATTCCTGGGTTTTGAATTTACCGGCCTCTCTCTGGTGGAATCGTGTGATATACGTCACAGGATCACAGAAAGCTCATTTTAATACACTAGTATGTCATTAGCGAGCACTCTCTCCGGGACTTCCACCATCTCCCTCCCGGCCAGATATTCATCTAGATGTGAACTTGTCATGGGGATCTCCTCAAGATACATAAAGGTGAGTGTAGCCCCCAGCAGAAAGAGACATGGCCAGACAGTGGCCTGGCATTTCCCGTTGCACTGCCCCCTTGGCACTACCAAATTGGTACCATGCCCATGCCAACCTGTGCCAAGGTGCAGGCCCCAGTGGTAGCCTCATGGGGGAGAGGGTGGATTTGGTTGTGGGCTGAGAGTGGATGGAGGAGCAGTGGAGGCGATGTGCCAGCTCTGACTGTGGGGGCAGACGAGCGATGATCATGGAGAAGAGGTGGAAGGGCCCAATGATGGGGGGAAGGGGCCGATGCTGGGGAAGAAGGGGGGGAGGGTTCAGTGATCAGAGGGAAGTGGCCCATGATCGGGGAAAGGAGTGATGATTGGCTGAGGGAGGAAGGGCCAATGATGGGGCAAAAGGGAGAGTAATGCTGACTTTGATTGGGGTGAGGGGGGGGAGCCTCCCCGAGACCTCTGTGGTGGGCTGGATGTGAGGTTTATGATTGGGGCATCCCCTGTAAAGATGGCGCCTGGATCTCAGAACAGCCAGGTTTTGCTGGTGTGTTGAGGCCCCACCTCCTTGATTTATTTGGGCAGAGTGTGGTAAGATCTGGAGAGAAATATGCCAGTTTTCTTGCCAGAAACAACACTTTTCTGGCAAGATTCCCCCTCCTGTTCCACTTTAAACAGATCCATTACCCTGAAGCAACCAGTCTGAGGCAGTGGGAACTACTTCTAATCATAGGAAACGTGGTGTTCACTCACTGGTTTGTCGAGATGTAATACAAGCCTTCTCAGTGCAAGATGCAATTTAAGAATGTTTCAAGTGGTCAAGAATATTAAAATTACAACTTATTTTGAGCAACTTAATTATGATAAAAATTTCAGGCATTGGAATGAGAGAAACTGCAGAGGGAGCTGTGGAATCTAACTTCACCAGAACTAACAGTAAGCATTTCTAATTCACCCATGTCTTTGACAGGAGAGTGTTAATTAGGGAGACCAGTTGTTCCAGGTCTATGTTGGTGTCATCTCAGATGTACTATTAAACCAAATCTCGATTCACAGAGCTCATTACTAATATTACTTATGGAGTCACTGTTGGATCACTTAATACTTCTTAATCCAAAATAGCTTTCTTCTCTCCAGAAAAACAACTTACAAAAAAGTTTACAGTACAGAAAGAGGCCATTCAGCCCTCATATGTTGGTTCTTTGTTAGAGCAACAATCCCACTGCTTGTGCTCTCTCTATAGCCCTGTATCAATCCCAAACTAACCCCACAGCCCCACTCTCTCCCCACATCCCTGAATCATTCCCAAACTAACCCCACGGCCCCACTGTCTCCCCGCGTCCTTGTATCGATCCCAAACTAACCCCACGGCCCTACTCTCTCCCCATATCCCTGTATCAATCCCAAACTAATTCTTTTGCCTCACTCTCTCCCCATATCCCTGTATCAGTCCCAAACTAATCCCACTGCCCCACTCTCTCCCCATATTCCTGTATCAATCCCAAATTGACCCCACTGTCCCACTCTCTTCCCATAGCCCTGTCTCAATCCCAAACTAATCCCACTGCCCCGCTCTCTCCCCATATCCCTGTATCAGTCCCAAACTAACCCTACTGCCCTGCTCTCTCCCACAGCTCTGTATCAATCCCAAACTTATCCCACTGCCCCACTGTCTCCCCATAACCCTGTACCAATCCCAAACTAACCCCACTGTCCCAATCATTGCCTGTAGCCCTGTATCAGTCCCAAACCCACCCTACTGCCCCGCTCTCTCCCCATATCCCTGTATCAATCCCAAACTAATTCTTTTGCCTCACTCTCTCCCCATATCCCTGTATCAGTCCCAAACTAATCCCACTGCCCCACTCTCTCCCCATATTCCTGTATCAATCCCAAATTGACCCCACTGTCCCACTCTCTTCCCATAGCCCTGTCTCAATCCCAAACTAATCCCACTGCCCCGCTCTCTCCCCATATCCCTGTATCAGTCCCAAACTAACCCTACTGCCCTGCTCTCTCCCACAGCTCTGTATCAATCCCAAACTTATCCCACTGCCCCACTGTCTCCCCATAACCCTGTACCAATCCCAAACTAACCCCACTGTCCCAATCATTGCCTGTAGCCCTGTATCAGTCCCAAACCCACCCTACTGCCCTGCTCTCTCCCCATAGCCCTATATCAATCCCAAACTTATCCCACTGCCCCAATCACTGCCTATAGTCCTGTATCAATCCTCAAACTAATCCCACTGGTTTGTGCTCTCCCCATATCCTGATATCAATCCCCAAACTAATCCCACTGCCCCACTCTCTCCCCATATCACTGTATCAGTCCCAAACTAATCCCATTGCTTCATACTCTCCCCATATCCCTGTATAATTCCCAAACTAATCCCATTGCCCCACTCTCTCCCCATAGTTCTGCATCAATCCCCAAACCAATCCCACTGCCCCACTCTCTCCCCATATCACTGATTCAATTCCAAACTAATCCCATTGCTTCATACTCTCCCCATATCCCGATAATTCCCAAACTAATCCCACTGCCCCACTGTCTCCCCATATCACTGTATCAGTCCCAAACTTATCCCACTGCCCCACTCTCTTCCCATATCCCTGCATCAATCCCCAAACTAATCCACTGCCCCACTTTCTCCCCATATCCCTGTATCAGTATCAAACTTATCCCATTGCTTCAAACTCTCCCCATATACCTGTATCAGTCTCAGATTAATGCCACTGCCCCACACCCCACTTAAGGGTGGGATTTTATGGCCTCGCTCAGGCAAGACGGAAGTTCCCGCCAGAGATCAACGGAGATTTCCATTGTCGGACCCTAGCCTGCTCCAAGTCTGTGGTGGGCAAGGTGGTAGTGTTCTGGCCCATATCCCTGTATCAATCACAAACTAATCCCACTATCCCACACCCTACCTTATCCATGTATCAATCCCAAACTAATCCCACTGCCCCACTCTTTTCCCATGGCCCTGTGTCAGTCACAAAGTAATCCCACTGCTCCATACTCTACCCACATCCATGTATCAATCCTAAATTAATCCCACTGTCCCACACTCTACGCATATCCCTATATCAGTCCCAAACTAATCCCACTGCCACACATTCTATCCATATCCCTGTATTAATGCCAAACTAATCCCACCCCCCTCCCCATCACATCCATATCTCAATCTGAAACTAATCCCACTGCTCCAAACTCTCCCCATAGCCCAATATCAATACCAAACTAATCCCATTCTCCCATATGTTCCCCATATTCCTGTATCAACCCCAAACAATTCCCTACATTGCAGAAGGAGGCCATTCAGCCCATCGAGTCTGCACCAACTCTCTGAAAGAACATCTTACCCAGACCCAACGCCTTCCCCATCCCACACCCCTTATCCCCATAATAACCCTGCTCATTTACCATGGCCAATCAACCTAATCTACACCTCCTTGGACTTTGGGAGAAAACCAGAGCATCCAGAGGAAACTCCACACAGACAGTCATCCAAGGCCAGAATCAAACCCAGGTCCCTGGCACTGTGAGGCAGCAGTGTTCATCACTGTAAATAAATAATTGAAAAGTAAAGAAAAATCTGTCAGATTTATAAGGAGACAGAAAGAGGGGGGAGCCATTTGCATCAGATAGTCAGCAGAGATGCAATGGGTGGAATGGTCTCCACAAAAGCATTGTGTTCATGATCTTAAGGAAATGAGCAATGTGACATTTTCTCAGCAAGGAACAGGTTTATAACCAAAGAAATAGGACTTCAGTTATGTAAATCTGTGATATGTCCATCGGCATTGACTGTAACTATTAAATATATCCCTGATAATATCAGGGGAAAATTAAAATGGCAGCTGAGATGAGAGGGTATATTCCAATGGCGATGTTTATCAAGAAAATCATTGAACAATGGAAAGCTTTAGTGTTGAAAGAAGTTCTTTGCACACAAACTAAAAACAAAGTAATGATTCCATTATTTGTGAAATAAAATCCAGAAATGTAGCTTGATGGGTGATAAGAAGGATCACTTTCCTGTCAGATCTCTCATGCACATCCAGAGTCTCAAGCTATTGCCCGCTGTCCTTGAGGAAACTGCAATGGGATAGTGACTGCCACCCACTTCCTGCTGGAGTGTTCCTTTGCAAAGAGGTCTGGAGAAAGGGGAGGTTCATCCCAAGCAACTCCATGACTCAGGATGCTGTTCCCTCCAGACAGTTCAGGGATGCAACCAAGACAAACAGCAACTACAGCCAGAGGATCATCAACTTGGTGAAAGACGCTGTTCGGTGCGCTCGGATTTTGCTGGTCTTCCAGGGCAAAAGGTTGTCCGTTACTGAGTGTTAGGACCAGAACATTCTGAGGTCAGGGACTACATGCTGAGGGACACACTAAAGCTCGGGACAGCTGCCACAGGCACAGCAGGGGAAAGGTCGCTGTCTAAGGCCATCCTGCCACAGTAATATGATAATAATGATTTATTTCTATACATTAACACAGCAATGAAGTTACAGTGAAAATCCCCTAGTTGCCACACTCTGGCACCTGTTCAGATACACTGAGGGAGAATTTAGCATGGTCAGTGTACCTAACCAGCATGTCTTTCAGACTGTGGAATGCCTAGAGGAAACCCACGCAGACATGGGAGAACATGTAGACTCCACACAGACAATGACCCAAGCTGGGAATCGAACCTGGGTCCCTAGTGCTGTGAGACAGCAGTGTTAACCACTGTGCCACCGTGTCGCCCCAGTATACTGAGGAGCTGGAACACCCCCTCCAGCTGTATGTTCCAGAGAACGTTTGACACAAAATGTAAATATATATTGTAAATGTGGCTTGTAATTATAAGTGTATTGAGACATCTCAGAGTGCTATGTGCTGCACTGAAAGAACTGTACTGCATGCCACGAGTGATCATCTACGGTGGGACAGGAAAATCCCAATGATGGAAGTGGCTGGAAAATGCCACTACAGTGGGCTGAATGGCCTTTTCCTATACTGTAACCATTCTGTGATTCTGTACTGTTGCAAAATTTATGACTAACATGTACTAGAAAAACTCCAATGCACTTTTTAAGGTAAGGTTGATAAGAAACTGCTGCTAAGCAGAGCTGAGTACAGATCCCTGGGAACCAAGGAGACCACTTGACTGTGCCTTACTGATGTGAAGGCCTTAGGCTGCAATTAATATTTTTGCAAATAAGCCTCTTTAGCTGGATCAATGTGTGTAAATGAGGTAATTTTGAAAACAGCTCCAAGGAGACAAAGAGATTAGAATGGACACATGCCAAGAGTGGAAAGATTGCAGAAAACAAGCAGGATCGTGCTTTTATGCAACAAATCAAAAAAGGCAAATAATTTTTTCTTGTAATAGATCTGAAATTAAAAAGAGAAAATGCTTGCGAAAAACAGCAAGCCGACCAGTACTGAGCCTGGTATTAATCTGAAGGCAGCTCCCCTTTCACCCAGTGACTCGCACTCAACCAGCGAGCGTCAGCCAGGATGACCAAGTGTGTTGTGTTTTAGGGGTGGCTTAGTGGCACTGTGGTTAGCACTGCTACTTCACCGAGCCAGGGACCCAGGTTCGATTCTGGCCTCAGGTGATTGTGGAGTTTGCACATCCTCCCTGTTTCTGCACGGGTTTCCTCTAGATGCTCCGGTTTCCTCCCTCACTCCAAAAATGTGCAGGTTAGGTGGATTGGCCATGCTAACTTGGATGTGATGGGCTGAATGGCTTCCTTATGCATTGTAGGGCTTTTATGGTTCTCTGGCTTTAAGGGATTTTCCTTTATTTTAAATAAGCCTGTGGGAAACTGAGACAGGGAATCTCTTGTCTTTGTCTCTTTGTTTTTGCCCCATCAGTATGTGAATTCTGACCATTGGCCACAAGGAGGGAGTTGCAATCACCAGATCTGCCCTTCACACTCCCCCACCCACACCTCTGCACCCGTTGTAGCCACCAGCATCCCACCTCCCCTGGACTTTATTTCATACGAGTTTATCATCCCGACATGAGCAGAAACTGGTAGCAGGGAGAAGGGGGCATGGAATTGATAGGCAGGTTAGGTTAGTGAGTGGGCCGCATAGGTGGTCGTCCTTCATCTCATTGGGCCACAAGATTGAAATCAGGCTTGTTCACTAACCGTGACCCCATGAATAAGATAAAATACATTTAATACACACTAAATATTTCATTATGAGTTACAGAAAATACTTAATCATTTATATATTAACAGAATTGTCATCAACTTCAAATGGTAAAAATAAAAGAAATATTGACACTTTGTATACAGAGGGAGTGCACAGCTCACACAGTCAATGTTGTGAGCAATCAACACGCACCTCATTTCACTCACCCTTGCTTTATGTGTAAATCACTTCAGTCAGACTGGTAGGAAAAAAACTACATGGACAGGAATCAGTGGAATGTGGAAACCCTGCACTTGGGCAACAGTCAATAAAATGTCTCATGGGATGCACTCAGAACCCAGATAGGCCACATGTGGCTGCAGGTTGCCTACCACATTGTGGGAAGATCTCCTCAGATGGACACAGATGCTGAACCTTCAGAACAGCTGCGAGAAGGGAGAATGCTGGAGATTCTTTTTTAATCATTTGTGGGACATGGGCATTGCTGGCTGGCCAGCATTTATTGCCCATCCCTAGTTGCCCGTGAGAAGGTGGTGGTGAACTGCCTTCTTGAATCGCTGTAGTCCATGTGCTGTGGGTTGACCCAGGATGCCACTGGGGAGGGAATTCCAGGATTTTGACCCAGCGACTGTGAAGGTACAGCAATATATTTCCAAGTCAGGATGGCGAGTGGTTTGGAGGGGAACTTGGGGTGGTGGTGCTCCCATGTATCTGCTGCCCTTATCCTTCTAGATGGAAGTTGTCGTGGGTTTGGAAGGTGCTCTCTAAGGATCTTTAGTGAATTGCCGCAATGCATCTTGTAGAGAGTACACACTGCTGCTACTAAGTGTTGGTGGTGGAGAGATTCAATGTTTGTAGATGTGTGCCAGTCAAGCAGGCTGCTTTGTCCTGGATGGCGTCAAGCTTCTTGAGCATTGTTGGAACTGCACCCATCCAGGCAAGTGGGGAGTATTCCATCACACTCCTGATTTGTGCCATGTAGATGGTGGGTAGACTTTGGGGAGTCAGGAGGCGAGTTACTCGCCACAGTATTCCTAGCCTTTGACCTGCTCTTGTAGCCACTGTGTTTATGTGGTGAATCCAGTTAGGTTTCTGGTCAATGGTAACCCCAAGGATGTTGACAGAAGAGGAACACCTTTGAATGTCAAGGGGCAATGGTTAGAATGTCTCTTATTGGTGATGATCATTGCCTGGCATTTGTGTGGCATGAATTTTATTTGCCACTTGTCAGCCCAAGCCTGGATATTGTCCTGATCTTGTTACATTTGAACATGGACTGCTTCAATACCTGAGGAGTCGCAAATGGTGCTGAACATTGTGCAATCATTGGCAAACATCCCCACTTCTGACCTTACGATGGAGGGAAGGTCATTGATGAAGCAGTTGAAGATTGTTGGGCCTAGGATACTATCCTGAGGGATTCTTGCAGAGATGTCCTAGAGCTGAGATGACTGACCCTCCACAACCATAACCATCTTCCTATGTACAAGGTATGACTCCAACCAAGGAGAGTTTGCCCCCTGATACCCATTGATTCCAGTTTCACTCGGGCTCCTTGATGCCACACTTGGTTGAATGCAGTCTTAATGTCACAGGCTGTCACTCTTACCTCACCTCTGGAATTCAGCTCTTTCGTCCATGTTTGAACCAAGGCTGTAATGCAGTCAGGAGCTGAGTGATCCTGGCAAAATCCGAACTGGGTGTTAGTGAGCAGGTTACTGCAGAGCAGGTGCTGCTTGATAGCACTGTCGATGATCCAGATACGTCAGTAACTTGGTGAGATACTGAAGACACACACACTCTTCACACCAGCAGAGAGAATAGAGGAGTCCAACTCGTAAGGAGATAATGGCATTGTGGTAGCGTCACTCGGTTAGTAATCCAGAGGCCAGGGCCAATGACTGGGGACATGGGTACAAATCCCATCATGGCAGCTCGTGGAATTTAAATTCAATTAATAAAAATCTAGAATTGAAAGTTAGTCTACATGATGGTTGTTGATTGTTGTAAAACCCCATCTGTGGTCCTTTAGGGAAGGAAATCTGCCATCCGTATCTGGTCTGGCCTATATGTGACTCCAGAGCCATAGCAATGTGGTTGACTTTGAATTGCCCCCTGATTTGATCTAGCAGGTCACTCAGTTTAGGGGCAATTAGGGATGGCCAAAAAATGCTGGCCCTGCCCACATCCCATGAATGTATAAATTTAAAAAAACTTGATTGCAACTGGGTTGACAATGCAGGAAGTTGGAAGATGTCCAACATAGAGAGTGTGGCCATCTCCGTGGAACCGCAAACATGATTCTCATGTTGCAAGCCAAGAACACGGCCACACAGCTTTTAGATACCAATTAGTCTGTCACCTTAAACAGGATGATAGATAAGTTCTCCCAGATCTTTTATCTATCATTAACCAGAAGATATGACACAACACTAGCCAAAGGATTGTTGGCAGGAAGTGTGAATTCCAGTCAAAATCCTCCTTCTTCTCATCTGTTCCCCCCACACCCCACCCCTCCTGCAGCTAGTATTCGAAATGCTGCCTTGGCTCCAGCTGCTTTCATGCAATGCCACCACCCAAGGGTCTCCAAAAACAGAGGACAAAATCCAAAAGGATCTCAGCAGTCAAGACAGGGATCCAAGAAGCGAAACCTCTACCTTTGCTGAAGCAGCATCATGAACAAGTGGTGGGAAGTTTATCGAGGGCCATTATTCAAGGTTAGGCACATCCCTGTGAGTTACGTGTCAGTCGTGACTCAGTTGTTAACACTCTCTTCACTCATGTTTAGAAGGCGCTGAATTCAAGTCCCATTTCATGATTAGAACAAAAGACTGACACTCCATGTGGTACTGAGGAAATGCTGCACTGCCAGAGGTGCCATCTTTTGGATGAGACATGGAACCGATGCCCCGTTCTCAGATTGACATGAACAAGCCCCCAGGCATTGTTTCAGAAGAGAAGTAGTGGAGTTTCCCCAGTGTCCTGGGGCCAATTTTTATTCCCCAATCAGCATCACTGAAATAGATGATCTGGTCATTCTCACATTGATCTTTGTGAGATCTTGCTGTGTAAATTGGCTGCTACGTTCCCTATCTTACGACAAAGGAAGGCCCATCGTCATACTGAACAGAATGGATTACTGCAAAGAAGTGTACCGACAACTGAACAACGAGGAACACTATAGAGAGTTATCCGAAGATCCGACCAAAGAATACACCCGTCAACTTAGCAGACTGATCAAGACGCTTGATCTGGACCTTCAGAGCACCCTCCGTGCTCTCATCCCACATACTCCCCATGTTGGAGGTCTCTACTGCCACCCAAAGATACACAAGGCAAACACACCCAGCCGTCCCATCATATCAGGCAGTGGGACCCTGTGCGAGAACCTCTCCGGCTACGTCGAAGGCATCCTGAAACCCATTGTACAAGGAACTCCCAGCTTTTGTCGCAACACCATGGACTTCCTACAGAAACTCAGCACACATGGAGCAGTTGAACCAGGAGCACTTCTCGTCACAATGGATGTCTCGGCACTCCACACCAGCATCCCCCACGATGATGGCATTGCTGCAATTGCCTCAGTATTCAACACCTACAACTACCAATCTCCAGATGCAATTTTACAATTCATCTGCTTTGTCCTGGACCACAATGTCTTCACCTTCAACAACCAGTTCTTCATCCAGACAGATGGAACAGCCAAGGGGATCAAATTCGCACCTCAGTATGCCAAAATTTTCATGCACAGATTTGAACAAGACGTCTTCACCGCAAGGATTTTCAACCGATGCTATACACTAGATACATCGATGACATTTTCTTTCTTTGGACACCTGGTGAACAATCACTGAAACAATTACATGATGACATCAACAAGTTCCATCCCACTATTAGACTCACCATGAACTGTGCTCCACAATCGGTTGCATTCTTGGACACATGCATTTCCATCAAGGATGGTCACCTCGGCACTTCACTGTACCACAAGCCCACAGATAACCTCACAATGCTCTACTTCTCCATCCACTCTAAACATGTTAAAAAAGCCATCCCCTACGGACAAGCCCTCCGCATACACAGGATCTGCTCAGATGAGGAGGATCACAACAGACACCTCCAAACGTTGAAAAATGCCCTCATAAGAACAGGGTATGGCATTCAACTTATCGATTGACAGTTCCAATGTGCCACGGCGAAAAACCGCACCGACCTCCTCAGAAGACAAATATGGGACATGACGGACCGAGTACCCTTTATTGTCCCGCACTTTCCCGGAACGGAGAAGCTACAACGTCTTCCCCAGAGCCTCCAACATGTCATTGATGAAGACGAACACCTCGCCAAGGCCATCCTCACACCTCCACTTCTTGCCTTCAAACAACTGCACAACCTCAAACAGACCATTGTCCGCATCAAACTACCCAGCCTTCAGGACAATAGTGACCACGACACCACACAACCATGCCACAGCAACCTCTGCAAGGTGTGCCAGATCATTGACACGGATGCCATCATCTCATGTGAGAACGCCATCCACCAGGTACACGGTATGTACACTTGCAACTCGGCCAACGTTGTCTACCTGAAAAGCTGCAGGAAAGGATGTCCTAAGGCATGGTATATTGGGAAGACCATGCGGATGCTACGACAACGGATGAATGAACACCACTCGACAATCACCAAGCAAGAGTGTTCTCTTCCTGTCGGGGAACACTTCAGCGGTCACGGGCATTTGGCCTCTGATCTTCGGGTAAGCGTTCTCCAAGGCGGCCTTCACAACACACGACAATGCAGAGTCACTGAGCAGAGACTGATAATCAAGTTCCGCACACATGCGGACAGCCTCAACCAAGATTTTGGGTTCATGTCACACTATTTGTGACCCCCATGACTTGTCTGGGCTTGCAAAATCTTACTAACTGTCCTGTCTGGAGACAATACACATTTCTTTAATCTGTGCGTAACCCTCTCTCCACTCACATTGTCTGTACCTTTAAGACTTGATTACCTGTAAAGACTCGCATTCCAACCATTATTTTGTAAATTGAGTTTGTGTTTTTGTATGCCCTGTTTATGAACTGAAATCCCACTCACCTGATGAAGGAGCAGCGCTCAAAAGCTAATGGCTTATGCTATCAAATAAATCCTTTGGACTTTAACCTAGTGTTGTGAGTCTTCTTACTGTGTTTTCCTATTTTACAACAGTAACTACACATCAGAATTTCTTCACTTGCTTTGGGACAACCTGCAGTCATAAAGTGTGCTACATAAAGTTAGATGGCATGGTGGTTTTCGCTGCTGCCTCATAGCTCCAGGAACCAGGATTCGATTCCGGCCTCAGGTGACGGTGTGAAGTTTGCACATTCTCCCCGTGTCTGCGTGGGTTTCCTCCAGTTTCTTCCCACACTCCACAAAATGTGCAGGTTGGGTGGATTGGCCATGCGAAATTGCCATGACTGTGATGGGGTGGAATGACCCATGTTGGGCACTGGAGGGCAGCGTTCCTCAGTCTCAGCAGAAAACCGAGTGAGATGGCCAAGAACAGAACACCAACAGAGAGTTTGAGAAGGAAAAGGAGACATTCAGTTCCACTGCTTTGTAAATCTATCCTCTGTAACATTTTCTTAATTTGGCCATTTATGCTTTGGAAACAATCAAATCTAAGGTCAGGCTCTGACAACCCACTCCCCTAGCGAATCCTCACATTTCAATATCTTTAGTTTCAAAGTTAATTTTTTTGATAAAGTCAATCACATTTGCCTTCAAAGGAACACAACAGAGCCAACTCTTCATTTTAGCAGCTTCATCAACCAGCCTGGCTCATCTGCATTCATTTTAGAGTCACAAAGCAGAGGAGGAGGCCATTCAGTCCATCCTGTCAGTGCCAGCTCTTTGAAAGAGCCAACCCAATTAATCTGACTGCCTCTGCTCTTCCCCAATGCCTTGCAACGTTCTCGTCTTCAACTTTTTCTCCTCTTCAACCATTTGTCCAACTCCCTATTGAAAGTTGCTATTGAATCTGCTTCCGACGCTCTTTTGGGCAGTGCCTTCCGGATCATAACAACTCGCTACACAAAAAATAATCTCTTCACCTTTTACCTCTATTTGCCAATTGTATTAAACCTGTGTTGCTCTGCTTACCAACCTGCCTGCCAGTGGAAACAGTTCATCTCTATTTAATCTATCAAAACCCCTCATGACTTTGAATGCCTCAAATAAATTTCCCCTTAACCTTCTCTGTTGTGAGGAGAACAATTCCCATTTTCTCCATTTGTTCTGCAAACATTTCTACTTCAAT